>NW_026137881.1:2500-1202500 GCF_019393585.1 Leptopilina boulardi | reverse complement strand
ATATAAGGTCTAAGGTAGATTCAACGTGAATCAAATGTAGATTTAAAATAGGTATAAAAAAGTTGAAAGTATTACAATTAAGGGTTTAATGTAGGTTCAAAGTAGATTTAAAGCAGGACTAATCCTGTTTTTTAGTAGATCCAATATAGGTTCAATGTAGAGGAAATAAAGGTTTAAAGTAGGTCTAATATAGATCGAAGTAAGTCAAATATATGTTTAAAGTATGTTTAGAGTAGGTCTAGTACTGCTTTTAAATATTTCCAATGCAGGTTCAATGTAGTTGTAATGTAGGTTTAATGAGGTTTAATGTAGATTGAAAGTAAATCTTATAAAGGTTCTAAGAAAGTTTAAAGTATATTTAGAGTTTGTCCAGACTCTGGATTAAAATAAGTACAATGAAGGTTTAATATAGGTCTAATGTAGGTCTAAAGTGGGTCTAATGTAGGTCTAATGTAGGTCTAATGTAGGTCTAATGTAGGTCTAATGTAGGTCTAATGTAGGTCTAATGTAGGTCTAATATAGGTCTAATGTAGGTCTAATGTAGGTCTAATGTAGGTCTAATGTAGGTCTAATGTAGGTCTAATGTAGGTCTAATGTAGGTCTAATGTAGGTCTAATGTAGGTCTAATGTAGGTTTAATTTAGATTTAATGTAGGTTTGATGTAAATTCAAACTAGATCTAATAAAGGTTCAAAGTAGGTCCAATCTAGGTTCTAAGTATATTTATAGAAGGTCCAATGCTGCTTTTAAATATTTTTAATGCAGGTTCAATGTAGTTGTAATATAGGTTTAATGAGGTTTAATGTAGATTGAAAGTAGGTCTTATAAAGGTTCAAAGAGGGTTTAAAGTATATTCAGAGTTTGTCCAGACTCTGGATTAAAATAAGTACAATGCAGGTTTAATATAGGTCTAATGTAGGTCTAATGTAGGTTTAATGTGAATTCAAAGTAGGTCTTATAAAAGTTCAAAAAAGGTTTAAAGTATGTTTAGAGTAGGTATAATGCTGCTTTTAAATATTTCCAATGCAGGTTCAATGTAGGATTAACGTAGGTTAAATGTAGGTTCAAAATGTGTTTATAGTAGGTCAAATATAGGTTTAAATTAATTTTAATTTAAGTTTAACGTAGGTCAAATGTAGTTTTAATTTTGTTTTAGTTAGGTCGAATGTAGGTGTATAATAAGAGTTCAATTTAGATTAATATAGGTTTAAATTAGGTTCAATAAAATTTCAATAAATGTGTCTAACATAAAACTTAATTTACGTGACGTAATTTAAAATGTGACCTGGACAGTTAAAAGGGACCTTTTGTCCGAAAAAATTAATTTTTTATTGATTGGTGATTCTGATAGAAAAAAGTTTTCTCTATCAGAATCACGAATCAATAAAAAATCGATTTTTTCGGACAAAAGGTCTCTTTTAACTGTCCAGGTCACAAATATATTTAATATATTTTTTCTTATTTAAGTTTCTTAAGACTTTTGCAGCAAAATAAAAAATAATCTTCCAGATAACTGTAAAATCGTAACGAAAAAGAAATAAAAACCACATGTGACATATGAGATTACAGTTGAAAATAAAATTGTATTGTCACGTTGATATTTTTTTTATGAAATTAACTACATAAGAGACAAAAAATAATGTGTTCGGAATTAATATTTTAAAGTTTTTTTTTTTTTGTTGTTGTTGTTTAAAAGCTGTATATTATAAAATTTATTCGACATGATATGTCGTGAATTTCCGTATAATTTACGATATGCAGTATGTCATAAAATCGTTTAAAAGTATATACTCATATCTTTTCAACAAATAAAAAATAAGTTAAAAAAAATATCTACCATTTGACACGTGTCATTTAATGAAATATATGGCTAAATATTTTTAAAAAAGTATTGTAAAGCTCTACTGTTTTAACTGCTATTGAAAAACTACAATTCTTTATTTTCGGTAAATATTTTACTAATAAATGAATATTTAATTTATTTTAATATTTTTAAGAATTAAAATTATTATATAATATTAATATTGTAGTTGAAAAAAAAAAATTATAATAAAATTGCAAAAAAAAACTTTTAATTTCAGAAATGGTACAATTAATTTTTAGCATTGTGATTCTTGAGTTCCTGATTAGTGTATGTTGTGCTACTGATGCTACGCTTTCTCTACCAGTAATGTTTTTAAATTGTATACTTAAATGGTCATAGCGACCACCAAAAAAAAACTTGCCGAATAATAATAAATTAAAAGCATTATAAAAATTTTATTCGACATATATTGAATCTTCTATTTAGAATTTTTAAATTCTAATCCAAAAATCAAATTCAGTGACATTAAAAACCTTCGATAGAAATAAATCACATTTTTTTGAAATTTTGCTTTTTTTTGACTATTTTTCAATCAAAAGAACATTCAATATTAAAATTAAATTCCAACATAATGAAATAAAAAATAAAAATTTCATTATCCAAATGTATAGTTTTTTTTTCAAATCTTTTTTTTTTATTTTTAAAAAAAAAATTTGAATAAAAAAAAATATAATATATTTTTTATATTTGCAAGATGAAAATAGTTAACAATGCAGGACATACGTTGCAATCACATACTGTTCAAACAGAAGATGGTTATTTATTAACAATGTTCAGGATTCCTGGTCCTCCAGGATCAACACCTATATTTTTGCAACATGGCATACTTGGAAGCTCTGATTCTTGGATTCTTATTGAAAATGATTCTCTTGGTAAAGAATAAAAATTGAAAAAAAAAATTTCTAATATTCCTTATATGATATTATTAAATAAAATTTTATAATCCAGCTATTAAATTGGCAAATTTGGAATACGATGTATGGTTAGGTAACTCTCGAAGTAGTGTTTATAGCAGAACTCACACTATTCTTGAAAATACAGATGAAGAATTTTGGAATTATAGGTAATTTAAAAATGATTATTTATATCAAACCAGATAATAATAATAATGAAATTTAATTTATTTTAGTTTTCATGAGATAGGCACTCAAGATTTGCCAGCAATGATAAATTATGTGACAAGTAACACGGGAAAAAATGTAATTTACATGGGTTTTTCAATGGGAACTACATCATTCTTTGTGATGGCTTCTGAAAAACCAGAAATGTCATCAAAAATAGATCTTGCATTTGCACTTGCACCAATTGTTTATTTGGATGATTTAGATGTACCAAACTCAAATTTTGCCATTAAGTTTTTTTTGGGTAAAAAAAGCTTTGGTTCTAATAGTGGATGGACAATAATTCCTTTCAAAAATAAAATAGCTTACAAAATCTCAAAGTGTAGTAAAGAACATATTAAAGAAGTAAGATTTTAATATATTATTAAAAGTAAATGTTTTTTCTTTATATATTTTTCAATAAGGAGTCGTCCATAAATTACGTAACACTTACTTATATTTTCTTTTACATCTATAGAATTATCTTGAACAAGTCTTGAAAGTATCATTTGGTACAACTTCAGTTAAAACAATTAAACATTTGTCACAACAACGTGACACTGGGAAATTTCGTCAATTTGATTATGGTGAAAAAAATTTTGAAATTTATAATAATTCTAGCCCTCCAGAATATAATTTAAAGAAAATTAAAATTCCTGTGGTTCTAATTACTTCTTATGGAGATGTTTTTTCAACGCCAGAGGTAATTAACAATTAATTGAGACTCTGAATGTTAAAAGGGCACACACTCGAATTAACATCATTTTTTGGCATAGGAGTTAAAATTTTAAAATTGTTTACTATCAAATTTTAACAATTATTATTGTTTCTTATCTTAAAATTTTAACACCAGAGGCCAAAAATTATGATGCTTTGAGCGTGTGCTCTTTAAAGATAACGTATCTTTAAATTATAAAAATGTAATTTAAGTTTAGTTTTTTTAAATAATTATTTTTTATTTATAACACTCATTATAAAAAAATGAGTAATTTATTTTAGAAATTTGTTCCTTTTTTTTAGAATGTTGAAAAACTTTATGAGCAATTACCAAATGTTTATGGTGGAATAATTATAAATAGTAAAAAAATTTGTCATTTTGATTTTATGTATGGAGAATATGCTGAGAAGTATATTTACGAGAAAATATTTGATTTTTTGAAAAAATTTGAAAAAGAAAAGAGAGAAAATATAGAAAAGAAATAATTATAAAATAAAAACGGAGAGAAAAAGAAATTTTTAAATCTAATAATAATATTGTATATTGCGTTAATATATATAGAACTAAGAAATCTCGTTTTTCGTGAATACAAATTAATTTATTTCACTTGATACTTGTTACTCGGGGGTTTTTGGGGTCGCTGATTACGAATCTGATGTCAGAATTTCAAAATTCAATATGGCGAATCCAATATGGCGGACGAATTTTTAAAAAAGGCCTGGAGATACTTAAAACTTGTTACTCGGGGATTTTTGGGGTCGCTGATTACGAATCTGAAGTCAGAATTTCAAAATTCAATATGGCGTATCCAATATGGCTGACAAATTTTTTAAAAAGTGATTGGATTTGCTTGAAACTTGTTACTCGTAGGTTTTTGGGGTCGCTAAATACGAATCTGAAGTCAGAATTTAAAAATTCAATAGTATGGATCCAGTATGGCGGACCACTTTATTTAAATGTAATTTTTTTAATAAAAATTGTTACTAAGGATGTTTTAGAGTAGTTGCTTTTGAATATAAGTTAATTTTTAAAAAATTCAATATATTGTATCACATATAACAAACGATTATTTTAACTTATATGATTTACATGATAAATGTTAGTTACTGGTTTTTAGGTTAGCTGATTACATAAATATAAGGTCAATTTTCAATAATTCTAACTGTGTAAAATATATGGGACGATATTTTTTAATTTTATTAGATTTTCGTAAACTTTAAAAATTTTAAAAAAAGGTTTCTGTGTTACACGGTCTGTCACTGTCATATCTTTCTAATGAGAAATCTTAGTACAATGAGTATTTGAACAGCAACTTGTCCTAAATTATAATTTTCTAGAAAAAAATAAATGTACTGATTTTTCCTACTTAATAATATACCTGAATATTCTCAAGGTATTGATTCTCGGAAAATTCCCTAGAAAATCCCGGATTAGTATCGGAAAAATGGATTCCCGAGAAATTTTCTGTAATTTTCGTAAAGTTTCTTGCGAATATTTTTGTATAGAATTGAATGTCACAAATATTACTTTTCCGATTTTTCATATACTAAATTTGCTGCTTTGTAATAATGAATATGATTTTAATTTCGCAAGTTTATGACATAATTCTTCAACAAAATCTTTAGAAGAAATTGAGTATTTTAATCAATTTGCATCAACTTTAACTGGTATTTACACAAGACATTAAAGACATTAAGACATTAAAAAATTACATTTAAATAAAGTAGTCCGCCATACTGGATCCATACTATTGAATGTTTAAATTCTGACTTCAGATTCGTATTTAGCGACCCCAAAAACCTACGAGTAACAAGTTTCAAGCAAATCCAATCACTTTTTAAAAAATTTGTCAGCCATATTGGATACGCCATATTGAATTTTGAAATTCTGACTTCAGATTCGTAATCAGCGACCCCAAAAACCCCCGAGTAACAAGTTTTAAGTATCTCCAGGCCTTTTTTAAAAATTCGTCCGCCATATTGGATTCGCCATATTGAATTTTGAAATTCTGACATCAGATTCGTAATCAGCGACCCCAAAAACCCCCGAGTAACAAGTATCAAGTGAAATAAATTAATTTTTGAAAATTCGCCCGACATATTTCAGCCGCCATTTTGAAATTTCAAAAAGTGCCATTCGGCATTTAAAAGTATTCCTTTTTAGCTAAATTTTAAGCCTATGCCCGATAATTTAAACATAAACCATTTTTGGAGAGCAGGGGGGTCCCGTTGACGAAGAATGCCTCATATATATATACAATGTAAAACGTTTTATTGTAAAATTTCAATTCGAAAAAGTGTTGAATTAAAAAGTATAATTAAAAAGAAATTTAAAAAATTCTCGTTTTTGAAATGTTTTCATATCCTAATTCTAAAAATCCTAATTCTGAATTTTGATTTTTAACATAATTTTACTTAATCACATCTGCAATTCTTTTAATGATTATAATTTTAGTTCTAATTTTGAAGAAAATTCCAGCGTAGAAAAATTCATTCTTTACTTTTGAAAATTAGTTTTTCAAAGTACGGGAAAATTTGGGAAAATTCGGGGATAGAAAAATTAATTTTTTCTCATTTTTTTACTTTTAAAAATTTGTCTTTCAATGTACGGGAAAATTTGAGAAAAATAGGGGCCAAGAAAAATTCATTTTTTCTCATTTTTTACTTTTTAAAATTAGTTTTTCAGAGTACGGGAAAATTTGGGAAAATTCGGGGCCAAGAAAAATTCATTTTCCCTCTTTTAATTTACTTTCTAAAATTAGTTTTTCAAAGTACAGGAAAATTTAGGAAAAATTCGGGGCCAAGAAAAATTAATTTTTGAAATTAAAAAAAAAGAGGAAAATTAAATTTTTCTTGGCCACGAATTTTTCCTAATTTTTCCGTACTTTGAAAAACTAATTTTAGAAAGTCAAAAATTGATGAAAAATGAATTTTTCTTGACCGCGAATTTTTCCTAATTTTTACTGTACTTTAAAAAGTGTAATTTTAAAAAGTAAAAAAAAATGAGAAAAAATGATTTCTTCTTAGCCCTGAGTTTTTTCCAATGTTTGCCGTACTTTGAAGAACTAATTTTGACAAGATTTTTGTCATTTTGTAATGTGAAAGCAAAGTATAGGAAATGCTCATAACCCAAGGTTTGCTTAATTTTGCCCATACTTTAAAGTGCGCGAAAAATCTGAAAAGTTTGATAAAAAAATTTTCCCATACTTTGTTGGCTTTTGATGGTTTTTTTCCCATACTTCGATATTCACGCGGGTTGATTTTAATCAGGATAAAAAAAAATACGCTACTACACGGAGAAACATGGGATTGTTGTGCAAATAATTTTTGGATTGTTGTCAGTAGATTTGTTGATATTACAATTCGAAATATTAATACTACAATTCGGATTGTTGTCAATACAAATGTATGTTATTTTAACAACAATACGAATTTTTTGTTGTCAGTTTTGTTCAGTTTTCAATTTCGTACAGTTGCAGAAGCAAACTCTCTGTCGATTGCTTATGGAACAATCTGGATTTGTTCAGCTGATAGGTTTATTGTTCCATGTCACGTGGTCATCTTGAATTCTTGCAAACTGGCGTGCAGATTGTCACGTAGTTTGCTTCTGGCACATGTGCCACTTTTGCTTTTATTATTATTATTATTTTTTTTTTTAATTGACAAAGTTCTGTTAAATAATGAATCCGGTTAAAGTGAGAAATCTATTGCAAGTGTAGGAAATGGATAAAGAGACAATTTCATCATTTATCGGTAAATTATACTCGGTTACTATTGAACATAACCTCACCTTAAAAAATACAAACTGTATATTAAATATTATTTAACAAATTTCAACTCAAAATAATTTTTTGATTTCAGGTGAAAGAATTTGTTTCAGAAGCTGCATGTTCCACAGATTTTAATGCAAATGAAACTGGTGATATGACATACGGAAATCTGCTATCGATTATTTTAGAAGGCGAAGAAACTGAACAAATTGTATTAGACGGATCAAAGCTTTGTTAATACAACAAATTGTATTGACGATTTAATAATTTACTTTTGTTATTTCAACTGTTGCATAACAATTTTCTATGTTCCTCAAACAATTCTGTTTGCTCATCGAACAATCCGAATAGTTTTAATAACAATCCCATTTCAACAATTTTTGTTGTTCCATAAACAAATAGAACTGCTGGTTCTATATTGACAATCCGGAATTGTTGTGTGGACTTAAATTTTAGTAACCACAACAATTCTTTTTTTCTCCATGTACTCACGTGATTTATATTCCATTAGGTTTTCATCTTCTCGATGGTTTTTATATATTGTACGCAATTGCTTGGAAGACTTTATCCCCAAGTTGGGATGATGTTTGTAAGAAATGGTAGGGTATATATATATATATATATATATATATATATCGGTGCTGTAACCTCAGAGTCGGTCATCGCTCATTACCGGTTAATTACCGGAGTAAGTCTCCGAAGCCTGACTACACGCGAAGGTGGTGCGTGACTTCGGGCACTACATTTTCTTTAGGTGGCGTCAAGTAGTGTAACTGTACCGCACACCGTATACCAATGATCTTCACTCAACTGACGACCACAAGAGATCCAATGATGCTGGTTATATATATATATATATATATATACAGAAAAAAAATTCTAGTAACGCCCTTCAATCCTGACAACTCGTAAACCAGAGCAATCAGCTTTTATTTTCTGCTTCCACAAGCCAAGCACTCTGATTAACAATGTTGTACTTTTCAAACACACCCATTTCAGTTAATTATATAGTATACCGCGCACGGCAAATAGCAAAATTTACAACAAAAAAAAATAAAGAATTATCCTAGAAGTATAAGGAAATGAATTTAAACCATATAGTTCAAACATCAGTAATTTCAATTAGTCTTGTTAATTCCCATCTAAAGAATTTTTTTATTTAGAATTAAAAACAAAATATTTGCTACTCTGGAAAAAATAGTTTTTTTTTTTTTTTAAAAAAAAAAAAAAATGATGAGTTTGCTCTCTCACGACCTTAAGAGAACAGGGCGACACTCACATCAATGAAAATCACTCCGATCTTGTGTAATTTATGGGGCAATTTCCTGCTAATAACTTGATAAAGGAGGCGGGGTTTTTCTTAAAGGATGTAACCTCAAAGTCTCGAATCTTCCAAAGTGGTTCGCATGCAGCCTCTCTTTCTTTCTTACTCTCCACACTATATATATACAGCGACATAAAAAGCAATTTACTTGGTTTAAAAGTACTTAATTAAAATTAGCTTTCAAAAATAAAAAGTCAATGTCCAGCATCATTATTTATTTTGCCTTCACCTTTTCATCTTCACTGCGCAAACAGCAATACATGTCGTCCTTTATAAGATAATCATTTCCTCATTAAACTGAAACTAAGAGCACTTAATTTTTTGGTTGCCAATTTTTACGTAACGTCAAAAAAAAGAATATAAATATCAATAGGAAAAAAGAAAAAATTAGTAGATTTGATGTTAATTTATTTTCTGTTGGTATAGATTTAAATTCGACTATATATATATATAAGTCTTGAAGGGACAAATAATAATAAATGGTAACAGTAAAGAGTGTAGGATATCTCATTATAGGTTAAGATAGCATTAAAGCGGATTGCCTGAAGGCTAAAGATCACCGGTCTCTTGGTCAGGATGATGATGATGTCCAATCTCGAAATTGCAACGCATAATTTATACATGACCATCTGATATCCGGAGCTGCGGATGGCAATGACCCTCTTGTGTATGAAATTTATTTTGCCATGTATCTGTAATATTTTTGCATTTGACTTTTAGGCAGGTGGTCACTTTTTTTAAAAAATATTTTCTAATCCTTTTTTTCTAAAAAAAAGCGTTTTCTAATGAAGTCGGTTTTCTAAAAAAAAAAAAATTTTCTAACAAAATTTGATTTCTAAAATTTATTTTAACTTTTTACTTTCTGTTTTAAATGTAAATATAATAATTTATTAAAAATGTATATATATATTGTGACCAATTGATCGTAGATACGTTATTATGTCATTGTCAACGTGGTCATCATACGTCAATACAATAGTGTGGAGTCTTTCGATTAGCCTCTTTTGCTTGGAAGAAACATTTTTTTTTAATTTTCTGATCCAATTCCAACTGCCTTAACATACTTTCGGTATCTGCCTGCTCTTTTTGTTGTTCTCTTAGAAACGCGTACATACTCGAATGCTTTCGACCAATGATAACTTGCAATCGATTGTGCCAACCCTCGGATATGTTATTGGTTCGAGCTGTATTGTCCAAAACTGCATTATATTGACATCATAATTGTGGATGATATCGGGTAGGAACTGCTCTTCTTCTTCCTCTTGCTCGTTTACCACGAACATACGTTACCTCGAAATAATCAGCAATTGGTAAGAGGTCTTCTGATAATTCGTCAATTAAAGTGTTGAAATGATTTCCAATTTCATCAGGAGGTACAAAAGCCAACGCTGTTAGCATGTGACACCCAATTTTAATGTTTCTGTCCTCTTCATTCATGTAAGCCTGTTGGGTGCCTTCGGCTTGCACATATGCCTATAAACGCTTTGTCATAAATGAAAGAAGCAGCAACAAACTCGATCCTCATCAATTGCCATTTTTGCTGCATTTATTAATTCCACTTCGAAGTCAGTCATAACTACCCGGACAGCACCGAACTTTGACTGAATTATTATCTATTGTCTATTAATTTCTGTTTTATTTACGCATTCCCATGTCATAGAAAATGCAATTTTCAATAGTTTTTTAAATTCATTTGCTTTTTTTTTATTTTTCCGTATTTATGCTCCTTCTAAATTTCCAGAATATTTAACGATTACATTTAACAAATCTTGAATTTTTAATTTCCTTAAATATCCCCTTACAATATGCCAAGAATCTTTAATTTTAATATTTAACAAAAATTCAAATCCAATATTCAGCCAACCTCTGTGACTGACCTTTATTATGCGCGGACATTTAAACATTAACTCAACCTCGTTTGGACCTCGCGACTCAAGTTCCCGAACCTCGTCAAGCAAGGTTCAGGGAAGTTTCGGTGCTATCCGGGTAGGGACGGCAAATTGATTTCAATATTCAACTCTCTTGCTTTTTTTTAATATAACTTTGAAAATTTTTTCATACACAATTTGTTGTTTATTTTCTAGTAATCCATAAACCAATGGTAAAGCTATGGTCACATCTCCCTGTTTCATAGAACCTAAAATAGCAAACAGTTGGAAGAATATATTGTTGGTGCTGATTTAAAAGTTCGTGTATAGATTTTTCCGGCCATTTATGAACTATTATTTCGCTCCCAGAGCTTGTTGTTTGATTACTTTGAATTTGAATTACAACAGCTTTTCCGCGCAAACTTGAATGACAATCTAAACTGTTGACACCTTCTTGACTTGCGCTATACGTCATCGCTGATTGGTCGATCTCCTAGCAGTAGATTTCATCGTCGCGTCAACTTGTTGCTTTATTGTCTTTTTATACAGTAAAAGGTGAACATTACTTCCATAAATGGAATAAAATAGAATATTTATTTTAATTCATATTATGATTTATTCTTGAGAAAATATTGACCTAACGAAATAATTCATATTAGTGTCCTAAAAGGAATACAATTAAAAAAAAATGTTTTGTTTTACATCGAGTCTATCAATGATGATTTATTACTGGAAAATTATTAATCACACGGGATAATTGATATCAGTCCCATTGGAGGAATAGAGTAAAAAAAATGTTTTGTTTTATATCGAGTCTATCAATTAATTCTGGTAAGTTAAAAAAAATGTTTTGTTTTATATCGAGTCTATCAATGATGATTAATTCTGGTAAGTTATTGACCTTCAGAAATAAATATTAGATTATACGAATAGAATTTAATTTAATTAACGTTGCTGATTATTAATCTGATGTCAGATTTTCAAAATTCAAAATGGCGGATCCAATATGGCGGTCAAAATTTTAAGAAGTTATTAATTTTTTATAAAATTTGGTATCTAGGGGTTTTTAGGGACGCTGATGTGGAATCAGATGTTGTGTTTTCAAAATTCAAAATGGCGGATATAAAATAAAAGATTAATAACTTCTTAAAATTTTGACCGCCATATTGGATCCGCCATTTTGAATTTTGAAAATCTGACATCAGATTAATAATCAGCGACGCCAACAACCCCCAGATACCAAGTTTTATAAAAAATTAATATTTAAAAGATATCTTGTTACTTTTCATTTAGGAGTTGTTTTCACCCCAAAAAACCACAAACGACTTGATCTAGCAAAACGGCCAGACATGGGTAATTTTTTTTTGGTCCTTGTTTCCAAAAATGTTGTATTTTTTTGTGGGTCAAAAAAAAAGTTTAATTTTGTCGGACTGTGTTTTATTAACATTTCAAAATGAACTCTTCGTCCAATTGTATTTTTAATTAATATAGTTAAACACATCTTCTTCCAAAAATTCTACATAATAAATTAAAAACGCACATAATAAGGTTACTAATTCTCAGCTAGTAGTTATAAAAAATTGGATAATTTAATAATACCGAATGATTTCGTTTTAATGTCTCTTGATGTCTGTTTTCTGTTTACTAAAGGTTACTGATGCGGTTTTGAATGGAGACTTATTAATTATTACTTTTTAAATCATTCAATTCAACGAAAAATAAATATTTTATATACAGTCGAACCTGGATAAGTGGTCCCTGGATAAGTGGAATTCCTCTTTAAGAGGAACATTTTTTACGGTCCCTGCACAAGCAATGCAAAATATTGAAAAAAACCTGTGTAAGTGGGAAAACGCTACCTCTATAAGAGGAACTGAAATTTTGAAAAATGGCCTCTATAAGTGGAACTTTCTCTTAAAGTTACCTCTATAAGTGGAACGTTCCCTCTATAAATGGAACTTTTGATAACTGTACCTCTACAATTGCTCACTATTTTGAAAATAATGTTGCTGAAAGTGAAGTTTTCCATCATTTAAATTTCATAGAAAAATCCATACACAAGACACATAACACTCTAACACAAACTACGTTAAATGAATTTCTTACTTAAGTACTATTTACTTTTGTCTTTTTAAATGAAATATAATTGTAAAAACATATGTAAAAACCTCAAAACGAATAAACCTCTTTAAATGGAACTAGAACTCAAACGACCTGGTTAAGTGGAAAACTGGGTAAGTGGAATACCTCCATAAGTGGAACAAAAATTTCGGTCCCTTCAGGTTCCGCTTATCCAGGTTCGACTGTAATTTTCTAGATAAAGCGCAGCAGTGTAGTATTTCAACGATTTAGCTGGCCAAAATTAAATTGATGATTTTTATATAATCTGAAGGTGTGTATACTTATAGTTTTGGGGTCGCTTTTGGTTGGTTGTTTGGTTGGTTTGGTTAATGGCCTTGTGTCCCCGGAGGTCAAATAGCCAGATTTGGGGTCGCTTTTCATGAATTTTAAGTCAGTTATAAAAAATTCAAAATGGCGGATCCAATATGGCTGACTCATTTTTGAAAAATATATTGGATTCATTTGTAAATATTTGCTTAGGGGTTTTTGGGGATGTTGATTACGAATATGATGTCACTTTTTAAAAATCAACATGGCGGATCCAATATGGAGGACTTTTTTTTTTGAAAAATTCATCGAATTCGCTTGAAACTCGTTACTCAGGGGTTTTTAGAGTCGCTGAACATGAATTTAGTGTTAGTTTTTAAAAATTCAAAATGTCAATTCCAAAATGGACGAATTTTTTTTTAATTTAATAATATTTGCTTGAAACTCGGCCAGCTAAATCGTTGAAATACTCCACACTTGTCAGAGAAATGGTATATTTGTCTCCGAGTCTACTAACTCATTTATTTGTTGCAAATATATTTTATTTCATTGAAATAAAAAATTTATTTGAGGCAAAGAAAAATTTATTTCTGACAAATAAAACTTTTATTTACGCCAAATAAATAAGTTAATAGGCTCTCAAACAAATATACGTTTATTTAACTCAAATATATTTTATTTGGTTCAAATAAATCATTTCTCTGCGTGGCACTGTGGAGCGATTCTTCTCTCTGATAATTCATTTCACAAAGATAATTTAGTAAAAGTTAAACAAATTCTTCTTAAAAAATTCCTCTTCTTCCTTTTTTTTTGACAAATTTATTAAGTTTAAATAAAATAAAATATTACTATTTAATAATAATGATTTCACTAAATTATCAAAAAAATTTGGATCTTATAATATTCATCAGATTAATTTTAAAAAAACATGACTACAATTAGATAATCTAAAATAATAAAAGTAGTTAATTTAAATAAGTAACCTTTTGCCAAATACAATCAAGTTGTTTTAATGTAAAAAGAGTGTTGAAAATTTATTCTAAAACTATTTCTGCAATATATATAGTCTTCTTGAATTTTACAAGATTTTAATATAAAAATCCTTTCTTGCCTGACGATTTCGATTAAAAGCCAATCGATTATTATTATTATATAATTCTCGAGGTGTTTCCACTGTTTCGTTCCATCAATTTTGCTTAATCGCGATTTATTCGCGCGGACTTATGCAGCTTTGACCACGAGGAGATTAACAGAGGCAACAAAAGTGATTCGTATCGCGTAAATTATTCCCTTGGCTTTAGAAACTTTAAAGTCTCACGTATATATATATATATATATAGATGCACGAAGACAAAGTCAGTAGTGACAGGCACTATGATTTATAATTCGAGCCCAACCATTTCTTTCTGTTTCTTTTCAAAACATCACGACAACGAGGAGTCGAAGACCACCCAGGTAATTAAACTTTCACGTCGTGATTTGATGATACAGATGCATCAACTAACTCCACTTAGATTCTCTCTATTCTATATAGTATATATATATATATATATACATTGGTTTCGAGACTCAATAAAATGAACAGACTATACTCTACAAAGAGCTTCTTCCCTATAGGATTTAAGATCCGCGAACCTTGACTAATATAATAGCAGTTATTATAAAGCTGCTTCAAAAAATAATGCGGAAGAGGAAGTCAAGCTATAAGGAAATTAACTGCTTTTATTATATATATGTTTTCATCTATAACGAAAAGTGTATATGAGTGATTTTTCACAAATTGTGATTTTTTAGGTTCTAAATTTTTTTTAATTTTTGGAATATTAAATGCATACTGTAAAAAAAAGGAGTTAAATTTCAACTCCCTAGGAGATATGCTATAAATGTACCACCCTTTTGGAGTTGAAGCGAAGGGAATTAATGCTTTACGAGTTAATTTTATGTTTAGGGAGTTGGTTTGAAGGAGTTATTTTTAATTATTAACTCCCTTTTTTGAGTTGATTTTTAACTCGAAAATTTTAACTCCTAACTCCCAGTAACGTTAACTCCTTAATTTTTTTACAGTGTGGGTATTAACATTATTTATTTATTGAATATAAATGAAATTGTAATTTACTGGAAATTTTGAGCTGTAGTTTTAGATCCTTATTTAAATAGAGTTTAATTGAAAATAACTAGTGAATCCGGAATTAATTATAGATCTCATCCGAAGTCAATTGGATCAAACGTAACTATAGTGAATGCAGATTCTAGATTTACAGATTACCGAAATTAATTTCGGATTTAGTAGAAGTAATTTTGCATCTATTAGTTTTATATCAGTTCAAAATTTTAATTTGTCATCAGTAGATGCGAAAACATTCCCCTAAAACGGGGATAAAATTTAAACATCAAGAATAGGATTTAGGAGTATTAGAAATTCTTTAATACTTCAACGAGTATAATTTCAAGCACAGAGAATAAAACTTGATAATGTTCAACTTTTTTTCTCAGGGTCTACTTAGAATAATGAGATTCAAATATATGAAGCAAAACGTTAATTTATTAATACGCAGCTTAGGGAGATAAAAATTAGTTTGTGGAAAATTATTTTCATTAAAAATAGATTCTTTTTTTTCTGATATTTAAAAAACAAAAATTAATTCCTAATGATTTGTCTCTTGACAATAAACTTTCTTTGCATAATTATACTAATTCTATTGAAATGGTGAATGTATCAAAAACAAGTTTTGCAATCATATAAACTTGGCTATATTAAAGTTATGATACATTAAATGTATGTCGTTCCAGTGGAATGACTTGGATTGCGCATTTCCCACAGTTGAAGCCACTTTCAAAATCTGAAGACTACTGTGTGTGCGTCTTGTCTTATACTTTCAAACTATTAATATCTTCCTTACTTCTTCAAAGTATATATATATATATATATATATATATATATATATATATATATATAATATATATATATAATCTATAAACGAGCCATTAAACAGATCAAAGGTTTCAAAAAATTTTTTACTCGATTAATTATTCCCAATATATTCATAATTGAAAAGAAAAATTCATTAAATTTATCTTAACGAGAGAGAAATGAAAATTGTAAATGATTGAAAGAATTTTATATATCAGATACAAAATATTATCCAGGAAAAGGAAAATAAATGAATGGAATTTTCCCTAGACATTATCAATTTTGATATATAGTAAAATGTAAAATATCATTCGTCACATTAGAAGTGAAAATACCATAAATGGAATTTTGCCATTGGAGTTTAATAATAATAATTACTTGTTTTTTTTTTAATTTACAGTGTTGGACACTGAGCGATTAGATGATAAAAAAAATTTGTAAAAAGTCAAAGCTCACATATGCATTTTCTCTACGAAGTAATTTGCGGTATGCGCGTACGGTATTATCGAGCATGACTGCACGCACGAAAAGGGGAATCCAGAGAAGACAAGATTCCTATGTATATATGGACGAAGGATTTACCTCGCTGAGGTATAAAAGAAGATCGCGGTCGAGATGCACTCCCCCTTTCCCCCTTAACATCATGAAGAAGGAAGACAAATGTGGGCGAAAGCAATGTCCGTTTATGAAGTCACTATATATATATATATATATATATACTGGGAAAGAGGAAGTGTCATATTTGTTTATGCAAAGAGGGAATTGTTGATATGCCGCAACAGGCATAGCGGCTCTGATTTATATTGCGGACGTCTTTATTACATTGTCTGGCCAAAGATTGTAAGAAAGCATATATATGTGGTGGAAGGGAAGAAGGAACCTCGTGAAAAAAGAAAAAAATTCAACTGGAATTGTTCTCCCCTGGTAAAGCCTTCGCATGACCGAACAATGCCACAGTTACTGTTAATAGAGAAATAGTATATATAGCGCCTGAGAAACTGGACGCTATTACATTGGTAAATTTTTTTTTTTTTTTTTTTATTGGTAGAGTGTCTTGCGAAAGACGTTTATTTACGCATGGTGAAGGAATTAAAAGAATCTTTAGACACTATAGAAAGGAGAAATTAAATTTTCGAGAAATTTCGAAGGAAGGGAATTGATCCTCATAACAAAAGGATATCCCTAGGATATCCATATCAATGGTCGATATCCTAGAATGGTCCCCAGGATATCTTGGGATGTCCAAACAGCCGGTCTGTGGGACATCAACAGGACATCCATAGGATATCCACAGGATATCCCTAAGACATCCACAAAATATCTATTGGATATTATATCGCAGGATATCCATGGGATATCCTCAAGATGTCCGTGGGATATTCTTAGGATATTCACGGGATATTTAATATCTCAACATATATTTTTAAAGGTTAAAATTGTTAAGCTAATATAATGAATAATAATATAATAAAAACAAAAATCTTATGAGCTTCTAATTTATTTTAAATGAAGATTTGAAACGCATTTTTCAAAGTTTTTAAATAAACTCATGCACTTAATGTATAATTAATATTAATAGTTATTCGTTATTTGCAGGGAAGAATTTATATTGTTTAAAGCCAATTTATTTTCTGACAATATTAAGCATATGAATAAAGAAATGAATCACGAATGAGAAAAAAATTAGTTAATAATTTTTCAAATTAAACAACTTTCTCGAAAAACAAGTTGCATTTTATTTTATTTATATAAAATTTAATTCACAGAATATTCTCACTCGTAGTCTCATAATGACATTAAAAACAGTATCCTGAGAATATCTTCTTGACATCAAGAGGATATACTGAGAATATCCTGAAAATATCTGTGGGATATCCTGACGATATCTATGGGATATCTGGAGGACATTTATAAAAGTCTATAGAGATATCCAGAAGATATCCTGTGGATATCCTCATATATCCATAGGATATCCAAAGGATATCCAAACCGCCGATTTTTTGGATATCCTTAAGAGATCCTTTTGATATCCATAGGACATCCCTAGGATATCTGCGGGATATTATCAATATATCCCAAGATATCTTGTGTTATTAGGAGAAATTCTAATTGAAATAAATGTACTCTAATCATTTGATGCGATTTATTCAAAAAGAGTACAAGTCCAAATGAAAACACCGTAAAAGCATATTCTACAATTGTTTAGTTAATAGTCCTAAGCTTGGTAAAACTAATAAAAATCTTGAAACACTAAGGATGAAGTTCAATGTTAAAAAATCTCTTTTATTTATTTAGGATTGTTTTATTCCGTCGGAATTCCATCGGAGTTCCAAAGAATTTCCTATGGGATTCCGACGGAATTCCGATTGATTTTTTTTTTAAATTTTTAGAGTCCTACATTAAGAAAATTATTATTATTATTATTATTATTATTATTATAAAATAGAATTTTTGTCATAGAAAAAATTTTTTTTTTCTAAATTATTAATCATTTTGATAATAATAATAATAACAAGTTGAGTACCATTGATTCCCTTATTACACTGTTATTACATACTTATTACGCTCTGATCACACTTATTACTAAGTATTACGGTTTATTACAGAGTTATTACATGGGATATTTGGATTTTACGATTAAGTAATAAAGCATTATTACACGTTATTACACTATTCTTACAAGATGAGTGTACCATTGACTCCCTGAATAAATTCCCCCTCGGTATTCCATGTGTAAAATTAAACTTTAAAAGTTAGTTTTGCAAGAAATTATTTTTATTAATAAAAATTAACAATATTACTGACAAAATAAAAAAAAAGTTATTTAAAGAAAATAGAAATTAGATCATTTTATTGGAATTTCAAGTAAGAGCACCCAATACCCAAAAAAAAGTAAACATTTGCATTATGACGCACAATATATTTAAATATTGACAATATTCAATTATTAAAAGTTTAAAACGAAAAATAATATGAAAACAGTTGGCATTAAACATATAATATAGGAACCTTGAAAAAATTTGAAGATAAAGAAAATAATTAGTTTCAAAATGAAATATCGTGTAATAAAGTAAACATGTGACGTCGCAAATGTGATGCAAATCAATAATGATACTATTTGATGTCTAGTTTCTTGGAATCTAAAACATGTTTAAATATTGATATATATATATATATATCTTCCTATATTACAAAAAGATATTGCCGCCGCCGCCTCCGCCGCTGTTTCAAGAATTCTTGACCTAGGAGGGGGGAGTCCCCCCTCCTAAATTTTGAGGTTATGTTCGTTTCAAGGCTCTGAATATAGCCGCAAGTCCCCCCTCCCTCCTCTCATTTCCCCTCCTCCTCCAAAATGGCCTAAATTTTAAGGTTATGTTCGTTTCAAGACTCTGAATATAGCTGCAAGTCCTCTCCCCCGCCAGAAATGACCTAATTTTGAGGTTATGTTCGTTTCAAGGCTCTGAATATAGCCGCAAGTCCCCCCTCCCTCCTCTCATTTCCCCTCCTCCTCCAAAATGGCCTAAATTTTAAGGTTATGTTCGTTTCAAGACTCTGAATATAGCCGCAAGTCCCCTCCCTTCCCCCGCCAGAAATGGCCTAAATTTTGAGGTTATGTTCGTTTTAAGACTCTGAATAAAGCAGTAAGTCCTTCCCCCTTTTCCTCATCTCTCTCCGTATTTCCCGCCAAAAATGACATAAATTTTAGATTATGTGAATTTCAAGACTTTCAATATAGCCACAAGTGGAGGTGGAGTTCCCGCCAAAAATGACTTGAATTTAAAGGTTATGTTAGTTTCAAGACTTTTTAATAATTTATTGGTTTTTAGGCAATTTCATTGAAATTATTTTTAAAAATAATTTCTTAATGTCGATTTTAATTTATTTAATTATTTATTTATTATTAATTTTATTAATTTATTAATTAAAATTTAATAATTTTAATTTTAATAATATTTATTCAGATTTCAATGAATTTATAATAATAATTCTTTGAAATAGGTGGTTCATTTGGAAAAATAAGATCAATGGAAAATTAAAAAAAAATGATTAAAACAGGGGGGCGTAGCCCCTCTAGTATATATATACCGAATTAAAAATATGTCATAGGTAAATGTCAAGTGGAATCGCCCATATAAAGAATATAATAAAAAGTAATATGAAACAGTTGGTATTAAATAAATATTAGGGACCTTGAAAAAATTGAAGATAATGAAATTAATTAATTTCAAAATCGAATATCGTGTAATTAAGTAAACATGTAACGCCGCAAATGTGATGCAAATAAATATTCATACCAATTGATGTCTATTTTTTTGGAACCTAAAACATGTTTAAATATTGATATTGTTATATATAAATGTATAAAATAAAAAATAATGAGATTACTTTCAATATACTTATGGAAATAATTTTAAGAAAAAAAAACCTATAAATTCTAGTGTTTTTAGTTGAAATATTACAATATTTAATGCTCGTTAACTTATTGAATTATGAAAGTCCATAAGGAAATGTTGCTGTTTCTTATTATTCTCATACAAATAAATACTTTCTGTTTATCAGAAAATTTAAACAATTCCGTTTTCAATGAGACAAAAGTAAGTTTAAAATAGAAAAATTAAGCGTATATAATTTCTTATTTTAATGCAATGCCCAATATATAAATGAAAATTTATAAATCAAATTTTATTTTTTGTATCCAATATTTAAATCTCTTTTTCTAATATATTCAAAAAACAAAACAATTTTCATTAGGTTTAAATTTTAAATTAACAGTCAACTTTATTTTTTTTGATTTAAACTGCCAAAAAATTAACGATATCCTTAGGATGTCTAAGATATATCCTAAAATAATCCAGTGTTGTAAGGTGAATAATTTAATTTTAATTTCAAGAGATAAGAATTTGTATTCTCTTAATTAATTATTTTAATATATATATTGAATGCATCTACAAAGAAAATTTTAAAATTTTCAGCCAATCATATTTCGAGAGAAAATAGAACTATGGAATCTCAGAACTTCTGTTCAAAACTTTTTTAAGATTTACGATCACTTAGAAACAATAAATGACTTTTTAAACTTTAACATCGAGAAAATAATTTTTATTATATCAAAGGATTTAAAAGATGGTATAACACTAGCTGAATTCTTAAGTGACAATAATAGAGTGTTACCTAATAAAAATTTATATCTTTCCAATGATCAAGAATCCATATTCAATGATATAGAGCAAGTTTATTATCTATATTACAGTGTAAAGACATTGGCTTACATCTTAGTTTGTCCTGAATATTTGCAAACTGATGTATTATCATCGTATTTGACAAAGAGGACATTAAATTTAGCACAAGAATTTAAAATTGGATTAACATGTTCAGAAGATATTTCTTATGAAATATTAGATTCTATGTTTGATATTGCATTAAATGTTTTGTACATTCCATATCCAGATAAAACGGATGGTATTATTTTTCTTCCATTAAGTATAAAAGAGAATTCAAGTATTAAATTTGAGGACGATTTAAAAAAATTAGAACTATATTTTTACAAAAAAGGATATTCTATGGAGCAGAGTGAAAAAAAACTAGACACTTATGAAAAACGAAGAGAATATATTATAATAAAAGATCATATAATGTTCTATAATAATTTATTTAAAGAACCAGAATTAATTCTATCTTATAATTATATTAAAAAACATGACAAATTAGTATCGATTCATTGTCCCATTAAATGGATAGAGAATGATGAAAATATAAAATCTTTAAAAGACAAAGTTTTTTATTCATTCAATAGTAGTATGGATAAAGCTTTATTAATTAATATCACATTATTCAGCGATATGTTATCCATTTCAAGTTGGTTTAAGATAATAAATAAAATTACAAAAATAAAATTAGATGACGATGAAGATCCTTATCCTTATGATTATTTGGAAAATGATATTGATTATAAAAAAGATGATGAAGATGTTAATGAAATTATAATCGCGAATTTTATTAACAATATTTGTAACAGTAAGGAAAAACTTGAGTTCGTAAGGCCAATTTGTTTTTTAAAATTTATGGGTGAAACCGTTAATGATGGATTGGCATACAAGTATTTGATTTATTTACAATCTTTTATTATAGATTATTATTTGCAAAATAAAAAAGTATGGTTATACAAAGTAGCTTCAGTGTATGAAAATTTAATGGTAAAGAATGTTTCTACACTGTCCAATGAATTTCAAAATTTGTACGAAGAAATACCAAAAAATGATGGAATGAAGCGGCATTTAATGATTAGCGCTTTTCGTGTTGTGATGGATTTATTTAATTCGCAAGCAGAATATTTATGCTTTCCATTACCTGAATACGGCTATAAACTGCAAGTTAAAGGAAAATCATTATTCTTTGACAAGAATTTTATAAAATCATATTGTGACGGAGAAGTGATATTTCTGGAGCTTATGGCTCTTGATAGAATTATCATTGATAATAGTTTGGAGATAGAAAATAAAATTCAACAACTCATTATAGTTGCACCAGTTTGGGAAATTACTAACAACGTACATATAAATTTACGAGGTATTGATGGGAAAAACATACACACTATAGAAAATTTGGTAAGTTAACAGAAATATGTTTATTTTAAAAACTGTTTAAACTTCTTAGAATATATTTATTATTTATATACAATAATTTAGATTCACGTAAGACATATAATTTTAAGATTTAATCACTTTTTCAGCTACTTCTATCAGATATGATAGCGAATGGAAAATCAATTGAAAATATAGATGGTTTACCAGGTGCACCCGGAGGACCTGGAGGATCATTCTTTGGAATGGCTGATACAATTATTGGGGGAGAAAAATTAATTATTACATGTAATGGTGGTAGTGGAGCTAATGGACAAAATGGTTTAAATAAAATAATTGATTCTAAGGGTCCACCACCAGGAAAAGGAGGCAAAAAAGGTCAAGGTGGTCCTCCGGGTATGGGTATGATTTTCAATTTTAATTATTCTACTGTTTCGAACATCGAAATAATTGCCGAAAAGGGTAATGATGGTAGAAATGGATCTAATGGTTCATTAGGAAATTCACTATATCTTATAGAACAGAATTCCGCTAGAAATGAATTAACTTATTACTTACTCAAGTATCTTAAAAAAACAAATAGTAGTGAGTTAAAGAAAATGGGTCCCTTAAATAGAATTAATAGTAAACTATCCGGCATAGAAGATTTTATTATAACATTGAAAGATTACAGAAAATATGTTATGATAAATGCAATGGAAACAGATTCAATAAACAATGCTCATTTGTACGAAAAACTTAATAATAATGTAAATTTTTTAAAAAATATTGACACATTTTACTTTGTTAATGAATTGCTTGATTTGGAAGGTAATTATTCCATGAGCTTAAATAAATCTGTTTTTCACAAATTGTACAAGGGATGGCAAAGAGGGGTCCAATTAATAGGAATTCATTTATTTACAAATGAATTACATCACGCTGATAAAATCATTGAATATAAGTCAGTGTTTTCAAATTTGTACGATATGATAGAAAGAAAAGTCGACAAAATATCAGATAATATTTATTATTCATCAATTCATGAAATCGATTACTATCTGAAGCAATCCATCCAAGATGGTGAAGAATTAAGGAGATACCAAGTTCTTAATAAACTACAAGAATTTAGCAACAATTTTAGAAGAAAACTTGACATACAAATCGAGGAGGCAGTAAAATTGATTGAAGTAAATCTCACAGTTTTTTTGGATCAGAAAATTGAAGATGTAAATAAGGAGCTTACAGAATTAATAAAGGAAGTTGACGAAATGATAACCATAAAGAAAGTAGCAATCAAGACTATGGAAGAGAAAAAAAGCGTACTCAATAGGAAACTGGCGTTAAAGATACTTTTTTCAATATTAAAATTTACTTTTATTGGTGTCGGATTTGTAATGGGTCCAGCTGGTGCAATAGTTGCTGCTATGTTAAACACGGGTATTTTCATCATTGAAGACATTGCTTTCAACACTGACACTAATACAGGATTTAAAGACATTAAAATGCCCGAAGGTGTAAATAGTTTACTGAAAAATTCACTGGATAGATATTATAATAAAAAGAAGAAAGAAGAGGAAGATATTAAAAAGCAATTAGATCTTATAGAGCAAAAGAGAAAAGATTTAATTTTAGAAGGTGAAGACGTGCAACCAATAAATGATTTTAACAAAAAAATACACGAAAATTGCATTTTAAAAGGAAAGGAAATATCCAGCCAACGGAAATGTATGATCGAAGAATTGGAAATAGAAAAAAATAGATGGACAATGAAAAGTGAAAATGAAAAAACGAAATCTGGAAAAGCAGCAAAGTATCTTAGTTCCGTGGTAATTGTAACAGAAGTTTTAAATACAGGTATAGAAAGGTACAACAAAATTTCCGTAGAAATAGCAGCAAAAAATCAAAACGAACAACAAATAAATAAAGAGAAAAACGATATAAATAAATTGGAAGCTTTCAAGAATATGATTAAAGCAGATTTTGGTGAGCAAATAAATCAGATTCGAATGAACATTCAGAATAAATCTAAAGAATTTACTATTTCTTCAAGTGCTCTTCTTGAATATCAAAAATTCCACATGGATGATTATTTAACGAATATTTCATCACAATTAGAAAAGTGGACTAAGAATTTTAAAATTTTTGATGAAGTTTCAGAATTAATGATAAAACTAAAAAAGGCAATAAAAGCGATTATTAATATGCATACTCTCATTAAAGATTACAATTTTAAAATTGAAAATGCTGAGTATTTGAAAGATATTGCAAGTACACAATTTCAAATCACGAATATAAAAGATTCTAAACTATTAAAAGCTTTAAAAAATGTGGAGCAGCTTTATTACTCAAATGATGTTCTCGATGATTATAATAAATTAGTCATTTCTATGAAATGCTACACATATCCATTTATAAAAGAATATTCATTCTTTATCTCAATTCCAAAAATGTATTTTGATAGCAATTTAATAAAAGCAAGTATTGCACTTGAGAAAATGAAAAATTTACAGTCAAAATTGATAAAAAAGAAAGGTCAGGATACATTATTTTATCATTTTTTACAAACCAATTTTATAAATGGCGGTGATTTTCCTCCATTTTATACTTGGCATAACAGTACGCATTCGTTGGCAATTAAAGATTTACTTGAAGGAAAGGAAGTTAAATTATTTGCAAATATTTCTCATGAAGACAATTATAATGCTTTAAAGTTTCGAAATATAAGTATTTCATTCTTTTCTGAAGATTCACAAATAAACGAGCAATTAAAGAAGGACTTAAAAAAATTTGCCGTAAGTCTAAAACACAACGGTGATTCATACTATAGATGTATGGATAAGGTACATTTAATAAAAACTGGTCCACATGAAATTGTAAAACTTAATCCTTACGAATCAAGAAAAAAACGTCATTTTTTTGAAAAATATTATGTTTTAAGTCCTTTTGCTACGTGGTCTATGCAGCTTTTGATGACCAATAATAACTATAATTTTGATATATTAGCTAAATATGTGAATCAAGTGAATATAGAATTGTATGGAGAAGGACAGTTTATGTCTCCAAATGCAACAATTTGTAGTAGTACATTTTTAGATTATTATGAAAAAGAGTTATTTATTGAATAGGAAATGTTTTTTGTATACACTATAATTGACTTATATTATATAAAACAGAATAGTTATTACAATTAAATTTATTGTATATATGTTCCCATTTTTAAGTCTGATCTTTTCATAATTTTACAACAGAATTAAGATTTTTTTTTAATTATAGAAATAATTGAATAGTTTTATAATAAGCAGACAATGTCTGTTGATACTACAGAATCTGTTGTAGTTTTTGTGTTTATTAATGCGTTTTGTATTAGATTTTTTATTTAATATTATTAGTTTGATGTTACGTTATTGTTACATTTATTGATAAGTATTTATTTGATAGAAAAAAATATTTTACAATGTAATAACAATTTGTTAAACCAATGATCATAGGAATATATTATTAATTCTTAAATATATATGGAATATTAATTTAATAATTAATTCAAATGTTTCAATAATTCCTTATAAAGTTAACGTCGATTTTAAATCGTATTTATTAAAAATGACGACATTCTTAATTTACATTTCAATCATCAAGTAATAGTGCAGGAGATTGCAATAAAGGAAACCCCAGTTTCTCTCACAGGTGCGAATGTTTCAACTAAAAATAAAAGTAAGTGTCCCTGGAATTCCAAGTACAGAATGTGGGGATGAAAAATGTTATATAAAAAAATGGAGAGGACCACCCGCGAAGTGTGCGCAATATCTAATACCGGTTACATACACGGTCATCTAGTATATATAAGTCAGGACATAAAATAGTGTGGGAGCACTGCACTAAAGGAACACTTTCTCTTGTGTCTCACAGCGCAATCCTGTGCGAGGACACTGGTTGACCTAGTTTACTCTCTGTATTACTCTCTTGGTCTCGACTCCTCTCTCATCCTGGTCGTCGATTCACTACCGCGCACGTCATCTGATGAAGGCCCGTTCCGTTCATCAACAATTTTCTCTCTCTCTCTCTCTCTCTACATGTATTACGTGATCAAGTGCTCCCAATGTCCATAATGATGCCTTCAGGCAATTTTGGATCAATCTTATCTTTTCTGTTTTACTAAGCATCATCCAAATAGCAATCACAGGCGCCGTAATGGAGATTCAATTATGGAAGACCAAATTGTAAATTCGAATTTTTTTTATATTTCAATTTTTTAATTGACAATAATTTTTCAATTGATTGGAAAAATAATTTTCGAAATTTTATGAAAACAAAAAAAATTTATATCTATATAGTTCAGGATTTAAATAAATCTGTCCTTAATTAAATGCAATATAAATGAAAGTTAATGTATTATTCCAAATTGGTGTCAATTTATATATATATATATATATAAACTCTGCGTGTCGACAGATCGACAGGTACTTTGTGAGTATATTGGTCTGAGTAAGTTTCGAACTTGAGTTAATGTACGCGTGGCCACCAATTTGAACGTATCCTTAGGCAACTTTTCGCACCGTTCAATCCACGGCGTAACCCGCCATCTCCGAAACACCCTCTTGTCTCTTTTTTTTTAAACCCGTCACTCTTTTCCTTTCATTCTGTCTTTCTTAATCTCAATGCGACAGTGACGCACGTCCAATTAAATGCCTGATATTCTTTCATCGATTGGATATATATAACATCCAGTAAATCCTTTTTACCTTTTGGGTTAAGTATATTTTAATCCAAAACAATATTTGTTTTTGATGAAGAATTAAGACATAAATTTAAAAAATTATTCTACAAATGCAAAAAAATTACACTTTAGGTATTAATTTAACATTTCGAAATTGTTTTGGAAATTTTGAAAAAGAAAAATTAAACAATAACTTTTTATTTAAGCAAACATAAAAATTAATTAATTCAAATGCATGCAAAAAAGCAAAGCTTAAATTTATTCATGTCAAAATAAGAAATTATCCTTATACCTTTTAATCTCGAATAAAAATTCTTAAATAAACATTAAACAGCAAATAATTTCATTTAATTTAAAATAACTCAAGTGAAATTTAATATGACAAATAATTGATATGTTTGTTAAATGTTAAAATTAAATATAAATTCTATTTGTATAATCTAATATCAGTTATTTCTGAAGGTCAATAACTTACCAGAATTAATCATCATTGATAGACTCGATATAAAATAAAACATTTTTTTAAATTACCAAAATTAATCATCATTGATGGACTCGAAATAAAACAAAACATTTTTTTTAACTTACTAAAATTAATTATCATTATTGATAGACTCGATGTAAAACAAAACATTTTATTTAACTTACCAGAATTAAGACATCATTGATAGACTCGATATAAAATAAAACATTTTTTTTAAATTATCAAATTTAATCATTGATAGACTCGATATAAAACAAAACATTTTTTTTATTCTATTCCTCCTATGGGACAGATATCAATTATCCCGTGTGATTAATAATTTTCCCGGAATAAATTGTCATTGATAGACTCGGTGTAAAACAAAATATTTTTTTTTTGCTTCTATTTCTTTTAGGAGACAAATATGAATTATTTCGTTAGGTCAATAATTTCTCAGGAATAAATCATAAATTCGATGTGAAACAAAATAAATTTTCTATTTTATTCCATTTATGTAAGTAATGTTCACTTTTTGACAATAAAGCAACAAGTTGACGCGACAATGAAATCTACTGCTAGGAGATCGACCAATCAGCGATGACGTACGACGCAGGTCAAGAAAGTGTCAAGAATTTGGATTGTCACTCATTATAGTTTGCGCGGTAAAACTGATATTATTCAAATTCTATAGAAACAAAAATTAAGATCTCCTTCCAAAAAATAAGAGTATTTATTTTTTTTGTTTACTGTATGATCATCGTATCTACTTAAAGTGAAATTTTTTTTTATTTTCACTAAAATATTTAAATGAAATTTTATCATCGATTCTAGTATAAATACACTTACATTTTATGAGTGTAACATTATATATATTATATAAAAAAAAAAATACATAGTAAGTTAAAAAAAAAGTCTGACAAACATGTGTGAAAGAAGAAGAACCATATATATATATAAAGCAAGTTAATTAATGTGTAACAGTCGAACAATCAATTAAGAAGAGTCTTAATGTCCATTAAATAAAGAAATATAAAATCAATATCAAAGACCATTATTCACTCAGTGGTATCGTTTGCGTTCAATCTATTACCTGCAATTACGTAAACGGTGGATAAACTTTTCCTTCTATTTGCTCCTTATGAGCAAATGATTCAAGGAATTTTATCACATGGATGAAATTCGCAAAATATCGTTCCTCGGGTTTTCTACCTTTCTTTTTTTTTTTTTTTTTTTTTGAAGTTCATTTGCATGTGCTGAATGCAAATGAACCAGTCTTCTCAATGCGGTGGTCTCCTTACTAGAAATCTAAGCTCCGCTAATATATAAATAAGTCGCTAATGGAATCACGAATCACGACAAGCGCATAGGCGGACCAATAAATTAACGACACCGTGGAGGAAGAAGAAGAAGAAGAGTACCTGAATGTCGATTCGAGACTCAAGATGAACGACAGTAATTAACGTTTCTGTTAAGTCTATAGTAAAATGTCAACTAGATTACTGCCAATAGTATGCAACTTTATTAGTCTCACAAAATCCGCAATGTGATCTAAATACAAGTTTCTCATATGCCACGCATCGGTATATTTTTTTTTAAAACTTTGGTTATGTTTTAAAATAATAAATTAGAAGCAAAAAATTAAATTGTAACATTTTTTATAGAGATGTCGAGACGAAAATGAAACAACGGATTTTTTAATGATTATCTATAAGAAATAAGCTGAGCCAACTAGTAAATGTAATTTATCAGTAGATAATAATCTACCCGCAGTGAAATTTTTATAAGTGAATCTTCCAGTATATGCAAGATTGTAAAATAATATAACCAGTAAAGATAAGAAAAAGATTCAACTAGTGAACTAAAATCATATATTTTATAGACGAAATTGGGAGATCATCAAAATAAGGAAGTCAAGATTAGAAGATAATTTAAATATCAAGCAAAATTTACACTATCATCAGTTTAAAAATTAGATCTATTTCAAAAAGCTAAAAATCACCTCATATTCTTAATTTTATTGTATATCTAGAAAAATTTTTTCAAAAAGAATTTCTTTCCGTTAAAATTATAGGTAGTTGCAAATCATTTCATTTTCAAATCTCGAAGAGAGATGACGCGAGTAAAAAATAATTTCTCTTCTTTTCCTTCAATCAGATGTCTAAAAACCAGTTTTTAATTAAACTTACCTTCCTTTTAATTCAGATTAAACCAAAGACTCTTGACCTTGCGTGTTGCACGAAATCTTGCTATTTATTTCTATATGAAAAGCAATTTTTTGGAAAAAAAAGAAGAAACGAGAATAACATATAATTGAGGTTATTATAAGTCACTTATCTAATAAACTGACATTCTTCCTGTAAATCACAAAAATAAAAAAAAATATTCATAAAATATTGGAAAAAAATATTCTTTTTATAAAAAATAAAGAAAAAAGAACGTCTCTATTGTACTAGTAGTTTTTCTCTTTTTAAAGGTCTTGACGGAATTTCCTTTCTGAAAGTAATGTTTAGTTTGACTTTTTGAGCATAGTTTGGGGGCGTTTTCGAGAATAGTTTTCAGTTTGTCAATTCTTTTAAAAATTGACTGGCGTCTGACAAAAGCAAATTCTTGGATGCTTATGTTTTTATAAACGAAATAAATAAGGGAAGTAAATTTTTTGTAATTAATCTAAATAATATAGTTATACAATTCTGTGCATAAACTCTAAACGAAAGTATAGTAAATGCAGATTTTGTATTTACTATAGTTGTGTATGATCAAAAAATTTCGCGTTAGAGTAAATTAATTCCGGATTTACTAAAAACTATCCTCATCTTTTAATCTCGAATACAAATTAATAGAATAAATATTAATCAGCAAATAATTTATTTTAATTTAAAATAACTCAAGTGTTTAATATGACGAATAACACCGTCCGACAAAATTCAACTTTTTTTTTTACCCACAAAAAAATACAACATTTTTGGAAACTAGGACCAAAAAAAAATTACCCGTGTCTGGCCGTTTTGCTAGATCAAGTTGTTTGTGGTTTTTTGGGGTGAAAACAACTCCTAAATGAAAAGTAACAAGATATCTTTTAAAAATTATTAATTTTTTATAAAACTTGGTATCTGGGGGTTTTTGGCATCGCTGATTATTAATCTGATGTCTGATTTTCAAAATTCAAAATGGCGGATCCAATATGGCGGTCAAAATTTTAAGAAGTTATTAATTTTTTATTTTATATCCGCCATTTTGAATTTTGAAAACATAACATCTGATTCCACATCAGCGTCCCTAAAAACCCCTAGATACCAAGTTTTATAAAAAAATAATAACTTCTTAAAAATTTGACTGCCATATTGGATCCGCCATTTTAAATTTTGAAAATCTGACATCAAATTAATAATCAGCGACGTTAATTAAATTAAATTCTATTCGTATAATCTAATATTTATTTTTGAAGGTCAATAACTTACCAGAATTAATCCATCATTGATAGACTCGATATAAAACAAAACCTTTTTTTTAACTTACCAGAATTAATTGATAGACTTGATATAAAACAAAACATTTTTTTTATTCTATTTCTCCTATGGGACTGATATCAATTATCTCGTGTAATTAATAATTTCCCAGGAATAAATCATCATTGATAGACTCGATGTAAAACAAAACATTTTTTTTTTGATTCTATTCCTTTTAGGAGACAAATATGAATTATTTCGTTAGGTCAATATTTTCTCAGGAATAAATCATAATATGAAATAAAATAAATATTCTATTTTATTCAATTTATGGAAGTAATGTTCACCTTTTACTGTATAAAAAGACAATAAAGCAACAAGTTGACGCGACGATGAAATCTACTGCTAGTAGATTGACCAATCAGCGATGACGTACAGCGCAAGTCAAGAAAGTGTCAACAGTTTAGAGACTGTCATTCAAGTTTCCGCGGAAAAGCTGCTGTAATTCAAATTCAAAGTAATCAAAAAATTAATTTAAACTAATAGCAAATTTTTCACATAAAGATTTCAGATTATTTCGGACTCATTTTTGGATTCAGTTTTTTGATTTTCTGATTATTATGAACTCATTTTGGATAAATTTTTTTGATCAAACTAAATTCAGAGACTAATTGAAAATTGATTTCACTTCAATTCCGGACTAATGTCAGATTTGTCTTTTCGTTCCAATTAAAAAAATTTTAATACGATAGCATTTTTATACGAGATTTGCGCTTGCAATTGAGAGTGTAGAAAAATTATTCTCCCATACATCAGGATGTTAAAAGGTGTTTCCACCCACTCATATATATATGTTTGTAACATTTGCCTCTGGTTATCGTTACACAGTGAGCGTGTCGTCTCGTTACGGTCTGTAGTTTTGCAAGTTATTGGCCATTATTATTATTAAGTCGCACGCCAAGCAATGCTGTCTGTCATTAATCGACTAGCCACGCAATGTTGGCGACATGGAAAATGCCCCAACGGAAAGCGTTTTATATGTATGTATATATATAATAAACCCAGTGCTTATGAATTGGCAGCATTCATCTTGGCGCGCGTCGCAATAAATAATCGTTCGACCATCCCGGACACATTTTCCGTGTGTTGAATCGTTACATGAAGCCAATTGCGGAGGTTGGTTCATGAGATGAGATAACGCATATAAATACGAAACATGTTGCTAATCTGGCTGCAAGGGAAAGTGCCAGCCAATTACAAGCCCGCATCAAAATCAACGAAGAAGGAGAGAGATTCTAATTGTCATAATCTGGATGATATTGTGGTTGAGTGTCAATTATCGTATATATAGAGAATTACGTATATATACATACAGGCCTATACTAATATATTAGTAGAAGTATAGATCAAGGTACACGATATGCTGTTTGTCATGACAGCCATATTAAATTTGATGGACATAACTGCAATTACCTTTCGGACCAAGTTATAAAATGCTTCTCTCTTGACGTTATTAATAGTTATTTAGCTGGGATAATCCATTTTTATTGCGGACAGCGTAAATTCTTTACTTTATGATCGATTCTTTAGTCAACTTTGTAAACTTTCTCTAAAATTGTTGTGTTCATATATTTCACAATTTAATGGTGAATTATCAATATTTCTGTTTTTGAATTGTAAGAGAGTGTGAGAATGTAATGCCATTATAAACTTTGTGAAGACTATCAAACTAAACATTTAAATAATTGTCGACATTTTCTTTATAAATATATATATATATATATCCATAAGGTGAGACACGATGTCTTCATATTCCATAATTAAATATTAATAGAAAAAAACAAAACATCTATATTTCCTTATGTCATTTTTGCAAATATAATTGTAGTGAATGCAAAAAGTCCATTTATTACGAAAATGACTTTTTTAAAAATTTATTTTTAAAAGAACCTGAATTTGACAAAGTATATGAATTATTAAAAATATATAATATCTTAAATTATAATTTCGATGTGATTTTTCAGCACTAATTGCTTGAATTTATATTTTATTTGGTGATTTAGAAATAAAAAACAATAGTTGAGAAAAAGATAATTTAAGCTAATTCTAATGCAACATTTCTTTATTATAATTAATTAATCAAAATACCGTGCATGCAAAAAAGCAAAGATTAAATTTATTCATGTTAAGACAAGAAACTTAACTTTTCACTTGAATCTCGAATACAAATTCATAAATAAACATATTAATCAGCAAATAATTTCTTTTAATTTAAAATAACTCAAGTAAAATATAATATGACGAATAATTGATATATGTTTGTTAAATGTTAAAATTAAATATAAATAATTTAATATCACTTACTTCTGGAGGTCAATAACTTACCAGAAATAATCATCATTGATAGACTCGATATAAAACAAAACATTTTTTTTTACCAGAATTAATTGCCTACTTAGAAAGATTACCCGGAAATTGCCCCCTGGAGGTTCTATCAGAATTCCGCCGGAACTTCCGACGGAAGTTAATAATTAATTATTCCGATTAATTAATCTGATTAATTTTTGTCAAAATTTTAAGAGTTCTAATTCCGTCGGAATTCCGCCAGAACTCCGTTGGAATCCCATTGGAAATTCTTTGGAACTCCGATGGAATTCTGACGGAATTACGTTGGAAGTTCCGGCGGAATTTTGATAGAACCTCCACAGGAACACTTTCCGGGGAATCCTTCAAAGTGGGTGATAGACTCGATATAAAACAAAACATTTTTTTTTACCAGAATTAATTGCCCACTTGGAAAGATTCCCCGGAAATTGCCCCCTTGAGGTTCTATCAGAATTCCGCCGGAACTTCCAACGTAATTCCGTCGGAATTCCATTGGAGTTTCAAAGAATTTGCAATGGGATTCCGACGGAGTTCCAACGGAATTCCGATTAATTTTTTTCAAAATTTTAGAGTTCTAATTCCGTCGGAATTCCGCCAGTACTCCGTCGGAATCCCATTGGAAATTCTTTGGAACTCCGATGGAATTACGTTGAAAGTTCCAGCGGAATTCTGATAGAACCTCCAGGGGGCACTTTCCGGGGAATCTTTCCAAGTGAGTGATAGACTCGATATAAAACAAAACATTTTTTTTATTCTATTCCTTTCATGAGACTAATATCAATTATTTCGTTAGGTCAATATTTTCTCAGGAATAAATCATAAATACAATAAAAAAAAAATCACAAATAAAATAAATTTTATTCCATTTGTGGAAGTAATGTTCACAGTTTACTGTATCAAAACAAAATAAAGCAACAAATTGACGCGACCGATGAAGTCTACTGCTAGGAGATCGACCAATCAGCGATGACGTACGGCGCAAGTCAAGAAAAAGTTTCAAGAATTTGGATTATCACTCACTATAGTTTACGCGGGAAAAAAAGAGTAGTTAAGAAAATGATAATTTAATTTAATTCTAATGCAATATTTCTTTATTCCCTTACAGTGTATATATAATTACAGAGACGGTATCTTCGAGGTTGTTTGATGTCAATTGGGTTAAATAAAGGAATAAACTTGATTTCATTATGAACATTTGCAAATTACATTTAATTGAACCTCCTTGTATAATTTTTTTTTTTCTTAAAGGAAGAAAAAAAAATGTCGGTGCAATGGGCGTAAATGTCGCGGAAATGAACACGGAAGCTTTTAAAGCTTATACATAAAATGTATATATACGAGAGTTTATACCGGCAAAGCCGTTCACATTCGCGACTTTGCGATAGTGCAGAAAGAAATTCAACCCCCGGAACGTTGCTTTTCGAATGAATAGATTTATTTATTTTTATTTTTTTTATTTCTTTACGAAAGTCTCGAAGTATACGGCACTAAAGATGACACCATTGCCGTAATGGTTGATAAATTATATGAAAAGATAAAACCAAGATCGTGAATTGCAGATGCACTACGTGTCGCTTTAGAATATAACTCTCCGCAGATTACTGCAAAACTGTTCTTTATTAATAGATAACGGAGTATCGTATGTTTAGCGAATATAAATATATATATATTAAACTTTGCGTATATACGATTATAAAATATCCTTACGATAGGAAAATAATTCTAAAAAGAAAAAAAAAATTCTAAACTATTCTCATATATATATTGAGGAGAATGTGATTTAATTAATAATTTAAATACTTAAAATCAAAATATGCCTACAGCTGAAGAAATAATTGTCTTTTTTAGAACAAAGAAACTATATTTTTTTTTTTGGAGGGAATTTTAATTTAATGGAGAAATTAGATTAGACTCAAAAAAGAATTACGTATAAAATAAAAAAAAAAATTAGAAAAAGGAATTGTACATTTGAAGAGATTGTAATTCTTGTATTCTTAATTGAAGTGAAGGTACACAAACACAGATTGTAGTTTATGACTCGTCAAAACGATAGACAACTATGATGTGACTTACGAAGCTAAAGAAACTTAACAGGACGATCAGAAACATGTAATGATTTAAAGTTATCAAAAGGCACGTCAGCACTTGGTTTTAATGATTTCAATTGGAAAGTTGTCAGTTTGTGGATTTCTAACAAATTACATATATCCTTATAGCAAAACGGCAAAATCAATTCGCTTCCTATTGATCAAAGATATTTGAAAAGAAAAAAAACCCACTAGATTGTAATATTTTTATATTGGTAGCACTACATGTCCTTCTGTGTGATTCTCCAGAAACTGATTATTTAAACAATTTTTAAATTTCCCGCCATTATTCTCTAGTTTTTTGTTAAAAGTTTGGCACTTCCTAGCTTTCTTAATTCATAAAATTCCTAACCTAAAAATTCATAAAAATGAATTTTATTTCTTTAGTAATATTTATTACTAAAGAACCAATAAATAAAAATCACTTAAATTAACAATCAACTTTTATAATAAAATTAAACAAAATAATGGATAAAAATCTAAAAAAAAAATAATAATGAGTTGAAAATGAATATTTTTTTAAATACACATTTGAATGACAGAATATATATGAAAAATTTTCATTTGTAAAAAAAAAGAAATGTGAATAGAAACATTTTTCGATAGCTGTTGGCCAGTATGATGATGATGAGTTTGGTGCATTTTGCTAAATGTCACGAACAGTCTCATTTAACGGAGTTTAGTCCTGGGGCAATATTGCGTCTGTGAATGGTTTGAGATGTGGTAGTGTACTGTGTAGGAGGAAACTTGGTCGTTGTGTTATCACTGTGCATGGACTTTCGAACGAACGAATAACATGCAGGTGGATGGTTGCCCTCTGGCGCTACCACCATGGTGGTTATATGCGCCTCACACACATACACACACAACTAATCCGCATACATGGATAAAAAAAACCACATATATATTTATTTTACTTCACTTCGTTTATGAAAGGTCAATTTATATATATATATATATATATATATATATATATATATCTATATATGGTTTATCCACTTGACTCTGATTTTTGGAATATTTTTATTTTCTCATATATGTATATAGAGGGAAAAAGAATTTTGTACATCAAAACTTATTCTATTTGATATAGTGTACTTTATTACAATAAAATTGTTTGACAAATTTTTGTGTTTAAATATTTTTTTTGGCTTTATTAGATCCGTGATAATAAATTTTAAAAAATCAACACCAATTTTGTATTCAGCGACCCCAAAAACCTCTAAGTGACAAGTTTCAAGTGAATTTGATGAATTTTGAATATTTTTTCACTCACCATATTGGATCCGCCATTTTGAATTTTTAAAAATTGACTTCAAATTCGCAATCAGCGACCCAAAAAACCCCTCGAGTAACGTGTTTCGAGGGAAACCGATAAATTTTTAAAAAATTAATTCATGTAAATCCATTTCTATTTTCACTTTTTTTAATTTTCATTCCCACTTCCATTTCCACTTTTTACAATTTTCATTCCCACTTCCATTTCAACTTTTTCTAATTTACTCTCCCACTAGCATTTACACTTTCATTTTTTTTGCAATTTCCAATCCCACTTCCATTTACACTATTTCTTATTTCCATTCACAATTTTCTAATTTCCTCACCCACAATTTTCTTGATAATTTATAAATAATAATTATATCTAATAAACTTGGAAAAAAATTAGAAAAAAAACAGAAGAATAAATGTAAATTAGAAAATGTAAAAGTGGTAATGGAAGTGGGAGTGGAAATTGAAAAAAGTGGAAGTGGAAATTGAAGTGGGGTGGTGGAAATTAGAAAAAAGTTACAGCGGAAATTGAAGTAGAAGTGGAAATGGAATCATTGAAATGGGAACGGGTGTAGAAATTAGAAAGAGTAGAAGTTGAAATTGAAGAGGAAATGGAAATTGAAAAATGTTGTAGTGTAAATTGAAGTAGGAGTGTAACTTAAATCATGGAAATAGAAATAGGTGTAGAAATTTTGAAAAAGTGAAAGTGTAAATTGAAAAGGGAGTAGAAATGGAACCATGGAAATGGGAGTAGAAATTAAGAAAAGTGAAAGTGGTAATGGAAAATAGAAAAAGTGGAAATGGAAATTGAAGTGGGAATGGAAATTGGAAAATGTGGAAGTAGAAATTAAAGTAGTAGTGAGAATGAAATGGAAGTGGAAGAAGGTGTAGAAATTAGAAGTAGTGAAAGTGGGAATGAAAGATGGAAAACGTTGAAGTCGAAATAAATGTGGGAGTGGAAATGGGATTAGAAATTTAAAAAAGTAAAAGTGGGAATGGAAATTGGAAAATTTTGTAGTGGAAATTGAAGTAGGAGTGGAAATTACATCATGGAAATAGAAATTAAAAAAAGATATTAAAAAGATATTAAAAAAAGTGGAAGTCGGAATGTAAACTGAAGTAGGAGTAGAAATTTCATCACGGAAATGGGTGTATAAATTAGAAGAAAAGGAAGTGAAAATTGAAGTGCGAGTCGAAATGGAATCATGGAAATGGGAGTAGAAATTATAAATAGTAGAAGTGGGAATACAAAATAGAAAAAATGTTAGTAGTAATTGAAGTGGGAATGAAAATTGAAGTAGGAGTGGAAATAAAATCATAGAAATGGAAGTGGTTGTAAAAATTAGAAAAAGTGGAAATTGAAATGGGAATGAAAGTTAGAAATCGTTGAAGTGGAAATAAAAGTGGGAGTAAAAATTGTAGTAGAAATTAAAAAAAAGTGGAAGTGGGAATTCAAATTGGAAAAAGTCGAAGTGCAAAATGAAGTGGGAATTGAAAGTGGAAAATTTTGTAGTGAAAATCAGAGTAGGAGTGGAAGTTACATCATGGAAATAGAAATAAGTATAAATATTAAAAAAAGTGGAAGTGGGAATGGCAATTGAAATGGGAGTAGTAATTACATCATGGAAATGGAAATGGGTGTAGAAATTAGAAAAAGAGGAAGTGTAAATTGTAGTGGGAATGGAAATAGAATAATAAAAAAGGGAGTAAAAATTAGAAAAAGTAGAATTGGGAATGTAAATTAGAAAAAGTAAAAGAAGAAACTAAAGTGTGAATGATAATTGGAAAACGTTGAAATGGAAATTGAAGTGATAATTGGAAATCTTTGAAGTGTCAATTGCAGTAGATGTAGAAATTGGAAAACTTTAAAGTGGAAATTGAAGGGGAATTGGAATTATGGAAATAGAAGTAGAAATTAGAAAAAATGAAAGTACGAATCGAAATTGGAAAACAGTGAAAATAAAAATGAGAATGGAAATAGATGTACATAATTGAAGTGGGTTGATGGAAATTAGAAAAAGGTAGAAGTGGAAATTGAAGTAGGAGTGGAAATGGAATCATAGAAATGAAAACGGGTGTAGAAATTATAGAAAAAGTAGAAGTTAAAAGTGAAGTGGAAATAGGAATTGGAAAATGTAGTGGAAATTGAAGTAGGAGTGTAAATTAAATCATGGAAATGGAAATGGGTGTAGAAATTAGAAAAAGTGGAAGTGTAAATTGAAATTGGAAGACGTTGAGGTAGCAATTGAAGTGAAAGTGAAAATTGAATGGGAAATAGAATCATGGAAATAGAAGTATAGAAATTAGAAAAAATGAAAGTGGGAATGGAAATTGAAAAAAGAGTAAGTAAAAATAAAAGTAAGAATGGAAATGGATTAACATAATCGACCCCCTAATTGATGTATATCATTTTAATCTTTCGATCTTCAACCTTTTTTGTTCAATATAATCATCCTGATAGGCTCAGAACAAAAAAATAAAATTCCCCAAAAAAATTATTTTTCAAACGAATCAAAAGAAAAAAAAACTACCTTCAAGGTGGTAAAGCAACAAGCAACTTTATACTTATTGTTACTGTATTACACACAGCCTCATTAGCAGCACTAGGAACAGCGTAAAACATATGTATAGTTGTTCAATATAATATGTAGGGTAACGAGTAACTTGCACCGCGCCTTATTAGCGCAATGTGTATACATATATATACACAAAAGTCCCTCCATAACACACATGTAAACCCATTACATAGGTGGACATCTTCCGTTATAAAACCAAGTCCCAGACTATAATTACATAGTTCATATAATATGCAGAGTAGTTCCTTGAAATATAAAAAGAAACAAAAAAAAAGACTCCCGTGTTTCCGGGGAAGTAACGAGATAATCTCTAGAAATTTGAAGGGGGAAAGTTGGTAGGTTATTTTTTTTTTCATCTATATAGATGAGAGAAGATGCATAAAGTTCTTCAGAAGCGGTGTGTATATTCAGTCGCGCAAGGTTGAAAAACGGTGGTAGAGGCACACTAGAGAGCGCGGACAATTAACGATCGCTCATCGGGCCGATGGCGATCCCCTTTGCCGACACGCGGATGTGAACTTCTCGAGGATTTTATATGCCGGACATAATAACGGATAGGAGTAGAGTAGGTATATGTATATGGTTTGTTTGTGTTGGGTCAGAAGCTTGGAAGCAATGTGCACGGTGATTGCCGTAACCATCGGGCACGCCTGCCTGCCTCCGCTATCTTTTTCCACATACACACATATAGGCACCAAATGCACTTTGCTTTGCCTGGAGAATTGCATCGCGTCGTTTCGTCTTTATACCTATGTATCACCTATATCTTTATATATATTTGCGCGACTATACACAGTGGTTCTCCGCACCTGTTCCCTCATCCAGATTCCGCCTCTCATTTATCCGATATCAAGAACAATGAATTGTTTGCCTGCTTTTTTTTTATAAAAATTTTATAGACCTAATTGCACAATGAAACTTGTATTGAGAGAATAGAACCTACCGCGATATGGTGATAATCCGCGACCTTTCTCTTCTTGGTTATTTTCGTGAGAACAACGGAGGTTATCTGTTTCTTCTATATAGGTGAAAATCGATCGTGCGTATATATATTAGAATTTTCTGCAAGAATTATTTATTTAGTATTTTTTAAATCGATTTTTGAAAGACAGGTATAGAAAATATTCACATTTATAACGACAATGTTTCGGAGACACGATTCGGAGACTTAAACATGTTTGGAAACTTAAATGACATATTTTTATGCAGCTAATAGATATTTGTTACATTTGATGAAAAGTATTAACTGCCACAGCTAATGAATATAAACAACTATCAGTATATAGCTAACAGCATCCAGCTAAAATCATTTAAGCAGAGATAGTTAATAAAATTGCTGTCCATATAATAGAAATTAAAATTAGCTGAAATAGCTAAGAGTTAGTTACATCGCTCTGAACGTGAAATAGTATTGATTAAAATACTTTTTTCTCGAAACACGAACACTTTTAACAAAATCAGCCAAAATCCTCATCTTATAAATTTCCTAAATCCAAAAGACTGTACGAATCCATAGAAAAACATGGTTGCAAAACAAAAAGTAGAAAAGTAATCTTTGTGTGCCCTGCATGCTGCTGCCATCTGACGGCGGCAGGAGGTAATGAACCCCTCATTATATTACTTTTCGTATTGCAATCATGTTTTTGTATAGATTCGTATAATCTTTAGGATTTAGGAAATTTATATTAGATAAGGATCTCTAGCTGCTTTTGTAAAAAGTGTCCGTGTTTCGAGAAGAAAGTATTTTAAAATCAATGTTTATCATTTTCACGTTTAGTGCCGTTTTTATAGAGCGATAATTAAAGGTCTCTTCTTGACAAAAAATTTCAGAGATCATTCGACTCTCTTAAATAAATTTAGTCACTCTTAAAATCGTTCTTTTAACATTATAATTTAATTTTTTAAAATCGAACACAAACACTACAGCAATATAATTATTTATATGTAAAATTGAAAATAAGTAATTATTTTATCATTTATTACAGTATTTATTAGATTAAGTAAATTCTGATTCCCCATAAAATTACTGTTTTTTATATAAAAACTAATTTTTTTTTAAATCGGGCACGTAAACTGATTTCAAAAACTATTGAGAAATGTTTGTTATTCATCTAAGAATCATAATCAAAAAGAATTTTTAAATGCCAATTCATTTTCATTTAAACCACCTTCTGGCGCACCGTGGCAGTATTAACAAAAAATTGCTGAATTATATATAAAATATAGAAGAAAAAAATATATTTTTAAATTAATAATTTATGTTTTATTTAATAGACTATACTGTTCCTCTCTTTCAAAATTATAGAAAATGTCGGAATTTCTTAACCAATTGGTCACTTCCAATGTGAATTATTCCGTTAAGAGGAAAACGACTTCCGGGTGTGTATACATATTGGACATCTATACCGATTGCAAATACCGAGAGCAATAAATGTTTGCAAATTTATCATTGAAAGAAGTTAATTTATTCCAAAGGAGGAAGATATTAAAGGCAGATGTATATATATATATATATATATATATATATATATATAGAATTAATTTGTTAAATTTTTATAATAGTTCTATTTTGAAATATCTTGTACATAGATATAGAAAATTCATCGTTTAGGAAATTATGTCAGAACTATGTATAATAACAGGTGGCAATACCGGAAAATGCTGTCTGATAACGAAAAATTGCTCTTAAAGTGTTGACGTGTTTGTAAATGTTTATAGGAAATTTATAAATCCTTGACAATTTTCAAACGCTGCTGATTTATACAACTTGGTGTCTTGGGATAGATATTCCGGTGTGGATGTTAACATCTGCAGGTGAACAACATGAATCACACACACACAGTCTCTTATATACAGGGAGAGAGAGGAAATCATTAATTTACTTCGATTTCTTGTTTGTGAATTATTATCTTCTCGTGCATGAATTTTTTTTTTTTTTAAAGATTATATATTTACCGAATTATTTCTTAATAGGGGAGAAAAAAGAAAATTTAATTTTTTTTCTCTAAAAATAAAAAAAGGGTGTAGGAACTTGAAATTAATTACGCGTAAACAATGTGTTAGTCATCAGACGAGTGAATATTGCTATTATTATTTCTTTTTTTCATGTAAACATGAGAGTGAAACTCTTACTTTATCAAATGGTCTAAAGGTCGCGTTATTACAATACGGATCGTCACTGAAGTCGTCGAGGAAAGTGTTGTATTGTCGCGCATACAGAATCGGAATGTTTCGAAATTTCTTTGAAGTTAATCCATAACAATCCGCAATTAGTTCTATTTAAAAAACAAATTAATAGTAGGAAATAATCTAAAATCCAGATATGGAAAATCTGTAAGCGAAAAATTCGGATTTAGTTTGGTTAAGGAATCAAAATCTGTATATATAAGAAATACAGCGTTTTTTGCACAATAGTCCGAATTTATATTAGGGTGAAAAATCTGATTCCGAAAGAAGTCCAGAAATGATTTGAAGCCTTCCTAATTAAAATACAGATTGTTTCTGATTGTGGATTTTGAACATTAAAATTTTGTATATTCATTTAGAATTCTAATATTTGACGGGACATAATCCGAATTGTTGTGGAGTGATTTTAAATTATATAAATTATTGAACTCAATTAAGATAAATATATTTTTTAACCCCATTAACTGTAGATTATTGCTAATTGACTGCAGATTTCGAACATACAAATTCCGAATTATTTTGGAGTCATTTTGAATTAGGATGTTTGACCAGGTGCTAAATCCAAATTGTTGCGTGGACTAAATACTTAAATTTTTTTGCATCCGATATTGAATTATTTTAAAATTTTTTACTTATTTCTGATTAAGTTTTTGATTAAATTAGATTTAAATTGTTGTTGAGTTATTGTAGATTTTGCATTAATTCTCCATTATTCCGCATCCTTTTTGAATTAAGATTTTTAATTTGGAATATTGAGGACTAATTGCAGATTTTGCAATTGCGATTTTTCACCGAAATAAATTAGGATTGTTGCTGACTGATTGCGGATTTATTTACATACAGATTTTGAATTATTCCAGGCTTATTTTAGATACGGATTTTTGGCAAGAATAATTTCGGACTGTTACTATATAAAAAATACCAATTTCTTAAGTATAGATTTTGGATTACTTCAGAATCAAATTTTTCTAAATAAAATTTTATTTGTTGCTTACTATTTTTGCAAATTGTCTATATTAACCAGATTGGATTAAATTTTCCATTTGAAGTAACTTCAGATTTGTTACGGATTGATATTTTATCAAAATTCCAGACCATTCCAAAGTGATCTCGAATTTTCTTTTTGGTCCTGACTGATTTTTGAATTTGTTTATTTTTAATTAATTTTTCTACTAATCTGTATAAATCTACAGAAACTAATTTCATTTTCAAAACTGTAGATATACAAAAAGAAATAGACGCAAGGAATGTAAATTTTTTATTTTCATACACCTGCGGCATTTTCAATGAGCAAATATATGTTTATATCAGGCAGTGCATTTGAATATTTAATAGATTGGATAAGTGATCTAAGAGGTGAATCAAGGTCGAGATGCTAGCCCAAATATAGATTAGAGTCGCTTGTTCTCGAGGTCTATTCTTATGTCCATTATGCCACGATCGAGTGGATTAAAATAATCGTGGGCCCTACGATGTCGACCTGTATATATATATATATACATATCGAAACCTATCATCGCACACGTGCCTGAAGCATATACTGAAAGCACGCGTGCGACTCAGCGGATAAGACTTCTATATATGTTGTGTGGTGTGTGTAGTAATTCGCCTTTAATGTTATTCTCTCAACTAATGTGAATATATATATATATATATGCTGTTGAGTGTTAAGTGTATATCGTCTGAGAAAACTCGAATAAAATGGAAATCACGATACGATTTCACAAAGGCAGTAAAATTTTTTTTTTTTTCCTTTTTGTGATGCGGGAAAAAAAAACGAGAAATCGAAAGTTATATACGAACAGAAACGCGCTGGCAATTAAAGAGCTTTGCAATGATTGGACACTATATATATATATATATATATATATATATATATATATATATATATATACGCGAAGGCGGTATATAGATGATCAATGATAATGATTGTGCTGAGCGTGATCGACATTGCTGATGTCCGACCACGTGTTGAGAAGTTCATGTCGATGGTTAAGATGGAACCTTTTTCTTGCCTTTTATAACCGTAACCAAGGCAATGGTATATAACCCCTGCAGATAATATGAATCTTCACTTTTGAACCCTTTGCCCTTCGCTCAAACGATTTGCATGTTGATGAACCATCGACAGATTGGTAAAGACCGATGAAAATTTATTTATTGCATACGGAAATTTTTTTTTTTGAATTTACAGTTATATAGCTTTATAATTTGCTAAGAGATATTTTTTTTTTGATAATAACGGATTTATTTGCAATTAGTTATTGTTTAATTTTTATTTGATTCACAAAAATTTAACATTTCTCAATTTTCAGATCACACTTTTCTTATTCCATTTTTCACTTCCCAGTTTTTATTTTCCAATTTTCCTTATTTCACCTCCTACTTCTCAATTTTCCACATTTCACATTCCATTTTCCACTTTCTACTTACAACCTTCTACTTCCAATTTCAGATCCCAATTTTCTACATTTCACATCCCATTTTCCACTTCCTACTTCCAACTTTTTAAAACCCACTTTTCACATTCCACTTTCCGCCTTCCACTTTTCCATTTCATTTTCCGCTTTTCACATCACACTTCTAATTTCTATATTTTACCTTCAACTTTTCAAATCTCACTTCCCAATTGATTGAAAAATGAAGTGTGATGTAAAAAAGGAAAGTGGGAGGTGGAATATGAAAAGTTCAAAATGGGAAATGGAAATAGGGATGTGAAAAGTGTGAAGTGGAAAGTGAGATGTGATAAATGGAAATTTAAGAAGTGGGAAATGAAAAGTGGAAAATTGGAGGTGGAAAGTTGGAAAGTGAGATGTGATAAATGGAAATTAAGAAGTGGGAAATTGGAGGAGGAAAGTTGAAAAGTGAGATATGTATGATAAATGTAAAGTTGGGAAGTGGGAAATGAAAAGTTAAAAGTGGGAAATTGGAAGTGGAAAGTTGTAAAATGGGAAAACTGGGAAGTGGAAAATGAAAAGTGGAAAAGTGAGTTGTGATAAATGGAAAGTTAGGAAGTGGAAAATGAAAAGTGGAAAAGTGAGTTGTGATAAATGGAAAGTTAGGAAGTGGAAAATGAAAAGTGGAAAATTAGAAATAGAAAGTTGGAAAATGGGAAAATTAGGAAGTGGAAAGTAGGAAACTGGAAAAGTGAGTTGTGATAAATGGAAAGTTAGGAAGTGGAAAATAAAAAGTGGAAAATTAGAAATAGAAAATTGGAAAATGAGAAAATTAGGAAATGGAAAGTAGGAAACTGGAAAAGTGAGTTGTGATAAATGGAAAGTTAGGAAGTGGGAAATAAAAAGTGGAAAGTGGAAAATTATAAATGGAAAGTTGGAAAATGGGAAAATTAGGAAGTGGAAAGTAGGAAAGTTACGGAATCGACCCCCTGCTTATAAAACATTAACCTACATATATTCTGATAAAAAAAACCCAAACAATTATTATCAATGACGTATATATATATATATATATATATATATATATATATATATATATCTTTCGAGAAAATTTAAATAAGTATTATTTTTTGTAATTATAACAAATATAACAACAAAAAAAAGTATTTTGGATAGTAATGAACTTTAAATACATGAATTTGTATGATAAAAATGATTAGCTTAGGTCAGCTGTTATCGAGCCAATATTTGCATTATAAATTCAGTGTTTGGAAAGCTTTAAGGAAAAAATATTTGTAAATATTTATTTTTAATAAACATTTAAAAACAAATATTCTAAAATATTCTAAAATATTCTTTAAAAAAATGAGAAAAAATTAAATTTCCTTTCGTCATAAATCTTGGTAAAAAAAAATCCCCTAATTAATATTCTCTTGTGTCATAAACTTAAACAAACAGATTTGTCGGTATGTGATAAAAAATTAGTTTTTTCTCTCTTTAATGTAAACAGTTCATTCTACGTTATCTTCGTTAACACGTCTTAACATTCATTAAATTCGCAATTTGATTTCAGTTTTATTTATTCGGTAAGTGCATTCGTTAAAATTAAAAACAAAATTTATTTCAAACATTTTAGTTTTCCTGTTTCTATTCTTAAATAAAAAAAAAGAAACAAAAAAAAATTCCGTCTAACTACATTAAAGTAATTGTTTAAAAATAATAAGTCAAAAAAAATGTTTCGTTTAAAATTATTATTTATTTTGTGTCTCTATAATATTACTCACGGTGGTATAATAGTGAAAGACAATGAAATATCACCGAGTGTTATAATTATTGGTGCTGGAGCAGCGGGAATAGCGGCAGCATCAAAACTTTATGAAAATGGTTTTAAGGATGTAAAAATTTTTGAAGCAGACGAAAGAATTGGTGGTCGAATTCATTCCACTTTATTTCGTAAGATTAAACAAAATTATTGCGTAAAACATTAAAATACGATTTTCTAATACTATTTTCTGATTTATTGTAAAAAAAAAAAAATAATTTTTGATATATCCAGATAATCAAATGGTCGATTTGGGTGGTCAATGGGTTCATGGGGAGAAAGGTAATATTGTATTTGAAACAGCATGGCCTCAGGGATTATTGGAAAGGGGAAATTTTTTAGATGGACAATTTGAACTTTTTGATTCATCAGGCAAAAAAATGAATCAATCGATAGCTGATGATTTAAAGAGATTCTTTTTTCAAACAATTGATAATTTGGATCAGTATGCTAAGAGAAGAAATGGACCAATTGGTCAACATTTTCATAATGAGTATATTTATTCTTTTATATATATATAATTAAATAAAAAATTTTCACCTGGAATAGCGATAAGTTTCACTGTAATAGCGAATTCGTTATTCCAGAGAAAAGTATCGCTGTTTCAAATAAAGATTTTTCTCCAATAATAACATTTTGATCTGAAGGAATTAATTAGAGAAATTTATTTTCTAGATTTGAAAAATATTTTAAAGCACATCCATTTTTGAAAAATGATGCTAATGGACTTTTACATTTATTTGACAAAATTGACATGGAGGAAGACGGTGGTAATAGTTGGTGGGATGTTTCAACTAGAAATGTAATTCAATATATAATGAGTCCGGGTGCTAATCAACTTAATTGGAAAAATCGTACCTACTTTACTATTCTTGATATTCTAATGGTAACTATTTTATATAAAAATTGTATTTAATTTTTTTTTTTTTTTTTTTTTTAATGTAGAATTCTTATTTTTAGAAACGATTTCCAAATCCAAAGGAAGAACTTCCTAATATGAATAATACGATATTAAATTCTCAAGTGACATTAATTTATAATAATGAAAAATTTGAAACTGTCACAGTAACAACAGCTAATGGTGGAATTTATACAGCTAATCATGTGATAGTAACAGTATCATTGGGTGTATTGAAAGAAAAGCATAATCAATTATTTTATCCTCCTTTGCCAAATGAAAAAGTGAAAACAATTAATGTAATAATTTCATCAAAAATTTAAAAAAAAAAAATTTTCTAAATTAATTATTTGATATAAAAAAAATTTTTTGTCACAGGGAATGGGATTTGGAAATGAAGCAAAAATTTTTCTCGCATTCGAAAAACCATGGTGGAAACATAAAGATCCTGGATTTTATTTCTATTGGAAAGATGAAGACAGAGTTGAAATTGAAAAAGAAGTGAGAATTTTTAAATTAAAAACAATTTTTTTTTGAAATTAAGAAATTAATTTAAGATTTCTTTTTTTTAGCCAGAAAAAAGATGGCTTCTTGGTTTAAATAGATTTTCATTTGTTGATCATAGACATGGATTACTGTATGGATGGTTGTCGGGAAATTATTCACAAGAAATGGAAATGATTCCAAAGGAGAAAGTGTTTAATCATTTAATTGAAGCCCTTCAAAGATTTATGGGAAAACATTATAATATAACAAAACCAATTGGCATGATTAGGTATAATTTTTGTAATCCAAAAAAAAAAAAAAAATAGTAAACTGATTTTTTTTTAAATAATGCAAATTATCCTCATACAGAAGTAAATGGAACAGTAAGGAAAATTTTAAAGGAGCATACAGCTTTTTACAAACATCAAAATTTGACGACATTTCACCATCAACATTGGCTCAACCAATTGGAAAAAGAAAGCCAGTAAGTAAAAATTCATTTTACTGACAAGATTCCAATTAATAAAAGAAACCCTTTTTGAGAAAAAAAAAATTATTACTTTTTCCTCAATGAATATCAATTAAAAATTAATTTTATTTCTATTAGAAAATTTTATTTGCTGGCGAAGCGACACATTCGCATTTTTTTTCAACTGTTCACGGCGCTATTGAATCAGGATTTCGAGAGGCTGACAGGCTTATAAGAATTTATCCACATCTTAAAAAGTAATAAATTCTCAACGAAGTAGCGTAAAATTGATAGCTAATTAAATAAACATGTATTATTTAAAAAAAAAAAACCTCATGAATTTGATGTATTAGAAATTAAAAAAAAATTAGTAATAGAACTATAAGAATCTAATCCTTCTAAATCACATTCAGGGTAAAACTGTTTTACCTGTAGGTGAATATAAATATAGTAGCAGTATTAATTTTAAAATCAATTTACTGTCTTTCTAAGGATAGGAATTCACCTTTCCTATAAGTATAATAATTTACATTTCTGTCGGAAATTAGTTATTGGCTTTAATAAATACCTTGTCGAAGGCTTCTTTTGCGTGTATAATGTTAATTTAAATATTAAACCTCTCTCTCTCTCTCTCTCCACTCTACATATATACATTATTTGTATATAAAGTCACGCAATCTCAACACACAAAAATTGTCTATTAAATATGTTAGCTATTTAAAAATTTCTGTTCATTTAATAGTTGGATGGTTTTTGTATTTTATAATTCTAATGAAAAATTAAAAACAAAATACTAGTTTTTATAATTGAACTATTTTAAAATTGATATGGTTAAATTTACTTTGTTAGGCATTAATTCAAATTATATACGTTGCCAGACAGAAGTAAAATTCTAGGAGCCAAATTTAGCTCAGGGTGTCGATTATGAAATTCCATTTCCATAACCACTTTCATTTTATCTCATTTCCACTACCAATTCCATTTCAACTACAAAATTTTCTAATCTTTATTCCCACTTCCATTTCCACTTCTACTTTACTAATTTTTATTCCCACTTCCACTTTTTCTAAATTCTACTCCAATTTCAATTTCAAATTTCATTTCTTCTAATTTCTACTCCCACTTCCATTTCTACTGTCATTCTTTCTAATTTCCACTTCCATTTTCACGTCCACTTCTAATTTTTCTAATTTCCATTCCCACTTCCATTTTTATAATTTCATTTCCACTCCTACTTCAATTTCCACTTCCACTTTTTCTATTTTCCATTTCCACTTTTTCTAATTTCTACTCCTATTTCCATGATTCCATTTCCACATTTTCTAATGTCTACTTCTTTTTCTATTTTAATGATTCCATTCCCACACCTACTTCTATTTCCACTTCAACCTTTTTCTAATTTCCATCATCCCACTTCAATTTCCACTGCCACTTTTTTTAATTTTCACTCCCATTTACATTATCACTTTTTGTTTTAAAAAATTACTCTTTATTCAATTTTTTTGTTTAAAAAATTCTAATTTAACCGGATATTAAAATTTTTGTAGTCAAAATTGAAGTCCCATTTCCATTTTCACTTCGACTTTATCTCATTTTCACTCCCACTTCCATTTTGACTTTCCTAATTTTAATTCCTACCTCCCTTTCCACTTTTTCTCATTTCAACTCCCGATTCCATTTCCACTTTTTCTAATTTTCATTCGCACTTACACTTTTTCTCGTTTTTCATATCAGTTCCAATTGTAAGTGAAAATGAAAGTGGGAATCAAAAATAGAAAAAGTGGTAGTGGAAGTGGAAATAGAAGTGGGACTGAAAATTAAAAAAAGGGGAAATGGGAATAAAAATAGAGAAAAAGTGGAAGTGACAGTGAAAATGCAAATTATGAAAAGAGAAAAATGGAAATGAAAATTAGAAAAAGTGGAAGTAGAAATGAGAAAAAGTGTAAGTGGGAGTGGAAATGAGATTAAGTGGTAGTGAAATAGGAGTAATAATTAGAAAAAGTGGAAATGGAAGTGGAAATGAGAAAACTGAAAGTTTAAATGCGAGTGGAAATTAGAATAAGTGGAAGTGGAAATGGGAGTGGAAATTAGAAAAAGTGGAAGAGGAAATGGAAGTGGGAATGAGAATTAGAAAAAGTGGAAATAGGAAATGGAAGTGGGAATGAAAATTAGAAAAAGTGGAAGTGGAAATGTAAATAAATGTGGAAATGAGAAAAAGTGGAAATAGGAGTGGAAGTGAAAATGGAAGTGGCAATGAAAATTGGAAAAGTGGAAAAAGTGGAAGTGGAAATGTAAATAAATGTGAAAATGAAAATTAGAAAAAGTGGGAGTGGAAATGAGAAAAAGTGGAAATTGGAATTACATAATCGACCCCGCAGAAATTCACCCATCGTGCAATTGCATCATTTTATTTTTATTTTATAATAATTAAAAATTTCCATAGTATTTAGCTCAGAAATTCACCCAAGAATTAAGAGGTGCATTACACCATTTTATTATTAATTTAAAATAATTAAAAATTCTAGAATATTTAGCTCAGAAATTCATCCAAGAAAAGAGGGATGCAGTTGCATATCAACTTTCTTAAAACGAAGTAATAAATTTACCTTTGGATAAGCTCCATAATTTTTTTGTAAATTACCCAATGGCCAGTATTGAGAATTGTCAGATATAGTTTGATTTATAAACAGGAAGAAGAGGAAAATGAAGAACTTATAGTAATGGTTTATTTTAGCAAAATCGTGGAGTCTACCGCAATTTTATATGTTCCCGGATTAAAGAGAGTATAGTAGGTATAGTAGATACCTGTGGTGTGGATGAGCAGCAGGAAAATGACTTAAAGATACAGATCGAGAGGGAATAGAGTAAAGGGCAGTTCCTCCTTTTACCACCGCTATACTATTTTGAGTCCTTTTTATATATCCTCATCCAGTTATATATATATATACATGTGGAGCCATGTATTTGTGTGTCAGTTAATTTATCGCCCAAGGATATATTCACCAACCACGTGCGAGCATGCGCCTCATGAAGAAGCAGTAGAAAGAAAGAAGAGAGTGCTTCAAAGATGAGAGAGAGAGAGAGAGCTAAGTACTACAGCGCCCTAATAGATTATTAATTTACACGTCGAGACGAGAAAGTATATTTATAAGATAAAAGGTGGTGAGGTTATATCGCTACACACCTGTCCAAAACCTGTCCTCTTTGATTATCTTGAATTATGCAAAATTTGTTTTTGTCGAGTAATCCTGTAATAAACGGTTGACATAATGTGTCGTCTCTTACCAAAGGGAATTGAGCCTTTTTACAAATATATTGACAAGATACTTCCTCGATTATTATTATAAGAGGAGTTATACCTGTTTCTACATATATATATATAGTTGCGATTTGAATTACTATCCGAGTACAACTAAAGGCACACCTGCAGTATATGGTCGCGTTAAATTTATCGCATTATTAATCCAAGAGAGTTCAATGACCCAGCAGATTTACTCGGTTGATTACATCAATTTACAATATGACTTTAATTTTTTTTTCTCACTGAAAAATATAATTGTTTCTGTTGTAATCGGTTGGCTATTTTGTAACTTATGACTCATATCATTATTTCAATATGAGTGATAAAAATTGTTGTCTCATCGCATTTTCAATAATTATTCAATATCGTTTGGCTTTGGGAGATTTATCTAAAGTAATAGGAACAATCATATAATCTTATTTGTATTTATTTCGTTTAGTTTAATTTATTTTTGGTATTGTTTTAGTTGTAATTTTATAAGTATAGGAGATTATTTTATGATATATTGTTTAAATATATTTCCGATTCTTATGTTGTGTTCCTAATATTCACGAAAAATTAAAAATCACATATATAGTAAATGTTGAACATTAAAATAACATTAAAGTATACCGATTTATAATTAAGGAGTTATTAAGTGATCTACCTGCAAGCCTAAAATGTCAAGGGGTTGCTTATTATCTTGTCTAATGTATACATAAAACCTTTTCTCATTATTCTTATTCTTTACGAGCCGCGCGGCAAACCCACATATATGTATACGACTTTTGCGCATATATACCGTGTGAATATATATATATATATATATATATATATATATATATATATATATATATATAATTACAATTTTTTTTGCATTGCCTTTTCTTTAAAAAAAAAGTATTTTGAAGAAAATAGCGCTAAGAATTTTGTCCTCCTCTAATTTGTTTCTGATCTTTTCACTCGTTTTAAATTACAATGTAACGGTACGAGGACTTCCGCATTTTGCGCGATCCTGTTAAATCGTATATATACTTCTCAATGGCCAGTAGGGCAAGGTTTGACTAACAAACGGCTTGACTTTTCCCTTGCGACATTGGAGTGAAGAAAAGAAGGAAGTGTCGTGCCATGTCGCGTACTAGTCAGTATTTCAGTGGATGTACAACAAGACTTATATCTTCATTCTCTTTGGTCTTGTTTTCGAATTATTCGCTCGAAACATGAATATAATGAAAGAAATACTTTCAACAGATATATAAAGTTATGATTGGTAATTATGTCCCTAAATTTTGTTGCTACAGTAAAGTAAAATCCGTATGGTTTAAAAAACCTAATCTCGAAAAATATACTTACCCGACAGATCATTAAAACTTGCTGAATCAGCGGCGAAATCTTTTTATAATATAGTGATGATGATGATAATAATAAAAAGCAGGGTATTAAGCTCAGAAATTCACCCAAGAAATATTTTATACCCTAACAGGCATTTCAGAATATTCTATGGACGTCCTATCCGTATCTGGAAATTTGTATATCTTTTTCCGACTATCCCTAAGACATCCATTGGATATCTTGAATATCCGAATGCTGTTAGGGTAGTAATTAGAAATACTAATCAGAGTGTTTAGCTCAGAAATTCATCCAAGAATTATTTTATTATTATGCAATTTTAAAATTTTGGAATGGGAGACATACACTAATGAGGAGTATTAAAAAAAAACTTGGACAAAAAGTCATCAAACCTCGGCAAAAGCGATTAAAGAAAGCGACATCGCATATGTCACAGCGTTCACACGCCCCAACGGTGCGGCAACCCACCGCGCCTATATATCCCTCTCGGTGATAGTAAAGAGTCGGCGCTTGGAAGTTGGTAGTTGGGACCAGATAGTATAATATACAATCTAAGCGTGTGTATACGATGTTAGTGTGGCAATGGTGGTAGTCGCTGCTGGCCAAGCCTCGTGACTCTGGCGAGAGATGCAGGTAGCTTCGAAAGCGACCTCACACCGCATCGGCAAGTGTACATCCGCCTTCTTCTTCTTTTCTTCTTTACTGCTACTAATACCACTACCACGTTCTCCTCTCTTGTTCTTCTTCTTCTTCTCTTTATCCCTTGTGGACTGGCGGCACGATGCGAACCCACACATATTGTTTCCTTGCCTATAATACCACGTCGGTTGATATCGCACCACATGAAACCCATTTCCAACACACACCGAGAGGATCCAGAAGCAAGTTCGGCTTGCGCTTTTGACCCACCAATCCTCCTGCTCGTGGGCGTTTGACCTCGCGACGTGCATGCATTCCAGATCTTACATGGGGGGAAGGGTCATTTTGTTCTTGGCCAAGAGAATGTCGCCGAGTTTCGCAGAAGCGCCCCTCAGTTATGCGGGCAGGTTGATCTTTATGATCCTCGAGAACGATAGGTTCGCCTTGGTTGCAAAACTTAAGGGGACCAAAGTCTAGTTCTTTCTTAACCTTCGCTTGCATTCGTCGCATCATGCTTTTGCTCTATATTTAAATATGACGAGAGCGCACGTGCTAAATAAAATCTTCCTTGAAAGAAAGTAAGGGATATCCTTTTGGCAGAAATAATTTTCACTATGCTATAGTTAACGAAATCAAAATTTTAGGGGATAATTAGCTCAGAAATTCACCAAAGAATATTTGTTATTATTTATTTTATTATTATTTTATAATAATTAGAAATACGAAGCAGGGTATTTAGCTCAGAAATTCACTCAAAAAATTTTTTTTTATTATTTTTTATAATAATTATAACACGAAGCATCAGGACGGTATACTGTTATCATTCCGGAGATTTCCTTATGACAATTTCTGTCGTCATTCCTTACAGAACGCGTATTCGATTAATACTAACCTTATTTTTGCCATGAGACTCAGTCACCACCATTATCCATCTCGGTATTTTATGACAGCAAAGGTTCTTCTTCTCAACCTTAGGTAACAATTTATGGAAACAAGCATCAAACGCAATGTGAACTAACAATTTAAAATTTTTAATTGTCATCAAAACCTTTTTTATCCATCAAAATCAGAACCCCAAAAAAGTATTAATCCAACTAATTTTAAACTGTCTATTAAAATCGGAACTATCAACACTAGGGAAATATATATCTTCGTGGGGAAAATGTTGGGCAATGTCTGACTCAATTCTCTATTGCAAAACCAAGAGAGGTCATCCAAGTGGGACAATGGAGAATTATTTGGTCACAATGATAAAGTTTCAGTATAGATATAACTTTAAATGACCTATTCAATATCTATAAAGTTTCGATATAATAAATAAGTCCCATCGATGTCCAGCATTGTAAATTATTCTGGTGAAATACCTAACTGCATTTTATGGACCGTGAGGCCACAATTCCCGGATATATTCTGATGGCTCAATAGCAGCTGTGTTTCAGGATCCAAGAGAGAGAGAGAGAGAGAGAGAGAGAGAGAGAGAGAGAGAGAGAGAGAGAGAGAATCGTCGTTCTCACTGATGGTGATTTCAGAGTGATTGACGTCGTCTGAATATCGAGAGGCAGCCTACAATGCAAAAGGCAAAGACTGGCTAATGTACCCACTCCCATCTTTCGCTTTCACCTGCGCTCCTGTTTCAGCTGATGCTGTTGCTTCGCAGCTACTCTGAGCTTCTGCTTAACACGCCGCTATGGTGTGGAAGCTATCGCTACCTGGTCATCGAAGGTCACGCGAGTCCCGAGTCATTGATCCTGATCGACATTTGCAAAAATTTTCATATTCGACAAATAAGTTTAACGCGATTGTTATGAGATATATTTCAATTCTATAACAAACCAAACGGGGTTTTATAATAAATAGATTATCATTGAAAGCGATATATATTGTTGTACATTTAACCTATTGGAAAAAGAAAGTCAGTGATTACAATTTTATACTAAATGAAGCTCACTGAATTTTTATTTCATGTTTTAAAAAATAATTTTAAATTCTTATAAACGTTGCGTGGACTATTTTTCAAGTGTAGGAAGCGGTTCTTTTAATTAATTCTTAATTTCAATAAGTTTTTCATTAATAATATATAATTGTATTTTTGAATTAAGTGAAAGGTATAAATGTAAAAGCTACATTCACCTAATTTGTAATTTATATTTGATAAACTACAATCATTAAACAAGCTTAAAATGCTTCGTGGCTTTCAAAATTTCAAATTACGAGACATGAATATTGTTCACCTCACTGACCTGGAAAAGTATATTAATTTCTCGACCGCCTCACAAATAATTTGCAATGCAAAATTATAATATAAAATAATTTAGTGTTTCTATTTCATTAGAATTCAAATTTTTGACGAACAATAAAAGAATCATTAAAAATTAATAAAAAAAAAACTGTTTTTCCGCTTGCCGTAATAAAATAATTTGTAAAAATTCGAAGTATTTTTAATTGCCGGAAGATACAGGATATTTAAAAAAATTGTGACATTTAAAAACAGAAATACTATCTAATATATATATATAAATACTTCCCACAATTAAGAGAATAAGGATAAGAATCAAAGAAATAATACTTTTAATATTTTAATTTCCTTTCTTGATTTTTAGTAAAGATGAAAATTCTCCTTTCATGGCATGATTCCCACACGAAAACAAAAGGCATATATAGATATAGTATAAGTAAAAACCAAACACAGGCAAAAGTGCAACAAAGGCTAGAAGAATTGACCATGTGTCGTTAAATCACTACGTTTCCTGATAATAAGTGCTAAGTCCTTATCTCGACTCAATGATCTCTCCTCGATTTCGTAAGGAATGGTCGACGCGATGTGCTCGTTATAGTTTCCTACGGTCATAGGTATGTAGCATACCTATATATATATATATATACCGAGTTCACTTATACGTACCGACTATGTGCAAGTTCCCTCTCTCTCTCTTTCTCTCATTCTCTCTTGTGTGCTCCACCGGCTGGCGACACGCACCGGCGATAATATCTTTAATTACCTGCACCTTCGTTGGGAGAAAGAGACAGATAGCGAGAGGAGTTCCACTCACAGCGGTCTCGGCCACTGACTCCGATTTTATGCGACTCTAACTACCAGGGCCGCGTATAGAACAAAGATTTCATTTTCTATATAATGTCTCTAATTTCCTCCATAAATGGAAAGCATATGATATAAAATTTAGACTTCCCAGTAAAAAGCAAGGAATCGAAAAGAATTGAAAATTTTTAATTCTTCTGAATTTTGTTTCTGTCCAATTCTTTTGTATCCATCTTCACGGAGAAGAATTGTTGTGGTTACTAAAAATTAAGTCCACACATCAATTTCGGATTGTCAATATAGAACTAGCAGTTCTATTTGTTTTTTAGACAAAAAAAAATTGTTGAAATGGGATTGTTATTAAAACTATTCGAATTGTTCGGTGAACAAACATAATTGTTTGATGAACACAGAAAGTTGTTATGGAACAGTTGAAATAACAAAACTAAATTGTTAAAATCGACAATAGAATTTGTTGTATTAAGAAAGCTTTGATCCGTCTAATACAATTTGTTCAGTTTCTTCGCCTTCTAAAATAATCGATAGCAGATTTCCGTAGGTATTATCACCAGTTTCATTTGCATTAAAATTTGTGGAACATGCAGCTTCTGAATTAAATTCTTTGACCTGAAACCAAAAAATTATTTTAAGTTGAAATTTGTATAATATTTAATATACATTTTGTATTTTTTAAGATGCGAGGTTATGTTCAATAGTAACCGAGTATAACTTACCGATAAACGATGAAATTGTCTCTTCATCCATTTACTACATTTGCAATAGATTTTTCACTTTAACCGGATTCATTATTTAATAGCACTTTGTCATTTTTTTTTTTTTAAACTAATAATAGTATCAAAAGTGCCACATGTGGCAGAAGCAAACGATGCGACGATCTGCACGACAGTTTGCGAGAATTCAAAATGACCACGTGATATGGAACAATACAGCTGAACAAATCCGGATTGTTCCATCAGCAATCGACAGAGAGTTTGCTTCTCCAACTGTACGGAATTGCAAACTAAACAAAACTGACAACAAAAAATTCTTATTGTTTTTAAAACAACATACATTTTTATTGATAACAATCCGAATGGTAATATTAACATTTCGAATTGTAATATCAACAAATCTACTGACAACAATCCAAAAATTGTTTGCACAACAATCCCATTTTTCTTCGTGTTGGGTATACTTGAAAATAATGCCAGTTAAATTCTTTTTAATTCCGTTTTAAAATTTTGAAAAAAATTTGACGGTCAAAAGATTTGAACTTTCGATTTTCAATGTCGAAGCCAAACAACACTGTTCCGCGCAGCTGTATCAACGGAACTGTAGATATTTGATTTTAAACGTACTTACTTTAGAGTATTATACGGAATTCAAATGAATTAAATATTTAGAGAAATATCAAAACGAAATTGATAGGAATTAAGTTTCAAATATAACTGAAATATTTAGTCCGAATTACTTATTCAGTATTTTGGAATTCAAAAGAATTAAAAAATTACAGAAATATTAAAACGGAATTGATAGGAATTAAGTTTTAAGCAATCTTAGTATCAACAAGGAATACATAGGAATTTGATACAAACATAATTTTAAAAAAATTGTTAATTTATTCTTTTTAATGGAAAGTTAAAAGTTTTCAAATCTTTTGAATTCCTTACTTCTTACTCGGTTGGAACACAATTAAAGCCACATAAGTTCAGTTTTTTCGAAAATCACTTTTTAATGAAAATTTATCTTTAAATGAAGCTCTACAATTTGGTAAAATAATTAATAAATTACTTAACTCCTAATCGTTTAGAAAAGTCAAATTTTCGTTTAATGGAGAAATAGCAGAAGTCTCTAGTTGCGCATCAAATATGCGCAGTGGCTGCGATATAATATTTACTTGTAATATTCTTCACGTGTTTTAGACATTGTTAAATAGTTTATATTAGACAATTTAAATTATAAATGAAATGAATTCATGCAAAGCAGAAAGTGATAATAATGACGATTATAAATCCGAAGCAAAAAAAAAAAAAACTTGCGATCCTTCGTCACATGACAGAAATGTAATTAGAAATTCAAAAGAAAATGGCACAGCTCCCACAAATTGGGTTGGCAAATATATACCTCTAGATCCACTAATAAAAATTACGTGTAATTTCGAGTAATTTATTAATTTTCATAAAAAAAAAATTATTAATATTTATTTTAAAATAAAAATATATTCAGATAAGTTACGATAATCTTGAGTGTTTGAGGTTATGTTGGTAACCTAAAATATTTTATTCGATTTTATTTACAGGAAGTATACAGCTCTTAATCACAAGTATCATTATGGGCATAAAGTTGAATACATAGTAATAATTAATATAAAATAGTTACAAAATGAAGTGTAATAAAAAATAGGAAATGTTTTCAGTATTATTTTATTATTATTTCTAATTTTTAATAAGAAAAATTGAATAATACTTTAAGTATTTTTTAATGATAAAAAATAATATTTTAAGTAAAGGTATAGTTAAGATGGTAAAGTATAAGTAAAGTTTAAAATGTATATTTGTATTGCAATATGCCCTGCAAAATTCAAAATTTTTTTCTACGAATAACATGGGACATAGTGTTTCCAAACGGATTTTTTGTGCTGAACACGAATCCAGAGTTGAAAACTGACAATATAACGTCACGTTTTCGAGAAAATAGAGGTTGAAAAAAAAACACCAAAAATCCTTTTTTTAGGGATTTCAACCCCTATTTTCTCGAAAACGTGACGTGATGGTAAATTAATAAGTAGATTTTACAACTTGATAACGACTAGGTTAATTATTAGATTTATAACAGTCAATGATTACTGTATAATTATATATGCAAAATCCTAAATGGTAAATACAGCCCTGATAAACCACAATCCATTCCCTTGTGTGTATGTCGCCGAAGCCACCAACAGTTCGACCCGTTTTACTGATGTTAAATGCGTCCCACGGTTTTCCGAGACGCTTACTAATGCTCGCTTCTTTGTAACTATGTATCCTCTCTACTTGCAGCTACCGCGATGCAAATACAAGGATTCCGCGGTCTTTATATATCCGCAGTAATGAAACCACTTTGCGCCGATGAATATTCTTTATTCGACACATATGAGAGATTCTTTTTCAATCGCCCCAGCCCAAAAAGTCGATGTTCTTGGATTGGCTTTATACTTTGGTAAATTGTTGTCCTATATCACAGTAATAAATCCCCAAAATATAAACTCATTAAAAAAATATTTGTAGAAAGTAGAGGGGGTTGAAGTTTTGACGTTAAGGGTAACATTGTCATTTTCAAATCCGTATAACTATGACAAAAGTTAATGAATTTTAATTTATATATAATGAATTTTAATGCATTTTTCACGTACTTTTCAAAAATGTATACGAAAATTAAAAAAAAAAATTTTTAACCCCTTTTTTTTCAAAATCAACCCTTATTTTTCGATTTTCACCCCTTCGGGTATTTTTTTTTTTTTTTTTTTTATTTTTATTGGAAAGCTGAGGTTTTTTCCTATGAGCTATGTAAATATGAAAATGGGACAACAATAATTTTGTGAGAAACAGAATATTAAAGTAGGCGGTGCACCCGCGCTATCGACGCAAAGATGAGTACCCATCGTTGTACGCACTTATATTATTCCTGTTTACTTCAGTAACAGCTCTCTGCATTCTACAGGGTTGAGACTGTCCATAAAATAATGCCTGCATTACTATTACTGAAAGAAATTTAAATTTTGAAAAATGATAAATTAAAAATTAATAAAAAGAGAACATGTTTTTAATAGGTATGAAATTATTAATTTAAATGAACTATTGGATATAATCTGGTTTAAATATTATTTTGGGATTAATTTAGAAAAAATTATTTTTAATCTAATAAAAGGATGTTTATTATTTGAATTATGTTGAAATGAAGGATATTTGATTACTTTTTAGATTTTTTATTGCTTTTTTTGTTGCTTATTTTTTGTTGAGAAACGCGTGCAGGAATTTTTTTTGTTTTTTTAGTAAAATAATCACACTCCAATGCCGTGGAAAATTTTTTTAATTGTAACTTATTATCTTCTGTGACTGCAAAAGAATGATATTGTAGTGTACCTGGTACGGTTTGAGCATCGTCGAATCTTCTTTTTAAATTTTGAGTAGCCTCAAGATGAGCGTCTTTACTGCTGTAGAAAGTTACGGTTTCTTTGCAATATATTTTTGTATAATCAAAAAGGGCTTTTGCAGTCAAAATTCGATTTTCAGAGGAGCATTGGAGGCTGTATCGTGCAGCATTTCTTTTTATACTTGCTCCAACCCCGTCACAAGGACCCTTGCCATGAGCTGTAGCATGGAAATGCCATTCAGCTACTATTCCAAAATCTGCCAGGTGAGCCAAAAGATTGGCGAAATTATTTTTATTTTTGAAATGTTGCCCAGCACCATCCGTAAAGTAGTACAACTTCTTAGGATGAAAATTAGTTTTTAAATAATCTATTATTATATTTTGATAAACATAAACGGCAGCAGTATCATGAGTCAAATTGTCAGATATTATTACAATACTTTTGTGCTCCAGTTTCTCAAATTCTTTATAATAAATCACCACTGTGAAAATAGTGGCTTGGTCGTTATTCCAATGGAAAGACTGAGCAGAATTTTGTAAAACAAAAGCATAATTCTCTGCAAAGTCACAAGTAATGAGAAATTCATCCTTTTGCAGAGAATTTTTCAAACTTTTCATGAACGATGATTGCTCTTTTGCAATAAAATGGTGTGACTTCAGTTTCATCAATTTTTGGCAAAGTTCGTTTACAAAATCGTCTGTACTTAAAATGATGGTATTTAAAGCACACCTATCTGTTTGCGTCCAGGAATCAAATTTAATTTCGTCAATTTCATTTTCCTCGAAATATTTAATTAAATTTTCTTCAACTTTTGACTCACCAGGACAGAATTCACAGCCTCCTAAATAACAACTACTTGTTGGATGCGAACAGATTAGGAGATTGATGCAATCGCTATAATTTTCAACATTTACCTGTGAATCGTTTATTAAAGCTTGAATGCCAATACTTTCTATCATTAGTCTCACATTTTCATGATACACGCAAACGCATACTGTATGAGTTCCGCTGCTTCCAGCTAAAACGCAATTTGCAGGCCTCAACTGAGCAAATTTTGAAAAGCATATCTCAACTTCTTTATGTTCACTTTTAAAAAGAGAGTACAACTCTTTAAGATTACAGAGTACCAATCTTTTTTGGACATGCTCCCGACTCCCATCACTTTTACGAATCGATACAAAATCCTTCATCCCTGCTAATAAGCGACTATTATCGTCTTGTTGATAAAACTGTTTTACAAGTTTTTCAACGTCAGAATCCAAAGGTTTTCCTTTCCTTGGAGCAGGAAGTGCTAGAATCCCTTGCTCTGAAACCAACTTTTTTGCAATCCTAACGCTGCGTTCGGATGCACCAAACATTGACATAATTTTTTTTCTGCCCAATGACTTTGGTGCAAGTGTGAGAAGTTGAATTCTTTCAGATCTATTAGGAGATATTTTAAATTTCTCAATAATTGCTTCTAAAACTTCAACAGCTGCTTTATGATTTAAGTCATCACATTGGGGTAATGAAGAATTTTGTGGCATAACTGACACAAAATCAACATCTTTATCATCATCCAGCTCGTCAATTTCAGCATCAGAAGATTCAATATTAGAGGCAATAAGATCAGAAAAATCAATATTAGAAACAGAAGAATTTAATTTTGAATTTAAATCATCTTGAGTAGTTTTTAATTTATAAATCTCTTTTCTACACTTAGAACAAATTTTTGAATCTTCCGGTAATGTCGAAAATTTTTCTCTTAAATAATTTGAAACGCGACGTAAATCATTTGATTTGTGTTTTTCTTTTCCTAAAGGATTTACACATTCATTTCTCCAAACAAGTTTGGAGCTTTCTTTGGCTTTTGCCATTTTATCGAAAATAATAATTTTAAGTAAATTATACTTAAAATCTCGAATTGAAAAATAAAACGTTAATTAAACTCTAAAATACTTACCTCGAAAATACTTACCTTGAACACAATATTCTCAAAATAAATTGAGGAAGAAAATTATTTGAATATAGTCAGCCCTTTTATATGTGCAGCGATCAGTCTTAGTTGCGAGTTACTAAAAAGCCGTAAGCCATCTAGCGAAAAGACAGCAAACTAACTAACACGCGGGAAAAATTTGAAAACAAGAGAACATTTGAAAAGAGTAAATTAATAATAATATTTAATAGGCAGCTTGATTAAAGAAATAATTCAAGTGTATAATTATTGATTGATTAATTTACATAATTATTTAATTTAAACAAAAATATAAATATTTTTTAAATAAAAGCATATATGTGACCGGGTCTGAGAAAACGATGTTATCGAACAAAAAATCAATTTTTTTTATAATGGTTTCTTATAGTTTAAGGTCCTAAAAATACAATGCAACTAATCTCGAATGTTAAAAAAAAATTTTTGCATTTGTTTATAACAATTTATAAATTTTTCAAAATTAACGAAAAATTCGACTATATATATTTACTGAAGTAAACAGGAATAATATAAGTGCGTACAACGATGGGTACTCATCTTTGCGTCGATAGCGCGGGTGCACCGCCTACTTTAATATTCTGTTTCTCACAAAATTATTGTTGTCCCATTTTCATATTTACATAGCTCATAGGAAAAAACCTCAGCTTTCCAATAAAAATAAAAAAAAAAAAAAAAAAAATACCCGAAGGGGTGAAAATCGAAAAATAAGGGTTGATTTTGAAAAAAAAGGGGTTAAAAATTTTTTTTTTTAATTTTCGTATACATTTTTGAAAAGTACGTGAAAAATGCATTAAAATTCATTATATATAAATTAAAATTCATTAACTTTTGTCATAGTTATACGGATTTGAAAATGACAATGTTACCCTTAACGTCAAAACTTCAACCCCCTCTACTTTCTACAAATATTTTTTTAATGAGTTTATATTTTGGGGATTTATTACTGTGATATAGGACAACAATTTACCAAAGTATAAAGCCAATCCAAGAACATCGACTTTTTGGGCTGGGGCGATTGAAAAAGAATCTCTCATATAAGCTTCATCTCCCTCTTCCTCTCTCTCTCTCTCTCTCTCTCTCTCTCTCTCTCTCTCTCTCTCTCTCTCTCTCTCTCTCTCTCTCTCTCTCTCTCTCTCTCTCTTTCTCTTAAATAGTTTTTAAACTGTTTTTTTATCCTCTATATCTCAGTTTATCTTTCTTCCGTTTCATTTCCTTTAATTTTTATTTTTATTTACGATCGAGTCCAGTCGTCGTTCCACACGAGCGCTGCTGCGAGCGCGGCACTTAATGAAATGTCACAGGTGTCCTACCGATTGCTAAGTTAAATGCCGCTCTCTTCCCATACTCCGCCTTCACGGTCAGCCGCAGGCAAATTCGTTGTTGCGTATACATATATATATATATATATATATATATATATATATATACTATTAAAAAAATCTTTTGGAATTTCGCCCTTCCTTCGTGTAATCATTATTATCGATTGACATCGTGAAAAAATATTAAGGACATAATGCTGTGAGAAATATCTTAATATTGCGAATATACTGGTGCAGTCTTGGCCAAAATATAACATTTATTATATTGGAACTTGAAACCGGAGATATTTTTTTATTTTTCAGTAAAATATTCATATAATGAAATCCATATGACATTGTATGAAAAAATTTTTGCTGGGAGAAGGAGATAAAAAAATAAAAGCAGCAGGTGAAAGTATTTTCATAAATCATAAAAGCCTCTAATAACACAAGATATCTTGGGATATATTGATAATATCCCGCAGATATCCTAGAGATGTCCTATGGATATCAAAAGGATCTCTTAAGGATATCCAAAAAAGCGGCGGTTTGGATATCCCATGGATATCTTCTGGATATCTCTATAGACTTTCATAAATGTCCTCCAGATATCCCATAGACATCGTCAGGATATCCCACAGATATCATCAGGATATCCTATAGATATCGTCAGGATATCCCACAGATATTTGCAGGATATTCTCAGTATATCTTCTGGATGTCAAGAAAATATTCTCAGGATACTGTTTTTAATGTCATTATGAGACTACGAGTGAGAATATTCTGTGAATTAAATTTTATATAAATAAAATAAAATGCAACTTGTTTTTCGAGAAAGTTGTTTAATTTGAAAAATTATTAACTAATTTTTTTCTCATTCGTGATTCATTTCTTTATTCATATGCTTAATATTGTCAGAAAATAAATTGGCTTTAAACAATATAAATTCTTCCCCGCAAATAACGAATAACTATTAATATTAATTATACATTAAGTGCATGAGTTTATTTAAAAACTTTGAAAAATGCGTTTCAAATCTTCATTTAAAATAAATTAGAAGCTCATAAGATTTTTGTTTTTATTATATTATTATTCATTATATTAGCTTAACAATTTTAACCTTTAAAAATATATGTTGAGATATTAAATATCCCGTGAATATCCTAAGAATATCCCGTGAATATCCTCAGAATATCCCATGGATATCCTAAGAATGACAAATTTATCTAAACAAGAAAAAAAGTAATTGATGACCAAAGTTTTTAAGTAGAACTAACAAGTTTCGTCAGACAGATTTTTACACCTGTCTGATAAAATGACTTCTTCTACTTACAGAACTTAGTTTCTGATTCTAAATATGTGAGGCAAAAATACAGACATCGACAAATTTATTTAGATTTGAGGGTTTTTATACGTTTTGTCTCATTTTTTTAAATTAAAGGTATAATAAATTTGGCACAAAACGCATAATGGAATATATCAATAATTTAGCAGGCCAAAATTAAATTGATGATTTTTATATAATATTAAGGTGTGTACTTATAGTTATGGAATTGCTTTTCACGAATTTGAAGTCAGTTATAAAAAAAATTCAAAATGGCGGATCCAATATGGTGGACTCATTTTTTAAAAATATATTGGATTCGTTTGAAAATCTTTGCTCAGAGGTTTTTGGGGATGCTGCGATTGCGAATATGATGTTACTTTTTTAAAAATTAAACATGGCGGATCCAATATGGCGGACTTTTTTTTAAAAATTCATCGAATTCGCTTGAAACTCGCTACTCAGGGGTTTTTAGGGTCGCTAAACACAAATCCAGTGTTAGTTTTTAAAAATTCAAAATGGCGGTTCCAAAATGGCCGAATTTTTTTTTTAATTTAATAGTATTTGCTTGAAACTCGTTAATCAGGGGTGTTTGATGACCTTGATTACAAATCCAGAGTTAATTTTAAACAATTCAAAATGACGAATCCAATTAAGCGGAGTATTTTTTAAAAATTGACGAAAATTGCATAATTTAACGTTTTGCAGCCGGTAACGATTTCCTTATAAGAATTTATTAATCTATAATTATATAAATGAATATTAAAAATTATTTATTTTTTAATTAAAGTATTAATAATTAATTATTAACATGGTAAAAAAATTTTCTATAATCTGTAACTACTGATCTGTAACTACTGAATTATATTTTTTTATTTAAACGATAATATTAGTCTTGTGTATATCTGTTTCGAAATAGTAGTCCCAGAGATATCCTAATTTCCGGATAAGTATATATAGGACATCCATAGAATATTCTGAAATATCCGTTGCTGTTAGGGGGTTAAAAAAATATTTCTGGTTATACAGAAATATTACAAAAAAAATAATTGTTATAATGTTAAATTAAAATAACTCTACAAATGCTGCAAATCTAAAAATTAAAAATTTCAACCAGGATTATTTTAAGTATCTTGAAATTTTTCGTCTATACTTAATTCGATATTTAACTCAAAATGAATTACTACGAAAATCAGTCAAAATTTATTTTGTTCAAAGTATACTTAATTAACTATGGTATTCACCGAAAAACTTTGCGTTACTTTTTTTCAACTTTATTATTTCTTCGTTCGGTCATGTTTTCCATATTTTATATTAAAAGTTTTATAGTTTCTTTTTTGAACTTGTATTTTTGCTTTTCATAACAAAGAAGCAGTATACATATATATATATATATATACTTTAATAAAGCAATATTTTAGTCGACAACCATGTTCGTTCCAGTTTTCTCTTATATATAATTAAAAATTAGTTTCACAACATCATTAAAATGACTCAATCTAAATACATTCCATAATGTGTGTGTGTATGTGTCTTTTATAGTCAACTATATTATAGGCTTTAATAGCAAACTATTATAAACCTTTTACATATATATATATATATATATATATCCAAGTGTCGCTCACACCTAAATGTCGTTTATCTTATAGAATCTAATGCCATCGATTGAACTTTTGCACTGACACCTAAGCTTAACGGTTAATCTCATTTTTCACTATATATACTTTTACCGCCTCTAATTTACACTGCAATGTGTGCAATAAAATTTTTCTCCTATTTATTACTTGGAGTAATAAATTTTTGCCTTGTAGGACGTATGAGGACTAAAAATCAGTGAGCGATCGCGTGTGACCGCATGTAGTACTGATAGTACTCTGGAAGTTTCGCTACGCTGTCTCGTATATATACTTGAGGGCTATGAGTTATGGCATTCTTATATATATATACATATACGTATGTGCCGATAGATCGGCATATGGACATTTACAGTCATCCAAGAAGAGAACTACCCTCGGTTATGTTTACATCGCAAACTACCTGCATCCAAGTGCCATACATGTAAATAATTTTTTTTCCTGTTTTTTTTTTGTTCTCTTTGTGAATAATAAACTATCGGTTATCCGTCACTGATCATTAGCCATACGTCAAAATGTGAATTCCTTTGCTTTTCTCGTCTCATATTTATAAATATATATATATATATATATATATATATATGTATATGACTTTCGAGATGAATTACTTGTCTTCTTTGCGTGCACTACTGATTGTTATATCATGTGATCGCTACTTAATTTTGTAACTGGTCTTCTATTTCCATTATTTTAATATATTTCATTATTACCATATTCAAAAAATCCTCCAGAGATCACAATTTTTAACGGATTTGATTGTATTTAGTAAAAGTTGTCAAAAACCAAAGAAAAAATTGTTTGACACACCGATTACATCATATCTAAATAATGTGATCTTCCTGAAAGACATAAAATCAGTGCTACAAAAGGTCAATAAATTTCTTATTGCAAAAAAGTCAAACGGATACCCAAAGGAATATAAATAAAATATTTTAAAAAGCGAATAGAGTAAATTTTGAAACTAGTAATAACTTTGACAAATTATTTAAGACACATAATACAAAGTGTTCAAAAATTATGGAAACGATAACATATTTCATTGAAGTTTATAAATTTTTAAAAAAGAAATAATTTAATTAAAAAATAATAACAAAAATATAAAAACTGAATTGAACAATCACTCCGAGTCAGGTTTAAAATAAAACAATTTTTTTATGTTTCGACAGCGCAGCTATGCCCTCTTCAGAAACTACCCAGATAGCACGGAAAATTGCAGCAAACTTGCGGCAAGCTTACCGTGCAAGCTTGTCTGAGCTAGCGAAATGTCCCACCCAGGGCAAGCTTGCCGTGAAAGCTTGCTGTGTAAGCTTTCCAGGAAAGGTTGCTGCAATCTTGCCATGAAAGATTGCTACAAGATTGCTGCAAGCATACTAAGAATGATAGCCGCAAACTTGCCGTGAAAGATTGCTGTAAGCTTGCTACGTAAGGTTGCAGGAGAATTTCAACAAACTTCTGGAAAGGTTGCTGCAAGCTTGCTGCAATTTTTAAAGAATACATTTTAAATTAAAAAAAAATATATTTGTTTTCTAAATTTGAAAATCCTTGTGACGTTTATTATTATTAATTATGTCCTGTTTATTTTCATTTGGAAACTTAACGAGAAAATTTTCGAAACAAATTTGAGGGGACTGGGAATTGAACCCGGGTTCGACAGACACTAACCAAAGACCCTAACCGAGAACCTACTCGACCAACTATCAGAGAACCAGTTCCTCAAATTTGTTTCGAAAATTTTCTCGTTAAGTTTCCAAATGAAAATAAACAGGACATAATTAATAATAATAAACGTCACAAGGATTTTCAAATTTAGAAAACAAATATTTTTTTTTTAAATTGCAGCAAGCTTGCAGCAACCTTTCCAAAAGCTTGTTGAAATTCTCCTGCAACCTTACGTAGCAAGCTTACAGCAATCTTTCACGGCAAGTTTGCGGCTATCATTCTTAGTATGCTTGCAGCAATCTTGTAGCAATCTTTCCTGGAAAGCTTACAGCAAGCTTTCACGGCAAGCTTGCCCTGGGTGGGACATTTCTCTAGCTCAGACAAGCTTGCTGCAAGTTTCCGTGCTATCTAGGTATAAGTTTTATTAAAGAGAGATAAATTCAATTATTTATTCAAAAAATAATAAATTAAACAGTTTGTATACTTTTTGAATACATATCTGAATCCGTTAAGTGTTAATAAAAGCAAATCGTAAGTCTCTTGAAAATGCATATATATGTATTTCAAATTCATTGCAATAGGCAATCAATTAGGCAATGCGTAAGATTCAATTGATTATGAATTCCTGTCCACCGAATTATTAGTTAGTTTTGGAAATAAATAAATTACTTTAAATTATATTATGTATTGGAATTTATCACTTGGTAAAATTTTTACTTTAAATTAATTTATTTAGTTTGATTTTTAAAGGGATAAATAAATTTCCTATTAATTTTATTAGAATATTTGAATATTCTGTAATGTTATAAAATAATAACTTCTTACAATTAGATAAATTAAATTTAAAGTTGAAATAATGGAGAACTTTTGTTTATTTATTAGAATTAATTTACAAAGTAGGAGAATTTTATCGTTGTAATGTACGTTGTAGGAATTAATTGATTTTTTTATTTTATTAAATTCGTTTAAATTAATATTTAAATAAAATCACGTATAACAAATTCAAGAAATATTACAAGTCGAATCTTTTGAAATATTAAAAAAATTTGGTTAATTAATGAATATATGATTTTATTCAGAACGATTTTACTATTTTTAATTTAATATTAAAAAAAATTAACTATATCATATGAATGATTTTAATAATTTATTATTTTAATATTTGAATTTATTTTATTAAGTAATATTTACTTTTTTTTATCATGTAAAAATATGCTTCGAAACGATAGATGACATTTATTTATCTAATATACAAATAGAAGTGAATAAGAAAATAAACATCTCTGATTATAATCAAACAATTATTTGAAAGTTTCCTCTAATTTGGTTAATAGAGCAACAAATTTTATAAAAACAGAATAAATATTTTTCTCTAAATATGCATATATGAAAATCATTTTAAAAATCATTCTAATTTAAATTATTCTATTATATTAAATACAATCATATTTTTAAACTTATTAATTTGTCAGAATTGATATTAATCAGAGCAAAATTTGATAAGAAAATTAAATATAAATACGTGTATAATAGTAAATATTCCCGGTGTGAGAATTAATATATTCTCCGCATTTAAACACTTGTATTTGTATTTTAAACACTTGTATATATATGCAGACTTCTCCCCAAAATATCAACTTAATTCATTCAGTATTTTACAAAAAAATGTTATTCAAAAATTAAAAGTGTACCGATTACGTCATCTAACAATCGAAATTAATTAATATTGAAAAATTCACGCTGCTTCACTTTTTAATTATATCTCCTTCAAATAGAAAACAATTTCTATTTTCCAAATCACTATTTATGACAAAGACATTTCGTGTGCAATATCTTCATGAGTTTATATCGATAAGATCTGAAAATAACAGTAGCGAGTGAAACTCTATAGCATGTTTAGGAAAAAAAAAAAATTGAAAAGTCGCATTCTTCGATGTAGTTTTCTCTATAAGTATACAATGAAATGTAATTTAACGTGAACAAAGTAAATGAAATAAGAAAGGAAAGTAGTTTCTGCAGTCCTGAGTATATACACGCAGATAAAATGTTTATATGCTACTACGATTTAAGTAACAACAACTGTCAATTCTCATAGGTTCGCGTGCATTATATATATATATATGATATAAAAAATTGAAATTCGTCTAGGATTTACGGTAATATTACAAGTCTCGACATACGTGTAATAATAAATGGTTAGGTGAGTCAGCGGCGCACGCGGATAACTATACTTTCTATCTAAAGGGGGCTCTCTTTTCTCACATTGTTCGCGTATTCTTATAAACATTGAGAAAGAGAGAGAGAGAGAGAGAGAGAGAGAGAAAGAGAGAAATATTCGAATGAACCGCTTTAACATGGGTGGGAGCAAAATCTCTCAATGTGGCCAATTCCGCGTGGCGGAAGAGACGCACTTTGTTCCGCAGTTTAGCCTAAGGGTTTTAAGCGATCCACCCACGAGGAAGCACGGCCACGGCAGGTGAGGTGTCACGAGGCGCGCGAGTAATATATCGTTACCTTACCTTATAGGTGGGTGTGCTTCTCTCTTCACAGTACATGCACTCTTCGTCTCTCTCTCTCTCTCTCTCTCTCTCTCTCTCTCTCTCTCTCTCTCTCTCTCTCTCTCTCTCTCTCTCTCTCTCTCTCTCTCTCTCTCTCTCTCTATCAACTTTCTTGCCAAGGAGGAGAGATAGCCACCTTGGTATTTTGTAAGCCCCTGGCGCTAAGACCGCGATTGGAACGGAAAAAAAGTGTAATGCCGGTAATGTTTTTCAAAATTGCCATTAGCAAATGCCAACATGATACACGCATATACGAGTCGATTTCACCTGCCCCTTTTCCCTTTGACTTTGCCGTCTACCATACACATCTCTTTCTATAACTTCAACGTTGTTGTTACACTTCCGCATATTGTAAAGTTGTTGATATACCCTAGCGATCATGTTAAATAGTTTTTTATAACACATGCATAAAAAACGTCACTAACATAACGTAACATGAAAATGTCTCCGAATATCTGTCAAACCACGTTTTGTATATTGTTCAATCGAGAGAGTTTTTTTTCTATGATTCTTATTTTATTACCTCGATTATTGTTACTTTAAATAGAAGTCACCCTAATTTACAACGATTAGGTTTATTATTTTTATTATAAAAGGACCACATTTTTCAGAAGAGATCAGTTCAGATTTTGGTACCAGCACGTCATCTTCATATACGAAATTTTGTAGAAGTAGTATTACTCTGCCCGAATTAATACTCAAGTTGAACTTAGAAGAATCTCTGTGTGAATTTTCTACATCAAGAAGAACTCATTCAAGGATTTAACCTTGCCATATTATTTAGAAATCATGTTTTCTTTCTTTTTTTTGGGTACCAATCAAACCATACATCTTAATCCTTCCTAAATCTTGTAACGAACCAGTTTGTTACTTAAATATTATTCGCTGCCCTTCCGGGTGATTTTCCCAAATAATATATAATTTGAATTTAAATAGTTTTCCCGCGCTACTACCAACTTAAATATGCTTGAGTGGTACGCGTGAAAAATTAGCAGACGACAAACGCACATGTATCCGGCCACCGGAAATTCATATTCATTGAGAGAATAGCGTTCTCATAGTTAAGTGGTATTAACCAACATATAATATTAATAGTTATCTCTGCGCATTTAACATTTATTATTTAGATTCAATAAATTAAGAATAAATAAAGGATATTTATACTATATTAGAGCAATATTTATTCGACTATCATAAAATAATATTAATTAAATAAATAAAGGACCATAGCGCAATTTTGATTCTTACATCGATAAATCAAGGTAAGTCCAATTTACTTATTCCTTTCGAAATGGTTATATTTCTCTTTTAAATATGTCTCTCAACCGTCATATAATTAATGATTAATAGTTATAATTGTTATTCCGGAAGAATTCTTAACTTTGTGCCATCCGTATAAGTCGGACCCCTTTTTAACTAATTAATTCTTATATGATTTGCCACAATCTTTATAAAATTTTTTAGTAACCTTTACATTTCTTGTTGCAGTAAAATGCTGACTTCTTTTATTTCCCAGACTGGTAGCTTCAGGATACTCTCACTGTCTCTCAAAGATCAATTTTATAACTCTAAATAATTGTCTAAATAAACTTTATTTTATTCATATTTTTAGTAGATTTTGAACCACAACCAAACCAAAATTTTGTTTTTGATGAAAATAACCGATTTAGTAAATTTTTAACAGTTTTCTAATCGACGGAATCAATTTAATTTCTACACCAATAGTTAGCTCTAAGGTCTCTATCTATCCATAGCATATCCATATACCCGCAAAATATCTACTTAGACCCAAATTATAAGTCAAAAACAAAGTGGTGTATTCACAACCAAACCATCTCCCCTACTGATAAACCGAATAGACAAAAATTTCTCCATTGATCCGTCTATTAATAAAGCATCAGCATATTTTAAATATACATCTAGTACCCAAACTCATTAAAATGAATCTTTTAAAAAAAAACAGATTTCTATCAGAAATATATAATTCAAAACCAATTGGAGAAATTTTTCAATTGACGTTCGCCAATTAAACATATTTGAAATAAATTGCCATCGCAATAAACCAATAATCAATATTGAAGCATCAATTTAAAATTTGTTACTTTCTTGTATTTATGTATAGTTGCAAGCATCATGATAAGACCAGTGAACACTGATTGAAACGCAACTATATACGATTGTCCGTTTCGCGTGAACGAGCGCAGAGGAAAATAGAACTCGGGGAATAATAGTTATGGGACTCTTGAGGTCCCGCCTAAGCATTCACGTATAACTGTATTTCTATAAAACAGATCGAGGCGATTGGCAAGCAGGACTAATTGGCGGGGCTCGCTCGATTTATGCAATGACACAGGAGCAAAGGAACATCTGCTCACAACGAAGTAGAAGAAGAAGAAGAAAAAGAAAAGGAAGAAGAAGAAGAAGAGGCTTCTGCCCCCGCCCGATTCGAGAAGGAATCTACTTCCATGCGATTGTGGCCAATCATACATATTAATAGCGCTTATAAGATAGGGGCCTCGGGGCTTCGTAACGGAATCACATATGTATGTATGTATACGCTGTAACGCATCCTTTGACCAGGACTCGCGTTCCATAAAAGGATGGTCTGCAGCTTCAGAAGAGATAAGGATACTATGTAATAGCATTTCTGAGACTAGAGGACGTCCCAGCATGACTTCAACTATCTAGAAAGCATCCCCTTTTTTTTATCCTCATGCATAGGCGTTGCCATAAGCATATTTATGTACTGAATCATTTCCGATTAGTTCTCACTGTGCAGTGTACATGTTGAACATGACCTAAATTTTTGCCTTTTTTTTGCCCCCCCCACCCAACAAAATTTTACAAAACCCCATTTTATTTTCACCAAGCAGAAAAAAATCTTAAAAATACAGAATTAAATTTCTAAATTACCTCTCAATATCTAATTTAAATGTCATCATATTTGCATTTAAGATATACGTGGTCACGTAATTCATAGTTTTATTCATTGCAAAAACCGTTACACATATATCTAAAGAGAAAATATCTCTTTTATAAAAATAATGGAACATGTACGGATTTTGAAAATAAGTGATTTTGGAATCAGTATATATAGGAATTTATTATCTGCCAGGTATCGTTGTGAATGAATACATTATTAAGATCAAATTATTCACTATATATATATGCAATTAGTGATTAACGTCTTCATTATTTATTTACAGTTAAGCGTAAATTCCACTTTTGTTGGTTTTTCTTTTTTTTTTCCAAAAACACTGTGCATATTTATATATAAAATCATCAGTAATGTGTAACTAATTGAGACTTCTGTAGAATCATCCAAGTACTAAACGATTTTCCGCATTTCAAGAATCTTGGGAACCTTACTCAATGCGCGTTCAGACTTGACTTTCACTCTCATCTCTATATATTCATGTTGACTGTGTATAGGTAATTGCACTTATAGAGTGCATCAGAATTTAATTATATAAGAATTTAATAAATTGGGATAAATATTTTTGAATGAAAGGAATTATGTTTATCCAATTTTTGTTATTATGGACAAAATGGTAATTAGGATGATACGAGGTTAGTTAATATTAGTAAAAAATTAAATACTAGTAGTTCTAATTCCAAGTATTTTAAAGGTAATTTTTTGCCAATGTCTTTAGGGAAGATAAATCCTCCACTTATTTTTGTATCAAAAGAATTATTTGCATTCCCACTTGAAAAGATTCCCCGGAAAGTGCTCCCTGGAGGTTCTATCAGAATACCGCCGGAACTTCCAACGTAATTCCCTCGAAGCTCCAAAGAATTTCCGATGGGATTCCGTCGGAATTCCGATTAATTTTTTCAAAATTTTTAGAGTCCTAATTCCGTCGGAATTCCATCGGAAATTCTTTGGAACTCCGATGGAATTCTGATAGAACCTCCAAGGGGCACTTTCCAGGGAATCTTTCCAAGTGGGTTTGTAGATTTTTAATTCCAAAGGAACGATAAATATTGGCCCTCTAAAATTGGTATTTCAAATAATATCTAATTTCACAAATTACCTGCAGTGCAAATACTGAAATAAGAAAAAAAATCCACTGAAACCAGTAAAAGGGAATGATGAATGGCATTTCAATTGATAAACGTGTCACGATTTAAATCAGAATAAGTAAATTTTCAATTAGATTTCTATACTGTTGACAGAAAAACTTGTAATAAGAGACAGACTGAATTGGGTCAGTGACGAATGTTGAGATTTAACATTTTACCATATATATTTATAAATATATAAATAAATATCGCCTACGCGTAATTAGAGACGTCTCTCTAGTGAACAAGTCGAGTTTACGTTGGTCGCACGGGACATTGGGTGAGTGCGTGACCATGCGTGACTGGGAATCGCGTGCGCGGTCATCCTCATCCAAATGCACTATTTCTCCTTTCTCAGTGAAAAATACGTAAACACGAGCCTTGCCTTAAGGCATCAGGTTTTAATTCCGTTCTAACGGTTACATCGCTTAAGGTCACGCCCGATGTATGTATGTATGTATATTTATTATTTGTGTATCAGTGCTACCTCACACACATATATAACGTCGTTTTTAGAAAACTAAAATTTATCGTTCAAATATTAATTAGACCGCTTTAATGGGCAACTCGGTTTATTACACTTTTAGGTCAGTTTTGCGCATATCACAACACTCTTCAAATATTAATTTCTTTGAAAATATCTGACTTTCTGAATCCCATGCTATAATCTGTGGGACATGATAAAATTTAAAATTTAAAATATCACTTTAGAAAAATCAGCCATAAAATCTGGTCTTCTGAAAAAAAAAATTAATTAAAATATTCCTGTGGTAAAAGATTATAGTATTTGTTCTTTATATCACAAAAAAATCCAAAGTAAATGTGAAAATTCTTTTTAATGACAGAATTAATTTACAATAAAATGTTGGAAATAGTTTTACATTATATATGCCGACGTAAAAATGTATATAACTTTGTGTTTCATAAACTGCGGCGTTAAAATAGTCTCTTCTGGACAACTTTTTCTCAACTTTCCCATTATTACTTTCACAATATTAAATTTATTAGAGTTACTGCAAATAAAATCAAATTCTAGTTACATATATATTCTTTAATCAAAAATATAAGGATAGATAATTTTCTTGTTTGTGAAAAAAAAAAATTATATATACATCTCTTGGGTTCGATTATGTAATTCCACTTACACTTTTTCTCATTTTCACTTCCACTTTTTCTAATTTTCATTACCACTTTCATTTCCATTTCCACTTCTTATTTTTCTAATTTCTACTTCAACTTCAATTTCCACTTCCACTTTTTCTAATTATTATTCTCACTTTGATTTTCACTTCGACTTTATCTCATTTCCACTCCCACTTCCACTTTTTCTAATTTTCATTCCAACTTCCATTTTCACTTCCACTTTTTCTAATTTCCATTCTCATTACCATTTCCGCATTATCTAGTTATTATTCCCCCTTCCATTTCCACTTCCACTCCCATTTCCACTTTTTCTAATTTCCATTCCTGCTTCCATTTCCACTCCTACTCCCATTTCCACTTTTTCTAATTTTCATTCCCACTTTCTCTTCCACTTTTACTAATCTTCATTCCCACTTTCATTTCTACTTCCACTTTTTCTATGTTTCATTCCTACTTTTATTTTCACTTATAATTGGAAGTGAGATGAAAAATAAGAAAAAGTGAAAATTAGAAAAAGTGGAAATAGAAGTGGGAATAATAATTAGAAAAAAGTGGAAATGTAAGTGCGTGAGGAAATTAGAAAAAGTGGAAGTGGAAATGGAAGTTGGAATGAAAATGAGAAAAAGTGGAAATGGAAGTAGGAATGAAAATTAGAAAAAGTGGAAATGGAAGTGGGAGTGGAAATGAGATAAAGTGGAAATGGAAGTTAGAAAAAGTGGAAGTGGAAATGGAATTACATAATCGACCCCCTGGACACAACTTGAAATTGAAAGGATAAAAAAAATAGCAGCATTCGTGATTTACATGTAAAGAATATTTTTAAAAATTCAATTAAATAGAAAATCTATATTTCGATAATTTTCAAAGATAAAGAAATGAAAATTAGATATTCTAGCTTCTATTTTCAAACGGGATAATATTAAAACGTTTTTGAGATATATATTAATCGTGGTCGAGTTAGAGGTTATGGAGACCGTTTTCTCAGGTTAGTCATCGCAATAACTTTGTCCACGTTGTGCTATTGCTGGTAAATCACGCACAGCAATAAAATAACTCTGACAACTTTACTTCGTGTAAGGTACATGCTTTTATAAATATAAATATATATATATATATGTGTGTGTGTGTGGGGATGCTGTATAAGAAGAGGATGGCAGTACGTTCCTCAAGTTCTCAATATTATATATTGATCGGTAATAAAATGTATATTCACTCGCATATTGCATTGGTGAATGTATAGATACCGAGGACGATTATATATATATATGTGTATGTGTGTCTACAACAGCGGAAAGGAACTTATTCACTGAAATAGAAGAGTAATCGCAAACACACACAGTTGGTTGCGTTTATAAAACGCTTGCGGCGACATAGCGGGGATTTACTGCTAAAGATGCGGCATTTCATTTTCTATGGAACCCCGTGCGAAATTCGATACCTATATCGCATTTCTGACAAGGAAGCATTTAGGATGTCGTATCTTGTCCCAAAGAAACAGCTACTATGTGCGTCAAACAAAGGATTTGATACCTCATATAAGATACGAGAAAAATATAATTTTATTTTCCAAGTATAAATTAATCAAGTGACTTTCACGACAAAATATAATTTCATCTTCTTTAGTCCTCCTCCTCCTTATTCCACTGTCAAAAAAAAAAAAAAAAAATTATTTCCCGAAACTTTCTTAAATCCATGATTTGGTAAAAGTTCCAGAAATCGTCGGTGGCGCCATCTGTGCGTTCATTTACAAACTCTAATACACTTTCAATGACAATTTTACAGATAAAGTATATACTACTTTCATTTTCGTTTCCGAAACTTAGAAACAAACAACTAAATCGAATGTGTATTGTAATAATAATTTCACAATGTAAAGGATTTGTATAATAGAAAATATTTCATATTTCTAATTGTAATTAGTTTCAATAAATATATAAATGTAATGGCAAAAGAATGTAAAAACCACGCTAAATGGATTTGAGGAAGAAATAATAATAATTGGTCCAGAGTGGAATAATAAACTGGCGCCAGTGTGATTTAGAAAGAAAAAACAAATCGCTATTATAAACGAAGGTCGAAACTTTCCCACTACCGCGTTATCTGTTTATATGAACATATAAGCTCACAACAAAGTTACACATATTTAAAGTTCTATTCATGTCCTATCGTGTCCGTAAAAAAAATGCAAAAGCCAACCGTTGTCCTGACAGTAGGAGAATAAATAGACGAGGAACATGATATCTATTTCATAACACTTACTAACGCGTCTCCGTGTGAACGCAAACCGCAAAATGTTACATCATTCCTTTTACGTATTACTGATCATAGAATTAAGTTAGAAAATAAGAAAAATTAGTATAATACGATGCTTTTAATTTAAATTAATTAATTTGTATTTTGCAAATGCGTTATTCTTTTTTTTCAACAATTTTCTTGTAGAGTTAAATTAATTTTTGTACAATCTTCATTGTAAAATAGAACTATTTCTTTCTATAATTGAATTCATTCGCAAATAAATTCCCGCGGCGTGCAGTTAAACATCTAATTAATTAAGAACGAATTATACGCAGAATGGAGAAGAGAGGCTATGTGCATTGTCGCCACAAAGTTCCTTTTACCACCCTTTTATATCGACCACACGGAACTATTAATCCAACTTTAGTGAGACAGTCACCCACGCGAGTAGAAGTTATAAACCGGGACTTATATGAAGCTACTACACATGGTCTCATTAGAGGTTTTGCAGAATCCTGGAAGAAAACCATGGGACCAAAGTGTATTATATAGGAGTGAGAGAGTTTCTTCTTTGTTACTCTTTTATATCCTTCTCGCTTTCACTATATAACCTCTGTATTTCTGATTCTATGGTTAGAGGTACATATATATAAAAGCGCATTCAATATTGAGTTACGCGGCGGCATTTCAAACGAGGCTAATTTATGTTCTGGAGACAAACCAAGAATAAGGGAGCACTTATTCGAAAAACCATTGAATTCCATGACAGTACAAGTGGAACTTGTAGAAATGAATTGATAAGATAAGGCGTTACAAGGAATTAAAAAAAACAATTTCAAATATATTCAATTTTCTTTTTAAAAATTATTAGAAATTGGAGTTTAAGTAAAAACAATTATTATAAAAGATACAAGAATCATTTACATTTTACAAAATTAAAAAATAGTTTCAGTAATTCAATTTTGCGACTGTAGATGGCGCAACAGAAAAATTCTACAGTTGCTGCCAACATAATAAATTAAAAATCTTAAACTGAAATATATCACTTAACATAACCTAAAAAAATTCCCGGCAATTATCATTTTTTAACGTAAATTTATCATTAACTCATTTTAATAACATTAACTACAATGTAAAAAGAAAGGTTTTTATTTATAAGACTTTACGAAAAAAATGACCGAAAAAGAGCCAACACTGCGGAGCAGTCGAGTGCTCAGTGGCTAGAAAGAGAGGAATACATATATCCTTTGAAAGAGTATTTTGTACGTAACTGTTGCGGACAAACTGAGATCGGATCGCCTCGCCCACAAATGGTAGTGGCACGCTCAATTTCTCCAGCTGTGGCTACAGTAAGTCTACTCCCAGGGCATCGTCGTCGTTGTAATAAGAAATAAAAAAAAAGGAAAAGAAGAAAAAGAAGAAGAAGAAGAAGAAGAAGAAGAGAGGAAAAACGAGGCACAAGATCGTTGGAGAATTACCCACTGGTTAACAGCTTGCTATCTTGGCGATACTGCCACTTCCCTATGCACAGATTTTGATCTTTATCATTCGAAGGAAGTTAAGTAGAGAATCTTTTAGATCTTCTCTCTTAAACATGCGCAATGTTTTGCTAAAACTTGAGAGAAAACTGGACTGTGCGATAGCCATATCAATTTTTGTCACTCCAGTAATTTAAACAAGAATGTTTAGCCTAATGATTATGGTATGCAACAAAAATGAAACAAAGATATAAATTATTCCACTATTTATATATATGTGTGTGTGTATAGTAATCCAGGAGTAAATTCTCACAGTAGAAATGGACGACTTTGGTCAGACCAGAAAGACTGGTGGTGATTAAAGGTATGTTAAACTTGTCAAATGTAAAAAAACCGAAAATGTCAGCTATTGATCAATTTGTAACAGCCTTTTTTTAAATACAAAATAGAAATTTTTCTTTCTCTATGTGAAAATGGAAAATTGATATATAAATCTACAGGATGACACCTTATTTGACTAATAATACCAAAAAAATAATTAAATGGTAAATGAAAATTTTAACAAATAATTTTTATAATATAATCGTCCTGTTTTTGTATCTAATAGCTCTTTATCATCACATTTTAGAAATCTCCATACAAATTAATATTTTAAGAGTAAACTTCCCGAGAAAATGACCTAAAAATCACATACTGTTAAGTGAATCGTATTTCACAAAAGTGAAACAGTGTTTATTAAAAACCCAGATTTAGACAAAAAAAAAAAAAAATCTATTTAAATGATCAATTTAAAATTTTTGTTTTATAAACATATAGGATTATTACAAGTTCAAGCATTGATAAATATTGAAGATTATCCCCTAAACATGTGGAAACCACCCACAGCATAACATTAGTTTCCACTCATAAATGCCTGTTTATCATGGCCATGAATAAAATAATCGCAATAATAAAATTTCAATCAGGTATATATCTCTTATCGTCAATCGACAGTTAAATTTCATCTCAATGAAGGTCAGAGAGAAAAATATCATTACTATAAAGTTGTTATTCTGTCTAATAAATATTTTCCAAGAAAGTTTCTAAAGTTTGTTTCGATTTTCTTTTTCAAAAAAAAAAAAAAAAAAAAAAAAAATGCGCTGTCTCTCTTTCTCCTCTATATCACTTCCTATTTTGTTTCTTATCTATATATGACCATGTCTTTCTGTTTGGACATTGATTCATCCTCGTCGTCTCATGTCAACCTAGTGTCTCCTATGTTCAACGTGCCGTATCGTGACCGATGCTTATCTCTCTCGTCATGCTTGGTTTCAACTACAAAGCAAAGACAGTCCCACGCAACGCCTTGTTGGATTATTAATCGCCACGTAATTTTACAATTACAAAGGTTAATCCTCCGTTTTCACGCTCATGATGGTGCGGTGTACGCTGGGTTTATTATACTTTGTGTGTGTGACACTTTAAAAGACTCAGTGGCGAGGTTATTAGTATGACAATTAGAAAGATAAATTGACTTTCTACTGTTCATTTTTTTTTTTTTTGAAGAATTGTTTTTAATTAAGACATTGAAGAGGGAGCTTTTAACCCATTTTGACCTTTAATTTTTAGGTTATGTTCGTTTTTATACTGTTTTCTGACTTTTCGCCTTTGATTTTAAGGTTATGTTTCTTTTTTTTACTTAAGTTTTTGTCATTTCGCATTGGATTTTGAGGTTATGTTACGTTTTAAACTATGTTCTCTGATTTTTCCGTTTTATTTTAAGGTTATGTTTGTTTTAACCCTATACTTTGACATCAGTCCGTATGTCCGTCCGTCGTACATGGTAACCGTTTCAATGTCAACAATTTCCATAGCAATCGTTGCCATGGCAATAGTTACCATAGCTACAGTTACTTACTATGGCAAAAGTTACTATGGCAACAGTTACTATGAAAACATTTACTTACTATGGCAACAGTTACTATGGAAACATTTAGTTACTATGGAAAAAGTTACTATGGCAAAAGTTACTATGGCAACAGTTACTATGGAAAAAGTTGCTATGGCATAAGTTACAATGGCAAAAGTTACTATGGCAAAAGTTACTATGGCAACAGTTACTATGGCAAAAGTTACTATGGCAACCGTTACTATGGAAACAGTTACTTACTATGGCAACAGTTACTACACGGAGAAAAAAGATTTCTTTTATAAAGTAACTTTTACTACTTTCAGAGTAAAACTGGACCAACTCGAAGTTTCTGCGCATCTCTGGCAATTTTTACTCCAAAAATAGTAAAATTTACTCTAGAAATAGTAAAACTTACTACGGAAACAGTAAAATTTACTACAGAAATAATAAATTTTACTATTTTTGGAGTAAAAATTGCCAGAGATGCGCAGAAACTTCGATTTGGTCCAGTTTTACTCTGAAAGTAGTAAAAATTACTTTTTCTTTTTCTCCGTGTATCAAAACATTTGCTTACTATGGAAACATTTACTTACTATAGCAAAAGTTACTGTGGCAAAAGTTACTATGGCAAAAGTTACTATGGAAAAAGTTACTATGGCAAAAGTTACTGTGGCAACAGTTACTATGGCAAAAGTTACTATGGCAACAGTTACTGTGGAAACAGTTACTTACAATGGCAACAGTTACTATCAAAACATTTACTTATTATGGCAACAGTTACTATGGAAACATTTACTTACTATGGCAAAAGTTACTGTGGCAAAAGTTACTATGGCAAAAGTTACTATGGCAAAAGTTACTATGGAAAAAGTTACTATGGCAAAAGTTACTATGGCAACAGTTACTATGGAAAAAGTTACTATGGCATAAGTTACTATGGCAAAAGTTACTATGGCAACAGTTTCTATGGCCTTAGATTTTAAGGTTATGTTCGTTATTAACCTATGTTATGTGACATTTTGCCTTGGATTTTGAGGTTATATTTGTTTTTGTCATAGTTAATACAATTACTGAATGCGAACTGTCTGGCAAATCACTTATTTCAAATACAAAAATAGTCACATTTTATATAAAGAAGTCATTCTCCGATAATAAAAAATTTTTTTATTTCTTTACACTATAGAAAGTAACTAGAATGTAGTTTAGAAAATTGAAAATAATCTTCACGCGAACCGGAATCAAACATCAGAGACACATATATAAATATTTTATTTAGTTTCTCTCTCTCTCTCTCTTATTGGTTTCGCATTATAACCTTTTACACGAGCAGTCGCCGACGATTTTGCAATGATACTTAGTTTCGTTAGTTTATAGCTGGATTTTGAACGGTATCCCATATGCTCAATGTCCGCAAAATAATATACGCGCAAAAACGTATCTCACTTATATATATATACGTGGGTAGAACTTTCCCGAGAGAGGACTCTTATGCGTGGGACGAGTTAGCGATAGGTCGATGATTATGAACTTAATGAATGATACTATCACGCGAGAGAGCCCGTCACTATTTGTGCCAATAATAGCCTAACTTTTAAAGTGTCGGTGACAAAATTTATCGCTCGTTAAATTTAAATCCAATAAGCCTCCCGATCTTTGATGGTGGTGGTAAGGGGGGGAAGTTTATTATTTTTTAATACAACAATGAGAAGGGATTGGCGTGTAGAATCGGTGAAAGTCAACCGATGGTAATCGGTTCCGTGTGTCTTCCGTTGTGTTATTGAAAATAATAGCTAGTGCGCAAATTCAATGTAAAGCATTCTTGAATTGGTAATACTCGTACTAAATTTACATTGACAAGGCTTTTGTTAGGCGCACACAAATCGTGACATGTTTATTTATTTCTAAGTGCTTGGAAATATATGTTCACTTTTGTGCAATTTAATTAGAACCGTTTGTGAAAGTCAAGTTGAAAATTATTGCAGAATTGTTAATTTAGGACAAGTTGGTCTTTAAGATTTAAATTATTGTTATTATTATTTCTTTTAATTTAATATATAATTTCTCATATAGGAATGAAAAAAAAAAAATGATATAATAGAAAAAGTCCTTAAATCTCCTGCGTTGGGTGAAACTTTGTACGGTGGGAATTGATTGACAATTTTAGGAAATTTTGAAATCTTAGCGCCAGAGTTAAATTAGAATTCCAAATCTGGTGACAGAGTGGATAAGCTTGGTATTTTCCCTCGTATATAATACAGCGCGACCAATGCATAATGCGTAACTGAAAGCAGCCTCATTTGTTATATACAACCATACGGTGAAGGCAAGGACGCAAAAGGAATTCGAAAAGGAGGACTCGAGATAGTATGGCCACCATGATTTAAAGTTGCCGTCCACTATATTCCATCAGATGTAAACTTCTGGCTAGGTCAACGTTTATAAGTATATAATTTATCTAACTATCATCGAGACACGAGTATTGTTCATTTTTTTTTTTTTTTTTTTTTTTTTTTTGATGAAAATATCTCGGGAATATAGCCGACTATTTTAAATTCTAATAAATATGAATTACAAGTACTTGCGACTGTTTTTCTAAAGGAATGATGAAAAAACCCTAATTTTCCAGTTTGTGGAAGTTATAACGATAGTAGTGAATTTTTAGGAATAATTTAGAAATCATCATTTGCAGAGTGATTTTAAATTAAAATTTTTAGAAAGATTTTCTTTTCCAATACGAATTGAGTTTTTTTTTTTACAAAGTTTTATGATACAAATTCTGATATATAAGAACTTTAGCTTGTTAATTTTTGTATATACATATATAAAGACCGTTATGCAATAATACCCTCCTGGTTGGAAGTTATACGATCATGTGAACATTTCTTAAAGGAGAAGTTTGTCGTATGCCTAGCGTAGATTTATCATTTAGCAAGCTCCAGGCCTCCCATCACGTGTATATATATATATATATACTTGGGGAAGCGTAATTAGCTCGAGACTGCTATCCTCTGGTAATTACGGTTAATCCTATTATCGTAGACACAAATACCTCAGGCAATGTCGGATATACAAAGACTACAGTGATTAACATAACAGTGATTAGCCTTCTGAACTGTCATTGAATTCTAGATTAAATCCTATAATTCAAACATATATATCTTTTCTAAGATAACAAAAATATTTCGCAAATCAAAGAATTCCCTTATAACGGTTTTTAAATGAATTTTTACCGAAATATGATTTTATCAGAAAATAATTATTTTACCTTTTGTTATCATAAAATAATTATAGTGAACAATTTTTTACAAATAATTTTAGTTTAAATTCTTATATTAATATTAGTTATCAATTGCATGGAGGAATATATTTTAAATTAATCATAAAATGATTTTGTCTTCATGTTGAATCTATTTTATATCGATGTAATAAATATTGATTCTTAAATTAAAATAAGAAATTATGATTTTTACTATATATTTATAATTTCCGCTTGATTCTCTGTTTTTTGCCATGTCAATTAATCATTATCTCGCTTGAATCGTGACATACGTTGACTGTAATGTATTAATCACCTATTGCTGATGCTTCTACTTTAATTCACTTGAGATGAACTATAAGCCTTGTCGATCTTTTCCCAATGCTTTCCTGTACTATATATGTATATATACTTCCTCAATTGAGCTGCATACTTGTGAGCGCGTGCACCTGTACAACTGTTTCACCGCTTTGTTTTTTTGCCCCTACATATATATATATATATATGATTAGATATAGAGATTGAAGCATTGCTTTGCAGAACACTCATTTTCTTTACTAATTAACCTTTCGGAGTAAAACATGTATACTTTTTTCACGCCCATCACGTGCCTATGCTACACTATCACTATCTTTTTAGATTTGTTTTTCTAGATGTTCTCTCAATGTTCTCAACAATTTTATTTCATAAAATTCTAGGCAATAAATATTTCACAAAAATTACTGCGCTTCATGAAATGTCAGAATTCACTAAAAGGCTACGACATTTAGACCAAAAATAATGCCTGACTTTTATAATCTCTTATACCCAAAAAAAGAAACCTCTTCTTAAAAAATAATTTTGGTCCAAAGAGGTAATAAATGTTATCTAACTTCCTTTAGTCCATTCACGCACAGCTTCCTGAAAAAAAAAAACTCTGAAATTGCAAACCTTATACTAAGTTGTCATATACTGAGAACTCATTCCTATCTACCACGAATTCTATACTATAGAGATTGTATATTCCACTACTCGAGTGTTTTTATCCAAAGAGTCAGTTATAGCGTGGGTGCACAGTTAAGGAACCAAGGGTGTGCCAAATATGGTTTTATTGTATACAATAGTACTCATATTTCATTGAATGTATGATATTTTTAATCAAAAACAAAATCGTGATTCTTTTTTGAAAAAAAAAAAAAACAGTAGGATTAAGGCTCCAAGAAGATTGCGGGTTTTTTTTTTCGAAAAAAAAAGAAAAAAAATTATAAATAAAATCTGTAATACAATCGTCTCAAATTACCGTCGTATTTCTTGGAAAAAGATAAACGTGCGCGCATAAGGGCGACAAAATCTGTTTGCAACGTTATTCAAAGACTTTCGATCTCACCTTGTCACCATGGATGCGACGATATATGCAAATCGTCAATCTTTACTTAGCGGCACGTCAAAAGCGCAGCTAATCTTAATTCGCTTATCGGATTACTCCGCGAGCCCTTGCGTCCAATGGAGATGTTTTGCGTCCAAAAGATAATCCGGTAGGTATGGTAATTTCCCTCTCTCTCTCTTTCTGTGTTGAAGAAACTGTATCATCATTATACGCAGATGACGCGATGTTGACGACAGAAACGACGACAAGAGAGATATTATAAAAGTGGGATATACACAAGGTGCGGCGAGAGGTAAAGAGGTTGTTGACCATATAGTCGAGATAGTATATAGGAGATGCACATTTGATAGCGCTATACATATACATATATATATATAAAACTCAGGGGAGCGGCTTGTCTTATACCCCCGCGGTATATGTAAACCCGCACCTTCTGATGATGCCTGCCGATGGCCTTTTTGCCATTGATGCAAAAGACGGAACTTGCGAAGGCGGAGGCAAGATCCTTAAGATTTCACCTCTTCCGTCCAGGGCTCATGTTTCCAAACAGAATCTCTCTATTTTAACCGATACAATAGAAAATATACTCAAAAATAATAATTCAAATTGAAAATTATTTAAAATCATCATTAAATTTTTGAAACTGTAATTTAAAATCAAAATCAAGAATAAATCCTTCCTATCAATTAACATTGCTAATTATAATGACAAGACAATGTTTAGAGAAACATTCCCGTGTAGACATTGAAACATGGTGCAGATCAGGACCAGATTAGGCGAAATATGGCCCTAGTTAGGGAAATGATCAAATGAAACACCTTACCTTGAACTGGGCCTGACAATACATTTTGAAATTACGGGCCAAATAGGGTTATCAAAGGGGCCACAGATGTCATTATTTTGTTTAATTAATTCAGTTAATAACCTCTTTCCTGTCATTAACATCATTAAAAAAAGACACGTTTGCATGTATTTTCTAGCTCAGCAATTAATAAAGTGCCGTTCGTGCTAAAAATATTTGAGATTTTACAAACTAAGTGAATAAAAATTATATAAATTATAATGTATTGATAGTAAGTAAAACATTTTGTTTAAATTACAAAAAAATAGGTTGGCTTAACAGTATTGAAAAAACTACAATGTCCTGCTCAACATTAACATTTTAATCATATAAAGGTAATTGAATCACAAATTATAATTAATAATTGACATTTTAGTGATTCCTTAGACTGAAAAATATAAATTTTATATAAAGAAACGTTTGTTTACTTTAATTTCTAATTGGTAAATTTTTAAATCAGTTCTTTTATTATATATCTGGTTTATGAATAAAATTATTATAATAAAAATATTAAAATAGTAATTATTATTTATAATTTATAATTAATACAATTAACATTTGTAATAATTTTGTTTATATAAATTATTTTTATTATTAATTATTGAAAATTGAAATAAAATACTGAAATGAACAAAATTTCCCTTTCATTTTAGTTAGTAAATTTTTCTTTTTTCAAACAAAATGAGATTATAGAGGACACAATATATAAACGAAAAAAAGTAACACATCAGAAATGAACTTTAAAAATCTAACTTTATCCTCATCTTGCGTCTTCCTTCCCAATCTTTTGCATTGCTAAATGCAATTGCGAAGAGACCTAGAACGCTGTCTTCGCTCAAGTTGAATTTTTCCATCAGTACATCTGGAATAATTAAATAAATTCGAAATTTTAATAAATAAATAAATAAATATCGATTAAATTTTAATAAAATAAAATTTTATATGTTTATATAATTACTTATTAGAATTATTTTTTTAATGATAAGAAAATTAAAAAGTTTCAACAATTTGTAATTTAAAAAATGTTAAATACTTAAGCAATATTAATTTCAGGAATATAATGCAAATTTAAAGCTTTTTGAAATATTTTATTTAAAAATTAAATAATTTTGTTTCGTTTAAAAATAACTTTTTGCAAAATTTCAAATGGTATCATTAACTTAAAGAGAAATAATTTCAAGAAACATGTTTTAAAAAATAAATAATTTTTTGCAGTCATAGAATTGGGCCGCATAGATATAATTTTGGTGTAATTTAACTTTGCAACATGATATTTAGTTAAAGAAAAATTATAGAAGTTTCTAAAATTAATTTTTAGAAAATCTTAATTAAAAATATTTACTTACTTTCTTTAGTGTTTTGCATTAAAATTTTAAGTCCTTTTATAAATCGATATCTCCTCACTCTTTTTGTACTTTTTTCCTTTGCCATTTTAATGTAACACTTCTTTATTTTAAACATTCAGGAAGGACATTCACTGACAATCTGACATTTATTTTTATTACTTGAATGTGGTCATTAAAAAAAGAAATACCAAAGAATTTATTTATTATTTTTTTTTGAAAATGATTTTTGTAGTCTAGGGCCCTATCAGGTCCCGGTAATTCCCCGATCAGGCTGTAATGAGGCAACCCTTATTAGGGCCAGATAGCAAATAGGATTTAACTAGATCAATTTCTACACGGGATTGTGTATAAAATTTCAAAAGATGATAAAAATCATCAATGTTTGAAAAAAGTGAAATTTACTGGAGTAATTAGTGTATGTCGATATCACGATACTCTTCTGGTTGCATAGACTTTACGATACATACACACTTTACTACGTCGCAATATATGTTGTTACATCAGTTGTCATATAAGTCGCCTAAAAAAAAAGCATCCTTTCCTCTCGTTTCTAAGTTTACTCAATTACTGTCACAATTGCAAGTAATAAAATATGTCTGCAGTAAAAAAAAACTACAAATTACACTCTATACACTATCTTAAATGCAAATTACAGTTATCCCTATTCAAGAATCTCATAATCGTAAATATTAACATCTGATTCTATTAGGCCTTTTCTCCGATAATTCTTCCTTTCTTCCTCTTTCGAAAAGATCCTTATCATTCCGTAATTGACAATTTTACTTCAATCGATGTCATTTCTAATAAATTCTATTTGCAATAACAAAAGAAAGCTATTATATAATTCTAGAAAAAAAAACATCTCATATTACAATTATGTAAGATTAATTTTTTTTTCTCTTACAAATGGAAAATTTAACTATAAGTATCGAGGATAATTTTAATAATAGTCACTTATTAAGAGATACATATATATGTGAAAAGACGTGAAAGGAGAAGTAAAATAAGTCGCGTATATTATATATATATATATATATATATATATATATGTGTTTAGAAAAGTAGGTAAAAGAATTAACGAGCCCCGTACTCTCATTCTAGACAGCCAAGTAAAGATTCGATCGTTAATTTGCATTGGTCGCGCTTAATTGTCCGCGGATAAATAATTGGTTACGTTCGTGGTTTGTATATACATATATATGGATGGTCAATCGTCTCTTCCTTTAAAGAGTCAGTGTCGCTTGTAACGGTAATGTGCCAATCGGAGCATCTTTTTCTAATTATATCCCATTTCCCGTCACGAGTCACTCACAACGTTGGACCATTAACCAACTCCTGAAGGCTGAGATTTATATATATATATATATATTTCTTAAGCTGATGATATAAGAATGAAATCCAAGGGAAATGTTTCATGTTATATAAATTAACAATTACTGTAATGAATTTCACAAATCATCAAAAACAGTAATTATTCGTTTATATTTAGTGAAACAGAGGATAATTAATTTTTAAGGGATCTCCTAACTAGTGTTGAACACCAAATAGTGATAAAATTTAACGAAGTGGAGAAAAACAGCACTGAAATGGGAATCCAGGTACTTTGTGGTATAATCTCTCTATTCCTAACCTTACTTTTCTGTATTCATTATACTGTCACGTTACTGTAATATAAAATAAATAAAAAAGTTTCTACATCAAGAAAAAGTCATTCAAGGATTTGACTTTGGAAATCATGTTTTCTTCATTTTCTGGAAAAATTATATTGTTTGGGTTTTCGTCTGTTATCAGTCGTTCCTGCCCATATTTAAGGACACGGCAGTGGTCCTTTTTCATATATTATATCTTACTTCTAAATTTTTATGGTAAGTCGTAATACTTTTTATTTAAATCCTTTAAATCCTAACTTGTTAAATCCATTGGGACATGCTAAATGTCACATTCAGGAGAATCACCCATATAAAATATTATTTCTTTAGTTATTTTCTCTATTTGAAACGTAATAGTAGTGACAAATTTCGATTATCGAGAGTAGCAATCAGCCAGTGACAGTTCAAACGTGAACGAGTAAAGAATAAGTCAACTAATATATAAATTCCCAATGAAAGATTGAAAATTTCATAAAGGAAATCACCTTCGACCCTTTTTGATATTTATTTCATAACAAGTCTTTGTATTTGTAAAATAGTTACGCAAGTTTCTAAAACAATTCCAAAGATGCGAAAGAACTTTATTGCCATTGTTGTTAAATAAAAAGAAATATATATATTACAATCCCCGTGTATTGCAACACAGCATCAGAAATCACGACGAAGCAAGACAAACTTTGTCAGCTGTCGTCAAGCTGCAATAACGAGATCATTCGTGTTTGTAGATGCAATAGATTCTTCGGAACAAGCGACCATAAGAGCAGGATGACACGGTTTGTCGAGGCAATATATCGCACACATGGTTGATGCGACTCCTTACAACATAGAGCGCGCGGGAAAAGGATTAAATATTCATCTCGTCCTTTTCAGGCTTTCTTTCCCTCTCTCTCTCTATATATATATATATATACATATACTGGCACGACGAGATTTATATATGTTATTTCTCTCTTTCTCTCTCCGTTCACTCGCTGCGAGACGAACCATTTGCATCGGGCGACACGCGGTAAGTGGAACGTAAATCGATTATGTGCGTGACTTTACGGTAAGACTTGGATATGATACCTTACATCTTACAGCTTAACGTCGACTCTCCCCTGGCCTTCGGATAAATTAGATAAGCGCGCCAAAGTGTCACGTTCCCACGATAGACGCAAACTCGGCGAAAATTTACGGACGCGTCCATGTCACTGTTCGATTCGCGTGTTCATATAGTAATGTACGCTGTCCAGTATGTGTATACGTATTTATGTATATATATATATTTATACGATCCACACACACCTTCCCTCATAATACTGACTATTTCTCTTATTAATGGAACTTCATAAACTTAAAGAGAGGAGAATTTCGAATCAACTTGCGACAGTCTAATGGGATATTGGATCTGTTCGAGAAGTATTGCGACATGTTCATTTCGCGTATTTCATACGATTTACGTTTCCCTGAGGCCTATTTGCGAGATGCATTATATTTCATAATTTTTTTTTTTGTTAGGAGGTTTTTTTTTAAACAGCTAACTTGATTATTTGCCATCTCCGCTGGGGTTACATTCGTAGTTCTATGATGATTTTTACCTTTACAATTAGCGACCCCGAAAACCTCCGAATAGCAAGTTTTAAGTTTTTAATATTTTTTTGTCCTTCAAATTGAATTCGCCATTTAGAATTTCTGAAAACGAAGTTCAGATTCGTAATCGTAGTGACTTCCCACAATGGTGGAAGACTCTTTCTTCGAGATTGAATTCCACTAGGCTGCGCGGTTCACCAAACGTCGGAATCACTATACCCAGGATCGAGGAAGTTTATTTACCATCAGTCGGTAAGGTAAATTTCTAGGTCGGTAATTTTTTATATTTTTATTTTACTGATTCAGGTTTAGAAAGCACACCACCAAATGGAATTTAAAATACTGCATCTAAGGCAAAAGTTATGATTAACCTTTGGCATAGTGTAGCTATTAATTTTTACATTTTTTTGCGGCGACAAAAATTCTGAACTAGATATCTTTGATAGTGCAAATTTCTACAGTTATAATAATTTTCTTTTTTTTCTTTTTTTGTCAGAAAAGTACAGATAAGATTGCTGAAGAGATTATTAACTTATTCTTGTTGGTATAACAGAATAGATATAACAGAAGCGAAACATCCAGTAAATCTTCTGAGAGGCTTCACATCTCTTAACAGTTTGAGATCCTACCTGAATGTCAGTGCCACGTACCTCATTATTTATGAGCAATTCAAGACAGTACAATCTTCTGGCAAAGCAAAATATCTGTCTACCTATCACTCCTTATCTGACCCAGAAGCATCCGTTGACATTTCACGACAATATTTCACGGCTATACATATATTCGCAAGTCTGTATATTATCAAAAAAAATTCCAATGCATATAATTTTTCTGCTTCTCTTGATAAAATGGTTAAAAAAAAATTATTGAAATTTTATGTTTCCAATTTCGGAAATTACTTTATTGATTGTAACTCGATTCGAGAGAGACGGAGATTATGTCAGTTACATAATAATATGTAATATTAATATAATAATACTAATAATCCAATAATAACATAATAGTTCTAATCTTCTAATTCATTACACTTTTCTTCACTTAAAATTTACAAAAAAAAAAATGCATAAAATATATTCCCGCGCAAAATACTGTAATAATGTGTCCAAGAAATGATTTTAAAGACGGAAAGAGTGCAATTCAATGTAGTGGGTTCAAATGTCGCACCTGTGGGTCGCGATCAAGCAAGTTCGTGCAGAATAAGTCACGTGCCAGGCGGAAGCATGTATACCAACTACTGAGAGAGAAAGAAAGAGAGAGGATAGGACACTTTCAACACACAATCGCGTTTGCATGTATAAAAAAAAAAGCGCAGCATTATTTCGTGACAGAATGACACCACTTTCTATATATATTCTCTGCCAACTGCAGGAGTCAAAGAGACCAGGGGAGATGAGGGGGAGGTCATGAAAGGTTGGACACGCTAATCATTAACAGTCATCGCACGAATCGCCATTGTGTATTTCATCTATATAAAACGCGACACTAGGAAGTGACTATGAAAAAAAATTTTCCAGTATGTATAACGTGACATTAAAATTGTGACTCTCTAAATTTTAATGCAGCATTTCTACACGGAGATTGTATAAATACAACCAAAAATAGACTGATGATGTCCAAAAAGGGATTCTTGCATTTGCCGTGACAGAATTTCATATAAGACAGATATTGATGAAATTTTTCATAGATAATTTTACCACGTGCAGGTCATGTAAAGTGCAAATTCTAAAATGAAAATACATTTGATAATGTATAAAAATATGTTCAATCATATACATATATATATATATATGTACGTAGTTACAAACATCGAAGTGAGTCTTTCATAGAAACGATGCTTGTACAAGAGTCAAGATTGGCTCGAGCAATGAACTCGTATTCTTGTGTGATGCAGGGCAAAACTTCACTTGTCTTCCTGAAAGAACCATTATCGAGACATCGAACGTCTTGTACTGGGAGACGCATCGTGACTGGCGTTTGGTGTTAGCGAGTCTATCATGGACCATTCGTATACGCGCCCCCTCTCACTCTATTTATCTCTTTTTCTCATCGTCCTTGTGTGTGCGCAACCTGGTGCCACCCGGTAATTTAGTGCCGAGTTCACATTCGCCAGATTTTATATGCCGATAAGAATAATTCAACGTTCAATCCATCGACGACGAGCAGAGAGAGAGAGAGAGAGAGAGAGGATGGCCGATATCTTGACACTCGAATCGAGTCTGACGAGAACGATTCCTGTTTCGAATTTCCAATATAATGGGACTTATTTCGTTATATGTATATATGTATGTGTGGCTTTTAAATCGTATTAAATAGAGGACGCCTTCTTTTTTAATACGTCATTTAAGTTTTCACATTAAATAGTTCTATAACTGTTTTAGAAAAAAATAAAACAAGTTCTCGAATTGGTGAGAAAGTAAAAATGTTTTTCTTCTCGTATAAAAATCAATTAATTTTTTTATTTCTAGATTTTATGGAAGATTATTCACATTCGTAGATGTCGAGGAGATGGAAACATCATTTACCCGCTCGTGGGGTAAGTAAAATAAATTTGTTTTAAAGTTGTGAGTGTATTAATTTATTAGAGATACTGACGTTACGTGTATAAAAATTTTATAATAAGGTGTTTTTCCTAACTCACAAAATGACTCATATGAGGTCAGACTGCATCAGCACGAAACATTGAACAATTAATTTGTTAGCAGAGCAAATACTGGCGGTATGGTTGTATATAAAAATTTTATAATAAGGTGTTTTTCCTAAATCACAAAATGGCTCACATAATGTCAGATTGAATCAGCACGAAACATTAAGCAATTAATTTGTTAGCTGAGCAAATACTGGCATTACGCGTATTAAAATTATATAATAAGGTGTTTTTCCTAAAACACAAAATGATTCACATGAGGTCAGAGCTGGCGTTACGCGTATTAATAAAATTTTATATTAAAGTGTTTTTCCTAAATCACAAAATGATCCACATCAGGTCAGGGCACATCAGTAGGAAATATTGAACAATTAATTTCTTAGCTGAGCAAATACTAGTCTTACGCGTATAAAAAATTTATAATAAGGTGTTTTTCCTAACTCACAAAATGACTCATATGGGGTCAGACTGCATCAGCACGAAACATTGAACAATTAATTTGTTAGCAGAGCAAATACTGGCGGTATGGTTGTATATAAAAATTTTATAATAAGGTGTTTTTCCTAAATCACAAAATGGCTCACATAATGTCAGATTGAATCAGCACGAAACATTAAGCAATTAATTTGTTAGCTGAGCAAATACTGGCATTACGCGTATTAAAATTTTATAATAAGGTGTTTTTTCTAAAGCACAAAATGATCCACATCAGGTCAGAACACATCAGCAGGAAATATATTGAACAATTAATTTTTTTAGCTGAGCAAATACTAGCATTACGCGTATTAAAATTTTATAATAATGTGTTTTTCTTAACTCACAAAATGACTCATGTTGGGTTAGAGTGCATCAGCACGAAAGATTGAACAAATTATTTGTTAGCAGAGCAAATACTGGCATTACGCGTATTAAAATTTTATAATAAGGTGTTTTTCCTAAATCACATAATGATTAACATGAGGTCAGAGCTGGCGTTAGGCGTATTAAAATTTTATAATAATGTGTTTTTCGTAAATCACATAATGATTAACATGAGGTCGTCAGAGCTGGCGTTACGCGTATTGTCCAGTTTAAACCAATCAGAGTAACTTTGAGACATAGTGGTGAAAAATGGTACTACTGAACGTAGGATAAAATGCTAAGCCATGCCCCCAGCGGACATCCCAATAGTAATACACAATTGCAAACTCAAAAAGCTGAAGATAAAATATAATTTTTTCCAAAGCAATTTAAGAAACAAATCTTCTAGAACACATTTTACTTTTTGTTCTACACCAATTACAGATTAATCGAAGCATTGGTTATTTTCCCTAATATATAATTAGAAAAAAAAAATAGTTTTCTTTGTTAAGAATTGTTTCATTGTATATCAAATTAGTAAAATTTGCAAAAATTTTGTTAAAACACGCATGCTTCACTGAAAATTGATATGTGAACTTTTGTTATGTAAACGATCTTTCGTTTAGTGAATTTAAGGTATATAAGAAGACGCCGCCGGGAAAGATGATCTCTAAACTGTATGTGACGGCGTCAAGGTGTTATTAATGTGTAAATGCGTATAGTCATCCAGTGTACCTTAATTTTGTATCCAAGTGATTTCAAGCGATTTGAACATCCCTCCAATTGAGGATTTTGTGCCCTGCGGGTCAAGGCAAATATAACTATGTAGCTCTTTCTTATATATCTATGTATATACAAGAGCGTGACTCGATCGCATTTAAATGTTAACCGTGTGCGTGCATGCAACTATATAGAAGCACGCATACTCTACTTGTACAGAAGGAGAATGAAAGAGAGAGAGAGAGAGAAATTTAACCAAGAGATAACGATGAAAGGCAAATAATACCGTTAAAAGCGTGACAAAATTGCATCTCCATTTTTAGACACGGCAATTTTCATTTGAATATCATACTTTCCAATATTGCTAATTATTTACACTCTTTAGAAGCTTCTCTATTTCTATTTCTTATTTCGTAGCACAAGTCAGTATTATCATAATTATCATATCAGTAATGACTTTAATAAATTTTAACAATTATTACATTAGAATATGACGCAAATTTTTATTTACAATTTATCGTTTTAAAATAAATATAAAATTTTATCAAATAAATGTTTATCTCAATTGGTCTTAATTATGAGACCTTAGAGCCTAATAAACGCGACATTTGGAAGATTGGAAACTTAATTAAATCCTTTCCCTTATGTATATCCAATCTTTTTCTTGTCATGATTTAATGCCATCGTTATGTTTTTGAGAAAAAAAAAAAAGTAAATAAATGGGAGATCCTAGAGAAGATCTCTGAGGATGAGAAACCCCTTATTAGGAACCAAGATACGTTGGATGAAAAAAATTTTTTTTTTCTCAATAGATGTACTTTATGAGACATACCAGATAGGTAATTGAATAAGACAACACGGATATTAAAAGGCAGATCAACATCAATCAATATTTGCTACAAGATCGTATGGTCAATTTGTGGCAATAGCGTTAGGGAAGTAGGAAGGATACAAATACTTGCATCTTTTTTTTTGAAAAGCTTCGATTATATAGTCTGTGTAAGAAAAAATCTAAGTTGGCGTCGATATGACCTTTAAATTAATTCCTCCAAACTGAGATCGGAAAATGAAAAAAAAGTTGAAAACTATTTGTTGATATTTAAATGACATAGTGTGTGATTGTGTAAAATGCACCGCTTGTGCGTATATAGAAAGGAACATTTCTCCTCCCACATCTTTTTTTTTTCATTTGCATCTCGCAGATATACAAAGAAGGGACACTTGACAGCTGTCACCTTCTTTACAGGACGACAAGACATGGTGATGAGCTCCACGGGGGGGGGGGACCATTTTGATTCTGGTGACCTCCTGTCAAGGTTTCTTATATACCCCTTCACATACCTTAGGTGACATTGACACAAGATTTAATCGCAAAATAAAAACACACACACTCGATCATAAAAATGTCTTCTTGACAATTTTGACGACTGACGTCAGCAGTTTATTGATTCACTGATTATTTACAATCACAATTATCACATTGAACATTTCACGAATTGAAACAATTTATTATTATAACTAGCAAAATTAAACGCGCGCAAGCGCGCCAAATTGAGTATTTAATTGTTTGTTATAAAGAAATTAATGATTAATATTATCAATAATAATTTAATTTATTAGAATATTATTATATATTAAATAATAATAATAATGAAAATTATATGTTTACAGGCCTCGGATTATACGACTTTTTCCGATTTTTTTCAAAAATACGACTTTAATCGACTTATTTTAATAAAATGCGACCTTTTTTTTACATTTGAAAAAAAAAAATGTAAATAAAATACATTTTTTTAGTATAAAATGTAGATCTTCTTCAATTCAATTATTTAACAAATTTTGAACTAAAATGATTCTTCACTAAATTAATTATTTTTAATAATTTTAATGAAATACATCACAAATTCAATTATATTAAAATTATTTTTCAACTAAAATTTTTATGAAATTTAACAATTTTTTATAATTTAATAAAAAAATATCACAATAAAATTGAATTATTTTTTAAAAATTTCAATTCAAAATAAACTAAAATTCAATTATCACCCGAAATTTTAATTCAAAATCAATTAAAAATCCAATAATTATCCAAAAATTTTCAATTTAAAATTTAAATATTTACCAAGTTTTCAATTTAAAATGAAATAAAATTCAATTATTTTCTAAAATTTCTATTCAAAATTAATTATCCAAATTTTCAATCAAAAATGAACTTAAATTAAATTATTATCCAAAATTTCAATTAAAATTCAATTATTTTCCAAAAATTTTCAATTTAAAATCAAATAAAATTTCATTATTCTCAAAAATTTGAATTCAAAATTAATTGAATTTTCAATAATTTGAATTTAAAAGCATCTAAAATTTAATCATTTCCAAAATTTTCAATCGAAAATTTTTTTTTTTTAAATTTAATAATTTCAATTATAACTCTAAGGAAATTCAATTATTTTTAACTATTTATTTAATAATATTCTTTTAAAATTCAACTATCTGAAACCATTTTTCAATTAAAACTGATTTTCAAATTATTGTATTTTGTCCGCATTTTCTAATAAATTTTTAGTGAAATCATCTAAAATTTTAATTACTAAACACTTAAAGTTTCAATTAATTTCAAAAATCTCAATTTTAAATCTTTGAAAATTCAATTAAATTTAAAAAATGTTTTCCAAAAATTGTTTGATAAATTATTTTTAGTTCTGTAAAATTTAATAATTCTTTGAAAATTAACAATATCTTTTGAAATTTAATTATTTCTAAAAATTTCAACTTTAACCCTTCGAAAAGGATTATTATTAAAAAAAAATTTTTTATTTAAAAATCTGTAAAATATTTTTGTTAAAATAAAAAACAAATCCACTTTTTTTGAATTATAAATCGACTAAAACGACTTTTTGTGTCTTTAAGTTGATTCGAGGCCTGTGTTTTTATAATTAATGTTTAATAGGTATTCGTTGGCCCCTGGTACCTTAAAAATTAATTTTTAAAAATAAATTTTTTTCAAATTACTATCTTGTATGAAATTTTTTGTATTTGTATAAAATTTTTGAATCAATATTTTAAAAAAAATTTCGTTGGTTAACGAATTTTCAAATTTGGAATTTTAAAGAAACTTATTCCGAAATTTGGAAACACAATTATATACAACTTTGACAAAAATGAGAAAAAGAATTGTCAAAATTTGACTTCAAGTTAGGACAGAAGGACAGACAAAGCATTTTATTAGTATAATAATTATTATTATTTTCAATTTGGTGCATCAATTTATGTTTTCATCGCGAAGGGTAAGGTAGAGAATGGATAAATTAAAATTGATAAAGTAGTTGGTTAAATTCCCGTCTGCGCAGAATACTGATAGAAGCGATTGATAATTGGATGATCATCGTGTGTTCTGCGCAGACGCGAATTTATCCCACATCGATTATTTCAGGTTATTATTGACAGTTTGAACTTAATTAAACATTTGTTAGCTAAGTAAATACTGGTAGTACGACTGTATATAAAAATTTTATAATAAGGTGTTTTTCCTAACTCCCAAAATGATTCACATGAGGTCACGAGTGCATCAGCACGAAACATTGAAACATTTGTTATAGCTAAGCAAATACTAGCGTTACGGCTTATATAAAAATGTTATAATGAGGTGTTTTTCCTAAATTACAAAATAATCCACATGTGGTGAGAGTGTTTTAGCTAATTTGAAACGTGTTCGTGTTTAAGACACTTGCAATTTTTTTTTTTAATTTTCCATTGTATTATTGCTGCTAGTTTTAAAAATATAAAACAATTCTACCAGGGAAATTATGTTGGCAATTTTACAAAAGATCATTAATCTTTATAGTGTTCGTCATTTGTCACCGATGAAGAACAATTCTCGTGACCTGTTTACTCTCTTTGGCAATAATAGTGAAGGAGTTAATGGAAAAGGGTTTTGGTGAGGTGGGAGTAAGGTTATTTGGAAGAGAAAGAGAAGCTTGCTCAATAACGACGACAGTGAAGTCTTGCAATTATGTAATCGCTGTGTCATTGCGTTAAAGTAATTCCATTAGCTATAACGAAGGACTCGGGGCGTCAAACGAGAGAGTTGCGAGGTAAGGGAGGTAGTAGGTATTATCTACACTGAGAGCGAAGAAGGTTATATTGCCCCGACATTCTTTGCAGCGTCCTGCTGCATGTATATATATATATATATATATACACCGCACGAGAACGCATCCTCTCTAGCTCGGTTATGTCGTGTCCAAGCGATTTATGACGGCACGACTTGAGACACATTTATTCATCTTATATTTTATGATCTATCGATTCAAGAAGAAAAAGAAGAAGAAGAAGAAGTCCTGAAGAATCTATTGGTCGATTAAACTTTCAAAATTGCTGATTGTTATTTTTCGATTAGCACAATTTTATATTGCGACAAATTGAAACTTGTAATTTATCGGATAAGTTCACGATCCTATTTAAAAAAATATGTATTTTTTAAGAAAAAAAAAACAACTTGGAATCATTTTTGTTGAGTTTTGGTATCGGTTTTCTTTTCCAGGGGGTCGATTATGTAATTCCACTTCAAATTTTTTCCAGTTTTTTTCCGGAGGATTCACATTCGTAGATGTCGAGGAGCTGAAAACATCATTTACCCATTCGTGAGGTAAGTAAAATAAATTGTTTCAATAGTTGTAAGTTTATTAATTTATTAGAGATACTGGCGTTATGCGTATTAAAATTTTATAATAAGGTGTTTTTCCTAACTCACAAAATGATCCACATGAGATCAGAGTGCATCAGTACAAAACATTGAACAATTAATTTTTTAGCTGAGCAAATACTGACGGGCTGTAAACAAATTTTATAATAACGTGTTTTTCCTAACTCACAAAATGATGCACATAGGGTCAGATTGCATCAGCACGAAACATTGAGACATTTGTTAGTTGAGCAAATACTAGCATTACACATATTAAAATTTTATAATAAGGTGTTTTTCCTAACCCAAAAAATGATCCACATATGAGATCAGAGTGCATCAAAACGAAACATTGAACAATTAATTTTTTAGCTGAGCAAATACTGTCGTTACAGCTGTATATAAAAATTTTATAATAACTTGTTTTTCCTTATTCACAAAATGACTCACATGAGGTCATTATTATTTAATTTGATCCAAAATTAAATTACAATAATGATAAATTTATACCATCAGTTTATACAGAATATAAGTGAAGAACAAATTCTTATGTAAATAAGAATTAAAATTGGCCCATATTGGGGGGCGACTATCTATATAGTGAGAGACCCCATTAAAACGACAAGAGAATTGCTCTTAACACATTTCAAAAGATGCGGCTTGCACACTGAACATAATAAGGTCGATAAGGATGAGAAAGAGGTTTTTGTCGAAAAAGGCCTTGGCGAAGGAGGCAAGGCTGTCCAAGTGTCGCCGATATGGCGTATAGAAGCGCGACATCGGAGAGGGCCGACTGTGTATATAAGTCGTCGCAAAGTTTGCCGCCCGTATAACTTATCTCTCTCTCTCTCTCTCAGTGAGCGCAAACTTCTTTCTTGGACATATACGTACGATTTTATATCCGCGATTGTTGGCAGTAGCACTGCGTTAATCACCCACCGACCCATGCGGCCATCGAATCTTGACTACCAATGCGATTTATCAACGTCTATTAAAGCCACCATCTCTGGAAAACTTCAATTCCGAAACGTGTGCGTTTATGTAGGTTAACAGGAAAGACGTATTACAGAAGTATTTTAATTCCTTATCCTTTAATTTGACTCTTCATTCGTTAAAGATATATATTTCAAAAATAACTAAATTTTATTATTCTAAATGATTACTAAGATAAAAACCCTAAGAATCGGAGACAAAATTTCACTAATGATTTGTTACAGATTTAATTCTGATTTAAAAATAAAAAATTACGAGAAAATGCTCTCACTACCCTTTTCTTTTTTGCAGAGACTGAAAAATTATTACCTCTCTCTCTTTCTTTCTATACGCCATGTTCCCTAGGGTGCAAGAGCATCAAGTTTTATGCGCACTTTTCCATCATATAATACGCCGATAAAGACGTCTTGGCTCTTTAAAAATGCATGCAATTAGCTTGGAGCGAAAACTGTAAACGTATTCTTATGTAAGGGAAAAGATCGAACGACTTCGAGCAACCCCTTTTTCGCGCGGGTGACAAAGTTACGATCTTCTGGGTGTCGTTAATATTTCTAACCTGGAGAGAGAGAGAGAGAGAGAGAGAGAAAATACATGCACCGAGGGGATGAGTTGATGTGCGAGCTGCAGATACAATAACGAGATTTCATCAGAGTTATGATTCTCTGTTAAAAAAAGGAAGGAAAAAAAAGGAAAAAGGCGTTATTCCCTAGAATCGATTTGAGAAAAACTTTTTCTTATTTATATTGTTCAGCTAACAGGAAAAAAAAATTTTTTATTATTTTTGTTTTTTTTATGTGATCTTTTTGCAATATCTGCCAAAATTAGATGAGTGCACATTAAAATCAGAGATAGGCATCTGATCACAAAATTTCTGATCAAACGTGTGTATGTGTGTGTGCGCGGCTATAAGTGCCGAGAGCACAATAGTCTAGACTCGATTAAGTCGCTATTATACACAAACTTTACTTTCATCCATATCAAGGCCGCAGAAAAAAAATGATGACGGAATCACAGATGACAGCTGTGTGGCCCAAGTGTCGATGATGTAGTGTGTGCTTCATAGGTCAGAATCAAAGACTTAAATAAGAAAAAAAAAATAGTATTGGACATTGTTCCCGTTTACAAACTCACGTTCCAATTCACACGATCTAAAGTCTCCTGAAAGGTCGACATCAATGCCAATCATCACTTTTAAAAAATAAAAAAAAAAATTTTTTTTCAAAATTAAATCATTAACGTTTTTTTTTTAGAACATTTCGCAATTATGTAATCATTAAACATTTTTATTCAATTGATTTTTTTATGTCTTAAAATTATACTTAAATATATATTTAGAAAGTTAAAAAAAAAATTTTGCAAAAAAAAAAATTCCTAAGTTAAGGATTTTTAAAAATCTATATCATTTCATAGAAATTTCAGGTAGATGTACCTGTTTTAAATATTCTTCATGTCAAGTCAAATTAAAAATTCTTAGAAAAAAAAAAAATTCTTGGTCGGTTTTTATACATATTTCCAAGTATTAGTTTTCTAAGGAGGGCGGAGTTTGAAAAAAAAAAAAACCCTAAAAATTGTGAATTAGAAAAAATTTAATTAAATTAATATTATTAATCTTGTTACTCTGGAGAGTAAGTGAAAAATTATGAGAACTGAACAAGTAATCGTCTTTGATCAACGAGCACATATAGTACAACATGTGAAGGAAAAGAGACATGAGGCGGCTATACTTTATAGATGTGGACTCTACAATGTTATCCATCGATCTTACAAATCCAATCTCCTTTGACGACGATGAAGAAAGATATGCGCACATGTCGACCAATTTTTTTTTTTTTTTTTTTTTTTTTTGCAACCATTAAAACGGTACAGAGAAAGATAAAATGACGTTGCAATCATTGCACTCTCTGTAATGATTGAAAAAAAAATTGTCATGTCTACATTAACGATCTCTTGTAATCAATATACAATAAATGCATTAAAATAAATTTAAAAAAGCAGAAATAAAATTTAAAAAAATAAATTTGTAGAGACTTTTTATAGATACAGGATTAAAATCCAGTTTTTCGTTGTCTTAAAAAAATGTATAGAAGAACTCTTCGTTCGAGGCGACATTCTTGGAAGCGAGAATAACACTTTGGACACTCCTAATGCACGCATGGAAGCTGATACAGTGACATTGACAGTTTTTCTTTTTTTTTTTTACCTCGTGTCATTATGACGGAGGACGGCACACAAAAGACCGCCGTCGACGAAGCAGTCATCCGTAACAGCCGCCAAACGTTTGACCAAAAGGATAGACGTACTTTCAAGGGACTTATCAGCTCCCGGGAATCTGTTCAAAAGGCGACACTCTTATTTTCTTACTTTGTCTTATTCAACCAAGCAAATTAATATCAGCGAGCAGTTCTTCCAGCAGCAGTAGAGACCGACAGTATTTGTTCACTGAAAAAAAAAATTTAGATGGAACAGTGTGTGTTGTCTCATCAGAAAAAATATATACATGGAATTTATTTATATTCGTTTTATAACGAAATATATGTATGTAAAATCTTATTTCGATTAGCTTATACATATATACTGTCTAAGTCCTAATAAATGAAATTATTTTATCAAATACATGAATTTATTATTGACATCTAATGTCTTCTACATTTAAATATAAGACGCATGATTATGTTCTAAAAATTTTTTAGAATTAATTGGTCCAGCGGATGCTGAGCTAGATTAAAATAAATTTTGTGGATTTTTAAAATTTTTAAGAAAATCACTCCGGAATACAACCAAAGTTTTTACTATCCCTTTTTTTAAATCTGTTAGTATTCTTATTATCAGAAATTGTATATAAATAAATAAAACAACTATAATATAAAAATTCCATATTACATTTTTTCTCCCCCATTTAGTCACGTTTATATGAAACTTATATAATATTATAATGTCTATATTTTCCGAATTGATTGAAACTACATTGAAATGAAATATTGCATGTACAAAATTAAGATGTGAGAGCAAAATGGTTATCTCTCGTCAGGGTTCATTTTGCTACTAAATTGAAATTCTTTTTTCGAGCCTTATTCGCTTTTATACTCGAACATATATATATGTGTGTATACATATATAGAAGTATAGAAGTCATGGTTGAAGAGAGTCTAATGCGAACATGGAATATAAGCAGGAGCACGTGCTGCTACATGCTGTCGTCTATTACCTTCGTTTCTCGAGTAATTTCCAAGTGGAATGGTGAGTCGTGTATATGTATATATAGGCTTCAAGGAAGTTTCATAAGGACTGAGTTTCATGTTATCAGAGAAAGTAAAAAAAAATACATAGATGATATTTCACTGAGAGAAAAGCTGACGAATTTCGAGATACTAAACTAACGAAAATCACTCAATTCAACTTAAAGTGTTAAATATAAATATTTTTAGAAATATTAAAAATAATATTTTCACAGGATAAAGGTAATAGGTATCGCCAAATTCCATTAGCAGAATTGACATTCGTTCGATACATTTTTTTCGAATACAGTTTCTCGTCTGTATTGAGTCAGTAAGGTAGAATAGATGTTGCTTCGATTTACTAGCTCCTACGTAGTAACACCCAGTAACACCTAATAATACCTACTAATATTTAGAACTACATAGTAACACCTAATAATACCCAGTAACTCCTAGTAATATCTAGTAATATCTAGTAATACCTAGTAATACCTAGTAATACCTAGTAATACCTAGTAATACCTAGTAATACCTAGTAATACCTAGTAATACCTAGTAATACCTAGTAATACCTAGTAATACCTAGTAATACCTAGTAATACCTAGTAATACCTAGTAATACCTAGTAATACCTAGTAATATCTAGTAATACCTAGTAATACCTAGTAATACCTAGTAATACCTTGTAATACTTAGAAATACTTAATAATACCTTACCTAGTAATACCTACACCAAAAAAAGTACAACTGCATCTAAAAGTTTTTTCGAGATAACAGTTAAACATTTCGTCAAAAATGAACGAGCGATATTGTATTGCCAAAATTGTATTTACCAGAAAGGTTGAACTCTAAATTCACTATATCCAAATTGCCTAAACTTTTGGCTACTGCGGTGAAACTAATTCACAGCGTTGGATGTGTCGTTCTTTAAATTAATTATATTCCCAAATATCTCGTTCTCGGAAAATTTTTTTCCGTGTAATAATACACCTAGTAATACCTTACCTAGTAATATCTTACCTAGTAATACCTTACCTAGTAATACCTTACCTAGTAATACCTTACCTAGTAATACCTTACCTAGTAATACCTTACCTAGTAATACCTTACCTAGTAATACCTTACCTAGTAATACCTTACCTAGTAATACCTTACCTAGTAATACCTTACCTAGTAATACCTTACCTAGTAATACCTTACCTAGTAATACCTTACCTAGTAATACCTTACCTAGTAATACCTTACCTAGTAATACCTTACCTAGTAATACCTTACCTAGTAATACCTTACCTAGTAATACCTTACCTAGTAATACCTTACCTAGTAATACCTTACCTAGTAATACCTTACCTAGTAATACCTTACCTAGTAATACCTTACCTAGTAATACCTTACCTAGTAATACCTTACCTAGTAATACCTTACCTAGTAATACCTTACCTAGTAATACCTTACCTAGTAATACCTTACCTAGTAATACCTTACCTAGTAATACCTTACCTAGTAATACCTTACCTAGTAATACCTTACCTAGTAATACCTTACCTAGTAATACCTTACCTAGTAATACCTTACCTAGTAATACCTTACCTAGTAATACCTTACCTAGTAATACCTTACCTAGTAATACCTTACCTAGTAATACCTTACCTAGTAATACCTTACCTAGTAATACCTTACCTAGTAATACCTTACCTAGTAATACCTTACCTAGTAATACCTTACCTAGTAATACCTTACCTAGTAATACCTTACCTAGTAATACCTTACCTAGTATGTTTAATATTTGGACAAATGGATATTTGGGAAGTAAAATATTCTGACAAATACAAGTTAGGGAAGATGACAATTTGAATTTTGGAAGTTAAATATTATGATAAATGAAAATTCGAGAAATTATATATTCTGACACCTGGATATTCGAGAAGTTAAATATTCGGACAAATGCAAATATGGTAATTTCAATTTTTTAGACAACTAGAATTTCGGTATGCTAAATAAGAGAAATTTGGAAATTTGAATATTAAGTAAAGTGGAAATTCGGAATGTTAAATATTCTGACAAATGGGGAATGAATCTAAATTTTGTTTTTTCTAGGAATTATAAAAAAGTATCTTTTACAAATTCGATTTATTGTATTTAGATTCTGTATCGAATAACCGTGCAATCAATTTGCATGGACACGAGGAGTGAGGATCTTCTTATGGGATATATATATACATGGTGAATTGGTAGCTTCTATTACGTGTGGTCTACGATGCGTGACGCCATAAGAGTGAACCACAACACAGGGTGCCGACGATTGCGACGCTCCACTTTGCTGGGATGGCGAAAACACTGTCGTTTATGTGTGTGTGTGAGTGTGCCATTTCGAAAAGCCACGCCAATTCGTGATGTTGTTATCTTAGTACTGTTTTGGTTAAGAATATAGCCATGATCGGATAAATCTTTTGGAATTTCACTTCCTGATGGGATTTCTATATTGAAAATAATAATAGACTGCTAACAAGAAAACGCCTTTTCTAGTTAAAGAAAAAAAAATGATATAAATAAATTATTATAACCATATGTAAATGTTTTATATCTGTTTTGTTTGTTGTAAATTCTTAAGTGTATGTGTATTTTATTTTTTATTAGTTGAATTCAATTTTTTTTATGTATGTATTGTAATGAACTTTTAATTGAAAATTACTTTTAATTAATATTATTAATTTAAAATGACGCGCCACAAAGTTGTAGATGGCGCGCAATTGTATCGCTTAGCAGACAGAAAGGATGAAGAAAAGGAAACTCCGTAGAGAGGAAGAAGAAAATTTCCCACGTGAAGAAAAATGTATTAGTTAGTATTTAGGATGTACTAAGAATATCTTAGGACATCCTCAGGATATCGTAGGGATAGCATCAACCCCTTTTTTGTTTGTTATTAATTTTTTGTATGAACAAAAAATCATCTAATTTCTTCCAAGCGAAGCCAATCACGGTAACAATAGTAATTCGCACTTAATTTCTACACAAAAGTTTGAAGGATTTCAAAAGAGTTTTTAACACATATACCATTATAAAGTATAGAAAGTTTCTGATGAAATAAATGGAATTGAAGGCGATATAATTTGTAGTATATGCGACGCGCCAAATGGCTCTAAATATATATATTGTGTGTATGTGTGTGTGTGTGTCGTGAGAAGTAAATGAAGCAACCGGTTGTTAGTGTGCTCGTTGGTTTGGTCCGTTAAAGTATAATCGCTTATCGGGAGTCATGCGACGGTCGAACACACTACCTATTTTCCAAGTTTCGTCTAACTACTGTCGAGGTTAGGGTTGAAACTCTGTTTGTTGCGCGCGAGAGGTACAAAATCGAGAACGACCCATTGCAAGCGCAACTATATAACACCTTCAGCGTCGCGTGATACCAGTAATTACTCAAAAATACCGCGATAGGCGGTCCTGTTCTCGCTTCAGCTTAGCCAACAAAGCGCCTTGCAATCGGTCGTTAAGCTATCGTGCGTGTAAACGCTTTAACGTTTCACCCACTTACTTGTTAAACACCTGGTAATATTGCCTTTGCAATCCTTTATGCTCACTCAGGGTACCGTGAAAAATTTTGATATCAGATAACATCCATGTTTTATCAGGCTGTTTATTAAAATGTAAATGAAAACTCTTGTTATATTGTAATTCATATATATCTCTATAAAGGTGTAATATTTGTTTAATATATTAAGAAACTAGGTATATGTATTCTACATTGAAATAAGTAGGTGAAATAAATTTTTTTTATTATTACCCTAATAACACAAGATATCTATCCTATGGATATCAAAAGGATCTCTTAAGGATATCCAAAAAATCGGCGGTTTGGATATCCTTTGGATATTCCATGGATATTTGAGGATATCTCTATAGACTTTCATAAATGTCCTCCAGATATCCCATAGATATTGTCAGGATATCCCACAAATATCATCAGGATATCCCATAGATATCGTCAGGATATCCCAGAGATATTTTCAGGATTGTGTTTTTAAAGTCATTATGAGACTACGAGTGAGAATATTCTGTGAATTAAATTTTATATAAATAAAATAAAATGCAACTTGTTTTTCGAGAAAGTTGTTTAATTTGAAAAATTATTAACTAATTTTTTTCTCATTCGTGATTCATTTCTTTATTCATATGCTTAATATTGTCAGAAAATAAATTGGCTTTAAACAATATAAATTCTTCCCCGCAAATAACGAATAACTATTAATATTAATTATACATTAAGTGCATGAGTTTATTTAAAAACTTTGAAAAATGCGTTTCAAATCTTCATTTAAAATAAATTAGAAGCTCATAAAATTTTTGTTTTTATTATATTATTATTCATTATATTAGCTTAACAATTTTAACATTTAAAAATATATGTTGAGATATTAAATATCCCACGGACATCCTGAGGATATCCTGCGATATAATATCCAATAGATATTTTGTGGATGTCTTAGGGATATCCTGTGGATGTCCTGTTGATGTCCCACAGACCGGCGGTTTGGATATCCAAAGATATCCTGGGGACCATTCTAGGATATCGACCATTGATATGGATATCCTATGGATATCCTAGGGATATTCTTTTGTTATGAGGGTAGGAAAACGATTTGATTATTTTAAAATTATGCAACAAAAATAGCAGAATCTTGTACCTTTTTCAAAAATTTTATGGAACTTTCTAAAAACATCGTACAACCTTTTGAAAAGTTTCGATTGGGATTTTTAGAAACTTTATGAAAACCTGCAGAATTCTAAACCTTTCACAAAACTTTATAGAACCTTCTTTAAAATTTAGTACACATTTTCAGCCAATTTTAAAAATGTTTATAAATTTATAAATATTTGTAAAACTTTTTTATTTTCTAAAGGGTTTTTGACCAATATTTCCATTATCCTAAATTATTAAAAGTTTCAATAAAAAAAGAATATAAAAATATATTTAATTATTTCGTAACTATATAATGTATATATAGTACAGTTAAAATTGTATTAAATTTTATATCTCTCGTTATTATAATTTTTTTTTTTTTTTTTGCTAATTTATCTTTTTAACTAACTACAATTTGAAATGAAGAAAATTTCTCGACTTGGGTAGTTTGTTGTGATTTATATATATTAATTCCATAACCGGTGTGGGATTTGGACAACTCTCTATCTTCTGGTTTTTCTTTCTCCTCTCTATCTCTCATTTATATGATGAAAAATGATTCTTTTTATGATTTGTGTCTCTTGAAAGTCATAATTTTCAACTACTTGTAAATTAGTGCGGTAAAGAGTTTGAGAATTAGTACTGGGAAATAATTAACATTCATTTTAGCGAAACTTGCCTGCTTTTAAAACTCGTTGACTCGATCGCGTGCGATCTTGTCTACACGCATTTATTATAAAGTCATTACGACACTCGCGATTTTATAGTATAAATATATCGATATGCATACATACATATATATATGTATATATATATATATATGCGTATGTCGCTTTTTTGTAGATACCGATCTCTTCTGCATTAAACCGCGCGATGCAATCGAACGCTCGACATTTATAGTCGGCGGCTTGTGATAGTAATTCTAATTTAGCCGAGTAAATTAATCGTTTCTGCATTTTCTTGCCAATCTAACAATTTCTTTTCCCAGGATCTTGATTCAAGGGAAAAGAATGTGATTCTTTTTTTTTAAATTACATTTTTGAACATTTTTTCTTTTCACTTATAAAGGAGAATAAAGGAAACAATTTTTTAAATGCAGTGGGAAAATTTTTTATTCAATGTTAATATAATTGAATTTTTTTTTTTTTTTTGAAAACATTGAGTCAAACCACGTCAACTGCGAGTAAAAATTTTGTAAATTTTTGGAAAAATAAAAGCAATTATGAAAATCTGTAGCTTTAAACCATTTTTCAGATTTGTCCGCCATATTGAATCTGTCATTTTGAATTTTGAAAAACCGACATCAAATTCGTGATCGGCAACCCTGAAACCCCCCCAAGTAACAAGATTCAAAAGAATTGAATCGATTTTTAAAAATTCGTCCGCCATCTCCAATTGGAAAAATTCCCCGGAAAGTGACCCCTGGAGATTCTATCAGAATTCCGCCGCAACTTCTAACATAATTCCGTCGGAGTTCCAAAGAATTTCCGATGGGATTCCGACTGAGTTCCGACGGAATTTCGATTAATTTTTTTTCAAAATTTGTAGAGTCCTAATTCCGTAGGAATTCCGTCAGAATTCCGTCGGAACTCCGCCTGAATCCCATCGGAAATTCTTTGGAAGTCCGATGGAATTCCGACGGAATTACGTTGGAAGTTCCGGCGGAATTCTGATAGAACCTCCAGGGGGCACTTTCCGGGGAATTTTTCCAAGTGGGATTGGATCAGCCATTTTGAATTTTAAAAAACTGACATCGAATTCGTGATTAGTGATTCGAAAGCGATTTTTAAAAATTCGTCCTCCATATTGGACCCGCCATATTGAATTTTGAAAAACTGACATCGAATTTGTGATTAGTGATCCGAAAACCCCCGAGTAATCAATTTAATTTAAATTAATCACGGTGAACTTAGAAAAGTTCAACCGAATAATTTTAGATAGATAAAATTAAATTTTCTCTAGTAAATTACATTTATAACAATCATTAAATAAATAATTTAAAAAATTTACAGTTTAAATTGTGAATTTTTTTTAAATGATGCAAAAATTTGTTATTATAAAAAAAGGTTATAAAAATTAAAAATTTTTAAAAATTGTTTAAAGTGTTTCTTTGGTTTTTGTTGGGAGCTACAGATTTTGATAATTGCTTCTCCTTTTTCAAATATCTACAAAATTTTTACTCCTCATTGACGTGGTTTGACTTTATATTGTAAGTGAAATTTAAAAAAAAACAAAAAAATTATTTTATTTCTTTTTGCAAATTAAATATATGATTCTGTCCCTCTAAGCGGTGGAATTGGATGTCATTCTTTTTGATTGGCAGAGAAATCCCTCGACTTGCAGGGCAGATGTTGGCTATATTAACCTGCGGGACCTTGCATCTCTTGTGTGCGCGGATATCTCGCGTTTTCTTTCTGAATTGATATGCCAATTAAGTTGTTCCTCGAGGCGCTTTGCGGAGTCTCTCTCAAGGGAGAGAAAGAGCGTCGGAGCCACGCGTCTGCTTCCAGAACTTGATTTTTTTTTGCTTTTATAAACATAAACTGTTTGCCAGTAGTGGAACAATCGAAATTGACTCGTAAACCATTGACCACAGAATTGAACTTCATATTTTATAAAAGCAGTCGTACAGATATATATATATATAAAACGATAAATTATACAAGAGTTAAATACAAATGTTCCACAAATATTTATTGTTGTCTTTCAGATAAAATTCAATGATCGTAAATGTTAGTGTTTGCTTTTTTAAATAAATAAATGCTTTAAATTTTTTTTAATCGCCATTTCGTAGACGCCATATTGAATTTTAAGATTTTTACTATTGAATGAGATTTAATGACTCTAACATCATAAATAAATTATAAAATAATTTTTATTTAATATTTTAATATGTTAATACACTATGATATAATATATAAAAGTTAAATATCCCGCCGTTGCGCGCGCAATTTGGCCATGCAAAACTACTTGAAGTCAAACGAGCAACTATTTTTTTCCAGTGCTCAATGACTAGCTGTTTCAAGCTGTTTAGGTTATTTCTTACCAATTAAATGTTAAGAAATCGTTAACATCAAAATGACTCATTTTATTTTTGAGATTTTATTATGTGTGTACTTAAATGAATGTTTCTTATAGTATATAAATTATAACGTCGAATTTAATTTATTATTGATTTTTATTTTAAATTATTTATTATTATCTTTTCAAGACAATTAAACATTATCTACAATTTTTAATTATTAATTTTGCCAAGACGCCAAGTTATTTTATGGAAAATAACTAAACCTAAAAAATAGTTAAATAAACCAAGTAAATTTTATAATTCTAATAAGGAAAAACTAAAACCCGCTCAGGAATTCCATTGTTACTTTACAGCAACAATAAACCGCAGAGAGAAGTGATAAGGATGAACACCATCAATTAGAAAAAATCTATAACAATAACACTGTTTATTAATAGTCACTTCAAGTTTTAGAAAAAGTCAAATAATGGCAGAAGGCCGAATGACAAAATTTATATTTTACTTTATTCAAGTATACTTTAATAATAATGAAATCGATTCTGAAGAAAACGACTACTAATTAATTTTTTGTAATTCACCGTCCATTTGACGACGCCGATGATGCCTCGTCTCATTTTTATAATTTTAAACTTTAAATTATTTTACACAAAAGAGAATAGAACACAACTTGACTCAACGAAAACCAGAATGAGAATGAGAGTAAAATGGCTGACGAGTCAAACTCAAAAGCGTCACTAAACAACGGCCTCTCTTCTCGGTGTCATTGAGATCAATTAATATATAAATAATATAATACCTGCGACCGATAATCGATACGCAGTCGTCGGTAACGCAGATCCCTACACTATCCGATGTTAAATTAATCTGACAACTTTGTTTGTTAATACGTGAATTTATTATTTAAACAAAATGAAATGAGTATCAAAAGAAAACAATTTTTATAATTTATAACATTTTACAGACATTATAGCTGGATTCTCACCCTGGTGTCGTTTATTTACAAAATTTATTATTTTTAAGTCATTTGTTCGCGACAAAATGCCACGTTACAACATATACACACACATATATATATGTACACTTATACATATATAAATAAGGATGAGTCTTGAATTGGAGGCAGAGAAAAATGAATAAGATGAAATCGGTTTGAATCAAAATGCATGACAAATAACGGGGTTGTCTCTCCTCTTTGGATGGAATGAAACAAAACGCAAACTATACTATCGCCACGCGCTTTGTTCCCATTGTACTCGGGTGTCACTTCAAGGTAGTGCAGTGAATTCAGTATATACGGTGTCGGGTCGCCATCAGATGACGTGTGATAAAGGGACAACAAATTGTTACCGCCCGAATGACTGCAGCTCTACGCCAAAAAAAAAAAAAGATTTAACTGATAAAATTTCTTGTCAATAAATATACAGGAATTTTAGCGTGACACTCCATGAGAAAAGAGACCTGAGGCAATATTTTTTAGGTTATGTTAAACGAGTAGATTGAATTGTAAACAAAATAAATTAAATCCGAATCAGTGAAATTTTCACTGATTCAGATTTAAAAGTGAAGGTCTAGAAGATGAAGATTTGAAAAATTTAAAGAGCTTCTAATTTGATTTTAAAAGGACCAATTTTATCGAAATAGTGTTATATAGAGGAGTTATCGCCTTAGAGAATCGGGAGATTATCGATCAGACGTATATATATATAAAGATATATAGAATACCGTACGTATATCGAAAACAAGAGATCGTTGATAATGTCTTGTGTGTTGTTTAACAAGATGTGGGTTAAGAACATAGTCATTTGGATCATGAAAAAATTATATATATACATTATAATATTCGGAGTTTTAGATAATAATTTTTATTATATATTTTAATTCTACATCTATATTATTTACATCAATGCAATTTTCATGCAATTCTGAAAAACATCAATTTCCTCGCGCAAAGAAAGACATAGATCTTGATTTGTAGCCTCGAGCATAGATTATAGGATCATGTTTCTATTTCCGATTTGGATCTGATTTATGTTCTTCTTTCCTTCTTCGTGTGATAAAGATACAAATTAAATCATCACTTTTTTTTCTAATTTTTAACTTATTTAATAATAGAATTACAGTTGTTCAATTCACTCTATAGGAGACAAAATAGAATTAGTTAAATTATTTTTCTACATACTTGAAAAACGGAGTTAGATTTTAAATTCTAACGGGATTTTATAGTCGCATTTGAAATTAAAGCAATGTAAGTTAATGTAATATTAATTTACCTTTGGAATTGAATTTTAATTCCAAAAATATTCCCTCTGATTAAGGGGACTGTAGAAATTTTTTTTATATTGCTTTTGTATCATTTGTTGATTAGAAGAAAAATTCGAAATTTATAAATAGAAGACAATCTCTGACAAGTATAACAATTGAAAGAGAGGAGCATAGACACTTAAAGAATTCAATATATGTATTTTCTTTTTTCGCACAAATCAAATAAGAGATCTTGATGTGGTTATATGTGTAAACGTCATGAAGAAAATTGCAATTGTTCAAAAGGTACATGTTTCGTTCACTGCACACGACAATCTCATGTTGGTTCGCGGTACTGATGATGATGATGATGATTGACTTGGATGACATTAACAGTTATTAAATCAAGATACCAGCGAGAGCACGTGCGCTCCAGTCACTCGCTACATATATATATATATACAGATTGGAATGAAACAATAAAGTTGAAGTTTGTACAAAATACATCGTGACGAAGGGAATTAAGCAAGGCCATTATTTTATATGCGCGAGAAATAAAATAGTCTGATGTTCAATCATGAGATACAAGACAAAACGAAGACAGTGGCGTAATTCTATCAATCATAATGTAATTTACTTATAAAAATCATATCTGATAATACAGTTCCATAATTGTATTATACATATACAACATATTCTGATGCTAAATCAATTTGTTCGATATAGCAATTTTCTATTGTTATATTGTGAAAAGAAATTTAGTGATATTCAATTTAAAATTTTTTATTCAAAAATTTTAAAGCATTGAAGCATATACCTAAATCTAATATGCATTTGATGAAACCAATTAGCTAACTAACGATTATTTAGCTGATACAGAAAGTTATTTTTTATTAGTGAAGTATGCAAAAATTGTATAATAAGGTGTTTTTCCTAATTCACAAAGTTCTCCTAACCTCAAGTGGGTTAGGATAATTTTTGTTATCAGAAAAAAGAGTTTTAAAAATAAGGACATTTCTTGTTCAAGATCCCTTAATTAAACATTATTTTAAATCTATTCTATTCTAGAAATCAATCTATTGTTATATGAGGCAAAATTCCTGAAATGTCCGAACAAAAAATTAAAAGTTCTCGAATTTAATCCATATTTTTCTAAAATGTTGTTATTGTTAGTGAAAGTCTAAAAATCAATTATTATTGAATTTAATAAAATAGTTTTTGAATTACAACGTTTTTAATTTTTGACTTTTGAAAAAAAAAATTTTTTTCAATGTACAATATTTATAAGTAGAATGCATAAAAGTTAACATATATATAATGATTTTTAAAGCTTTTTTGACGAGCTACACGCTGTTAATAAAATTTTTTTTTTTAAATAACATTTGACCTTGAAATTCAAGGTCAAAATGTTAATTTACGTTTATCTCAAAATCGGATTTTTTAAAATTATTTTTAACTATCTCAATGGAAAGCTTGACTAATTTCCTACAAAACATGTAATTTTCAGAGTGGGATCTTTTAAAGTTTTTGAGATATTAATTAATTAATTAATTAATGTTTATAACAAATGAAATATTTTACAAACGAATAAAGTTACCGTAATTCTGAAGTTAGTAATTGAAAGTTAACGTAATTCCGCATCCAACGAGCCCTATATGAAGTATTTTGGATAAGTAGATTGTTAATAAACAATTAGTTAACATTGCAATTGTTTATTAACAATCTACTTATCCAACATACTTCATATAGGGCTTGTTGGATGCCGAATTAGCTTAACTTTCAATTGGTTAGTTTAGATTTACCATAACTTTATTTGTTTGTAAAATATTTTATTTTTTACTAACAACAAGCATCCAAAAGCCCTATATGAAGTATTTTTGTTCAATTTCAGTTATTTAACAATAAAAAATGAAATATCTTACAAACAAATAAAGTTATGGTAAATCTAAACTAACCAATTGAAAGTTAAGCTAATTCGGCATCCAACAAGCCCTATATGAAGTATGTTGGATAAGTAGATTGTTAATAAACAATTGCAATGTTAACTAATTGTTTATTAACAATCTACTTATCCAAAATACTTCATATAGGGCTCGTTGGATGCGGAATTACGTTAACTTTCAATTACTAACTTCAGAATTACGGTAACTTTATTCGTTTGTAAAATATTTCATTTGTTATAAACATTAATTAATTAATTAATTAATATCTCAAAAACTTTAAAAGATCCCACTCTGAAAATTACATGTTTTGTAGGAAATTAGTCAAGCTTTCCATTGAGATAGTTAAAAATAATTTTAAAAAATCCGATTTTGAGATAAACGTAAATTAACATTTTGACCTTGAATTTCAAGGTCAAATGTTATTTAAAAAAAAAAATTTTATTAACAGCGTGTAGCTCGTCAAAAAAGCTTTAAAAATCATTATATATATGTTAACTTTTATGCATTCTACTTATAAATATTGTACATTGAAAAAAATTTTTTTTCCAAAAGTCAAAAATTAAAAACTTTGTAATTCAAAAACTATTTTATTGAATTCAATAATAATGGATTTTTAGACTTTCACCAACAATAACAACATTTGAGAAAAGTATGGATTAAATTCGAGAACTTTTAATTTTTTGTTCGGACATTTCAGGAATTTTGCCTCATATGTATAGTAACATAGAAATTAATTAACTGAAGCTCATTTGTACCTATATGTAATATTATAAAAATAAAAGCAATATATTTAAAAAAATGCATCTACACCCCAATATATATATATATATATATATATATATATATATATATATATATATATATATGTTAAAGCATGTTCTCAGTTGCATTATAATGCAGACTAACCCAATCCTGTTTTCACTAAATTACAATCATTAGAACCACTTACATTCGCGCTGCTTCAACCATCGAATTGTCCATTTTGCAATTTATCTTAAATTAAATGCGCCGAATCAATTACCAGCTCAATGTAACACTACACGATGGCGAGCATGTAATATAATATGACGTGGGATCACTCTCTCACACACATACACAAATGTGCCGTCATCGAAAATGCACACATATATGTTTTACATATATGTGTGTGTAAATAAACCTTTATTACATAATAATAATTGAAATCTAATATGAAATTCAATCCATTTATGACTTGAAAAATTACATATAATGGTATATTTGCACGTATAATTATTTCATATACCCCCCCCCCCATACTCTTTTTAAGAATATAATTTTCTTTTTTTGATAAAAGAAACAATATCTCGTTTGATTTTTCAATATCTCATTAAATTTATTTAATCCCTTCAGGGAGAAAAATTGATACAGAAATGTAAATAACACAATATGTAAACATAATAGGTGAAAATATATTATTTTCTGCTAAAAAAGACATTTATTTTAAGTGATATATTAATATTCTTATAGATATTTAAATAGAGCGCTTGTATAGAAGTCGAAAATGCTAATCATTTAGTCGATATTAAATAGAAAACCTAACCTCAAAAAAAACGTGGCCAAAAAATTAGGGCAAATTAATTAATTAAAAAATTAAGAACTAGCAAAATATGGCGCGTGCTAAACCGCGTGTGAAGTTTTCTATTGCCCATATCTTTAGGTGTAAATAAGTAAAATGTATATGAGGCATTTCATATGAAATTACCGACATAGAAATCTACCTTACCGACTGATGGTAAAAAAAAGTTTTGAAAAACTTACCACCAGTCGCTAAGGTAGATTTCTATGTCGGTAATGTTATATATTTTCATTTTTAAAAAACTGTTTCACCATCAGTCGGCAAGGTAGATTTCTATGTCGGTAATTTTTTTTTAAACCAATAGGAAAATCATTTTTCTTTTTCTCTGTATATTAAAATAAAGAGAAGGGAGATTAGATAAGAATTAGGTTATATAAAAATTAAACCAAATAATAATTATGCTAATAACAACTAGGCTCTAGTTAGAATTACATTATGACAATTAAAAATTAGGAAAATTACGCAAGATTTATTAACAAAAGTCTATTTTTCTATTGTTTGAATTTATATATGACGCCTTTGATATATATATAAATAGTTAATTGTATACCAAAAGTGTGACGTCTGACTGTTGAAGCGAAACGATCACCACGATATCAAACTCACTTTAGGGGTCATGAAAACTTTCTCCTAAGGATATTTATCGTAAATTAGCTATCCAAATGATCCTAAACTTTCTCCTAAAAACACGCTTGTATTCAATATCAATATTCATTTTATTTACTATTTACCTAATGCGTGGGAAACTTGCAAAGGAGGGAAACTGATGCTCTCAAGATTCACTCACAGGATCAAGTTCAATCATTATTTTGAATCTCTAAAAACACAATGAAATAAAGTATTTAATTTGAGAAGATAAGGTCCCGCCAATTAATTATTAAATAAAAATTTTAATAAATAATTTTTAACATCCAATATTTTTCTAAGAGATTAAAAAAAAATATTTAACAATTGCTGTCCGAAGAAATAATATTGATTGTGTGTCATATTGGCGTTGATTTTAAGAGATATTATAATGACTATCGCGATCATCTTGATTTGAAAGGTGTGTGTCTTGTGTGTGACTTGACATCTCAAGGAAAACACTTGGAGCTCTTGGAGAATTCGCTTAAATATATTCTCCTCTAGATGCAAGAACATAACGCAAAGTGGAGATCGTTATAATGCTCGTTTCTCAAGTGCACAATTTTTCATTCTACGGGAAAATATAGTTTAAAGTTTAAACGACTTCGTCATTATACATCAAGGAAAGAGGAGAGAATATTTTGTAAAATTATCGTCATTTCCATTGAGTTATCAAAAGTTTTATTAAAATTATCTTCTTGGCAAATGGAAAAAAACATTCTCATTTACAAATAGAGTTATATAGATAAAAATTTATAGATCCATTTATAAGGGTAACTAAATCCTTTTATGAATAAATTTAGTAGATTAAATCTTAATACAAATGTTTAATTTTTAATTAGATCCAAAGTATTTAAAATTGATTTTTGCATAATTAAAAATTAACGTTTAATCACTGAACATAATTTAAAATTTGTTTGCATGGTCCCTTTCACCGTCATATAGGAATTTGGATTTAAATCGCAATTTTGTTGGATTAGAATCATTAGTGTCTAAGAGTGAAAATTCCGGAAGGAACACAAGTCTTCTTTTAATGGTCGGAAGCGAGCCACGAAGCAGTATGATTTATTGACAACCGCTCGTTATCGTGAAAGTTGAGCGAATATTTTAGAATAGAGACACTGTGCTGTTTTCTGTTAGAATATGGAATACATTACAACGAAAAATACACAGGTATTATACAGACTTTGGTTTTACATCTATAACAATACAAAACAAAATGTACTCAAAAATAATAATTCAAACTGAAAATTATTAATATTAATTCAATCATTTTTTAACATAAAATAAATCAAAATCAAGAATTATCATTGAACCGTAATATTTAATTTAAGTTCATGAAGTTGTCACTCGGTTGGTAAATATAAAATAGAATCTATCAATCTTTCCAAATCAAAGAGGTGAAAATTAAAACACAATTATTTTAATTTTTCAAAAGTACTACCGTCCTCTTCAGAATTTAGTTTATTAGTATCATCTTTTTTATTTAATCCATTATGTTGCAAATTAATGTTGATCATTTCAGAAATCAATCTTTTTTTAAGTGAAAGTTATCTGTCTAAAATTTTAAAATTATTCCAGTCAAAGTAGTGATTACAATTACCATTTTAACAGTCAATCTTATAAACTAAATTAGTAGAATCAGCTTTTATGGCAGGATCTTTACATCTTTTAATTATATTATTATTATAATAATTATTATAGGGATGGTAGTTATATTAAAATTATTTAGAATAAATAAGATATGCGATTAAAAATTATTTTTTTTATTATTTGGTCGTTGTTTATTAGATCTTAGAAAATTAATTCGTTTTTTAATATGTTTATCTATTAGATTAGACGAGTAACTATTGTCAATAAGTAAAGATTTTTAGTCGCCCGGGTATCTCTCGAAAATAAAACACAAAAATTATTTATTTAAAAAACAAGAATAGAAATATTTATTATAAAATTTAATTTGCTCTCGGAGCGAGGTTGTGCTCAGGATGAGAATTAGGTAAAGACTAAATGAAAAAATGGCGACAGGGTTTTCAAAGCGTCGCTTGGGAAAAGAGAAAAACGATAATATTAAGGAAAATTATTGTAGTTGAACAAGAATGGAAAAGGTGTAAAAAAAGAGGGTAAGTAGTGTACAGAGTACATTGCCGGGCTACTTGAACGTACCGATTTTATAATAGGATCGGGCGTAGGAACCTAGGAAAAGATGGCATGATCGCCAGGTCAGCAAGAGAGCTCACTTTAAGAAATACCAAAAAATTTAAATATTGAAAATATACATTAAATATTCTGAGCACAACCATATTGCAAATACATAAAATTACAAGCATTAATGAAAATGTTGTATTAATACATATTTTTTTTGTGTGTGTATTTGTGTACATGTTTGTGCATTTTTAGATTAGTGTAATATATAAAATATAATTATAAAGTTTATATTGTCCAAAATGTGGAAATAAATTTCCAGACGCCACAGATTTGATTTTCAGAATTCAGACGTACCGTAGTCCTATCCTAATTTTTTCAATATTCTATTTTTATATTTTCATTTTATGTCCAAAGAAAATAAATTAGCGGAACTGTATAAGGAACAATTTATCACGTCTTTTACACCTGTCGTAGTCATTTTAAGATCCTATGATTCCTATCTTGATCGGTGACCGGTTTCCTTTTTCACAGTGTGCTTTATCTTTGCGGGATATATATATAAATATATCGCTTGAAATAATCAACCATCACCTCAACTCGTCCATTGTCCTTGAATTACCTCTATAAGTGAGGTAAAAGTTAAGGTGTACCACTTTTGAAGTGTTGGTCCTATGGTGTCTATGTACATCGAGACTTGCACATTAGATTAGAGCACAGCAAGAGATGCCGGGGTATATATTAAAACCGTATAGTGGTTATATAGTGATGAACTAAGAACGTCAGACTCTTGGTGTGATTAGTTCTCCGGCTAGGTTGTCGTCTCCACGGGATACAGCTCCATGCTACACTCTCGAAGGCTCTCGAGTTACTTCTTGACTTTGGTTCTCGCACTAGCCCTTCACTTCTCCAAAGTTGAAGCAGAATCAAGAAGTTGGGTAAACTCAAAGAGCTTTAATGGAATTGCCTTATTGGAAGACCAACTGTATATATTTATAGTTAATGATTCCCAAGGAAAGGATACTTCTTGACCCTTTGGGAAATAAATACGAAAATCTGGATATTATTTAATGATTTATTTAATTTAAGTGGTTGATTCAATTTATCAGTAATTTTCTAATTCTGATTATTTAAAAAAAAATTATTAATCTGAGTATTAAAACTAGTGACTGAATAGCAAATATGGTATTGTAATTGCGTGATTCTGGCCAATTCCTTGCTAAAAAAATATCGATTGGTTTTCCACTATATAAACCATACATTTTCGAGGAACAAATCAGTTCTTATTTAGGTGTTAGTTTCATCAGTTCTTCTTCAAGAAAATTCAAGTTCTTATTTGGGTGTCAGTTCATCAGTTCTTCTTCAAGAAAATTCCTTACTGTTCAACAAGTGTCAACGTTCAAATAAAACTCCTGCTTAGGGAGCAGTATTAAATTCTTACTCAAGAAGTTATTCTATATTATTGTAACTTGGCGGTTCAACAAGTTCAACGTCAATTGCAGGCTTTGAGTCAGTTTAACTCTTTTGCATCTTCATCAGCTTTGAGCGAGTTTTACTCTATTTGGATCTTCACCAGCTTGGAGCCAATTTTGCTATTTATGGATCTTCATCAGCTTGGAGCCAGTTTTACTCTATTTTTGGGTCTTCAACAGCCTCAAGCCATTCTGCAGTCAATATTGCGTTTTTTTATAACTTTGAGTCATTTTTACGGCAATTTTGGGTCATCGTAACTTTTTGCCAAATTCATAAAAATTTTGGGGTTTTACTAGACTTGAACCAGCAAATCGCCAATCTTGATCCATTCCTCAACCAATCCATTTGCGGAGGAACGAAAATTACATTTATTTTAAAGTAATTCATTCTGATTCATATTACTTTTTAAATTTTAATGTGAGTTCCAAGTGTTTAATTCTGCTTTCAGTGGGATCAGATATTTGAAGGAAAAATCAACCTGCCATTTTCTACGGAAGATATTTGTAAAAGTGTGAAAAGTAAACAAACCTTTGGTTCATCTACAAAAAGCACCTTCCTGTTCCCTCAGTTCAAAGTCATCCGCTTCGTAAATAAAATAATAATATAATATAGGTTTTGTACATCTCCTTCTGAAAATTTTGATAGAAAATGTGTGAAGAAAAATAATAACTTACAATTTACTCATGAACTACAAATGGATAATAAACTTAATTTTCTAGATATTACTTTAAATGTTACAAACAATAAATTAATAAATAACTGGTACCAAAAAGCAACATCTTTAGGTAGACTTATCAATTACTTTTCAAATCATCCAATTCAACAAAAAATCAACAATCTCGTTGACAGAGCGATTCTTCTTTCTCACCATTCGTTTCGTAAGGACAACTTATCAAAAGTAGAAACAATTTTGATAAATAACGATTACCCCCCTCTTTTTTATAAAAAATATATTAAAATCCGTTTAAACAAAATTAGATTTAAAAATAAAGACTCGAATTCCAAAAAAACACGATCTCTGGTTTATAAACAAATTCCTAAAATTTGTTTACCGTTTAACAATTCTGATTTTGCTAAGTTGTCAAAAATTATTAAACCTCATAATATTCATTTTATTCCGATTGTTAATAAAAATCTCAAATCTATAACAAAACTCGGTAAAGATAAAACCGAGAAGTGGCAAAAAACGAATGTTGTTTACAAATTAACATGCAAGAGTTGCCCTGCAAATTATATTGGCCAAACAAAACGTTCATTGAACATAAAAATAATAAAAACGATAAATCTGTGATTCGTGCACATCAACTAAATTTTGATCATGACTTCGATTGGAAGAATACCATTATACTGGATCGTGAAAAAAATTATAAAAAACGCTCTATTTCCGAAATGATTCATATTTTAAGTAACGATTCTACAATTAATAAGAAAGAAGATATTTGTTTTCTGAATAAAACGTATTTTCCTCTTATTAGAAAATTTAATTCATAATAGAATCTTGAAGGTCTTTTCCTGTATACACTATTTACCTATGAGTTCATTGACTTCCTTTTTTTAACATGTGTGGTATTTCTCCAAAACAAATTTTAATTCAGTTTTGACTTGATGCTCGCATCGAAATGACGAAAATTGTCGCGTATCTAATTTTTGTAGTGTTTTACTTTTTAATTTTTAACGATAATTTTAAAAATGTATTCTAACATTGACTAGTTGCAATGTAGTATTATTTTAAATATTCACGTATTATTATTATTTAGTGTTTTAATTTATGTGTTTAATTTTGTGTATTTATTAATTTGGTGTTTTATTTAATAAATTAGCCTGAAGAAGATGGTAAACCAAACCATCGACACGTCGCAACTTGACAAAATAACATAAATCTGTTTTATGTGTTTTTCTTTACCTTCCATTGATCGAATTTACTTCATATCAAAATGTGGAAAATGTTTCACAGCGCTAGAGCATTTTGAAAAAAATAAACTAAAAATAATATACTGCCCCTTAAAAAATAAAATGTCAAAAATTAATTTCATTCACATCTATTTTAAACTATATAATAAACATCATACTTGAAATCACATCTTTGACGATTAAATCTTCATGGATATATATATCGACGGCATAATAAATTACTGGACATAATGGTAACGTGGAAATAACTTGCCTATATTATACAAAGTAATAGTCAACTTGCCCAGATGTCTTGGCGCATTCATGCATAAATGTCTCGCATTATTTGTTTATTATGTCATTAACCCCCTGGTCCGATTAATCGGTGAAGAATAACGCGGAAGTCCTTGCTGTGTTGGGACGATTAAAATGTCAAGCCTACTTCAATATTGTCTGTGTGTATATATGTATATATATATGTGGATAGCGTCTCAATAAAATATATAGTATAATATAACACGTCTGAACCATTACCTGTGACTCATGACGCAATTACGTCAAAGCCACCTGAGTTGTTAATCGTGCAAGTCGTTTTAACCTATCGTACACTTAATGTTTCTACCTCGTTGCACTAATGTATCTATTTATCCAATAATCGACAGGTGTATTTATTAGTACGGTCGCGTTGAGTCTAACACGTATTTGCTTTATCACATAGACGCCATCAATCGCGGCATATCTTTTTGGAATCTGCCAATATATATATACGCGGCAATGAGAATTGGAAACGATATTGAAAGAACAGAAATAGATTATATGAAGGATGTTATTTATTGTAACCTTTACGGAGAATCCATTCAACTTTGTCCCTTGAACAATTATTGCAAATTTTATTCTAGATGTAATTTTATAATTATGATTCTCATAAAGAACGGGGATGGAAAATCTTTTTAAAACAGAACTGGTTTAATGGGTTCATTTCTTATAATAATTAGCCAACTGGATCAATTAGAAATGATGAAGAATATATTCTTATCTCTATGAATGTGGACGCGGTGATTTGTGAAGTGAACTAAATTGTCGTTTCTCCAAGTTTAATATTAACGATCTTGTGTTAAGATATAAGTTATATGTATAAACTACTTCCCACTTTTGTATCATGTTTGCTATATACTTTATCAGGAATATAATAATTTGACTGTAGAAACAAATGAGCTTCACATATTAAACTGACAACGTATCACATAACGGTTTTTTGGTGATTTTAAAAGAACTGGTGTAATTTACTTGTCCAGAGTAGGCTATAGTGGCAATGTGTCGTCAACTTGCGATCAGGAATTAAGAAGAGAGAGAGAACGAACGAGTCAATATCGTTTGTTTCATTGCATAGAAATTCAGGTCGTAATATATATGTCTTTCGTTCTAATTCTGATTATTTGAAAAAATAATTATTTTTCTATAGAGTAAATTAATATTGTTACCACCAGCGGAATCATCAATTTGGTAATTAAATAGCACTCAGTTTTTCAAGGCAGTTACCAATTTACTTATCAGTAGAGTGATTTTCGGTTATTGAGTAGTAATCAGTGATAGTTTAAAAGTGAAAGAGTGAAGAAGTCAAGTCATAATAAATGATTAAATATTGTGTTCATAAAGAGTAATTCAGTAAAGGCGCTTGAAGATTACACACACATTATTATTATTCTAATTGTGAATATTTAATTATTGTTTCAAAATTATTTAATAATTATGTCAAATGTCTTTTCTTATAAATTATTTACAAATGAATCGTTATTTCGCAAATGAGTTACAAAATAATGAACCTCGTTTTGGGAAATAACATGAACTAAATTATCATTGTATTTGTCAAATGTGGATCTTCAATATATAAGAATTACTAAATCCATTCGGAAGATTAAGTAATATTAACAAAAAATTATAAAGTAGAGCAGGTGATTGAATGGATCGTATATTGTTGATCCCACTAAGAGTGGTAGAGTTTATTAATTATTCCCCGCAGTCAGAGTTGATTTTGATTATTCTTATTAAAAGTGTAAAATGCCTTAAAAATATAAAAAGATAAATAATAATTTATGGAAAGCATTGAGTACTAAAAGTATTAATAATAATCTAGAACAAAAATCTTTAATCGCCTGATATGTGAGCCGGTTATTTTTTCAAAATTATTGCAATACCATTAGTACAATATTAATTAATTTTGAATTAGGAATTTGTTCCTCAATTATATTTAGCACCTGATTTTTTTTAGGAAGCAATAGATGACATCAACGATCATCAACAGGAAATATTTGGTAATCATATTCAGGTAATGAAAGGCGAGGACATAGAAAGATGAAGAATAGGGAACTCGGAAGGGAAACAAGACAATTTTCCACGTGAAGGAAAATGTACTATATTAAATCTTGGTATTGGAGCCATTGGTCTTGAAATTTAATCAATTTGTAGTTATTAAATGTATTAGTTAGTATTTCGTGTAAATTTGTTTGTGCTATTTGGAAAATATATTATACCCAATATCTGTTACAAAGGATAATTTTTATTATCCGAGTTAACTAATTACATTCCTTTGATAATTTTTTAAATCGAAAACAATAGTTTAAAACTAATTTCAGCGATTCCAGTCTCCCTTACTGTATGCTAATAATTAAAAATCAAATAGTGTTCAAAGTAATCTTTAGAAAAATTTCCCCCCACCATATCTATCAATTAAAATAATAAATAATTGATATGAAAAATCCTAATAAGAAATGCAATGTTAAAAAATAAAAAATGCTCATATGAATATAAATTCATTCTTTCAATGTGTTTGGATTATTATTCAAAAGAATATATATCTTATCAAGAATATATATATAAGAAATACAGATGAGAATGAAGAAGGAAATGGAGAGAAAAAAGAAATAGTTAAATAAAAATAATTGAATGAAAGCTTATGATTAGAAACATGAAAGAATGAATGATACCTAATTTGTAAAGCTGAGGTATATGGTATAGAAAAAAAAACAAAGTAACAAGTCGATAAATCGATAAAATTGCCGTAATTCTTTTATGAAGGAAAGTAAATAAGAGACAAAAAGGAAAAGAGAAATAATGGTCAGTGAGGGAAGAGTGAGCTCGTATGGACGTACGTCTCAAGCAAGTATGCAAATTGTTCAGGTGAAGAGAGTGTGGACACGATAAAAGCACCTCAATCACTTTTCGCCAAGTCGTTTTCGTGAATAAAGACCCGACAAAAGATTGCTAATCTTTCAGAAGAATCATGACTTTAAAGATATGAGCTACTTCAGTGGCTAAAAAAATTTAACATTTTATATATATATATATATATAGAGCAGACAAATTATTTATTAATTTCTAACACAGGTTCAAAAGAAAAAAATTATCTTTTATCTACAAATTAAGTATGGTAATAGTTTATAAAAATTAGATAAGATCAACGATTTCCATCATTAGGAGGATAGTTTTGAAAATGAAGAGGAACTTATTTATTATTTAATAGTGCGAGCTTTTAGATGGATTAAAGTCCAATTAGTATAAAGTATTAGAAGACAATCAAAATTAATGCCATCTGTACTACAACATAGTATAATACAAACATGATCTACAAATTTTTTCCTCAAATAAAGTTTATATGGTAGGATCATCGAATTGTCAGCAATTTAATTGATCCATCTTTTTTATAAAAATTGATTTTTTACCCTCATTTCTTCTTCGCCTGAGTTTCGGATAATTCTTAGAACTATATAAGTTGTTGCAGAAAAAAATGGTTTTGGATATTGTTTTGTACAAAGTTTCTTCTCAGGATCCATGCAAGGTTAATTTATATTTCGTTTTTCTATTTTAAAATTACTTTTCTATTCCCCGAAATTCTTTATTTTGTAAGTTATTTATTTTAATTGTACATTGCCGGGTAAATAATTATTATACCCAATTAAAAAAATATAATTCCATAATTATTGCATTCAATTATGTAGTAGTTTCTAATTTTATTATTATTATTATTATTATTATTATTAGTATTATTACTATTATTATTATTATTATTATTATTGCAAAAGGCATTTATTTGAAATAAATTTTAAATAAAACCATGATTTTAATTTAAATCGAAAGTAAAAGTGATGATGCAGGAGAAGGCTCCTCTTTGCCTTGACTGTGTCAATTTACTTGAATCATGGGTTATGGGTGAGGGATAAAAAAAAAGAGTGAAAAAAGATTTGCATCGTTCTACTTTCACGTTGCATCGATCGATGCTTTTGGATCTTAATTGTCGGATCGGTGCAGTAAACGATCAAAGTGCAGAAGAACGAGCATGCGGGGTGCCACTCACTTGAATCTTTCAAGTCCCAGATGCCGGACATGCCTTGCCCTCGAGTCCCCGTTAGGTTTGTCATCCTGTCCAAGTCTCTTCTTTCTCTTCTTTTTGTTTTTCTTTTTTTTTACTAGTGCCAAGAACTTGAGCTAATTGGACGCAATAAATTCAACCAAGTTTTGCCGCAAAAAAAAATGGAATTAAATCTTATATATAGAAAAGGATAGTTCGCCTATGGAATTTGAAAAAAAAAAATCTATTGGAAGATGATTTGAAAGAATGGTAAAGGGGTAATATTTTCAATTGCGCAGACTCATTCAACGTTTGCGCTTGAGGCGCGTATACCGATACAGTTTTCAATTATGAATTGCTCAGCGTGTAATCGGTGCAGTGTGACGCGTACAAAAGGAAAGTCAATAAATCTGTCAATATTAATCCACACCTAATTGATTCCATTAGCGGCGATTGCATTTTGCAACGAGAACAATCTGGCACACGTAACACAACAAATGCCACGGGCATGGACCAAAAGGGATTCAAAAAGACTGATCATCTGTATGTATATATATATAATATTTTCACATGCTCTCAGATTGAGATTGAAGGTCGTAAGGTTAGATTTCCGATATGGATTCCATAATGGCTTTTTTGGATCAAGACATTATCAAATTTATTTTCTGCCAAGATTACAATTTCTGATACAGACTGTTTTTTTTTTGAAAGTATACGGAACTTTGATTTTAGAAACTAATGTTCGGAATTGTTAGAATATTAACTTAATACAGAGAATATACGCGGAAAGACTGGATAGAAAAATAAAATGTACACAAGGATTTTTGTCATGAAAAATAGTATAGGCTTTATTTTGACAACGGGTAAACGAGGACTGGCTTCAAATTACCTGAGTACAGACCTTAGGACCTTCGTTCGGGGATGTACATGAAGTCATAAACGGACCCTTACAACTTTTCTTGAATTTCACTATTTGTATATAGAAAATAAATATGTCGCAAATATAGTTGTAGTTCTAACAGAAATCAATTCTTTGCGGAATTTTACATAAAAGACAACTATTAGTTGACATAACTAACAGCATCCAACTAACATCATTTAGCAGAAATAGCTAATAAAATTACCACCCATATAATAAAAATTAAAATTATTCAAAATAGCTAAAAGATAACTTTTCTTCTTCGTGTATTGGAATACCATCATCATATAAGTGAGAAACTTCACAGGGAGATGATGATTTATCAAGTGCAGGTCGAAGGGTGAACAGTCCAGTAATTATCATCAAACGACAGCCGATTAAAATTTTTACCCTGTATATTCGTGTTCAACATCAATTTCAACTAATTACATGCATTTTCATGTCCATGGTCATATGGCAGAGAGGCTTCAATCCGCGGAAAAATTCATCTATACGTGCCTGGACGATTCATTGGAGTAATACATACATATATACATCAACGCGCGGTTTATATCTCGCAGGTAATCATTTTCTGCCATTCAGGGGAAGATGGACTCGCGCGAAAGTGCTCGTAACTTTGGCCGATTAAGGTGTCGGCCGTTCTTTGTTATCGCTCTGCTTTTTTTTCTCCCAACGTTACCCTCTATTGCCATATAACGCCCTGCGCGCGATCAACATTTGCGCGAGTTTCGTAATTTTAAAACGATTTCAATAAGAATTTTATGGCAATTGGATCTACTAAAATTGCAAAATGCTCTGCTATTTTTTTTTTGTTTTTGAAGTGGAGAGTAAGAATTTGTTCTCAGAGACTGTAATTGAAAGCCTTAACCCGTTTACTAACTGCAATCGACAATATCTTATGAAAAAAGAAATTTATTGGAAGAAAAAATATTTTAAAAGATATAATTTATGATTTTTATTCTAGAATTGAGGGAAAGGGGAAAGTTCGACTCACCCTGACTGGTAACCTCTAGCTTGCAAGACGTTTTCGTTCGTCCCATGTCGGGAATCTGCCAAACTACTATGTTTTTTTCTACGGAAGTTACGCTTCATTCGAATCCAGGGCACGCTAGTGGAAACCCTCGCGGGAAACATGTTATGCCCTTTAGTTTGCGGAATCACGTACGAACTCTCCTCGAGGTTTTTATTGCCAGATACGTCATTGATCGGGGATCCCTCGTTAGGTATCCATGTAACGTCTTTGGATCGAAATAGAGTGGGTGTATTGACGACCAAATTCAACGAATATAAGGTTCTTTTGCCTGTCAAAAAATTGATTAATTTTTTTTCTTGGTTATCAAATTTTTTTTTGTTGTGAAATTAAAGAATATTTCCCAATGGGAAAAATACCAATGGCGTATTAATGGCCCAATAATGGGAGCCAGGGATGCCAATATAATTTCAATAATGGACCATTATTGGTAAAGTCATGGGCTGTCCACGCCGATGCCAATGATTGGCAACCAATAATTATCTAATATTAAAAATTTTAATAATAATTTTAAAAAACAAAAAATTAAAAAAAAAATTATTATTTTTTAATAGTTATTATTATTATTATTATATTTTTAATAATTAAATTAAAATCAAAAAATGGTCATCAAATTATTATTAAAACCATTTCTTCCAAAAAAGAATTTGTCTCAAATCCAATAAATAGAAGAGACATCGGGCAGACAAAAATTTCGACAAGAAAAAAAATTTTCGATCACTGCTTATATATCAATCTAATGGCACCTCAACTGCGAGAAACAGTTATGATGTTCGCCCTCCCTGTGGCTTTGAGCGAACTAAAGTCCAGAGCTGAGCCATCAGCGCAGCGCGGGAACATTTAAAAAATTTGATGTTATTAGATATTTTATTTTATTTTAAATATGACAAATAATTAATGTCATAAATAATTATTAATAACATAAAGTCATACTTAATAATTTGTTAATTATAAAATAAAATATCTAATAAAATCAACTTTTTCAAATGTTCCCGCGCTGCGCTGATGGCTCAGCTCTGGACTTTAGTTCGCTCAACGCCACAGGGAGGGCGAACATCATAACTGTTTCTCGCAGTTGAGGTGCCATTAGATTGATATATAAGCAGTGATCGAAAATTTTTTTCTTGTCAAAATTTTTGTCTGCCCGATGTCTCTTCTATTTATTGGATTTGAGACAAACTTTTTTTTGGAAGAAATGGTTTCACTAATACTTTGATGACCATTTGATATTGGCTAATTATTGGTTGCCAATAATTTGCCAATGATGGTTGCCAATCATTGGCATCGGCGTGGACAGCCCATGACTTTACCAATAATGGTCCATTATTGGGTGCCAATGATTTTTGCATTGGCTCCCATCATTGGGCCAATTAATACGCCAATGGTTACTCGTGGCAGTTTCCCATTGGGTTACCTTGTTTTGCAGACACACATCCTTGTACTTGTTTTAATATTTCTTGCTCCTCGACATTGCTCAATAAATATTCATCCAAATTTTTCGTATCATAAACATTATTTGAGCTTTCATAAGAATCATCAACGATATTTTTTTTCAAAAATAATTCCTCGGAATTTTTTATTATTTTATTTTCTTGAAAAGTTTTTAACTGATGATGATGATGATGATGATTGAAATATCCTTTTTTAAAGATTGTAGCTGGGGTCGAGTAAACGTCCTTCTCAGTTGATGTACTAGACGCTGACGAGCTTAAAAGTTGTAAACTAGGCACAGATTGGGACAAGTTACCATTTGAAAAAGTTTGTTTTTTCCTTTCAGATAAACATGATGATGTTCGCGACTTTGTGAACAACTTTTTTGAAATAGGTTTAAACATGGATTTATTTTCTTGAGCCAGTGAAACTTCATTTGTTTGATAGTGTCTAAAACAGCCACCCTTGTCAGAAAGTTCAATACTCGATGTTCCTGACGGTTGTTGAAGATACAATGTTTCCATTCGAGAAGTTGTATTTTCAAGTTCAAAAATTTTTCTTTCTAAAAATGCAATTTTTTTGTCTCGTGCTTTTAGAAGAACTAATGCCTTATGAGCTCTGCATTCGTCATCCCATGCGTTTCTAAAATAGAAATTTGCAAAAATTAATAATCAGTATAAAAATCATTTAGAGATAAATTTTTCTAAGATTATTTTAAAATAACTTTTTGAGCTATATTATCATTGAATATAGAAAGTACACAAACACAATTTCCTGATGACTGAAAGTACTTTAAAGGATGCCGAAATAAATTGCTGCATCGCGTCGAGCGAAAAAGAGACAAACGACAAGGGTTGTTGGAGCGAAAGAGAAAGAGGTGCATATTTAATTCGAGCAATTAATGCCGTCTTGTAAAACACGCCGCTAGGGTGGCTGCTGCTCTGTAGCCTCCCTCTTGCCGTGGCAGTAATGAGCCCGATAAATCAGCTGCCTCTGCACTCGAAACTTGGAATAACTTCGAGTTTCCAGCAGCTCGTTGCCCTCTCCGTCTCAAAAAAAAGAAAAAAAAACAGAAGTAGAATTTCCATGAAAGGAATGAATCCACATTTTCCCACAATTCATTTTTGTAACCAAAAAATATAAAATTTAATCTGTATTTGCTATTAGAAATCTAATATAATAATCTGTAACGAAAAATTAAAAAACGAAATTGTTCATATCTTTCGTACTGGATTTCTAATTACAAATTCGAAATTGATGATCTTTAAAATTTTCAGAAAAAAAACTGTTTTAAATTATTTATAAGAAGCTTCCTAATGTATTCCTAAAAATCTAATCGTAAAGTTAAATTAATTTAAATTTAAGAAAAGTGTTTTCAAAAACGTTAAAAATGACGATGATGATGATAAAAGAGCTCTTCTTCTCTTAAGGAGAAATTTCCCTTAATCCGACACTGTTGGGCCAGATTTATGACAATTAATTAGGCATAAAAACCAGGGTGGTCGAAACAGAAAAAAAAAATGCCACAGATTTTCCCACTTAATCCTCGCCAAAAGAGGCTCTTGTGCAGGGATGACGAGGCGTGATGTTCAGTTAGGAATTCATTAAAGTGGCATCGCATTTGTAACGCGACCGCGCGTCCCTCTGCTTTCTAATTAAATAATATAATAAATGTACAAAGCAGCGATTAAGTCGAATTTTGTTGAGCACGAGTAATAGGTGAATTATACTGTCGGATTAGCTTATATTTTGCCAACATCAGGTCATTTTTTTCTCATCGTATTCTCTACGATTATGATATTGAAGAAATATAATTTATATATTCAATTACTTTTTTTTCTAAAAGCTTAGTAGCAGCAACAAATTAAGAATTAATTTAAAACTAGCATAATTATAATTATATAATAATAAAATGCTTGTTACATAATTATAATCTGCTTTTTTATAAATAACAAATTGAAATAAAAATTAGAAATAAAATATTTTATTTAATTTATATCATGACAGTCCAATAATTGTAACTTTTGTAATAATTGTAACTTGTAAAATAATAATTTGTAGTTTTGATAATAAATAATTAGTAGAATTTAAAAAAAAATACTAATTCAATTTAATTTTTTTCTTTTGGCTCATCTTGCTGTGGTCGTTTATATTTAGTTTTTTAATTCTTTCGACTCCTTTTCTTAACCCATTAACGCTCATGCTTAGACACATGGACATATCTGCACAATCAAAATTGGAAAGAGGACTGCGGTCCAAAAAATGACTTTTGACGTTAAAAATTGTTAAAAAAAAAAAATTTGTTTAAACAAATTGTTATAAACAAATTAACAAAATTGATGAATTTTTTTGAAACTAACAGTGCCATTCGATTCTACGGGAAAAATTACTAAAAGAACAAGTATGACTTTTTCAAAATTTTCACGCCATTTGTTATAAATAATTTATAAACAAAAAATGCACTGTGGTGCACCCATCAGAGCCCATGCTTACAAGTAACACTACCCAAGTTTAAAACTGGGATCGACTTTTGCTTTGGACCATTTTGTAGAGAATCGAAAAATATTTGATACGTATTTTTTTATTTTGGCAGACATGATATTTTAGGGGTTGAAAATGGGGGTTAAAATAAAAAAAAACCCTCAAATGTGTGTAAAGTTTTAATTTAGATAAATTTTTTTAAATTCAGTCGATTCGCTTGAAACTTGTTACTCGGGGGTTTTCAGGGTTGCTGATTATGAATATGAAGTCCGATTTGCAAAATTCAAAATGGCGGATGATTTTTTTAAATTCAGCTGATTCGTTTGAAACTCGTTACTCGGGGGTTTTCGGGGTTGCAGAAAACGAATATGAAGTCCAATTTGCTGAATCAGCTGAATTTAAAAAATCATCCGCCATATTGAATTTTGCAAATCGGACTTCATATTCGTAATCAGCGACTCCGAAAACCCCCGAGTAACAAGTTTTAAGCGAATCAGCTGAATTTACAAAAATCATCCGCCATATTGGATTCGCCATTTTGAATTTTGCAAATCGGACTTCATATTCGTAATCAGCGACCCTGAAAAACCCGAAAAATAAGTATAGAATTAATTTCAAGAATTAAAAATTTGGATTTATTTTTTTCAATTCATTTTATATCGATTCTAATCGAAATTGTTGAGTTGAAGAAAGAGAAAGAGAATTGTTTCTGACTGGGATGAATTCTCGTAATATGGTTTATTAAAATTACAGAAATTATAGAAGGAGGGTCGCGGAACGTTAACCGCATCCCGTCTAGGGACAAACCGCGACAGAAGCAGGACATAGAAAGACAAGGGTGAGTTCTCTCTAAGTCAAGAGAAAGGAGAGGGGGTGGTGGTGGTGATGGTATATGTTTGCTTTATACGGACATCCAAAACGTTGACCACCGGGAATTACTCTACGAGGTCTATGCCGCACGTCTAACAACAAAACCACGAGGAAGTGGCCCTCTCTTGCCCAAGCCATGTCCAGGATTAATGTTATTGCTTTGCCGATTCCCTCGGCTTCACAGACAAAGCGAGATTAACGGCAAGACGTTGTTCTATATGAACTTAAACCAAAGGGTTGTTATCGTCGCGAAATTTCCTATTCTATTTTCTTTTAATTATGCAAGAAACTAATTTACAACTCATTGAAAGTTGATCTTTATAATGAATAAATACAATATAGGCTGAATCGGCAGATATAACTTCTATATAATCCGTAATATAAATCATCGTTTTGATTAGAAATTTATTTTCGTCATTGTGGGACAAAAGTCCTTATATATTGGACCACCATGATGTTTGCAATCAATTGGAACAATAGGGAAGTGAAGTTTTAGCTGGAGAGAATAAATGCCAGTGACAGAGCAGTGAGCAGCAGAGATATAGGTACAATTGTGTCACGCCACTGATATTAATTACGATAATTGCTTGCCTGATGATAAATGATCGGACGTGTCATCTTGGAATAGACCCAGAGACTATTCACTGCAAAGACTTCAAAAAAAAAAAAAAAACCTCAACCTCTCTCGCGACAATGATCTTTATATCTCCTCTTTTTGTAATTATAGACGGCTTAATGAAGCGTCTTAAAGAATGTGCCGGTAGTCATAACCCAAAGCTTTTATCTACCATCGATATTTTATTAAAATAAATGTCATGGAGATTAAGAGAGAAAGAGAGAGAGAGAGAGAGAGAGAGAGAGAGAGAGAGAGAGAGAGAGAGAGAGAGAGAGAGAGAGAGAGAGAGAGAGAGAGAGAGAGAGAGAGAGAGAGAGAGAGAGAGAGAGAGAGAGAGAGAGAGAGAGAGAGAGAGAGAGAGAGAGAGAGAGAGAGAGAGAGAGAGGAAAAAATTCCATACTGACCCAGAATCTTTTTAATCTCCATTTTAAGAATTAGTTCATAAGTCCAATCATCACTGGAATTCTATTAATTATGACAATAATGGAATTAATCAAATTGATTAGTTTATCAAAAATTAGACATTGGATGTAGGTACAAATTAAGATTTGATAGAATTTTTACAATTAGAATATAAGTCTTCTTGAGCAAAATAATAATACATGCCAAAAAAAATAAATAAATTCAAAAGGAATTCTATAGAAACGACTGTTGAGAATAATTTGTGTATGAGAGTGAAAAAGAAAATACTCTTGATTCGTTCGAGGGTCTAACGACAAGAGTCGTAATTGCGCTAAACGATCTCTCGGTTAAGCGGCGCGGCGCAAGGCAGTATAACAGCAATAAGGGCGAGCCACAAAGAATTATTCAAAGGTCCCTTATTCTTTTAAATCCTCAAGATTCTTCGACTCAAGAGCGATTGTACCACTTTATCAAGTTGAAATCTTATTGTCATGAAATAAATACATTGTTTTCTAAATAGACCCTCGGAAATATTCTCTGTAAAATGACTGATGATGACCAAAAAAAAAAAAAAATGGCTAATAATACTTAAGGGGTCGGATCAAATCTATAAAATTTAGTAAAATAGAATAAAAATTTATATTGAGGAATTCTATTACAAAAAAAAATTGTTCCCTAATCATATTTTAAGGAGGCGTTAAGAATCAAGATCGAATATCACAAATCATTGATTTACTTTTAAATGAACACGCTATACTTTTTCTAACGATCAAAAATGAAAATGATAGAGAAGGAGCTAATTACTATTGGAAGAAACAAAAAAAGTTGTTGGGATTAACCTGAAATCAAATAATGCAAGTCATGCTGTTGAGGCAATTCTTAGCTTCTGAGGTTAAAAAGAGGTTATAGACTCCCGTCGATAATCTACTCATATAGTTATTTGTTTTTCAGTTTGACTTTTAACGTAATCTTTTAACTTTTAAACTATATATATTAAATATATTTCACTACTGAAGAAGCATCATATTTTATTGACAGGCACAAAGTTTCTAATTAGAATCTTTTTCTCCATGAAAATTTAAATTTCTAAATCTCGATTTTTTTTCTACAAAAAAAGAAGTATTCTCTAAACTAATCATGTTTGATAGCACCATAAAGTCCACCTTCGTTAATTTCGTTCCTTAAAAAAAAAAAGTAAGAAAAAAAAAGAAAAAGTCTTTCATCTACTGTGAAGCAGCGGTAAATCACCTTCGAGCCAAGGATGGTCTCCTGACTGGGGATTTTATTTTTCCAAGAGCGAATTCTACGCGAGAAGGAAGAAAAAAAAGGAAACAAGACGAAGAGGCCGCGGTGTAGCCATTAACACCTCATGGACAAATCACTCGATTTTCTCGGACGATTTTCCCGCGGCACGTCCAACAAATAAGGAAACACAATGTATCACCCGAGGGAGACGACACACGGTTTAGTATTGCCAAAACTAGGAACCAGAGAAAAAGAGAGGTGGTTTACTGCCAGTCGGGTAATGATGAAACAGATGGTCTCCTATACGATGAGGGTAAAGTGAGAGAAAGAGAGAAAACTCGTTGTCCCTCAGGATGGGGAAGGGAGAGCTAAAGGAGAACGCGTTGATGAAGTGTGGCCATTATCGGTACAGGACAAAACCTACTTCAACCAACCAAGCAACTTTATTACCGCGAGGAACAATGTCTCCTTAAATCGTACATAAAAGGATACAAACTTACATTATTTCCAAGTTTTATGAAAAAAAATACTACCGAATTTTATTTACAGAAAATCGTATTCAGAAATTATCATTTCCTTTTTGCTTATTTTTTTTTTTTTTTTGTTAATGTTACCCTTAATCTGTAGTTATTAATGTTTCACCCTTAATTAAAATAAATTTATAGCTTAAAATCTCCAAATCGAATTTATTTCATGATCAACAGAACTAAAAATCAAGCTAAAAAATTTAAAATCAAATAAAGATTCACTGTTCTGCAGATTGCATGATAAAGTCATTATATCTAATTACGAAAAAAAAACGAGACAAGATTAATTGTCCTCACCACACGTTCTTTAAATGGGAAATGTTGAATGCATTAGTCAACATATAGACTTTTTTTTTGTCGCGCGACGCATATAAATTCTTAGAAAAGCAATTTGCATTGGTTTCAAGATTTCAATTAAAGGTGCATATATAGAATCTATAAAAAATAGTTTGTAAATTTAAGACAGTTTATCACATAGATCGCAGAAAGATTCTATATACGTGTGTTCTAAATTCCACAATTAAAAAAAAAAAACAGAAAATGAATAAAATCAAAAAGAATATATAACTTGTTTTACTAATGATATTTACAAGGTTTGTGCAAATGCTATCAGGAAATTGCACCACTCTGTAATTCTTCATTCTTGACTCGAGACAAAAACAATCTAGAAATCTATTATATTAAAATGTTTCCTTATCAAAAGAAAATAAAAATAATTAACTTAAATGAGAAGCAGAAAAAGACTTCCGAATCGATAAAAAGCTTGATTTTGCCTTTGAGAATTAATGTTTGCTCTGTTTTCGAATAAAGTGTCCACAACTGAAATGCCTGATAAGAATTCTTTTTTCAAACCTGTGGGACATGTTCTAAATTACGGTTTCGATTCCGCACACACAAGTTCTGAAAGTCATTGGTGCATCGTTAGTCGCAGCTGTGTGCAAGAGATGCATGCTGATGTATTTACGTGCCCGCGGCGGCTCTACGGTGGGATCGTTACAAAATCGCTTCTACTTCTTCTTAACGAACCATTCATACCTATATCCTATGTCAGCCTGTCCCATTTGACAGGACATTTAAAGATATTATACATGTCAGGAAGTATCTAATAGATCCAATATACAAAAGAGATTCATCTTTACACTCATCTATATTTAGAGAGAGACCCCTTTCCTATAAAGTCCTCGGAAGGTATTAAATCGGAAAGAAAAATTCTTTTCAAAGAAATATTAATCTGACTTCAGAATACGAATCGAGGAAATTAATATTTAAAGCTACTTGCATATTGCTTCCGATGCGCGAGAAAGTCAATATTCTGAATGCAGACAAATATGATTCATTTTCTAAATGATCATATTAGATCGTGATGGAGCGAGATATGTTCAATCAGACGAGTTTTGATTTTCTATTAAAATGACTTAGACAGAGATGAATAAATTTTAAGATCAGAAATGTGTATGAAAAAAGTAGAGTTAATAAAAGAGACATTGACTTCCTTAACTAATTTATTAAATTGTTTTATTATTTATAAGTTAAGTAAAGATATTTATTTAGTTTTGTTTCTCCATAAATATGAATAACAATTATAAAAATGTTTATCAATTTTCCGAAATGAACCATTGGCTCGAAAAACGGTTAAACGCCTTAAGTCGTTTTTTGTAAACTCTTCGTATTAATTGTCATCTAAACTCCGCATAACCTATAGCATCACCAAGGTTGCTATCACCATTATCAGCTAGAGCATACTTTGTCTTTGCCTGACTGACAAGATTCTGAAGAGTTTTAGGTCAGTCCTTAATAGTCATGTTGACATTTTTCTGGACTTCGCAAGACTGTACCATCTTGGCGATCTCCTCTTCGATCCTCTAAAGACACTCAGCTTCCTCCTGCCTAACACTTCTCGCGTTCTTCTTCGTTTAACACTATTTATTTTTTACACTTGTTAAAAAGTTTTAATTCGAATTTCAAACTACGTGCTGTTCGATCCTACTAAAAACCACACCCTTTGGCTGGACTGATCCTCATACTGTGGAAGTGTGGTCAAGCTTTAAACTTCGTAGGTGAAGTTCTCTGGGATTTTTTCGACTCTTGCCGTTTCCGATCTTTTTTATCTATTTAATCTTTGTTGGTGCAAGAGTCTTCTTGGACTCCTCAAGGGCTAACCTGAAGACTCTGAATCCTCCGCTGTCTGTGACATAACTGATGTTCTCCTTATCGCCATACTTTTCTCTACATAAGAAGCAACTTGGGCTTCTACTGCAGTTTGCAAACTTATGATCGACTTCAACGCACTTGAAGCAAGCAGTAGATATGTTCGCTTCCTTACAAACTCTTTCTATGTGGCTGTATGCCAAGCATCGGTGTTACCAAATAACCATCTTTTTATTGAGTAACGCCTAAAGCCAATCCTTATGCGTTCCAATTTCTCCAGCCTGTCCGCCTCCTCTGGGTCGATGACTACAACCGGGAGATTCATTTCTCGTTAGTTGGGTCCTAGAATTGTCACCTACCTGGCTTTTGGAGAACTTCCGCCAACGCCTGTTGGACCTCCTTCTTCCTAAGTAAGACAATCCACGTCGCGGATCTCCAGTGTGACCTGTCGATCCACGATCTGCATCTTCTCCATGCTTCCTACTGCTTTGGTGACATCAGCGGTAAATGCCTCTTTATTGGAGTCTTCTCCGATTTTGATCAGATGATCTCTCTTTCTTGTAGGCCTTGCACGCTAGATCTGCGTATGGCTGAAGTGCGGATTCACATTCCTCCAAAGTTTGTTCAGTATATTGGCATACGTTGTTCCTGTTACGACTCGGATTACCATTGTAGATCCACTCTTCGCTTTTTTCTTACTGGTTTGCTTAGGATTCGGTGCTACCATATTCGCAACCTTTTTGACAGGTGCCTCCTATTGCATCTGTTTCTTTGTCTCAGCGTCAGCCCTCTCCAGACTGCCGGAGCGATTTTTTTTGTTTCTGCGCGCCAAAGCCGCTTTTCTTGGATACGCTATTTCCGGTTCACCTCCGCATAATCTATAGCGCCACCAAGGTTGCTATCTCCATTATCATCAGCTAGTGCGTGTTTTATCTTCGCCTCACTGACAAGATCCTGAAGAGTCCTAAGTCCGTCTTTAATAGTCACGTTGACATTCTTCTGGACTTCGCAAGACTGTACCATCTTGGCGATCTCCTCTTCGATCCTCTAAAGACATTCAGCTTTCTCCTGCCTTATTTTTAAACACTTTTCGCGTTCTTCTTCGATTGTCTTGTTGTCTAGGTCAGACGGAATCAAACTTCTTCCGCTGCTGACGCTTGAAGCGCTTCTTCTCCTTCCTCCAAGTCTTTCCAAGTGGACCAGGATTGTTGCATGTATCGCGCTCTCTTTCGCGTATATTGACGATCAGAGTGTAGAGAATTATTGATTAAAAAAAATTGTAAACAAATTTTTATATTCAAAATTAATTTAAACTAAATTCTAATAAAGAAATCACTATTTATTTAAAACAAAAATAAAGATATTGGAATTTCTCTTCATTGAAAAGTTGTTTAGAGATTATTAAAAGAATTTTAAGACAAATTATATATTAATAATATATTGCAGTTTATGGAATTTAATTGCAGAAACAAACTATTTTTGATAAAAAGCTGAATGAACACTGATACTAAATGTAGGACAAAGTAAAAACATGTAAATTATTGGAATTTCAACAATGGCCTCAATGTAAGACATATAAAAATTTATTACACTCTTAACTTTTGCCTATTACCATTTTCATAACAAGTTTTTAGTGACATTATTTTTGTAATTTTCTCTTTTTTAAACTTTTAATTTAATAATTTGTACAAAAAATATATTCACTGATATATTTAACAGATCTTACTCTGCAATTTACTCGAAATTAATTACCTATACACATGTAAGGAAAAAGTGAACGGAATATTAAATAGATAGTTATCTTAATTTCATGTTTATTATCATTTGATTTTTAAAATGTCTTTATTAGTTGAAAGCACTTATAAAGCAATAAACATTAGGCGTGAAAATAAACATTATTCTAATTGTATTTTGACCAATTAATGTCTTACAGGTATTTAAAAAATATTCAGGAGAAAAAATCAAAGGAATTATTGTTTTGTACTACATTAAATGCCTCACAAATTTAATGAAATACGTTGATCAAAAAAAAATTTTATTTTTAAAGAAAAAAATATTATAAAGTGGCAAATAGAAAATCTACTTTTTTGGCAGGTATTTTATTTTGTTTTCATACATTAAATGAAAAAATGACGTTAAGGACAAAAAAAATAACTTTTGAAAATTGATTACCAACAAATTAGATTATCTCTGGATATTATGCATGGCCGCTCGTGCATGACGATCTCATAAAAAGGCCTTTGTACTGCAATAAGTATTCAGTCAACGCTTCTGATTTTCAAAAATATTTTATCTACACGAATTCCAGAATGACAATATTATAAATAATAATAATATTGTACGTGTAAAAACGTGTAAACAAAAAATTTTATACTATTAAATAAGCTATTTAAAAAATTAAAATAAACATTGATTTTGAAATGGTATTTGAATAGTTAGAAATTTATATTAAAAAATATTATAAATTATTTAAAAAATTATAATTCAATAAAGATTAAAAATAAAAATTATATGAATAATTAATTGATATATTTTATTATGAATTATAAATTCGTGGTCATTTTTCTAATAGGATATAATTTTACATATTTACTAAAAGCATATATAGTTGATAGTATATATTTAAATCCTCCCTTAGAAGTTGGTAATTGAGTGTAAAAATCAATCAATAAAATTTCGCCTTGTTTTTTCGGTGCTTCAGTTTCTTATCTCAGAAAAATTTATATTTGAAATTTTTTTTTTTGACATGAGTCTCAACTGGATATTCTATGTCTTATTATTTTTGCAAAATGTAGATAATAAAAATATTCATTTAACATACGAAAAACTCGCTTTGGATCGACGTATCCTAAAAATTGTTAGATTTTTAGATTAATCAACTATACTTTATTGAACAAAAATATATATGGTAGAAAGATAACATTATTATGGAAATGAGAATAAAATTATATTCAAGATAATTAAATTTTAATCTGTCTATATAACGAACTTCGAACTTATAGTCTTACATAGAGTGGTTAGAACAGACAAAAAAAAATGCCAATAGAGGTGCGCCACCTGACAGACTTTACAGTAAACTAAATTCAAAATTAATTGACACATGAAACTCATTTTTACTTTAACATAAATTTAATGAGTTTATTATTATTATTATTATCATTATTTGTTTAATGATTTTAAATCCAATTATATTTTTTGTTAAACATAATTTTTTTTCTATACAATCTTGTTTTTGTTCTTTTGCTATATTTTTAAATTTATTTCGCAATTCTGATTATTACAATTTTTTTTTCTTACCAGAAATTAATTAAAACATATTATGCTGAAATATTTCAGTCCACAAAAAATACTTTTGTATGCTTCTTAATCTTCAAAAGAAATTCTTTCACCCTTGAAGATGAGGAACGCAGCAAAAAAAGATTAGAAGTTGACTCTCGACTATTATTCCACCCACTGCTTTTTGGGACAATGTAAATATAATTTCCCAGAGAATATCTCAGCAAAAGGACAATAAAGAAAAAAGTTCCAAACATTTCTCCGCATGGAAAAGTCAAAGAAAACTTTTTTTTCCAAATTTTTTCTTCCTGACATTGACAAAATGTTCACATAGTTTCCAAAAAAAAAAAAAAAAATGAAAGTAAGTCTAATCCCGTTTGAAATAAAATTAAATAATTAGAGAAACTCAATTTCAGAGGAATCTTATATTTATAAGCACGTGTGAAACTCGCAAGACCAGCTTGCGTGTGGCTTTCCTATTTCTGTACCTTTTCTCTTTATTTCTTTTTTTTTTTGGTGGGGGGGAAAGGGGAGAATTTCATACCACGTTTCCCGTTTCTTTGATCCTAACCGATAGTCGCTAATGCGTCTTTGTTATTTCAGTACTCGTAACCTTGTCAACTCTAATTTGACACCTCGCTGTATATGAATTTCACGCAGATTTATGAAAGATGACAAAACTCGCTTTTTCCGGTTTCAAAAATTTCTGAGAAATTTTTTTTTTAAAAAAAATATCAATTTTCAATTTAAAATAGTAATAATCTATTATAGAGTTAATAAAGTGATTTTAATTTTAAGAAATATAATTTTCAATGCTTATTAAAGTAAATTAAAAAAATAAATAAATAAACTTCCACTTAGTCATTGTTATAACGTTACAAATACTTTTTCAGAAACGTGTATCGGAAAGGGATTGATCTACCTGACAAGATTGCTTCTGTCCTGAAAGTGAGTGTAAAAAAGCAGCCCTCTTATGTCGTCGAATGACGGGGCAATTTTGACAACCCTCGTTTTGTAAACTAGGCGCGAGGGAATTTTCGGCTAAAAAGCAAGTGATTAATGATTACTGCGGAACTCAACGAAGGAGCCCTCTGCTTCTATATACACATACACACACTCTGAAAACGGGACTCGATCTAGCGAGAATTTCTTGTTGCCTCAACGAGTACGTGTTGAAAATTGATTCTCAATTACTTGTCATCAAGAAAGAAAAACAAAAAAAAAATTACAAAGAACATGTCTATATTGCGATTTAATTTGAGATTTTCTTTCTTTTTGAGAGTAAAATCAATTTTAAGTTCTGATATTTTTTTTTATTTAGTCGTTTTTTTATATATTTTTAGTACTTTATTTATTCAAATCACGAATGTTGTAATTCAAAAATTTTCACCTTCTTCGTCTGCTAAACACAAAACGCATGCGCAGATTGAATTTATTCATCCGCCATTCATCACTCACCTGAGTTACAACAGTTTCACCGCAAGAGCGCTAGTGTCGCTAACTTAATTTTTTAAAAATCAATTTTTTGTTGATAAAACATTTATTTAATAATTTGGATAATAATAGCGCTTTTTGTATTATTTTTGAGAGTTCTTTATAAAATAGAAATATTTTATTTATTAAATAAGTATAATTTATGTAATTGAAAAATTTTGAAAAATAACAAAATATGGTTTAGAACATTTTCTTGACATTTTTGTTGAAATGCAAAGAGTAATATTTCAAAGCAGTGAAAGAGAGGGTAAAGTGAAATAGTATGTAATTTGAACGAATGTACGACAACGTCTCATTTGTCACTTAGGTGACACGAGAAGTGAGTGACACTGTAGTCCAACAATACTCACACACACATGATGAACTGCTTTTTCATCAGTTATACCAGTTACGTAATTATTATGTAAGAATGAACACGTCAATGTTTATTTGCGCATGATTCTCCTAAAATGTTGATTTGAAAGAAAAAAAAATTAAATCAATTTCAATCAATAAAATAATAATAATATTATTATATAAGCTGCGCGCTTCGCATGACAACTTCCGGTTAAAATTCGACCTTGACCAAATTTTGAGGTTATGTCCGTCTCCACGCTTATGACTTTTGACGTAAATTTGAGGCTATGTTTTTCTTTGACCTATGATCTTTAGAATTTTAAAGGGGGATGGTCTTTTTCTAATCTCTGATCCTAATTTTGAGATTATGTCCGTCTTCACTCCGTCAAGAACCTAAATTTTAGACATATGACCTTGATTTTTGAGGTTATGTTCGGTTTAATCTATGTTTTTGACGTTTATTAATGTTATGTTAATTTTGAACAAATGTGGTTAATACAATCTAATAGCGTTAAGGGTCATTCCATCCTGGGGAATTTAGGCTATATTCACAGTGAAAATTCAAATAAGTTTTGAGGTTATGTTATTTCTTGGTTGGCGGGGGGGGGGGGTGGGATTTCTTGCAAAAATTTGAGATTATGTCTGTTGGACATTGCCTCGAACCTAGCGACAATCCTGAGGACTTGCGGCTATATTCACGGACAAAATTCATATAAATTTTGAGGTTATGTTCCTTTGTTGGTTGTAGGGGTTACTTCTCGACAAAATTTGAACTAAATTTTGAGGTTATGTTCGTTTTTCTTAGTTAGGGGGGATTTTCCGCCAAAATTTGACGTAAATTTGAGGTTATGTCTTGGGGACTTGCGGCTATATTTATAGTCTTGAAACAGCGTTAGCGTTGGCAACGATATCTTTTTGTAATATAAGTAGATATATAACAATTATTATAATCAATGTTATATATAGGGGAGCATTCAATAAATGAGAAAATACAAATAAATTTTAAATATTTATTTTCATAAATTCATAAAATATTTTTAAAGTGTACATTTATTGAAAATTCAAGGAAAACATATATTATTAAGAGTATGTGGGAACCTCCCACGTGACCTAGTATGGGAAAATGTGTTTTGGTAATATACATTTCACTCTAAAATGAAAAAAGATTTTTGTCTAAAATTTTGAGGGATAATAGATTTGGGTTCAAAGAATCTCGCTGTTCTCCAAAAAATACATAATTTTGTGTTAAATTATTAAAAAATGAAGTTTAAAAAGTGGCATTTTTAAACGAAAATGAAAACAAAGATGGCGGCGCATACACAGACGTTGCTTGAGTGTGTCAGTGCATCAGTAAACAGCGCCAATTCGAGCGAGTGGCCGCTGAATGAACTACGATATAATACATTATTTTACTATTTATTGCTTTATTTTTATTATTTTTTCGTTATGTTATAGTAAATGTGAAGAACAGCGAGATTTCTTGCACCAAACGAAATCATTTTTCCAAAATTTTAACCCAAAATCATTTTTTATTCCCTCACAACACAAGGATATTCAGGATATCCCTGGGACGTCCTGGGGATATCCATTTGCTTTTGGCGATTCGGATATCCCTAAGATATCCTCTGGATATCCATGGACATCTCTAAGATATCCCAGGGATATCCAAACCGCCGAAAACAAATCGATATCCCCAGGACGTCCCGAGGATATCCTGAATATCCTTTTGTTGTGAGGGTTTCAGAGAAATTTTCAAACCACGAAAAAACGTCCTTTGCCCACATACCCTTAAGAAAGAAATTTCTTGGTATTTCAAAATACGATATTGTGAATTATTTTCTTATTCCCAAACTTGTCATTAGCATCCTGCAAAATGGATTTATTGAATATTTAAACAAAACAAAAATTCAGATGCTTATCTAATCGATACAATACATTGGAACATAACATCCTTTAATGTTACCTAAATATAAAATGTAATCAATGTCAATTGAATTCATTGATTTTCTAAATATCAATAATAAATATTTCCATTCAAATTTATTCTTCAACGAAAACGAAATTACAGAGAAATTACTGGTACTATTATTTTCATTTTTAAATTCATTTTTTTTATTATATTTTTTTTTTAATAACGACTATAATATATAATTTTAATAAAAAATTTTTTTTTTAATTGCATTTCCTTTTTTTTAAAAAACTCGAGCAAATAGTAATTCTCCAATAAACACAACAGTACAACATAAAAGTCCAATCATTAGAAAAATAAAATAATTAGCAGTTAATTTATTTACATTCTCAATTTCTTGTTGTTGACGAAATTTATCATTCAAAATTCTCTCATTATGCCAATTACTAAACCACTTTTCATTTAAACCAGCTTCATTTATTTTTAAAATTAATTCATTAAATCTATTAACAAATGGAGAACCGGAAACTAATTTTATTGATAGTGGAAAATTAATAAAAACTTCAGGTACAATTTTCATCGATGAATATGGATTATTCTCCATTTGTTGAAAAAACAAACGCTTAATATCACTTTCATATCCAATACATGAAATATTTTTATAATTAACAAGCATTTTAATGCAATCCACCTCTGAACTAATCCATTGATTTTGAAATTTTTTATTAATTAAACCAATATCAGATAATAATAAACGATAAAATGTTTTACTAGGATATGTCATTTTTAAATTTGATTCTTTTAATTCATTTATTGTCGATACACTTGTATCTATTTCTTGTTTAATAAAAATACAATTCATCGATAAAAATAACCACGATGAATAAACAATACATGAAAGATATAATGTGGCGAATAAAATTCTTTGTTTAAATTTTTTTGGTTCATTATCAACGGAAAGACCAAAAATTATTTTCACAATGTATAATAGAGTCCAAAAATTATTAAATTTCAATAAATAAACTACAATCCAAATGAGAATAATTAAAATGATTATAAATAATGTAGCGTAGGAGAAATTTTTTTCTAATTTAATTTCACTATTTTGTTTTATAATTGGTACAAGTGCAACGGTATTTAGATATTTTATAAAAATAGTACTCTCATATTTTATATCTTTTCCAAAATGCATTTCATTTGGAATCATGATAAAATCCAATTTTTTTTTAGTTAAATAATCAAGTAATATTGGCATATGACTAAAATGATCTGATGATTTTGTTGCACGTGGATCTAAATTTTTTCTATTACTATCGGTGTGTGTTATCATTTTGAAATTCATTTTTTCAGCAAGAACTATTGCCATCTGAGCAATTGGTCCTGAGGCAATTATTTCATTGTCTTGTTTTTTAATAGAAAAATTCAATAATTGAGGATCATTGAAAGAATGTATTCCCACTTTTAGGGGTAATTTATTTAAATCATTAAATTTATTTGGATATAAACCATCATTGTTAAATGAAACATTTGAAATTGAATAATTGTCAAAAAATGAATTAAATGTATGTAATGTAAGAATTTCTTGTGAAACAAGAAATTGAAGTATACTCACTTCTGAATATTGCATGTCCCATAAGGATTTTAATAAATTTTTATAATTCCCTTCTACTTGAGGCGTTACATTTAAAACTAAACATTTCGGTCGTGTTTTTTGTCTAATTATTTGAGTTATATTACTAAACACTTTATTCACATTATTTATTGTCTCGTTCATAGATAAATTGGAATTAGTTTCTTTGATTATAAGAAAAAATGTCGATGATCCAAGTTGATGATTTTGATGTAACTTCTCTAAATTGGACAATAATCGATTGTCAATGTTTAGATGCCAAATGGGTTGTTTTTGGATAATTGTAAAAATTACATCATTAATTATTTTTCTCTGCTTTATTTTAGTGTCAATGTTCATTGAAGAAAGAGGAATTTTTCGATAGATGTCAATTTTTTTATCTTCATCAACATCACTCAATATCACTGTTTGATATGATTGAATTTCATTGAAAATATATGATGACAATTGTTGAATCCAAACAATTTTTTTTGCTTTTTGACAATGAATACTTAGAATTATGATAAAAAGAATATAAAAAGTGGACATACTTTGAACAATGTTTGATAGTAACTGAAGAAATATAGTTTATTGTATTGAGTCAATAATATAGAATTCATTGATTAAATTATATTCCCTATAAAATAAATGATAGGTTATTTTAGATAATTACTTTAGTACATTTGGAAATTATTTTTTTTTTTCATTTTGGAATCTTATTAATTTATTGTAATATATTTTTATTAATATTGAAGAATATAAATTAGAGATTTAATCGAATTCGGATACGTTTAAAATTAATCGATTGTTATCTAAAATATGATAAGAATGGGCAACGAAAGTGTTGATATTTTGTTGAATTAATTATTATTATTATTATTATTATTATTATTATTATTATTTTACTTGAATTTCATATCACTTGTTTCTTGAAGTAAAAGTCAAGTGAAATTAATGTGAAAATAGGGTAAAATTATGTGAAATTATTAAATAGAACTCTTGGAGTAGTATTCTACTGTATAACTTCACTTCATTTTACTTTCATTACACTTCGCTTGATTTTCAATTCACTATCACTTCATTTTAATTGCTATTTATTTTAACTCATTTTCAATTCAATTAATATTCACATTCACTTCAAATTCACCATACTTTTAATTAAGATCACATAACATTCACGATTCATGTATTCACTTACACTTACACTTACACTTACACTTACACTTACACTTACACTTACACTTACACTTACACTTACACTTACACTTACACTTACACTTACACTTACACTTACACTTACACTTACACTTCACTGTAAGTTATTTTAACCATACATTCAATTAACTTTCCTCAATATTCACTTAAATTTCACTTCATTTTCAATTTATCTACTCTTTCAATTAACCTCACTTTATACCATGATATTCTGTTCACTTTCAATTTACTATATCACACTTACACTTCGCTTTTAATTCACTTTAAATTCAATTATGTGAATATTAAATAAAATCAAAATAAATGAAGTAAATGTAAATTAAATTAAAAGCGTAAGTGAAGTAAATTAAAAGTAAATTAAAGTAAGCATTAAGTGAAATGAAGTAAATGTAATTATAAGTAAGGGAAAGAAAGAAAAATTAAGTGAAATGTAATTATTGTAGCGAATATAAGTAAAGTAAACGTGTAGTAAAACATGAAAATAATTGAAAGTAAAATGAAGTGAAAGTGAAGTGAAAGTAAAGTTTAAGTGAAGTGAAATGAAAAAAATGAAGTGAAAATGTAGAGAATATTAACTAAAGTAAAATTGAAGTAAATATTAAAAAAATTGAAGGTAAAAGTGAAGTGAGAGTGAAGAGAACATTAATAGAAACGAATATGTAGCAAATTGTAAGTGTAAGTATAAGTATAAGTATAAGTATAAGTATAGGTATAAGTGTAAGTGTAAGTGTAAGTGTAAGTGTAAGTGTAAGTGTAAGTGTAAGTGTAAGTGTAAGTGTAAGTGTAAGTGTAAGTGTAAGTGTAAGTGTAAGTGTAAGTGTAAGTGTAAGTGTAAGTGTAAGTGTAAGTGTAAGTGTAAGTGTAAGTGTAAGTGTAAGTGTAAGTGTAAGTGTAAGTGTAAGTGTAAGTGTAAGTGTAAGTGTAAGTGTAAGTGTAAGTGTAAGTGTAAGTGTAAGTGTAAGTGTAAGTGTAAGTGTAAGCGAATGTGAAAGTGAAAGTGAAAAAGAAAAGTGAACTAAAAATATAGTGAATATTACGTATTTTAAAATGAAAGTAAATACTAAATAAATTGAAGGTGAAAGTGAAGTGAAAATAAAGAGAAAATTAATGAAAATAAAGTAAGTTTATCAAATATTAAATGAGTATTTTACATAAGATATCTACAATAATCCAATATATATATATACATAAACAAACTAAAAATAAATTAAAAATAATTTTTTTTGTATCCCTTGTATGATTATTTTTTTAACAATAAAAATTCATTTTCTTTTTCTTCTTGATTTCTACACCCCCTCGGAACATAAAATACAAACACTTAATTAAATTAAAAAAAAAATTCCATTTGATTGATTTTTAAGATAAAATAATGCAATGTCATAAAAATTTCTTACTAAAAACAATTCTAAAAATATTATAATATATATTATATAAAAATAAATTATTTCTCTAGTGTCACGTGTTGTCTACTACAATATAGTAACATGTTTTCTTTCTACATTTTTTTCCTTCTAATAACAATAAAATATCAAAATGCACAAGAAATTTGGCAAAAACATTTATCAATAATAATTGCAGAAAAATTGCAACCCTATCGAACAGTTTTAATATCATGTGATAGTAATCAAAAAATTGCTAACAATGTGTTAAGGCAAATAATGCAAAAAACTCCCGTCTTGTGTGAAGATTATGAAAAATTTACAAATCATTCGATATTAATAAATAAAAATGATCAAAATCTTCGACAAACAACATTGTTTATTATCATATTGGAAATTGATAATAACGCTAGTGCAAGTGAATTTGAAAAAAGAATAGACAATTATTTTTTCTCATTAAATCGTAAATCTGGTGCAAGAATGCGACCCAAATGTTTAGTTATACTAACAAAAGTAATTGTAAAGAAATTTTTTTCCGAAATAGTGTTAAAAATTTTTTGGAAATATAAATATTTAGATGTTAGTGTACTTGAAATTTGGTACAATAATATTGTGCAACTTTATTATTATAATCCGTTTAGTGAAAAAATATTTCAACAATTATTTACAATCGATACAAATTTATTTCCCGATAAACTTAATAATTTACATAGATATCCATTGAAAGCTCTAAAATCTCATAAAAATACAACTAATACACTTAATAATTTACTTTTTGGTGAAATGACAAAATTAATTTCTGAAACACTCAACACTTCAATAAAAGAGGTTTCAAAGAAAATGGGTTTTAAAAATTTAAATAAACATTTTCTTTATTTTGATTCTTATGATTTTTTCAAAGAACCACAAATAGTTAAGCATAATGTTAATATTGAAAATAATGAGAATAGTAATGTGATTAAATATTTAGAAGTTGTTGCAGTGATACCAATTTTTTTCAATACAAAATATCAATTTCAATTAAAAGAAAATTTCATCTACGCTGGTATATTTATAATTATTTTAATAATTCTCATATGGATTGTAAATCGATTATTTAAATTTAATCCACCTTGGAAATTTATTAATATTCTTCAAATAACATTGGGAATGTCAGTGATAAATGAACCAAAAATTAATTCTCAACGAATTTTTTTTATTTTTATATTTCTATCGTGGACAATATATTCGGTATGGATTTATGAGGAATTAACAACAATGTTTATAAAACAACGTGTTGAACAAAAATTTTCCACATTAAACGATATTATTAAATTAAATTTAACGCTATCGTTTCCTAATTCTGATTTTAAAAAAGATTTTGTTGATGCTACTATTAATTCTCCGGAAGTACATGAAAAACTTGAAAACGCTAAAGATAATGATAAAGAATGTCTAATGAAATTAATTGATTATAAGGATAGAATTTGTTTTAAATATAAAATTAATGTAAATATTCAAATAGAAAAGGAAGTGAAGAAAAAATTAAGGCATAAGATAACAATAAGTGATGTACTTGGTCAAATTCCAATATCAATGAAAATGACACGTAATTCGCTGTATTTACGAAAATTCGATGAATTAATGTTAAAAATAATTGAAGCTGGTCTTAATATAAAAACATATAGAAATTATATGGTACATTTAATTTATTCAAATCAGAAAAATGAGGAAATATCTAATGAAGGAATATCATTAATTAAGGGATTAATTTATTTTCTTTTCACTAGTTATTTAATTGGAATTATTGTATTTATTGGTGAAATAATAATTTACAGTAGGAATTTTAAATAGACTTAAAATGTTGTGAATACATTATTTATTAATGTGTAATTTTAAAAATCTGTCAATAAAATGTTTACAAATTTATTTATATTACATAACCTCAAAAAAACTATTTTTATTACTATATTATTGTTATGTTGGTTTTTGATAATTGTAAGTGGACATGTTAATAAAAATAAAATACAAAGTAATTTTGACGTTTTGGAAATGGAAAATTACCTAGAATTTTAATACCGTAAAATATTTTATAGTTACAATATATTTTTAGAAAATTCTCTACAGTTATGACGATGATAAAAAATTAGTGTTATAAAAATATCCCTATCAAAAAATTACACGTGTAGATTTGGCCTCATGTAACTACACGTGTAATTCGTAATTTTGAAATTTAAAGTTATTTTTTAAAAAAATTCCAAGTGGATAATTTATACTTGAAATTTTTTTTCTAATTTAAAGAATTTGTTACACGTGTAACTACACGTGTAATTGATAATTTACATATAACTCGAATATTTTAAAAAATTTTACACGTGTAATCGGAACTTTAATATTTCTCAAAAGTGTTATAAACTTTTACACGTGTAGTTTATACTTTGAAACTTTTTTGAAATTTTAAGAATTTGTTAAACGTGTAAAATTTTATCAAATATTTAAGAAATTTCAAAGTATGAATTACACGTTATACGTGTAACAATTCTTTAAATTTTAAAAGGTGTCAAAGTATGAATTACACGTGTAAAATTTTATCAAATATTTAAGAAATTTCAAAGTACAAAATACACGTGTAATTACATGGGGGCCAAATCTACACGTGTATTTTTTTGACAGATACTTATAATTCAAATTATGAAGAAATAAATATTGTTATTCGAAATTGATGAGATTTTCATTTTTAAAAATTTTAGGCTATATGTGAATAGGCACATATAATTTTGTATATATTGTCATGTTGAAGCCTGCGTCCCCATACCACTTATAAAATTAAAATTTATGTCTTTAGTAAAATGTTGTAAATAATTTATTTACTATTATCATTTTCCTATTATTTTAATTAGAAAAATTTCATTTTATAATTCATTTTATTATTTTTATATTTTCAACAGCGCTAATTTTACATAGAAAATCACAAAATCGTCATGATGAAGCCTTCATATATTTTACAATAAATTCAATAATTATTAATATTTTCTGTTAAATAAAGTTCCTGTAAGTTCATTTCCTGTAAATTTAATAAATGTTTAATTATTATTATTATTATTTATTAATACATTTTCAATCAAATTTTTTAAATATTTAGCACATATTCAAGTTTCATATAATATACATAAATAAAAAAATACATGAATCATATTTACCATTACTTTCTATTTATCCATCGAATTTTATTATTATTCAAAATTATCTTTTTATTAGAAAAATATTTATCAAATATTAATTCAATGATAAAGACAATAGTTGAAATCAAATGTCCTACAATTAAAAAAAAAATAAAATTCTTTTTAACACTTCCAACAATTTCAGTTTCCTGTTGATGATCATAAAGCATTGATGGAATTATTTTTTGGCTCCATTCATGAGTTATCGATTTTCTTAAACCAGTTTCTCTAATTCTCAATATTAATTTATTAAATTTCTCAACAAATGGCGATCCACGTGCAATTTTAAATGATTCTGGATATTGTCGAAAACGTTCTTTTATAATTTTCATTTGACGTTCTGAATAAATACTTATTTGCCGATAAATCTCGCGTTTAGCATAATTTTCTTGACATATACAAGAAACATTTTTATAATTAATTAAAATTTTTATACACTGTTTATTTATTAATGATTTATCAATAAATATCATTTCAATATTATTTGCATCTTTTCTAACGTCCTCTTTTGTAATTTCATTGTAAAACATTGGTATAAGATTTGATTTATTAACATCGTTAATTGTTGAAAATTTTAATTCCTCTTGTGAATATATAAAAATTTGTGTCATTTCTAAAAAAATCCACGACGAATACAACATTGATACGAAAAATATAAAAATAAAGATGATTTTTTCTTGTTTTTTTATTGAATAATTATTTATTGTTGATAATCCTAATATAAATTGTAAAATAAATATTGGATGGGAAAAGTTTTCATTACATTTCAATAGACGTGTTACAATTGAAAATAATAGCATTAAACAAATAATAATAATTGTAGCGTAGATAAAATTAACATTTATCATTGAATTAATTTCTTTTTTTAAAATTGGCACCACTATCACCAATTCCATTGGTTCAATAAAAATGCTCGTCTCATAATAATCTGTATCATTTTTACCCAACATTCGACGAAATAATCTCAAAATATCATATTCTTCTGTTTTTAATTGATCTAATATATTTCTATTATTTGTTTCATTAAAAAATTGTTTAGATATTGAAAAATTCATTTTCTCAGAAATAATTGTAAAATATGTATATTTTTTTGTTGTTGTTAAAGAATTATTTTTATTTTGTAACCAAATTATTTTTTCTCCAACTTTTAGTGAATAATTATATAAATTTTGAAGTTTATCAGAAAATATTATACTGTCGTTGGTAAAATTTTCAGTTAAATAACATTTTGAAAAAGGATTAAAAGTGATTAATGTGATATTTTCTTTGAATTGTAAATAATTGAGGATATTTGATTGATTTCTTCTGAGAATTTTAAGAATAGTAATATTTAAAAATTTTTTTTCCCACAATTTCAATAATAATTTTTGATAAATTTCATATTGTGTGTGATTTGTTATATGAATTATTAAACAATTTGGTCGCATACGTGCTCCTGATAATTCTTCTAAAAAATTGAATACTTTTAGAAAATTTGATAAAATTTGTTCTGTTTTGATGTGAATTTCTTGAATTATTATAAATAAAGTTGTTACCAAGGGATTTTGTAATAATGTAGAATTTTTGAGATAAACATTTGAATTATTAATGTCAATACAAAAAATTGGATATTTTTGTCCAATATTTAGAATCACTTCATCGACAATGTCATTATGTTTATTGTGATGTAAAATTACTATTTGATAGGGATTAATTTTATTTTCAATATTAGTCGATAATTGTGTAATCCAATTTTCATTTTTTGTATTTTTTGATTGTACACTAATGAGTAAGACGAAAAACACAAATAGTATCATACTTTCAGTATTATTAGAAAATGACTGAAGAAATTTTTTTTCAATAATTATGTTGAACCTTCGTATTTATAGATATTTAAAAATTTATTTGATTTTAATTTATTTGATATGTTAACAATTACTTTTCTTTAAAAATTATTTTGTATATTTACTCTAAAGGTATAGAAATTTTCCTAGCGCATGTAAAAAATGATTGATTTATATTTTAACAAGGCCTTTGTAAGCTTCTATAACGTCATATGAGTATATATTAATTTCAAAAAATTGCTTTGTCATTTGAAAAGAATTTTTTCATTTTTGGAATAGTTCAACTATTGATTATATAAACGTTATCAAAGTGATCTCTTTATTAAAATTTCATTTGCACTGGAAAATTATATGAAATGTAATAACAATAAAAATTAACTATCCAAATTTAAAGTAATGAGAATTTCACTTTCACTACATTTTCAATTCACTTTCAATTCACATTCAATTCACTTTTAATTCACTTTCACTATACTTTCACTTCCACTTCGCATATGAAAGTAAAGTTATAGTCGAGTAAAAGTATTGCTATTGTAAATTTAATACTTTAAATTAATTTTAATTTAAATAACAAAATTTTTAAATTTAATATTTTTACAAATATTACTTTTTTTCTGTTGACATATAAGCGAAAGTGAAAGTAAAGAAAAAGTGTAGAGAAAGTGAAGTGAAATTAAAGTGATAGTGAAGTGAAACGAAAAGTATAGTAAAAATGAAGTGAAACGAAAAGTATAGTAAAAATAAAATGAAAATGTAGTGAATTAAAAGTGTAAGTGGAGTGATAGTGGAAGTGTAGTGAAAGTATAGTCAAAGTCAAGTTAAAATGTAGTAAAAGTGTAGTGAAAGTGAAGTGAAAGTGAAAATATAGTCAAAGTAAAGTAAAAATGTAGTGAAAACGAAGTGAAAATGAAGTAAAAGTGAAAGTGGAATGATAGAAAAGTGAAAATGTAGTGAAAGTGAAACTATAGTCAAAGTGAAGTTAAAATGTAGTGAAGATGAAACGATAATGAAGTGAAAGTGGAATGCTAGTAAAGTGAAAGTGTAGTGAAAGTGAAAGTATAGTCAAAGTGAAGTTAAAATGTAGTGAAAGTGAAGTGAAGATGAAACGATAATGAAGTGAAAGTGGAATGATAGTAAAGTGAAAGTGTAGTGAAAGTGAAAGTATAGTCAAAGTGAAGTTAAAATGTAGTGAAAGTGAAGTGAAGATGAAACGATAATGAAGTGAAAGTAAAGTGATAGCGAAGTGAATGTGAGGTGAAACCAAAAATATAGTAAAAAAGACGTGAAAGTGAAGTGAAAGTGTAGTTAAATTAAACCGAAAGTAAAAATATAGTCAAAGTGACGTGAAAATGTAGTGAAAATAAAGTAAAAGTGTAGTGAAAGTGAAAATGTAGTGAAAATGAAAGTATAGCAAAGTAAAGTGAAAATGAAATTATAGCCAAAATAATGTAAAAGTGAAGTGAAAGTGAAGTAAAAGTGAAGTGAAGTGAAAGTAAAAAATTTCAACTCACACTTAAATTAATTTTTAAATCAGACATAAAAGGTACTACACAACTTTTTTTAAAATTTTATTTCCCATAAACATTTCCGAGTATAATTATTAAAACATTTTTAAACAATTATTTTAAAATAATTTTTTTTTCAAAAATAAAATTTTATAAATAACAGGGTGAGGGGGAGGGAGGGGGTGAAATTATGCTAGAATTATGATTGGAATAAACAGGTCACTGTAAACTGATACATGTCACTGATAGGGGTGACCAGAATTCGTGAAGATAGTCAAAATTGCTTATTCTTCATGAATTTCTTGTCCTTGGCTGAGTCATTGTTAACGGGTCTGCTACGCTTTCCCAACCAAACTCCACCGCCGCGCCTCTCTCCTATTTCCCGCTTTTCTCTCCCACTCTCCACGCGTCAGGCCCTTTGCTGTCAACGCGTCACTTCTTTAAACCTCCTGCTCGTCGGATACTTTTCCGAGCGGAGTCTTCAGTTAATTTGTTTATAAAAAAGGTTATGTTCGAGGTTTAATGTTTTTTAATCTATATATATGAATTATAACTTATAATTTATTATAAATAATTATTATATTGTAATAATTTGTGATTAACTAATTAATAATTATAATTGTTGTTATTATAATAATTGTAATTTTATTTATTGTTGATTATAAATATTATTGTTATAATGATTTATAATTTATTTTATAATTTATAATGTTAGATATATATATATGTATATATATATATATGTATGTATATGTATATATATATATATATATATATATTCGTGTGTGTGTATGTGTGTATTACATTTAAGTTTTCAATTTAGTTCTTATTGTTTAACGCTACGAGCGCTGTTCTGTAGTAAATATGTAGTTATTATTTCACTCGCAGTCGAGATGACTTGCTAAGTGTATATAAGGTCTGAGTGTTAGAACACCAGCCAGCAGAGATTTGCCGCCTAACGGCGTGTAGGTCTCTTGCGTACTTTCAAAATAAAGGTTCTTCCAACTGAACTTTTTTACTTTTCTTTCACCCTACTACCGTAGGCCGACTAATCAATTTCTATTTTCAGGCCCCAACCCTCTTTCACACTCTCACTAACGTAAATCGTACGGGGAGTCTCTCTCTACGGGCGTTTACGTTACGTGCAGGGTCTCTGGCCCACCTATCCGATACGGGGAGTCACTCTTTACGAGTCGGATTACGGTACGGGCCCAGAGAACACATAAACCCGCCTAACGATACGGGGAGTCACTCTTAGCGAGTCGTTAGGCTACGGGTAACCCTCCAGCAATATTCGCCAGACAATCCGTAAATACGGAAAGCTACGCTTCTCATCGTCGTCATCACGTGACGTGACCACCAGGTGCCGCCTCACTAACGTAAACGTACGGGGAGTCACTCTTATCGAGCGTTTACGTTACGTGAAGAGCCGCAAAGCGTTTACGGCCCACCTACACCGTTACCGGGAGTCACTCTCAGCGAGTCGGTTATGGTACGGATGCCGGAACCACCAGGTGACGTCATCTCACTCGCTCTTGTTTCACTCCATGCGACAGAGAGAGAGAGAGAGAGCACTTCACGTGACGTCACTCTCTCTTACTCTAATACAACACAAACACTTTCGCGCCTGCACAAACGTAATTTTGGTAATTTGTTTACGTTTTTTCCCACCTTTGAGCCTTTTACCCTTGTGACTGGTATCAAAACAACATCATTGAATTTTTTTTAATTTTCTGATCGACGTTATAAAGCGAGCAACTCGCATATATATATATATATGCGAGTAGTTTGACCGATGTTTGCGAAGAGTAAACTTCGCTAATTAAAATCCTGTGGCCCTTCTCGACCAGTAATCAAGAAATGCCTTTAGGCAGCAAGGATGATTGGACATGGCTACTTCACTGTAACCCCTTTTACCAATGAGTTAGTTAAACGCTAATAGAAAAAAGAATATTGACGAATTTCTATTTCTTTCATTGCGGCTATAATTTATCTCGTTCACCCGTTACTAAAATTTAATTATATATATATATATATTAGATAATATTTCTATTTACTTGGTAATGTAATTTTCAATTTTCTTGCTTATTGTTCTTGGTGATTCCAATTGCTTTTCCAAATTCATACTTCTGCTGAAAAATAAAAAAAAACTGAATTAAAATTTTTTTTTGACAGAAATAGCCCTATGTAATTTAGAAACTTTAATTAAATTTTTAATAAAAACTTTTTTTAAAAAATTTCAATCAACTAAGTTACTTCCAATTAGAAATTCGTTCAGTAAATATTAGTTACAAAGTAATTTTGAAAGTTAATGGTTTGTAGAGAGCAAATTTTTTGTTTAGTAGAAAAAAGAACCAAAACTTGCATAGCGTCCCTGCAGAGGGCAGCAGAAGCAGAAATGATTCTTCGGCGTCCCTACAGAGGGCACCGGTAACATGAATTTTTAAATTTTCCTTTACTAAAATCATTATTCTAATTAAATTACGTACTATATGAGAAACATAAATAAAAGTATAATATACTTTATTTTTCAGTAAATACAAAAATTTATTTTTTAATCAATATCGTTATCGCTAACATATACAAACATGTAGTTATCATCGCAAGAGTATTTTTAAAATAAATTTTTTTAGCATCCTCAATTTCTTGTGTGTCCCATAAAATAAAATCAACACAGTGACTGCGTGTCGAGTGCAATATATATTCTAATAGAATGTGCCTCTAATATATTTAGTAACGAATATTTTACTATTATTTGAAAAGCTTCATATCCACGTGTGTGAGTGTGTGTATTTAGTTTAGGGACACGTGGTCGCACTTAAGTTTCATTGGCGCCAGACAAAGCTTCCTATCGCGTTCCTGGACAAAAAAAGAATTCGTCTCCTGCTATAAATATAATATCGGCAAATGCTTCTACGCAATAATGATACCAGTAATATTGCAAGTATCAGAAAATATGTCTAAAAATACTGCACTTTAAAGACACATTTCCAATACGAAGAAATTTTAAGTGAATTTACTTTTTTTTTGTATTATCTAAATCAATAAAAAGAATTGTTTGCCAATGTTGTTGTTATTCATTGACACTTTCAAAGTCTTGAATTATATTTTATTATTATATTAATTATTGTTAAATTGATTAGAAAAAAATCAATTATAATTAATATTATTTTAAATAACCATTCGGAAAGGAAAAAAACGCCGGAATTTCCGTGGCGTCCCTGAAGAGGGCAGCAGAAGCAGCAAAGATTCCGCGGCGTCCCTGCAGAGGGCGGGATCGATGCAAATATTTTACATGCGCCTCTGTTAATATAACTTTCTAATTACTAAAAAATTATCTAAATTAATTAATTAATATTTTTTTAATAATAATTTCTCCTTTTTTTTAATATAATCTAAATAAATGAAAATAAAAAATTGAAATATGATAAAAAATAATAATATTCAGTTATTTGAAAGTTGGTGAAATTTATATTATAATTATATATTATATTATTATTATATTATAATTATAATTAATGTTATTTTGAATAACCATTCGGAAAGGAGAAAAACGCTGGAACTTCTGTGGCGTCCCTGAAGAGGGCAGCAGAAGCAGAAAAAATTCTGCGGCGTCCCTGCAGAGGGCGGGATCGATGAAAATATTTCACATTCGACTCTGTTAATATAACTTTTTAATTACTAAAAAATTATCTAAATTAATACTTTTTTTAAAATAATTTCTCCTTTTTTTGTAATATAATCTAAATAAATGAAAATAAAAAATTGAAATATGATAAAAAATAATAATTTTCAGTTATTTGAAAGTTGGTGAAATTTATTATTTATACAATTCAAAATATTTTGAGTAGAAGAATAATATATTCTAAAACAATTTGGTAGAAGACGTGAGGGGTTTGATAATTTAATGTTTTATCCCTGAACATAAAATATGTGTTCAGCAATAAATACCTTGTCACCAAAGAGATGAAGTTGGCAGGAACTAATGTTTGTTTATCTTTATACGACCGACGAGTTGACAAACAAGAGACAGTTTCAACCCAATTCCCCCATGTGTTTTTACAAGCGAGCATTAGCGCTGAAAATAACTTTTCTGGTTATACATATATCTCTTACACTTGATTCTCTCTCTCTCTCTCTCTCTCTCTCTCTCTCTCTCTCTCTCTCTCTCTCTCTCTCTCTCTCTCTCTCTCTCTCTCTCTCTCTCTCTCTCTCTCTCTCTCTCTCTCTCTCTCTCTCTCTCTCTCTCTCTCTCTCTCTCTCTCTCTCTCTCTCTCTCTCTCTCTCTCTCTCTCTCTCTCTTTCTTTCGTTGCTGTGCGCATCGTTGGGGTGTAAATTTATCGACTTTTAATGGTTTCGAAATCGTAAAAAAAGTGCAAAACTGCACAACTACTACTGCTAACTCGAAGACTTTGTCAACGAATCTGTCCAAGTTATGTCAACATTGGAACTTGTGCCAACAGCTGTTTCTAGCTGGCGTAGTTATTTTCAAATCCACTGCTTAAACTTATAAAGAATTGGGAATTTTTTTTTTTTTTTTTTTAAACAAAAAACTCGAAATGTAAATTATAAATAAATTAGATAAAATTGTCTTTTTTTTAAACACTTTTAAATTTATTCTTTTAGAGTATTAAAATTAAGAAAATAATTTAGAATTAATTTTTTAGAAGATGAAATATTATTTACCATTTTTTTTTTTTTTGTTAAATATTTTCAGTATGAAAGGGCAAATTTTGTCTTTCTTGTAAGCTTACTTTTTCTTATATTTATTATATAAATAAATAATTTTATTTTTATTTTTATAATAAAATAATTATTTATAAATTAATTGTAAATTGTTATTGAATTTTGGTACAAATTTTAGAAATATGTGAAATTCAATAAAATCCTAGAAAGGAATAAAATGATTCAGCAGTAAGTGGAAGAGGAATTTGTCTGAGATATGATAAGCTTATTCCACTTTGATGAACGTTGAAGAAACTTATATAACGCGATTAAATATCTGAGCAAATTATGCCATTACATATTATAGATGAACCTTGACTATGGCTTTGTGTTTTGGTCCTTATTTATTATCAATATATTAGTAAAGTTTCTACTTCATGTAATTTTAATTCTTAACTGTGGGGGAAAAAATAATCCTAAACAAATTAATTTTGACTATACACCATTTTTAAATCAACTTACAAATTTTTTTTATTAAATTACAGATATAAATTATTTAAAATGATCAATTTTGTTTCAAAGTTTTGAATTTAAATTAAAGAATTTTTTTTTCATTTGAGAAAAAGTTTTAAAAATTTCAAGATGGCGGACACAATATGGCGTTGAAATTGATTGTAAAATTTGAAAACATTGGTTAATGTTGTTCAAATTGTTAAAAATATCATCGGATTTGCCTGAATTTTGTTATTTGGTGCTTTTCGGGGTCGCTAATTACTAATATAAACTTCGTTTTTAAAAATTCAAAATGGCGGATCCAATATGGCGGACTTTTTCAAAAATTCATCGTATTTACGTGAAACTGGTTACTCAGAGGTTTTTAAGGTCGGTGATTACGAATCTGAAGTCAGTTTTCAAAAATTTTAAATGGCAAACGAAAAATGATTAATTAATCAAAGAAAAAAAATATTTTCTTTAAGTTTTTTTTCAAATTGAAGTTAGATCTTTGCACCTTTTTTCGAATATAACTTCGAAAATTATGTCTTTTTTTTAAAGTATCATATTTTGTGTTTTGATTTTAACGAGTCAATAATTTGCGTCAACAAAAAAAAAATAAAATAAAAGAGATGGTGAAAAGAAAAGTCGCACAAGCACTAGCAATAAGTGAAGGATAAATTACACGCCCATTTAAAGACAGAGAGAGTACAGGCGTGGACGAGAAATTTGAACGTCGATTGTACGAAATTTACAGGATGTTTCGGTACCTCCCTAATTCGGCGAACCGAAGATCATGGGAAAAGGGCAGCCGCTCTGGGACATCGAATCGAGAGAGAATAAGAGAGTGGTTCGAGGACCGTAAATTACCCAGGCTCTTCTTTTATTCTCGCGATATCAAAGAATTACGTATTATATATAGTTACTATATATATATACTGTGCTCGAATTGTCCTTGCAGCAATATAGTTTTGAAATTTATCACCTAACCATCATAATTTCGATTGTTTTTTCTTTTTCTGAAAGAGAGAAAGAGAAGGGAGGATTTTTCACTAAAAAAAATATCTCTTCAAATAAAAATAATTGAAAATTTTTTTTTCAGTTTACAATAATTATTACACAGAAAATAACCTCGCGCGGAAAAAAGATTTACCTGGAACAGCGAAACGTTTCACTATAGTAGCAAAAATTTAACTTGTTTCAGGTAATTTTTTTTTTTTTTTTTGTTATTCTAGTGAAATCTTTCATTGTTTTAGGTAAATAGTTTTTCCGTACAGCGAAACGTTTCACTATAGTAGCAAAAATTTTACTTGTTTCAGGTAATTTTTTTTTTGTTATTCTAGTGAAATCTTTCGTTGTTTTAGGTAAATATTTTTTCCGTACTGGACTCATTTTTGGTGCAACTCATTTCAAGATGGGTATCAAGTAAATGAAGGAAAATTTTAATTTTTTTCACGCTAACACTGAAATATTTATAATTTCTTGTTTTCATAACTTTTCAAATTTAGCGGTAAGTCTTTCGGCAGTGGCGCCGTTAATTTCAACAAGTCCCACGCTATGAGGTAAGGTTGGTTTCCATTGTCCCCACTCGCCATTTGTCATAATTTTCGTCAACTATCGCACCCTGCTCTCTTAAGAGTTTAGTAACTTTATTGTTTAAATTAAAAATTACTATAAAGTTACTAAATTTTCACTAGAGCAGAGTGCGGTAGTTGACGAGAATTATGATAAATAGCAAGTGGAAACAATGGAAACCAACCGTAGGCAACAGTAAAATGTTAAAACATATTTATAACCTAAAAATTGTTTCTCTTCATTGTATATAATTATAAAAAAAAGATACGTAAAACATACTGTGTATGTGACATGAAATAAATAGAAAAAGAAAATAAACGTTTTTATTACTTGACACAAATTTTACATCCACGGGGAAAAGAATATATTATTGTTAGAGATATACTGTGCTATTTTATGTGAATTGTTTTACTTAGGAAAATTCGCGAAAGAATGGGATTTTTTTTTAACGAAGGCATATTATGGAAATAGGAAAAACGTTTTTGTTCAGATCACAAAAACTTCTTTAGGTTTCTTTTATGTTTTGTATATATATATATATATATATATATATATATATATATATAGTTGTTCGACTATATCAGTTATAATTTGCGTACAAACAACTTCCGACTTTTAAAGCGTTTGTTTAACTTTTCTACACCCAGAGAAAAAATTTATTAGTTTTGAATAAAAACGTATATTTAAATCATTTTTATTTATTTCAAATAAATATTTTATTTAAATTAAATAAATAAATGTTTGTTTGAAATTGTCGTATATGTTTCTTACAAATAAACAATTTTATTAGTACTTTTTAAAAAGGTACATTTGTGGCAAATAAATAATATATTTAATTGAAATAAAAGTTTATTCGAGTTGAACGCAAGCATGCGCAGAATACTGTATACGATATAACTTTAAAGATGTCGGACGTAGTGAAAACGAGGTGACAGATTAACGCGACCAAGCAGTTGTTTGTACAAGGATTGATTATTATTTGATTAAAACAAATACTAATTTTAGGATAATTAAAGAAATGTTTTTATTCGCAAGTGTTTATTAATTAAATCACACTTTCCTTTTATTTTGAGTGCCTTTCTCCCTGTTGTGTCTCAAATGTGAAGCAGAATTCAAATCAACTTATCATTGACACAGAGAAATGGAAATTGTTATGTTTCAACAATATCCACGGAACATACAAAAAAATAACCACGAAATGTAAAAATTTAAGATTTTCAATTTGAATCATAAATTTTAATTATATCAATTCCAGAATATTTGGCTGAATACCAGGCAATTTTGCAATTTGTCCTAAATATAAAATATATTTGTAGCAAATAAAAATTTATTTGTCTCAAATTTAAATATAAAAATTTATTTGAGACAAAGAAAACTTTAGTAGGCTCTGAGACAAATATCCATTTTTATTTAAGTCAAATACATTTTATTTAATTCAAATAAAACATTTCTCTGGGTGTATAACTGTGTCCTACCTATAGTCACTCAAACATGAAAATAAAGATAAAACTTGTATATTTAAAATACACATTTGAATAAATGTAAAACCACAAAATTGTTTTATTTTAAATAACAAAACAAGAAACATTTAATTTCAATTTTAGAATAAGAAAGAAGCAAATTCAATTTCTTTTCTTAAAGAATTTTTAAAAATAGTTTCAGATTATAAAATACTTTGCTTCTGACGGTGAAAGACTCGGTTTTTATAAAATAAGCTAGTGAGAAGAATTCGCTAGCACGCACCCTGGCGACACTTTTCGGAATTATTTTCTTCTACGCATGTTTTCATAAAGCGCGGGAATGTTCAAATATAATTCGAAGCATTTATACCAAATAAGTAGTAAAAAAAATTAAATAATATAATAATAACAATAATAATAATAATATTAATAAGAATAATAATAATATTAATAATAATAATAGTAATAATTAATTTAGAATGGTGTGATAATAAAGCAAATAAATAGAAAAGATTAATCTTTCATTAGTAATGGTTTTTGGGGTTTATTTTTAATGGGAAGACATCTTAATTAAAGAATGAAATCATTTTTGAAAGGAAATTTATATATACACGTGGACAATTCGTAATCAGCCTGAATTCTCGTGCTTAACACATGGTTCGACGTCTGGTGTTTCTCCCACGCGGTAATTACAAGGCTTAACGAACGTAGTCCTCTAAACGGTTGTCACGATAGTATATATATATATATATATATATAAGACATGAATTTATCTCCGTCGATCATGCGAAACTTGTGTTGGAAAATAATGATTCCATATACTTCATGAGAAATTAATTTTTTTTAAAGAAATAATTGTCTAACGTATGTATGTACCGCACCAAGAAGATAATAATCAATCCTTTCTTCTTTAAAAGTTATGAAACTTATTGTGTATGTTATTGTAAACATATAACTTAACAAATAGATTAGGATAACCATTAAAAAAAAAAAAATTATCAAATAAATTAAATTCTTCTACTATATATTTTATTCTTGATTTTGAAAATTTGATTTTAGATTCGTTATAAATAACTTTAAAAACTTCTAGATACTAACAATAAGTTCCAAAAAAAATTTGACAATATTTCTAAAAAAAATGATCCGTCCTGCCATTTTGAATTTAGCAAATTTCTCTGAAAAATTCCTAATGACCCATATACATATACCTATATTAGTATTTTATTTCTGGTTTTAACCTTAAACTCAGCGGTGAAATGACGTGAAATGACTCATATATCTACCAATATTAGTATTAAAACGAACATAACCTCAAAATTCTAGGACGAAGGTTTCCCAGATTCAAGGTTATAGATCAAACCTAACCTAAAAATTCTAGGGTATAGGTTAACAGGATTCAGGGCCTTAGTTCAAATATAACCTCAAAATTCAAGGTCATAGGTCAAACATAACCAAGAAACGAACATAGCCACAAAATTTAGATAAAATTTTAATACTTCCAAGCCTTTAAAAAAATAATCATTAAAATGAAAAATAATAGAGGTTGGCGGGCGAGTAGTAGTAGTAGTAGTAGTAGTAGTAGTAGTAGTAATATAAAAATATTAATAAATAAATCTTTTAATAAATTTTTTTTAATTGAATTTCTTCGTTTCTGTAAGATTCATGAGATTCATTATATTATTATTATTATAATTCCGCATTTAATGCTTTGTAAGTGTTTCCATACAAATTTCAGTTGCAGATGTTACTCACAAGGGTCGCTAGAGGCAACTTCCATAAAGCGCCATTTTTAATTCCTACAATTTATGCTTATAATTTGTCACTAATTTTTTATCAGTTAATTATATTTTTTTTTCTTTCCTACATGTACTTTTATGTTCAGTGGAAAAAAATGTTATGTAGAATTTTCGAAAATAAGTCTTCCAATATTATAATTGACTATAGTAATGTTGTTGACTGATTTTGACGGATGTGCAATGTAATACCTGGCGAGAAATAATGCCATTTTCAGCATATAAGTTCCTGTGATTTACGAATCTATATATATATATATATATATATATATATATACGAGCGCGTGTCAATGAATTCGACAATTTGCGCGGGGAGCGACGTGGTTTTGGCGGTTTTGAGGAGGAGGAGGAGGTCGCTAGCAAGGTCTGTGGTTGACGTCGATTAATCACAAAGGTCGTGTGCTGCGGGCAACAATGTGGCGCTGACTTGCAACAATGCCCGCCTATCATATTAACGGGTAATTGAAAGATATCCGGCCGGAAAGCTCTCCTCCGTGATTTGAACTTTTCTTCTGTTATGTGTTTTTCATTTTTTTTTTTTCGTAATGTCACTACAATTCTGCGACGAACGACCTCAAAATGACTTGCAAAAGACTTCGCTTAACGCCTATTATGTCTCGTAAATTAATCTAAATATGTTCCTCCGCTTGTTAAATATACTCAAGTAGAAAATTTATTCCCATTGCTTGAAATCTATTAATTTCTTTTTTTTTATGTTTGTCAACACATATTTTTTAGGAGGAAAAAAATTATAATTTTCTTGCTAGTTGATGAAAATTTTAATATTAAATTGTGATTATTAGTCGATAAAGTAGATTTCTGAATGATCAATTTATGTAAAGCGGGAGTATTCTAAAATTCCAAAGATAAAAAAAATTGTTTCCTCCATATTAAAAAGAAATTATTTTTGACAAATTATATTTTGGCTAAAATATCTGAAGAAAAATGTTCTAGGAACAATATTTTCGTTATAAATATAATTAAAAGAATATCTAAGATATAAAATTGTTAAAGTTCTGCATTTTTTTAGATCGTAAATAATCGAGAGTAAAAGAAGTAAAAGAAAGGAGAGAGAGAGGGGGGGGGTGTTAATAATAGCAACCATTTTCGGTTGTTTCAAAGTTTAAGTTGGCTACGTCTTGCGTCGCGGCAGTATAGTCATATGAAAACATTCCGGGCGTCGATTTACTTTCGGGAATTCAGGCATAAACGTTGACGTATTTAAGGGAAGCTGTAAACCATCTATTTCGGTTGACCAGCCGACGTGCGCCAGCAAAATGAAAAGTTTCATCTCTCTTATATTGCGTATATATAATCATCAATGTTAATATTTTCTAATACATTTAAATGTTTAAAAAAAAATTTTACCTTTAATTCGAAGAATATTAAGAATTTTTCAATTGTGAACTTAAAAAATTTAAAAAAGGAAATCATCAGTAATAAATAATTTTCAATAAAAGTAAAACGTTGGAATTAGCGAACAAAAAAGATAAAAATCATTGCATGACGTGTGATAAATATAATATTTTATATATTTCTCACGATTTAAACAATTTAAAGAATATATATATGTGTGTGTTTGAGATTTATTGAATCAATAAAATGGTTTTCTGTAAATAGAGACATTTCAGTTCTATATTGTGGCATAGTTGTGTGGCGCTGCTAAGACATTTCCTGACCTTTTCTACTTCCATATGTGTCAGACACTTGCGATACCAATCGCGCCGATCAGTAGTAACAGTCAATGTGGAGAGTTTTCTGATCGTTCGCGACGTTGATTTATGCCACTATTTTTGCCCTTAACTCCACATTTTCAATTTCTTGATATATAGAGAGAGAGTGTAAATTATTTTTATTATTATTATTATTATCATTATAATTATTATTCGCAGTAAAAAAGCAGAAATATCAAAAAAAAAAAAAAAGTTCACACAAATTTTTTTTTGTCTGAATTCATATGTCATAATTAATTTTTATCAGTTTGATTGTCATTGAATTAATACACGGTTGTATAATAAAATTTTGTAATAAGGTGTTTTTCCTAACTCACAAAGCCAACAACAGAATTGTTTCGTAAATAAAATTTTATAACAAAGTGTTTTTCCTAATTCACCAAGCCAACAACTGAATTGGTCCATTGATAAAATTTTATAATAAGGTGTTTTTCCTAATTCACAAAGCAAAAAATCGAATTGTTCCATTAATAAAATTTTGTAATAAAGTGTTTTACGTCTGTATATTAAAATTTTATAATAAGGTGTTTTTCCTATAACAACCGAATTGTTCCATAAATAAAATTTTATAATAAAGTGTTTTTCCTATAACAACCGAATTCAGATTATAGTTTCAGACACTCTAATCCCTACTAATCTTTGCGGATTGAATCCGAAATTTTAACTAGAGCTTCAAGGCTCTAAATTTCGATTATCACGTTTCCTAATTTGCGGACTGATTTTCCCAAGATAGTGTCTCATTATTAAGTAATAAATACTTGAAAATTTCATCGTTGAGAAAATATACGAAGAATTGTTCGCAAGATATAATTCAGAAAAGCCTATATATATATATATCTACAGAAAGAAAAACGTTAATACAAAGATTTGCTCGCGCAATATTGTGCATCTTTTTTTTTTCTTTTTATCGTCAAGGTCCAAGTTGGTCAGCATTACATTGGAATGACTATCACTAACCACTATATATATATATATATATATATATGAACCGCATCTCGAGTTAGATTTGCTGCTTGAACGGCGGTACGACAAGGAGTTATGATATCGGCAGCGATCGCCGCGCCAAGTGAAAACACGGTGGCGTGAGTAATATACAACCATAGGGTGATCTTTTATAGTGCAGCAGCAACCACGAAGGGAATGATCCACGCTACGTTTGGAAGATAATATCGTTTCTAACCCCGCGTGAAGAGAAAAAGGAGAGAGAGAGAGAGAGAGAGAGAGAGAGAGAGAGAGAGAGGGGGGGGGGTCAAGGAGAAGCGAACCCGGAGCAGTCAGCGATTCTAGTCATAAATAAATACGACTGGCTACCATTCTCAATCCACTTCATATACTGTTGTATTTCTCGTGTGTCACTTCAGGTGCATCGGCAACTTGATCAACAATCAATGACATATCGTAAAAACGAAAAATTACTCAATTCTCTTTTTTTCTCACTAAATAATTCATATTTCTTTCTCTATTTATCAAAAATCATCGATAATAAATTGTGACAAACTCAAATTCGAAATTAATTTATTTTATTAAATAATTTTTAAAATACAGATAAGACTCGGTTGGAAGGTCAAAATAACTCAAGAAGCACGTAATATATCCTCAATATCAAGGTAATATTACACGTGAGATTCGTAATATAACGCTGTAATATTACAGTAATCTTACAGTGATCTTAAAATGTCCGCCTCAAGGTAATATTACCGGGAATATTACTGTAATATTAACGGTAATATTACAGACTGATTTGAGTTATTCATAAAGCATAAAAACCGTAAATATATTATAAGTCAATTTGGCTTGTTGGTAAAACTCTGGACTCGTGTGCTTTGAGTTTGGGGTTCGATTCCCTGGATGGGTAGATTTTTTTCGTAAATAAATGTTCCCATAATATTACTGTAATATTCTCTTGTAATATTACCTTAATATTACGGTATAATATTACTGCAATATTACTGTAATATTATCTTAATATTAGCGCGTAATATTACAGTAACATTACCGGTAATATTACCTTGAGGCGGACATTTTAAGATCACTGTAAGATTACTGTAATATTACAACGTTATATTACGAATCTTATATGTAATATTACCTTGATATTGAGGTTATATTACGTGCTTCTTGGAAATATAATAGAAAATCAATGATAGGCCTATTAGGAATTTCCTAATATAAATTTTCATAAAGGATTCTAAAAACGTTTTAGTTATTTGACATTCGGGAATTATTCTTTGCGAAAAACCAATAATTTCCTCGTTCAATTTGTTTAGAATATTAATAAAATATAATTCATATAAAACGACACAATTTTATAATAAATCTTGAATTATAATCGGTGATTCTATTACAATTATTCCGCAGAATATAACAATGTTACAATTAGGACCAGTGATTAACAAAGAATTGCTTCGCTCTGAGCGTCGTTTTCTCTTTTTTTGTCGTCTTACAAGAAACGTTCATTTGTCGTCTGCTTAAACGCAAGCTTAAAGCGCCATCTACAACTTTACGAAATTCCTACCGCGGGATCATTCAAATGTCAGTAACGACATATTTGTGAGACGCTTGCTTTTTTACCGAACGGTCAATACGTCGAACAGACAAAATGTCGAATGGACAAAATGTCGAAAAGCCATAACCTCGAAAAGCCAAGACGTTGAACAGCCAATACGTCGAACGGTCAAAATGTCGAAAAGCCAAGACGTCGAACAGTCAATACATCGAACGGACAAAATATCGATAAGCCAAAATATCGAAAAGCCAAAACATCGAACAGCCAATACGTCAAACGGACAAAATGTCGAAAAATTTTATTGACTCAAGTATAATTATAGTTAAGACAATAAAATTTTTTGACGTATTGGCTGTTCGATGTTTTGGCTTTTCGATATTTTGGCTTATCGATATTATGTCCGTTCAATGTATTGACCGTTCGACGTATTGGCTGTTCACATTATTTCAATTGTATAATCGAATTTACTTTTGACGCAAATTTCACTTATGCAAAATATTATTTTATATTAACAGTATTAAACATTTATTTAATCAATTTTCCATTTGACAAAATTCCCTTTTAACAAAATTTACGCTTAATTAGCAAAATAAAAATTTTTTTTTTACTCAAATTGCTATTTAACAAAACTTGCATCAAACCAAATTTCGTTTTCATGAAATTTCCATTTAACGAAATTTTCATTAGACAGAATTTTCATTTATAACAGAATTGTTGTTTAACTGAATTTTTATTAAAGCATATTTCTATTTTAGACATTAGTACATTTTAATTTAACCAAATAAACTCGCAAAACCACAACAAACTTAACCTAAAAATTATTTCACGAAATTTTCTTGAAAACTAATTTTCACATAATTATATTTGTATATTAAACATAATTTTTTTTATTCATATTTTTATTTAACTAAAATAAGATTAAATAGATGATAAATGATGAAATAATAATTGATACAAATAGAAATTTGCCAGCTAGAACTTCCAACAAGAACTTCTAACGAGAATTTCCAACGAGAATTTCCAACAGGAATTTCCGATTGGAATTTCCAGGGAGTGGAACACGTGGGTAAGAATGATTTCAATCGTTACAAAATAAATCGTAAAAACTGGGAATGGATTTAAATAATCGAATTTCAGTCACAAAAAAATGATTTTTGTTTACCTGTTTTGATATGGGATGAAGAAAAATTTTCCCAAACTTTGTCCAGTATATACATACAAGATTAGAGATTCAAAAATCCTCAATATGTACAAGTACCACTTAAAATAATTGCTCCTGCTTCCGTGCTAATAAATACCGAGGAACGTATATATATATGGTTATAAAATGAGAGGGGAAATTTCGCGCCGTCTCAAGGTGTATACAAAATCTCAATTGGTCTCTCATATATGCGAAAGAGAAACGATCAGGTGAATCCTTTAACAGCTGATATCCTCTCTTGACGTTCGGAAGCACTGCCCATCTTTTTTTTGAGAAGCAAAAGTGAGTGTCTTCTCGCACGGTCAACGCACTGAGGAGCAATCAAAATTTATATTGATGATGGAGGTTCCGGCAGTTATTACGGACATTAACTTTAATTAATGCCCAAATCTCAGTGAACAACCGTGTATATATATATATATATATGTGGCGATTAGAAGGCTGTATATATAGCCCCATTCACCGATTTGAATGATTAGTCAGTCGACGATTCGGAAATCATGGCGGTTGATCAAATAACAGCCCTCGGGTGCCGTGTTCGTGACCGACCTAGACGCAGTCATTCAAAAGGAAAAAAAGAAAAAAAAATAATTACCAGAGGAAAAGGATAACAGATTTAATCTACATTTTAAATGCAAAGAGAGAAATATTCCTAACATATATAAGTTCTGATCAACTTTTATAATGTTTGGTTCAATAACTTTTTTCAATTTATCTATATATGATATGATGGATGGAGTGAATAAAACTCGAGATATTTATCGATGTCAAGTGAATAGTTTAAAGTTATAATTCATGAAATTTGTTTTTTTTTCTAATTCAGTTGCGATGATAAATTAATGTTTTGTTGGGAGTGTGTAATTATAGACAAATTTGTATTGTGAGATTGTATGGTAAATGATAAAAGGTGAAATTTATTGAATTAGAAGTTATTTTTATAATCTCCTTTCAATAGACACGAGCTTAGAATATTTAATTTATAATGTATTTTATTAATTTTTCATAAATTGGTATTTATGAGGGTGTGTGTTCTATATGCAGTGTGGCGAAAAATTGTACTACACTGCGCAAATGTCGGTAAAGTAGTTTTTTTTAATTTGTAGCTTCTGATATATTTTCACTAAATTGTGAAATAAATATATATAATTTTATATTCCAATATTGACAAAATAAAACTTACTTTACAAAACAAGATATTGAAACTTTTTAACGCTGGCAATAAACATTTACGAATGTTAAAACACATCCACGACACGAAACCTGAAATTATAATTTTATGTTGATGAAAAATTTTTTTAAAAAAGTTTTAATTTATAACTTTAATTTTAATTTAAAAATTAACATAATTAAATAATAAAAGAATTTTTACACTCAAACATATCTTAGTGTCTTTTAAATAATTTAGTTTTATAAAAATTGCAACGTGTATTACAAAAAGTAGAAATATAATTAGAAATAATAATGAATTTAAATATTTACAACCTTAATTTAATGTTGAATTAAAATTAAAAAATTTTTTTTTATTCAATTTCATTAATATAGAAATAAATTGAAATATTGTTTAAATAACAATTTTTTATAGAAATTTTTATGGCATAATTTTCATATTTCAAAATTATTTACCGAATTATTTAGTATTTTGAATCTTCTAATTACTGTCAATCGTCACGTTATTTTCGTAAAACTAAAAATGATTGAATGAAGTTTGCAGTTTTCAATCAATTATTTATAACTTTTGGAAAAAATGAATTTAAAAATTTTTTTTCCATATTGTAACAATAATAATTTTAATATTTTTTAATTTTACTAAATATTTAAAAAACTATATTATTTTTTTTTAAATAGAATTGATTTTTAATTATATTTACAAGATTTTAAATTATGTAAACAATTATTATAATTCTTATTTTTATTCTTATAAATTATTTTATAAAACTGAATTTTTTTAAGAAATATTAATTAAAATTTAAATTCTAAAAATAAATAATAAATAAAATTTTTTAATTTTAAATAAAAATTTTATATTTCTAATAAATTGTTGTTATTGTTGTTATAAATAATGTTAATAATTTAGTTGCTATTGTTCATACTGTAAATAAAATAAAATTAAAAATATTGAGGGAATAATAATTTTTTTTTTAATTTATTTATTTTTCTATTGTTATTTAGAAAAAAAAACTCTATACGATTACACTTGAAATTTTAAAAATATTAATAAAATTCACTTATATAAAAAATCACTGTAAAAAATTGACAAATTAAAATTATTGAAATACATTAATTTAGAATTAATAATATCCGAATATAAATATAGATTCAAAACATTGACGAATTACTGCCCTTCCTCTTATTCTTTCTATCTATCAAGGGAGTCAGAGTATCTTTCAGTTTATCAAATCGGAGATACGAGTAATTTTTCATCTCTTGCATTTGATCTATGTCTTCCTTGCTCACTGAAAAATTTAGCCATTGTTTAATTATTATTTTATTAGATATAATTTTTACTAAATTTTTATTGCTTCATTTAAAAAAATATATTAATATATAAATATTTATTTTATATATAGTTACATTCAAAGTTGTACTATAAAATAATTAAAAGTTATGATGTGTAATTTAAAAAAAAATAATTTCAAATAATTAAAAGTACCTTAAAATTATTAACAAACTATTTTCATTATTAAAAAAAATTTTAATAAATTTATTAAAAAAATAAATAAAAACTCTGAGATGAGAAAAAAAATTTATTTCTGTCAAATCTAAATAAATATTTGTCTTAAATAAATTTTATTTGATTGAAATAAAAAATTTTATTTGTATTAAAAAATATTTTTTATATGAAACAAATTAATACTTATTTATCTCTGAGAGAAATATATTTTTATTTAATTGAAAAATTATTAAATTAATAAAATTGAAATTCATCTATAATGTGATTGGAAAATTTTTTTTTTCTAACTGTATCGTAATGAAAAATATAAAAAAAAATTTAATTCTAATTTTTATTTTCAATCATTTTTTAAATCATAAAATATAATTTAAGATCATTACTTTTCATTTCTCGATATCTAATATCATAAATGCTTTCTTGCAACGATTCAGGACCAGGTTTATTCAATTCAGTGGATTTTTCCTTTTTGACAAATTCGCTGACTTCTAAAATTAAAATTTTTTACCACTAATTAATAATTTTTTATTAATAAATATATTATTATTATTATTAATTTATTTATCATATAAATAATCATATTATGGGTATTTATAATTTTTTATTTATAAATTAATAATAACTATAATATTTTCTATTTTTTTATTAATTTATTTATAAATATTTACAAAGGTAGGAATTGTTTTTATTTATTGAATTAATATAAATTAATAAATTATGTAAATAAAATTCATTTAAAAAAAAATTTTTTTTTTTTTGGTAAAATTTAAAAAATCTTAATTCACATTTAAACTTACGTTCTTTTAGTTTGGCGGCTATTGATTTTTTATTAGCAATTTTCTGGGGTGTAATTTTTGGATGAATCGTTCGTTCACTGATTGCATCCGTTTCTTCGACATTGGTCGCGTTCTTTGATTGATCTAACTTATTTTTCTCTTCCGATATTGACCACGGATGCTTATTAGGATTCTTTATACTCAATTTTTCATCAGCATTTGATTTCGATTTTTCTAAAACATACATTTTATAAAAATTAATTTTCAAAAATTATTAGGTACATAAATTATTATTATTATTTTTTTTATTGGTATTTTTATTATTATCTTAATTGGTAATTTTAATACTATTTTTATTATTACTTTTATTATTATTGTTATTTTATTATTATTATTATTATTATTATTATTTTACAGGTAGGTACTATTGTTGCCATTAGTAAATATCAAATATCATAATGTCAATTAAAGCAGCATCAATTATTTTTCGGATGAGCATAACTTGAATCCTTTTGTCAACCCTTTAATGCCCTCGAGAAAAAAAAAAACAAAAATTCTTGATAGTTATTTATTCCGGGATTTTATAACAATGAAAAAAATCAAATTTTAATCCGACAATTGAATAATAAAAAATTTTATGTACAATTTTCATTTTATACTCAAACTAAATAATAATTGATGATCATAAAAAAAAAAATTTTATTTTCGAAATAGAAAAATTGGATTTCTACTCAAAAAAAAAAGTTTTCTTCATAAAAAATTTTACAATGAATTTTTAAATGTAAAATAGAAATTGTAAATATACCACCCGGAATAAATACTCACCAAGAATTTTGAAATAGTAAGATATAATTTTATAATTGAATTTTAGCACTGTAGTTCATTGATTTTTTCAAAATTCTTTCCACAAAAATTCCATCCAAATGATTCCAACATCAATTGTTGATTGATACTCGACAATACAATTTGTCCATTCAAATTGTTTAATCTAGTGTGAAAAAGACCCTGACCCTTGTAGAATTGCCACCTCTCATACTTCCAATCATCATCCATGTCAATCGTATTGATGAGTTGTCTGCACTGATACAAAGGGTTAAGATTTTAGATTTCTGACACTATAAATGTAATCACAAAAGATGAATCCTTTGTTATCAGAAATTCAAGAGATATGCTAACCAAATTTTGACTATGTTGCTGTCCATAATTATTCTTCGCCACATCAGATTCAGCATGTTCCCTGCTTAAACTTCTATTGACATCAGAGTGTTTTAAAATTTCTGTATTGGTAAAATTTTTTGCCCTACTGGAATGATGGATGTTTTTATTTATTAAATGTCTATTGGATGTTGTATCTATTGGACCATCATCTTCTTCGTATTCTGAAAATTCTTTATCTTCATTGATTGGAGTTTTTGTATAATAATCCTCATTTTCGTCCAGTTCCTCTGTTTCATAATTTTTGTATTCTGCAGTGGATTCGGAATTATAATTACTGCTTTTGTAAGCGGCATTGTTGTAACTTGTTTGGATTTTTTCATCTTCATAATCATCAGTGGATTCTGTATTTCCGTATTCTTGATAATCATAATTAGCAGTATTGTAATTAGCAACATTATAATTAGTTGCATTTTGATTATCTGCTTGATAATTATTTGTATTAGCTGCTTTAAAATTAGTACTATAATCAGCAGTATTATATCCATCTGAAGAATTAGAACCTTTACTTGCACGATAATTGGAATTAAAATCAGAATTATAATCCTTAATGTCCATTTGTTTTCGACCACTGCTGGCTAATGAATTTATTGGATAATTTGATTTTGGTGCTACTCGCCATTTGTAAAAATGCTCACGACTATAGGGATAAGGATCACCAGTAACTCGTATGTAATCACCTTCGGGAGAATAATTAGCAATATCCTCATCTGATTCATCATCTTCTGTGGATTTTACAATTGGTTTCTTGTCCTTTCCTCTAGTGACATCAGCACTTGTTGCAAAATAATTGGATTTTTTTCGACCAGTACTTGAACCCGAAGAACCACTTGATGAACCACCAAAGAAACCACCATTGGTATTAAATCCCGATGATGAAGAATTTCTCGCATATTTGATGAATGACACTTTCTTTTTTAAAGACGGTTTCATTGATATTGTAATTTCAGTTGGTAATGGAGCATCTAAAATGCTGTCTCCTATTTTACTGGGTGATGATAATTCTATTTCAATCATTCGTCCGTATGTTTCATCGACTTTTTTAGCTTCTAAATCATTGTAATAACTCATGTCATCTGTATTAATTCTCGTTAGGGTGAGCATTTTTGTCGGTAATCGAGGTCTTGTTCTTGCTGAAACAATTTCTTTTTGATAATCATTTTTTGGTTTATTAATTATCATAAATGGTTCGACGAGTTTTTCCTTAACAGTTTCGTTTTTCTCAAGAAGCAAATAGGGGGGTTTTAGTGAATTTTCAGAATCAATGTCAGTTGTAGCCGATAGATGACTATCGGTGTGAATTCCTTTACTTGACGATGTGTAATCAGGTGATTTTTTAAAATTGCAAATCCCTCGGATTTCTATTTCCTTATCAGTTGCCAATTTTACAACATCCAATTTTGGTGCTTCTGGATTTAACATTGGTTCCAATGGATTGAAGCACTCCTTGGTTTCAAGTGCATCATCAATTGGTGATTTTGAACGTTCTGCAAGATCCTGCCAGGCGATAATTTCAGCATTTTGTGGAAGTCCTTTTGGAACATTGTAATCACTATCAGCTGTTGTGTCCTCCGGTGCTGGTAACGATATATTCGCTTCAATTTGTTCTTTACAATTTTTAAAATCATCTTTGTCTTTAGCATCCATTTTCTTTGAATTATTAATCTCTGTACTGACTATTTGACAAATTTCAGGTTTATTGCTTTCTTCAGTCTCAACGAATTCTTTAATTTTCAATGATTCATTAGAATTGTTGCACCTCTTTTCTTCAGTCTCTTCAATTTTTTTTACTCTAACACCCCAAGAATTTTGTAAAATATATTTTGGTGTCTTAACAATTTGTTCTTTTAAATTTTCAACAGGTGGTGGTGGTGGTGTTTCTATTAATTTAACTCCCCATTGATATCGATAATTTTCTTGTTCCAAAGGCAAGAGATTATTTTCTAATTCTTGAGTAGTTTTACCATCAACTTTGATGACTGGTTTCTTTCTTTTTTTCTCATCTTTCTTTTCTTTCTTCTCCCGTTGCTGCGGTGGCATGTTGGGTTCGGTGATTGGCGGTTTCGAAGTATAAGACGCCAAACCCATAATTCCACGTACTGGTCCCAAAGACACGAGACCCATCTTCTTTTTTCTCATCGACTGTGCTAACATGTACTCGCTCAGTAGTTTGTCGATTCTTATATACTTCAAGTAGGAATTATTGTTGTTGTTACTGTTGTTGTTGTTGTTATTATTATTATTATTTCTCAGGAGATTATTTTCCATACTATAGTTGGCCAATATTTTTCGAAGGGGTCGATGATGATTTTGTATTTTCGAACGTTTTTTGTATTTGGAACAACAGATTGGCAATAATTCAACTTCTCGAAATCGTATTTCTACAAAAATAATTAACAGAGACAAAACTAGTGCAAAATTCAGTAAAGAAACAAAAAAAAATTTTTTTTTTTAAATTTGGATATTTTTTTTTAATTACATTATAATAATCACGAATTGTTTTGTACATTAGGAAATTAAAAAAAAAACAGTAATAATTGATAAAAAAAAGTAAATTAAACTGTAAATTAAATTTAAATAAAAATTAAGTATGAATTCAATAAAATTGGAAAAATAATCACGTATTAATTATTTAAGTAGGTAAATAATTTTTTTTAAAATATTTTTAATTAAAATAAAATTTTGAATGTAAATTTTTGTTGAATTTGTAAATTGTAGTACGTATATTAATTTCTTTTTTTTTTCTTTTAAATTAATACAAATTTTTTTTCTATTTTTTATTTTTATTATTGTTTTTTCATTTTTATTTTAATATTAATTTTATGCTATGAATGTGAAATTAGTATTTTCAATTAGGCAACGTTTTTAATAAATTAAAACATTTTTAATTAATATTTGTAATAATTAATATTAATAAATAATTAATTATTGTTTCCAATTTTGCAAGAAAATCAATAATTTAATAAATTGTAAAGTAAACTAAACAATAAATTATAATAGTAATATTATTATATAATAAAATATGTAATAATATAATAATAAATAAATAAAAAAAATAATTATAATTATTATTGTTATTATTTTATTATTATTTTATTATTATTATTATTATTATTATTATTAATTGTTATTATTTTTTTTAAACGACAGTACCGTTGTATGTTTTAATTTTTGTAAAAGAAATTTATTTTATACACCTTTCCATTTCTTGGTGAACAAAAAAATTGTTGGAAACAATAATTTTATTAATTTTCAAAAAGAAAAAAACCTCATACCAGGCTGATTGAAAATTTTCTTTATTTTTGACAAAATTCCACCATATTTGTTCTTTTGTTCCACGAATCTTATATTTGCTGTGAAAATAATAAATAAATTATTTTAAAAAAACTAAATTTAAAAATAAAAAAAAAATTTCAGAATAATAAATTGTTTTCTTTAAATTAACAAAAAAAAAAAAAAATGAAAAATTGTCATTTAATTTAATTTTCATATGGCTGTCAAATGACCCTAATTTTAGAAATTTTCAGATTCCTGCAAAAAAAAGGGGGGGAGGAGGGCGACTCAATAAATTCAATACATATATATATATATGTAAGATCGACACATTATTTACGGTTTCTTATCGACAAGCATTTGGGGAGAGGGCTGAACTTACCAGTAGACAATGTCCTTTGGGAGACGGGAAATAGAATTCCCTTTATTTTCAGGGCTGAATTATATTGACGTCGAATCATATTGGTTCTTGATGGTGACAAAAGTGAAGTCATTTTTTTTTTTTTTTTTTTGATAAAATCACTGGAAAAATTTTCTCAAAAATGTTAACGAAAAATTTTACTAAAAATTTTCAGACTTGTTTGATGAAAAAGGAAAAGGAAAAAAAAATTTTTTTTAGGTTGAAAGCAAACCTTCTTTGTTCCAGGTTCGTTTCAAACTGTCATTTTATGTTTTTTTTTTTTTTGAAGTTCAACTCATTTCACTGTTTCTCGACCTCTTTTTTTTCAAAAAATCGCAACATAACCATTTTATATTTTTTTTGAATATTTATTTTTTTGATTTAATATTATATATTTTTCAAAAAATATTTTTTAATAATTTATTTTGTTTCAATATTATTTTTTTGAAATATTTTAATTTTTTTTAAATTCATTTGGATTTTTTTTTTATTGGAAGAAACGATTTTATTTTTGTTAACAAAAACGTGATTTTATAAAATATTAAATAAAAAAGAAAAAAATAGTTAAAGAAAAATATTATTTCGAAATTTACAAAAATTTATTATATTTTATTATTTTAAAAATTTATTATTGTTATTATTTACAAGTGTTACAAAATTGCAGTAAATTTAAATTTTCAAAAATTTTATTTCTAATGTTTATTTATTTAGCAAAAAAAGAAAATAAAAAAGTGGAACTTGTCGATTTTTATGTTTTTATTTTATTTAATTACGTTACAATTATTGATAATGTCAAAATCTTTTATTATCTGTCCGACCTCGATAACCAGGTTTATACAATTCATCGTAAGGGGAAAATTCTTTTTCACTTTCTCGCATATAGGATTCATCTCGATATCGTGGTGTCATTACTTTTTCGTTAGTTTCTGAAATATATATATTTCAATTTTTAATTATTTTCATTCATAATTCATAATTAAATTATTGTTGTTATTGCTTACGTTGTTGAGAAAAACCAAATTTATTTTTCACATAGTCCCACATTTTTGCTTGTACCACATGAGATTCTGAATTTAATTTTTTAATTCCTGAAAATTTAATTGAAATTAATTTTCAACTGAGAAGACATTACTTTTTTTAATCAAGAAAAAAAATATACGTACCAGAAAAATTATCGAAAACTTTTACAAATTGGAGAGGTCCATTGATAAATTTACGTATAAACATGTTCAAATTATACTGAGAATTTCGAAAATTCGTTTTATTTAATAAAAATAAAAAATTACATGTCCATTATAATATTTTTGTTTATAATTTATTGTCATGAAGTTGTTTATATTGAGCTGCAAATGTCGATCTCCAATATCGATTAAAAATTTAAATTCTATAAAAATTTTGTTCTTGTTAAATAAATAAATAAAATAAATAAATTTTTTTTTTTAATTTAATAATAATCAATTGATTATTATTAATTTTAATATTATTACATTATTAATAATAATTAATATATTATATTACTACTATTTTTATAATAATTATTAGAATTATTATATTATTCTATATATTGTAATTATTTCTAATTATTATAATTATTATATTATTAATAATAATTATAATTTCTAAAAAAAAGGTAAGGGATGAAACGAATTATTCAACAATTTTTTTTTAGGTAAAATTTTCAACAAAAATTGACCATTTTTTTTTTAAACAAGTTATATTTAGTTACAAACACAAACATTTATTTTAAATATATTTTATTGTTTATTACAAAAAACTGTTTTCTTAATTTTTTTTCCTTCCTACTAAAAAAATCAAATTCATTTAACCAATACCACTTCAAGTAACTGTATCGAATTTTTGCAACCTAACTTTTTGGTTAATCATTACTAAAACTTTTTCCCCTCATGAAAAAGTAGATTTACCCTCACTGAACTTAATGCCATAATGGACACTACTTTCTTTTCGATTATTCCCCTATTGCAAATGCGAATGATCAAATGTTGAAAATAATGACAAAAAAATCTTTGTTTTTTTTATTATCAAAAACTCGCCTCTAAAAATTAGTTAGAATTAAAAAATTCAAAAAACTGCTTCACATAACATAACCTCAAATTCTTAATTTACGCTGTAAAAATAAATATATAAATAAAATATATTATAAATAAAAATATAATAATAACAATAATAATAATAATAATAATAATAATAATAATAATAATAATAATAATAATAATTAATATTAATAAATGTAAAAAAATAAAAAACGTTTCTAATTTAAAAGAGAAAAATGATTGTAAAGTTATTTTTTGAACTGTTATATATATAAATAATATGGCAATGGCGTCAAAATAATTGTTACTATGCAAGGCCATTTGGACCACGTTTTACTGATAAAACGTTAAATAAAAATTTAAAGGGCATTATCGTGAACATTGAGAGGAACATTAAAAAAAAACGCACGTGTCCTTTACGGAGCTTTGAGATGCAATTTTAAATAGCTATTCCAACTGTGTGCTATATCCAAAGCAATCGCGTATATAGAGGGTGACACATGTCCCCAATGCTGCTATATACATATGTTTTCGTGGCTTATGTTTGGAATACCAATTGCCTATATATGTATATATATATATATACACCATGCAAAAGTCACGCGGCGAAGGGATTCCTACATGGGAAATAAATGTTTATCGCGCTCGACACATTATGCTTCATGTGGACGAGATACATACATTTCTCCTCACTTCCTCTTAAAGTTTCTATTTATATTATATAAATGCGCCTTCTAATACATTTCCATCACTATATGTATACAGAGAAGGAAATATGCCACAAAAGTTAAAAAATAAAACATAAAAATGGTTGATCAAATTTTTTTTAAAAACTACTTTTTTTTATTTTATAAAATAATTTATTTCTCAAATAAAAAACATAATAAAAATTAATACAGTGAATCTCAGTGAAAAATAGAAGTCAGAGCAATGAGCTATAGTCATTGAGCACTGGAAAAAATAGTTGCTCGTTTGACTTTAGTAGTACAACTAGCGCCATGTGCTACTCCTAGCGGAGAGTTTCAGCACTGGAAAACTATTCACTACACAGTAAAATTACGCATAAGATAAAAATAGATCAATTTTATCACCTCTAGCACAAAGGTAATTATTTTTATTTCTCCTTTAAGTGATTAAACATTTATAGAATAACATTTTGAGTATTCTTATAATTTCCCAAAAGGGTTGTTTGTCACCTTATTCCGTATATTTTATATATCAAAGAAAAAAAAAAAGATAATAGTCTCGAATGACACTTAAGAGGCATAGTAACCGCTACTTGAGCATTTATCAACGTAATAATAAAATACGATCTGTAAATCACGATGCGTGTTTCTGACCCGGTCATAACCATTTCGAGAGATTGCGATGGGCCATTCGAGGCGTCACGTCGCATGACAAAGTCAGGGTTTGTACCCGAATGAATATATATATATATATATATATATATATATATATATATATACGTGAGAGAGAAATCGAAAGGTGTATATGTATACAAGAAACTTGTGTCACGTACTTGGAAGACCACAAGGGAACGATGTCTCAAATGATCACAGGGGACCATGGAAGACATGCACCTATAACAGTGACTTTTCCCATGCGAAAAAAAAAATATATATATATATATTTGCCCTCGCGATCTTACGCTGCGGAAAATACAAGGCAGGACAAAAAAAAAATATGTCGGGAGTGAGAAAAAGAATTTCTGTACGTGGTATTGGGACGACGATAAGTTTTGTCATAGCCAATTTATACAATTGGCATGGCTTCCCGCTATTTGGCACTGGGGACCCACGAATTTATGGCTTAATGTTTTGATTTTGGCAAATTTTGCCCATTTTCTTATATTGGGGATATGTCTCTTTCAGTAAGTATAAATATATTCTTTTTCAATTGAATCTCCGATGAATTGCAAAAAAATTCAGGAGTAAATCTACGTATGTAAAAATATTTTTCAAATATTCAATTATTTTGTTTCCAAATATTTTAATTTATTTTGTGATAAAATACAGTAATAAAATTTTATAATAAGGTGTTTTTCCTAATACACAAAGTGATCCACATGATGTCAGCGCTTAGAACCAGAGGGCAAATTCCGGATTCCACTTTTCACATTCCGGATTCCAATTTTCAAAATTCCGGATCCCACGTTTCAATCCGGAATACGGAATTTAGAATCCAGAATGTGGAATTTGGAATACGGAATTTTGAAAGTAGAATCTGGAATTTTGAAAGTGGATTCCAGAATCTGAAATACGGAATTTCGAAAGTGGAATCCGGAATCTGAAATACAGAATTTTTAAGTGGTATCCGGAATGTTTAATATGGAATGTGGGATCCGGAAAAAATTACGTAATTGACCCCCAAATTCAAAACACAAAAAGGTGTGTTTGAACATCTTCGCAAGTGTACATTTTCTGTCAGAGAATAAACCACATGGTCAAATGAAACTTTAGGGAACTTTTCATGGGCTTTCGCGGAAGAGCTTAAGTGAATTGAAAATAAAAAAAAGGTATTCTGCGGAAGAATAAATGACGTCCTTTTTTTCTGGAGACTCCGTCGGGAAATCGTTGCGTCAATACTTTTCGCATTGCTTCATGGTAACCGTTCTCATGGTATGTGTGTATATATAGAACTATATGGAACTTGTGGGGGCGGTATATAGAATACTATAGGGTTTGAGGGAAAAGTGGATTGTTATTCGCACCACGTAGGGTCTCGGTGTCGCTTTCACTAGAATCGCTTACTGATAAACGAGCGGTTTTACCCCCTTCTCCTATGTATATGTATACTATACATTTACCCGTTGCCCTCTCTGAATGTAAACTCACCCTTCTTTCAATACGATGCTTTAACCAAGCTCGCGGGCTTTGGTGTAAATCGTTTCTCGACTTAGAAACGATTGTCCTCGTCGACGAGTTTGGAATTAATCTTTGCTACTAAGAATCATTCCACTTTCTAGTTACGTTCGCTAAAAGCAAACATTGATTTAAAGTTTTACGGATTTGGTATAGGTGATTGAATTATACATAGATATTTGTTGTCACTTGAAATTTAATTTTTCATAAAGCATAGTTTTCAGAAGGAAGTTAGAGGCTGTTGTTCCTATATCAAGACTTAGGCAAATTGTTGAATTAATAAATAATATTGCTAAATATATTTAAAATTTATACAAATTATAATATTTTTAATTTATTTTTTTTTGTTTCAGATGAGAATTGATACCAAAAAGAATAGAAGAAGAAGGTTTTTAAAAGAAAAAGGTTTGTTTTATATTAATGATGAATAAAAATAACGTTTACGAAAAACAAAAATTAGGTCTACTTTACTGTAAACACGAAGGAAGATATAAGAAAAAGTGAAGCGGTAAAAAAAGGTTGTTTAATATTAATGATGAATAAAATTAATGAAAAACAAAAATTAGGTAGATGAAAATTTTTTAAGTCAAGGACAAATTTTCACTAGTCAAGAAACAGTGTTTAAGTCACATAAATAAATTCAGCCTTCTGTAATTATTTTAATTATTTAATAGATCGTTTAGATTTTTGGACACACAATAATAATAGGAAATGACGAAGATAAAATTTCATGATACTAGTTATAAGTCTCTTCTGATATTGCTAAGTACCTTTTAAAATCAGATTACATTGTTTATGACATAGAGTTCTAGGCTGTTTTATTACGTTTACATCAGACAATAAAAAGGAATAGTAATGAGATTCAACTATATCTACGGTAGAATATCGTTCGATCTAATAAAGTTTCTGAGAAACGCCAAGTACATTGTCAGTCACACAACGCGAACGTCCGTCGAAATGGTAATATGACATTCAACACTGCAGGATGTTTTCTATTTAAAAATATATATGCAAAACAATCTTTTTATAACAATGCTCAAGATAATTATACATTTGCTGTCGTATAAATTTTAATTTTTAAAACCATCTAAAAACCACCGCAGGGACATTTTTGCTAAGAAGTAAATAATACTAATATTAATAAATTATAAAATAGTTAATAATAAATAGATTTGACCTGTTTTAATATTCTCTGAATTTTAAAGTTGGCGAGAGTTTATTTTGACAGTGTCTTTGATACAATTGAGATGAATTGAAAAGTGGGCTCAGCTGACAGTAGAGATGACGTGCGCGGGGGAATGAACGTGCGCTGTCAACAAGGAAAATAGAGTTGAGACAACTATTTCAGAGTCTCTCTCTCGTCCAATGCCTATCAAATTCAAAGCAATGCGGCTCCTTCTTGTCGCCCCATTTTGCAAATGTCGTCGGTACGCTGGACTAATTTGTCAGTTGTCGAGTTAGCTTATACTCTTGGGAATTGTGTATTGCCCCTTTATACAAGGATGGTAATCAACCGGTGAATATCTGAACTGGTTTCGAAACACTTCCCAACGTCGATACCAACCCCTGGATGTTCCTTCTCATTTATAAAGAAGAAGAAGAAGAAGAAGAGATGCCTTGGCGAAAACCAATTGATCCATTTTGCAATCTATACCTAAACCTTATTATTAACTCCCTCACTTCGTCATATCTTTCTTCAAGACTTTATTAATTTTAGACGCGCACCACTTTGTTTTTACTCAAAAAAACTTATTTATCTAAAAAAAGAATTATTTTTTTAGGGATTTGTAGAATTACCATAATTATGTCTAGAAAAACAATTTTTAAAAACGAGTTAACCCTTTTTCCAAAAAAATAGTTTCTTTCTCCATATTGAAGTTGTCGAGGGAAGAAACAAGAGATAGTACCAATAATGTCCCAATTTGCTTTTTTAGTGTATAAAAACCTTTTTCCAAAATAACGCGGAAAACAACAGGAACTGTTGTAATATGAGAAAAAAGTTGAAAAGTGGCAGCTAATGTTCTTTTCGACAAGCAGCTGGCTCCTCTCACTTGTCACAAAAACATATCTCTTCGCAGAGGGGTTAGCAGTATTGCTTCGCGGATTTTGGAGCTTTGTAGTCATCCATTTTCCAAATAAACTTCCCCTCTCGCTCTCTTCCTCTCTCTCTTTCCCTCTGCATTATTTAAATAAACAAGACATGAGAGAGAGATTGGTTGAAAATCTTCCCTTCCGGCCGATTTAGTGACGAACAATTATCCCTACCCTTCTCTTTCTCGAATGACAGTAGAGACTTGGGGGGTGCTTTTCGGGCTCCTTCACCTTTGTAATGAATTTTAAATTAACTTCCATTCATAATAGAAGCTCGTCGAGAAACCGGAGATGACAAAGTGAAACACTGGATAAATGTCTAATTTTGTCGTCTACGCCGTTTCTCTCTTTTAATCTTTTCAAAATCTCTTGCTCGTAACTTTGTTATATACATACCCCTGGTATATAGTAACGAAATGTATTTATAAATAAATTAAGAGAAACATTTCTTTGCATTGAATTTCTTTTTACGAGAAAGTAAACTTAAATTATAGTATTACTTTTTTAGGTAAATATTCGACATTCCGGATCCCACATTTCACATTCCGTATTCTGGATCATTTTTTTCCACTTTCAAAATTCCATATTTCAGATTCCACATTCCGAATCCCATTTTCAAAATTTCCTATTTGAGATTCCGGATTCCATTTTTCATATTTCGGATTCCACATTCCGTATTCCACTTTTCCAATTCCGTATTTCGAATTCCGCATTCCGGATTCCACATTTCACATTCTGTATTTCGAATTCCACATTGCGGATTCTACTATAAAAATTTCGTATCCGAATTCCACATTTCACAATCAGTATTCTGGATCCCACATTTTACATAGCCGATTTCACTTTCAAAATTCCGGATTCCACTTCTCACATTTTGAAACTGGAATTCGGAATATAGAATATGGAGAATAGAATCTGCAATGTGGAATATAGGATCCATAATACAGAATTTTAAAAGTGGAATCCGGAATTTCGAATGCGGAATGTGAAAAGCGGGATACGGAATGTAGAATCCGGAATAGGAAATGTAAAAAGTGGGATCCGGAATGTGAAAAGTGGAATATGAAATACGGAATGTGAAATGTGGGATCCGGAATGTGAAATTGGGAATTTGAAATGTAGAATCCGTAATACGGAATGCGAAAAGTGGGATAGTTACGTAATTGACCCCCTCTCACTTTTGTTTAGAATTATAATGCAATTACCAATTTTTTTTTAATTAATAAATTTTCAAAAATTCTACCAAAGAAATAATTTAAATTCAATTCTTATTTTCATTATTATCTTTTGTAAATAAATCGTGACAGAAGCAAAATGTCATTTATTACGTCATCATTAAAGTTGCCACGAGGAAAAAAAAGTTGATAACAATCTTATAACATCAATAGGTAGTAAAGTTTAAATCAATTTTTAGACTTTATCTCTTGCGGTTAAGAGTAGCGATATCGTAAAAAACATTGTATTCTATTTGTATCTGATACTAATAAGCAAAGTACTGTTATTGTGCTTGCAGGTGGGAAATACTATGTGGCACGCGAAGTTTTGGAATAGACATTGTATTGGACAAGCATCGCCTTGGGACATTGTGCAGGGAGCGGTCGAATATTGCACATGCAGCTGCAACAATCAACCGTGGCGAAACTTGAAACTACAGTATAATCTATATATATATATGTATACGTGTGTTTAAGCTTCTCGATTGTTGTTGTCCGTTGTGCGTCGTTAGCTCAAGTACGAGACAGGTAGGTCGAGAGGGCAAATATATATATATATATATAACGAAAATAACTTCTAACCATGTGGTTAATATTCTTGTACACAGAAAAAACCTGAATTCAAATTGAGTATAGATTCTATACTCAATTTGATTCGCAACAAAAATGAAACTGGTTGTCTCATTTCGAGTTCTAAGGTAAAAGTATCAAAATGAAACAGGCAAGTTTCATTTTGAGAAAAAGAAAAATGGAAAAATATTGTGAAATAACGAATAATTTTGCACAAAAACATGAAATATAATAATTACAAAGAAGTAAATAACACGCTAGACTTAATATATTTGATTAAAAATTGCTTGTAATCGCGTAATAAAATAATAAAGGAAATATGTTTTTAGGTTAGAAAAATGAAAACATGTGTTTTGACAACAGGAACGGTACTGCCAACTTAAATAATAGCGGTAAATTTAAAAACTTATGAAATTAATTATTATCTACGTAAATAATAATAAATAATTTTTATTTAAAAACTTCTAAATATTTGTACTGGTCAAAATAATCTTTCTGGTGTTGTTGAAATATTAGAAACAATAATTGAAATACAAAATTACTCTGCTTATGATGCCAACTTAGAAATCTGAAATTCCAGCCAATATCATTTTGAATAACATGAAGTTTGTCCCATACTCATTTCGATACCCAAAAGAAAATGAGTTGCAACAAAAATGAGTCCAAGTTTTTTCTGTGTAGATAAGCGCCACTTGGAATTTCTGATCAGAAAAGAAACCAAAAGCTTTAAACTTCAAATGATAGCTAAAAAATTTTCAAAGTAACAAATAATTTTGAAAATTCATTTTTGATCCTTAGTAGAATTTCGAAACTATTACTTCTTTCCTAATTTCTTTCATCGGCAATTTATTGTTATCAGTATTTAATATAAAAACTTTTTTTTACAGACGTTTGTTCTAATCTCTAGTTTTATTTCAACAATGTCGAGGGAGAGAAAGAGGCAGGGAGAGAGAGAGATAGGTGTCGATGTATATATTATAGAAGTTGTGAGCATCTCGTACCTGGCAACGTTAACTCAAGAGGTTTTCGTTACAGAAGTTTGTAGGTAGAATTTGCAGGTGTATATATATATATATATATATATATATAAATGTGTGAGCCAGTGATACAGCCGAAGGTACTTTAACGCCCCCAAGCCATTCAGAGTCTGTAACTTAGCCATGTACAATTACCATACATCTCTCTTCGTACCGGATAACTCGTAGCACTGTTACAACGTTTGGACGGGCTGTTATAGATGGATACCCCAACTTGCACCCACATGAAATGGTCCAAGTCTTGATGCTATTCTCAGAAAAGGATTCATGTGGCAAACTTTGCCGTATAGAAGTGAGATGGTAAAATACTCTTTGACTGTTGGAAATCCATCTTATCCGTGAGCTTCTACGATCAGCATTAGTAAAAGTAATTAGAAATAGTACTAAAAAAGAAATTAAATGTTTCAATCAGGGCGGAATTTACTAATAAATTGCTTCATTCAAGTAAAGAGAATGAAATGAAGAACCCTTTTTTTGCATCTTATAAATGTCACTTGAGCCGTGAAATCTGTCACCTAGACGGGTTTGTGGTTTTTTTTCTCCTTTTTTTTTGTGCCTCGGATAAACTGCCGAGGGTGCGTCTACATTGGAATGGGGTGAGATTTAAAACAATTACAAGAAGAAGAGGGCCAAAAAGTGAGGGGAACTAATCTTGAGGGCGGTTTAATTAAAAGTGGTACCAACTGACGGGTGGCCATCGATCAACACTCCAGAACCCAAAAACTTGACGGATTTGATATGATATGCGCGCGGACACTAAGAAATAGAAAAATCATAAGGATGACAAAATTGATATTAATTTTTTTTGGAAAATGCTTTTCTCTTAATGAAAATATAGAAAAGGTGATTAGAAGTGATGAGGAGTGGTAAAAATGTCATCTTAATGTGATGAAAGGGGTCAAGGTCCGTGGGTGGATAAAGCATCTTGGAATCCGGAATATGTTCAATGGGAAACACGCGTCGGATCAGCTGCGGTGCTTGGCATTTGTGCCACGCTTGGCATGTGCCGAGAATTCCCACCAGGTGACGTTTTAACGCCCTGTCACCCTGACGAGTTACAACGTGTCTCACAGTAGACTATCCCTTTTGGACGTCTTTCGTCCCTTGGAGTTTCTATATAACGACTTCAAGACTGATCTCCTCTACTGTCTTCTCAAACCTCAAGCAATCGCTTACAACCGAAGAATTCACGAAACGATTGGAATCTCGATTGTAGGTTCTTTCGCATTCTTTGTTACGGATTTTTTTTTAAATGATAGACAGTTTTTTAAATCAATTTTCAAAACAGTCTAATTTTGATTATATTATAAAAAGGACAAAAATACACACTTTGAGTGATTATAGGTTAGAGGCTATTGGTCCTTTATCAAAACGTAGGCTAATAGAGGTTGTATTAATAAATAATTTTACAAAATATATTTAAACATTATACGAATTTTAATATTTTTAATTAATTTATTTGTTTTTGTTTCAGATGAGAATGGACACGAAAAAAAGATAAAAGAAGAAGTGAAGCGGTTTTAAAAAGAAAAGGTTTGTTTTATATTAATGATGAATAAAAATAACATTAACAAAAAACAATAATTAGGCCCTCTTAATTATGAACAAGAAAGAGGATATCAGAAAAAGTAAAGCGGTTTTTGAAAAGATTTCTGTTTTATAGTAATTTTATCAAAAAGAAGTCTTCAAAAATTATTTTGTAAAATAATAATATTAATATTAATCGTAATACATTTTTATTATTAAATCTTGAAAGTATAAACACGCGCGGCAGTTCTTCTTCTTCGGTAGTTTTTCTTATTGAAGAAAGAAGTATGCGGTCTTCTCATCTAACTTATTCCAAACCATTTGCATATCATTTTTTAAAAATTAAAATTTAACCAAATGGTACATATTTGCAAGGCAAACTGTATATAGCGGGCATCATCCACTTTCGAGAGAAGGGAATAAAGAGGGTGGCATTTCAAGGGGTAAGTGGGTGGTGGAAGCAGGAGGGGGTGTAAAAGGAAAGGGACTGAAAGGGATTGTGGGACTTCGCGTGCAACATGATCATCCCTCGTCTTTTCTGAGAATTTATACTTGTTGTCCCTACAACCATCCTAACTAGTCCACCCACTTACTTACTCAACCCCAAGGACTTGCGGGGCGGACACCCTTAAAATATCACTTCGCGGACTTTATCAGTCCCCTATATGTTTATACGAGAAGTGAGTGCACTTTCTTTTTTTTTTTTTGTTAAAATCAAACCGAGACACCAATCTCTCTTGTCAAGAGATATACATGTATGTAAAGTTGGAATTTACATATACTGACCAGTTTTATCGCTGCACTAACACACACGGATATTAAAGCGTTAAAAAAGGGGGACGATCGAGAAAATTCGTGTCTATATAGGAACACTGGGTCAGAAAGCAACGATTTATGATCATCCCTCGAGGACGTGGGGGAAGGAGAGATGCGAATCAAGAGTTTCGATACTGACCGATGCGATTTCACCGAGAATTTGTGGAATCGAACTTTTGACCTGCTTTGAAATATATACTTCGTTTTCCTATATAGCATGTTTTTAAAAAAGTTTGTTTTTACAAAAATATTCCAGTATTGTAAAAACGATGTTAAATTTTAAATCCCACCCTTTTGGAATTGATGCTAAGTTAATTTTTAGCTTAGGAGTTATTTCACTTCTGAAGTTGGTTTTTAATATTGACACAAATTCATTGAATCAATTATCTATGTGGAGAATTAAATCTTAAGTGGTTAGTAAAACTGATGTTTCTGAGTTACAAGTGTGAAAATAAACGAAAGAAAAAAAAAACTTTTCTATTTACACACATCTTTCTATTATCAGTGGATATGGGTGCTTATGGTCCGAACAGCAAGCACTCTGAAAGACTTAACGGGCCAACGGTATGTACGCACCCCTCTCGGGTTTAACGAACCGCAAATGCGTTGTTTTAACGATGTCGTTAATATTTAACTAAATATCTTGTACAAACAGAGTTATTTTATACTCCCAGCCCTTGATATGCGGTTATTCATCTTTACGTGCACCTAATGAGATGACTTACCTCCAAATATTTCATTACAATATCATAGTATTTAAATTTTCTAGATTGGATATTTTTTTCCTGTTTTGTTGCAATTACTTTGTTTCTATTTGTAGATTAATTGTATTTTATAACCTTTTTTTTCTATTAGTTCCAAGTACTTCCTTTGGGATATGGAAGAAAATATATCTGTGTGTCTGTGCAGTAAGTAGTCACATCCACGTCGCAGGAAGTAGTCCCTACACTCGAACCTTAATTGCGTCTATTTATGCCTCTTTGGTTCCGGTCTGTTCGAAAAAAAGAAGTACGTGACATGTTTATGAAGAGTGTGTGTATAGAGCTCACTAATGTTCGATGCCCTCAATCAAGCTATCGCACTCTTTCGTTCGCTCCCCAGATTTTAGGAACGTCCCATAAGCCCTATCTCGAACAGTGTGTATTGATCTTTTGGGGGCGCTTTGATCTACGAAAAAGTCTCTACACATTCTTTTTTTTTCCTTTAACTCACACAAAAAGATTTTGCTCATTTATTTATATCCTATATTTTTCTAAAGGTCTGACACACCTTAGTTTATATAAAGGAGTTCTTTCTCTCTACGCGACAGAAATGGTGGCGTAATTAGAAAAATGAGTTAGCCCTTCAGAAGTGCTAGTTAGAGGGGCTTACCTTGTCTTGAGAAGAAAAACTTTCTCAGATTCGTCAGCTCTATAAATCAAACCATCTTTCTTTCCCTTCTTTCCTTCCCTTCTTTCCTCTTTCACAAGAATCTGGGGAAAATTGATAGAGCCAATTTTTTTTCCCTATTGTAAAAAAAATTAAAAATAATCCGCATCTTAAAATATATTGGGAATTAAGTTCTACAAGTATAAATTATAAAAAGAAATTAAGAAATTTTGAAAAAATATTTATTATTTTACTTTAAATAGTAGAAATAAATTTTACGCTACTGTGTGAGCGCTTAGATTACATACAACTTTAGAATTCGATTATTTCTTGACACGAAAACATCATGGAAAATTATCGATATTTTTACAATTGGAAATGTGTAATTTGTTTTGTAATGTTTTTGAACACGAAGAGATCTTAAAAATTGAAGGTAAAAGTGGAAAGAGAACTATTTGCAATCCGCGAAAGCAATCGTGTCTTTCTTGAAAAATAGCGATTCAAAGTAATTTAGCACGAGCTGTGTGTTCTCGGATGCCTATAGATCACGGAGCTTTGGTGTGAGAATATTTAGAGTGGTAATTGCCGATATATCTCGTTAGAATTACTTGAGTAGGAGAGCACTATGGACCATTTCTCGTAAATTCCTTACCGGATGTCCCTGCATTTTAACTTCCGCTTTAATCTTTTACTCTTTTATATATGTATATATATATATTTGTATATATATACATTTAACAATTTAGATTGCAGTTTAATTAGTAATGGCGATAATGAAATTAATTTTCTAATAAATTGTATTCAACTGTTCACTTCCTATTATTCTGTAATTTTAAATCCTTTTCACTTTTTACTTTCTAATCCGAACTTCACACTTTTTAGTATAAATATCATTTTTTATTACAATTACTTTTTATGTTTGAATTTCCTTATCTTTTGGATATTTTTGATGTTACTGATTATGAATCTGGGAGTCAATTACGTAACTGTTTCCGGATTCCGTATTCCGGATTCTACTTTTCATATTCCGGATTACAAATTTCGAATCCCACTTTTCACATTCCGGATTCTACATTTCGAATTCCACTTTCAAAATTTCGGTTTCCACATTTCACATTTCGTATTCCACATTTCACATTCCGGATCCCACTTTCAAAATTCCGTATTTTAGATTCCACACTTTGGATTCAGCTTTCAAAATTCCGTATTTCAGATTCCACATTCCGAATTATATATTTAATATTCCGTATTTCACATTCCAGATCCCGCATTGCGGATCCCTGGTTCCACTTTCAGAATGTGTAATCCGGCATTTTGAAAGTGAAATCTGGAATGTGGAAAGTGTAATATACGGAATATGGGATTCAGAATGTAGAATCCGGAATGTGAAAAGGTGGATGGAAAGTGGATTTAAAAGTGGGATCCAGAATGTGGAATACAGAATTTTTAAAGTGGTATCAGGAATGTGGAATTTGGAATATGGGATTTTGAAAGTAGGATCCGGAATTTGGAATACGAAATGTGGAATATGGAATGTGGGATAAGGAAGAAGTTACGTAATTCACCCTCTGATGTCTAATTTGTAAAAAAAATTATGTTTTAATACTAATTGATTTACGATGGAAAAAGATTTTTTTGCAATTAGCCTAAATATTTTTAGTTACCGCGAATAATTTATTTCATTTTCGACTTGCACCCACTTGTCCCGAACTTTAAAAACAATAATTATCTTGTTTATAATAAAGAGGGCCTAATTATTGTTTTTCGTTAATGTTATTTTTATTCATCATTAATATAAAACAACCTTTTCTTTTGAAAACCGCTTCACTCCTCCTTCTATCTTTTTTCGTGTCCATTCTCATCTGAAACAAAAAAAAATATGTATAAATTAAAAATATAATTTATATAAAGTTTAAATATATTTTGCAAAATTATTTATTCCCTTCCTTGTAATTACGCTAGCTTAGTGTAAAAATTTGCTATTCTCAATTTCTTCCCAACATTTTGAGCAAACGTTGCACTAACATTATTATACCTCTAATCATTATTCATCTAAAATCCAAAGAGAATACAATGCTTAACAATTCCCCAGCGAATTTTTGAATACATAAGAAAGACGAAGGACAATAATAATTTAGTTCAGCGAACAATTGTCAAGTCGTGAAATTCATGTCGCATCGTTTGCGCCATATATAAATTCAAACGTGACCATGTCCAAAAGGGTTTTCTCCCATGGGAAATTTTTCCCAAATAAAGAAAAACTGGACAAAACAGTAAGTCTTGTGTGTGATCTCTCATTCCTCGCATCGTCATTGGCTTAAGTTTACTTCTAATATTAATTTAATAACGCAGAACGTGAACAATTGACAGGCAATAACAGCCGGGCAATCAAGAGAGACGTGTCCACCCCAGTAGTTAGAAGTGGAACCCTTTCCCTTTTCTTATTCCTCAGTTAATGTGAAAGAATAAAATGACTATATATATTTAGGTTCAAGAGAGAAAGAGATAGAAAATGGGATAAACGTTCAACCCTTCTGTGAATGTCACTCGGGGCCAAGTGCCTTTAGTATCAAACAATAGTAGTTGTTCTTGTTGATTTCATCTCACGTCGCTCTCAACCCCTCTGTCTTTTCAAAGAGGGGTCAAACGACATAAGGACCTTGTGGAGGGTTCGTGTATTTATTTCGCAAGAAAACTTGACGTTCATGCTCGGAAAAGGGTAGCAATAATATAATCTTATTGAGATTCCATAAAGTTTTGCGAACTTAATAATAAATAATTTGACAAACTTTATCATATATATTTTTCCCAAAAATAACTTCTTGGATTATTTTTCTTTTTCTAATTAAAATTATAATTTTTTCTTATAAAATATAGTGAAATAAAAAAAAAGTTGTTTAAAAATAACATTTGCGTAAAGGAAACATGTGCTCTCTCAAGTGTTTATAAAATTTTTCTCGCTTCTAGAAAAATATTTTGTTGTTTTAAAAAGAGTGTTCAAGTGGCACGTGGATGATAATGTTTACAAGCGTTTAACATGGTTGGAGATTTATTTGAATATTTCTAGGCTGGTTGACACAAATCACTCTCTCTCACTCTCCCGCGGAGAGAAAAGAGGGTGGATGGAGAAAAATAACTCTGGCATCACAGTGCAAAGAGAGAGAGAGAGAGAGAGAGGGGGGTTCTTGTCGTGAGGTCACACGGTATAAATATTTAAAGTCCCGAATTAAGCCCAAGATGATAAAGCGTTTCCAAATACGCGACCTGGATGCTCTGGATCCTATCAGAGAGTGCTGTTTTAGTGGCTCTCTTAAACACTCTATCTCTTCATATACTGTCTCTGGATTCTATTTTCAATAATTGCCGAACAATTATTATTATTTTTTTTTTTTGCTTTATGACAATAAATTTTAACAATTTTAATATGCGCCAATTCTATTTACATTTTGACTTCTACCAATTCTAATTTTAACTTTCAATTCCACTGATTCTAATTTTTACTTTCACTCTCTTTTACACTTTCACTTACACTTATTCTAATCATTTTTATTTTCACTTTTCCTATTAATTTCTCATTGGAATAAATGGAAGTGAAAGTGAAAATCATAATCTTTGGAAATAAAAGTGAAAATTGAATTAAATCATCAACCATTAATTTAATATTTTTAACGAATAAAAAATAGTTATTCCTTTTGAATAAAATCGTTGGATAATATCATCGTTAAAATTTTGTTTTTCCTTGCTTCATGTGCATATCAAAAGACTCTTTTATGATTACAGAGAAAACATATATAGATGAGAGCGACTAGTGGTAGCGTCACAAATATCTGAGTCAAGTTAAGATTAAATATGCCACTTCTGGAAAGTTGCACAAAGTCAAAAGAGACGATGCGTTCGACAAAGAGTCGATAATACACGGTGCAATGTGGTGGGTGTGTGTGTCTGTGCCTTTTTAGCATGAGCAAAAATATATCAGCTCAATGGATATTCGACGAGTTAGATATGTTTCGAAGGTGGATCGTTTGTAATTCACTTCGATGAGAAACTGGCGGTGGCATATATATAACACACCATATAGTGTGTCAGACGAAGATTTTAATGGGGCTCCATTGGTTAGTAACAAAACGGAAATGGCGCGCGTATATTTCTACTTCAATAAATTGTAATCTGACTCTAATAATATGGTGATTTTGAAATAACATGAATTTTTATTCTTACTTAATTTCTATTATTAATTTTTCTATATTTTTCTATTTTTCTATATATAAATTATATATTTTTAATTCATATATTATATATATATTTTTTTGTTTCAGATGATAATGGACACGAAAAAAGATAGAAGGAGGAGTGAAGCAATTTTCAAAAGAAAAGGTTGTTTAATATTAATGATGAATAAAAATGACATTAACGAAAAATAAAAATTAGGCCCACTTTACAATGAACACGAAAGAAGATATAAGAAAAAGTGAAGCGGTTTTAAAAAGAAAAGGTTGTTTTATATTAATGATGAATAAAAATTTTTTATATAACTTCTAAACTATCATAACCATCTTAAACAGTTTTTAGATACGCATCAATTAACTAAATGGAAACCCATTAGAATTGAATAGTATAAACTTATTGACGATTGAAGAATCAAAAATATTTGTAATACTTGTAAAATATCATTAAAATAATGTTAATTACATTTATATATAAAAATTGTATTTTATACAACCTATATTGAAAATTACAAAAATTAGGAAAACTCCGAAATCATATTTGATAAGGAAAAATTTTCTCTGAATCACTTGCACACGTGTTCAATGTTTGACCTAAAAATAAGTAACTCGAGTCGTAAAACACATATACATATACGTTAGAATCTAACAGAAATTCTTCGTATACGATACATTCTTGGTAAATTCAAATTCAATTTCTATCCTTTCCCCTATAATAATCTAAAAAGTTAACAAACTAATTTCATATATTAATTTTTCTATTTAAAATCCTTGTTCCATAAAATATTATTTATTTTGATAGGGATTATATTTTTAGAGTAAAGTAAGTCACATATCAAAGAGGAAGAAAAAGCGCAAGAGAGAGAGAGAGAGAGAGAGATTCGTATTTAACAATTAGCTATTGTCGTCTTATTGTTCGAGAGAAATTCCGCTTAGGGCTATAAAGTTCACGTAAAGGGAATGTGCACAGGCTTCCGTTGTCAAACGCACTTAGCTACTACAAACGGGAAGCAGAGAGGACCCCTCCGGGCCACGTCTTCGGATCTTGTAGAGTTTAATTACCGGAATAGCAAGAAGATGGAGTCATCGTTTGATCGGAGAGAGAATACCCTAACTCCCCCCCCCCTCTCACCCTAAAATCGTATAATCAATTTACTTCCGGTTCCATCTTTACTTTCCAATAATCAATTTCATTCACCTCGACTAATTTCACCGCGCACACTTGGATGAAATTAATTAATCCCTTTTAACCCTATTATTCAATCTTGATAGCAGAGTAAGTAATTTAGTGTCGAATTTTTCTCCAATTAAATTGAGAATTACAAAAAATAAAAAGAAAATATATTCTTCGCAGAAGAATGACATTATGTTGTAAAATTAGCAGTCTCTCATAATTTTTTTTAATTTCAAAATTAGCAGCTAATTCTAAAGTTTTGTTTTTTTGGTTATAATATTTATCTTAAATTTTCAATCAGCCCTTATATTATTTCTATTCTGCGAATATTAACGTCCAATTTCTAGACTGTATTTATATCTCTGGGTGAAGGCACCCCCAAGAGTTTGATAGTATATAAGAGCTGGTAGCCTTGGTGTAGCACGGTAAAAGATCGTTTGAGCCGCAATCCAGTAGGACGTGCTTTGATGCGGCGTGGTGGTTCGAGATACGTGTGGCAAAGAAGGCGCAAGGCTATTTCTTCTTCGATGTGCAACTATGGGTATATAATACCCTCTCTTGAAGCACGCAGACAACTTGTGCGCGCGGCAAAGTGCATCAAGAGCATTGCAACCAAGATAATTTTCCCTTGGAGAGAAAATAACAGGGTGTGCTCTGTGCGAACCGCGCGGCACTGCTTGCTTCTGCTTCTTCTTCTTCTTCTATTGCTGCCGATACTGAAACGACGCGATCCATACGTAAACGTAACGAGAAAGAAAGAGATTCTATATACAAACCCTACTACACACAATCATAAGATGCTTATACAGTACCTATAGGTCCTAAAGCCACTTCTATATATGGCTCCGTAGTCTTCTTACGACCTTCTATCTCTGTGACGTGCATTCAGAGACGTTTTAAGAAAATTACTTTCTTGGCTACAATATTTTTCTATACTGTATAGAGGAAAATGAATAGTGTTTCCTGAAGAGAATTGTTACTTGCTCGCCGTCCATAAAGCAATAAGCAAAGCAATTTAATTATTTCTACAAGTTTATTTTTCATGCTGAATGTAAACGTAGATTATAATTATTTAGCGCAACAGTATATTAGTGGTCGCTATATATAGTAAAATAAAACGATGCAAATGGTTACGATTTAATTTTCCGTTTTTATTATTTTTTTTTTTTTTGTAAAATCAATTCAATTCTAAGAAAAGCAGTCACTGAAGAAAGGAACAAATTTTTCTATCTGTATATGGAAAGTCACAGAAGCGTGCGAAAAAGTAACTATTTTCTCTTCTGTTTTGTCTGACCAATGTCTTAATTTTTCTACTGAATTACTCGCTTCGAAACGTAAAACCTAAAAACAGATTATTTGCGATCATATAAATAGTTTTTGGTGATTCAGTGTGTGTGGTCAAATTTAAGCAATAAGCCATTCATTAATAGCTGAGAGGAAAAGCATAGAAGCTCGTAAGGGCAATGAGGCATCGAGGGTTACTTGTGGGTGAAAATAAACGAGCCTTATCGGCTATACTATACTTTGACTCTTTTTTTCACTCTCTTTCTCTTCTTTTTTTCTTTCTTTTCTCTCTTTCTCTATAGGTGTCTCCCCACTTTTTTTTTTTGCTGTCTCTCCCTTTCTTGTCAGGAACAACACAACGATGCTGCGAAAGTCATTCGTTACGAGGCTGCGAACAAGAGCAATAAACGTGCTTGAGTGCAGTAACGGGTGATACGTATAACGCGCTTTGGCCCTCGACCTTCGCTTTATAGGTCTACTTTGGCACGACCCCCCTGAGACCCGATTTGTCAACTCGTTAGTGGAACTCGTTTAACCTCGAGCCACGTTTCGGCCTATACGAGCAATGACCGTTTGCCCTCATGTCAATGTTTCATATGTCATTCTATATATACTTAAATTCCCTTCGCACATTTTAAGATTGACCGAAATTTATTTTAAATAATATTGTTTTTATTTAGAATTTACATTAACTGCATTTGTGATGTTTCACGAGAAAAGGGACCTTATGTTAAAGAAATTTGAGGTTATGTTTAGTAATTATACACTTTTTCCTACATTTTCATTCGTGTTCATAGTAAAGTGGATCTAACTTTTATTTTTCGTTGAGGTTATTTTTATTCATCATTAATATTAAACAAACCTTTTTTTTAAAAAAAACCGGTTCACTACTCCTTATAGGGGAGACCGAGGAGGAAAGTAACAGAGGAGGAAAGTAACAAAGCTTATAACTTTTAAACAAATTATCGGATAGACATGGTTCAAACATATTTTTAGTCGGCACTGTTCCCCCTTCCTCCTCCATAGTGTGTCCGAGCCTGACAGGAAAGGTTAGGTCTGATTCCGGTGTGACGTGCAGAAAAAACGTCAAAAGTAAGTTTTCGTTCAAATTTTCAAATTCTCGTATTTCTTTAATTTTATTGTTTTTCAAAATGTGCCTTTCGTTATTTTGTAGCCTTATTATCTGTCTTTAAGTTGTGCTTAAACAAACAATTTAACAGTTGTGTAGTTTTAACTTTTTTGTTGACATACAAGAAAAAATCGACCGAGGAGGAAAGTAACACGCTACTTTTCTCCTGTTGTCGATATTGTCCATGTTTTAACTAATGATTGAAGCAAATCGTATTTAATTTTACGAATAACAGAGATTTATTTAAGAAAAACCTGTGTAGGTAAGCATAAAATATCTTTAAGAAAAAAAATGAGCTAAATTCATAAAATGTTCGAAATATGTGCCAAATATGTGCCAAATAAGTATAAAGTGTACTTAAACTTTCATGTGTTCCTAATAAAAATATTTCTAATTAATAATAGTCATTAGTCTAAAGAATTTTACATAATTTTATACTGTTACTTTCCTCCTAGGAGCTTGTTACTTTCCTCCTCGGGGGTGAGGAGGAAAGTAACAGATGAAGAGCTTGCGTAAAAGTTATACTGTGAACTGTCAATTTATTATAAATGTTTAATTCAAATTTTATTTAAAAGGTGAATGTCCAAGCTTTCATTTAATATATTGGACAAATTTATCCGACAAATATTTTTAATGTTAGCATAAAAAAACTGATTTTTGTTACTTTCCTCCTCGGTCTCCCCTATAATAAAGAAATTCTTCTGTAATAAAAAATTTAAAGATTAGTGTTAATTAAGAGTTTCTATATTTTTGGAACTAAAAGAAAAATTATATTATTTCAAAAACTTGCCTGAATGTAACAAACTATTTTTCAAATTTTTTTTTTATTTTACAAAATAATGTTAAATGTATTAATTTTGTTTAAAGAAGAAGTAAAAAATATTTATAATTTTTTGTCAAATATCAGCGGAAATTGAAATATTTTACTGATTTAAAAATATAACTTAAAAAAATCGTTATTTAATTTACATGTTTACAAATGTAATTTAAAATTTAACTTAAAAATTCAGTCACTTTTTGCTTCTCAATTAGTAACATTTTACTAATTAATAAATTTTACTAACAATTAGTAAAATTTTACTAATTCTTAAGCAAAAAGTGAGTCGCTAATGTAATTTAATAAACATTTTGACTAATTTTGATTTAAAGAGAAATTATTCCAATTATATATATATTTAATAATTTTTGATACATAACCTTAAAATATGTTTCATTCACTTAGAATAGAAATAAAGAAATAAAATATCGTTTAAATTATTATTTCTTTGGATTGGAAGAAATTTGACTATAGATCTCATGCAATTGTTAGAAGTCCAACAGAAAAAGACCGGAAAATTAGGTTTAAATTTTCATATCATAGTTGACTTTTTTTACATTTTGCGTATAATGAAATTACACAAAAATATTGAATTTTCAACAATCACAGTAAAGTTTACACATTTTTTTAGGTTACAATTTCATTGAATTTTCAATCGTTGTATCGTTGTAATTTTACGTTAACCGTTGTTCCATTGAAAATTCAATAAATATAGTAAAGTTACAAGGATTAACCAATTAAATTTCCTTAAATTTAGTAATCTTCATAGGTTGTTCCTATTAAAGTTTTACACATTGTGTGCAATAAAAATTTCTTACAGTGATAACGATGCCACGACAAAAAATCGAAGAAGACTGACGAATATATCGAAGAGTGGAAACTCACTGAAGATTTTGAAACGCCTAACCTTGTATTGCTAACGCCGAGTGCTGATTGGTTAACAGAATTCCTCAACTGGAAGTGGCGCGTAACCCATTCAAATTTGAATCCTGTCATAATTTAATTTACAATTTTTCTTATTAATTCGCAGAGAATTACTTTACAATGATGTTTTAAACTTGTTTTCAAGGCTCACATATTTGAAAAAACAACCGATTTTTTTGAATCTTTCTTATGCAATAATAAATTACAAAGTAAATTTTATTATGAACAATGTATTATAAATTTTCCGATAACAATAATACCTAATTCTTTTTAGAGTATATATATATATATATATATATATATATATATATTATTTGGTGAGAAACGTGACCTACTCCACTTTCTTTGGCGTGTGTGTAATTTTATCTCATTTGAACAATCGCGAGTGTGGGATGAACTTTACCGGTGTATCACTGGGGGCAATAATAGCTAACTGATCGGGCTTCAATTCTCCGAGTGTTGTATATATATGTATACATAGTGTAAGAAAGCGAGTTTCGAGATATCCAGGCGTAAATTCGAACAGACGTCCTCCAGAGGGGGATATCACTTCTCTCTACTCCTAGAGTCTTGGCATCCTGCGAAAAGGGGCAGGCCATACTGACCGTACTTCATTACCCAGGAGCCCCCGGCCTCACGGGTCATCCGTTATCATTTTTACAACTGCCGCCATTCAACAATGTCGAATAAACTCCGTTAGGTATTGCGGCCTCCCGGTCTGTAAGGGATCCAAAGGGGCGTACGCTTTTCAAAAGGTATAGATCGCCAAACGAATTCTTGCTTTGCTCTCTTCGAACGCTTTATAATTTATCGCACTCGTGCTTACCGACAGTGACGAGCACAATTTCTTAAGAGAATAAAAAAAAAAAAGAAGAAAGAATGGAAAAACCCCTTTTTTTGTCAATATTCAATTTTGATAAATCGCGGTGATTTATCTCTTGAAGACAATAATAAAAAAATTACTTTCAATTTCATTGCGAGAATATTTATTGATCTTTGTCTAATTACAGTATAGTATATAAACCCTACAAAATGTCTGGGAGAACAGAAGTCATATAGATATATATATACACAGTCAAGGTTTAATTCAAGCAGGAAACTCGCGGGCGCAGTACTGCGTATAGTCGTTTAACAAGGCGAACTCATTACCATTCGTCAATTTGAGGTACGTTCCACAGGAGTGACCAATGGTTCTCTATTCGCTGTAATGGTCTACGGTCCGACATCCGTCACGAAGACCCGCCGCCGCGCGTTATAAGTGGAACACCCTTCTGGAAATTCTCGAACGACAGAGATCGGGGTTAGACCACACTACACTAACCAACTACCAACTGCAGTCAGAGAGGGCATATGTTTAACGGTCACGAACCAAAGAAAACCAAGAGAGAGAGAGAGAGAGAGAATTATATTTATTGTACTCAAACATGCATACCCGAAAGAGCATCCGTTCCAATTTATATATATATATATATACATAGAAAACTGATAAATCTCAAGGGTGTAAATAATCTGAGGAACAATATATTAAGATACTATTTTCTTTTTTAGGAGTAATTATTTTTTATGAAAACTAATTCAATTGACAAAATAATTTTGACATGACAACGTCTTACTACGAGGTCTAGGGAGCCAGTCAGAAAAATTGGCATTCCACCTAATGTCGATGCCAAACTTATTTTTGTCAAATTTGGAAATGAAATTGTTTACAGTTTTCTATGTTACCGACCGGTTAGAGATTTAACATGTTAGTATACAGCGCCACTGCTGACAGTATCCACTATACCTATATATATATGTATAATGGTCAAAATAAACATGGCTGTCGAAGCTGTCACTTTGTTTTGTTTTCGTGTCGTTATTCGAGGAAAAAAATGTGGAGCGTTCGTGTAATGTTGACCTGTGTACATAGTATAGTCACAGTATTGCCAATTGCTGAAATTTTGCACCTGGAATAATATCAAAACATAACCTCAATCATGGATGTATTCTATTCAAGAATTGTTATAATTAACTGTTCCCCCACAATTCTTGAATAATATAGTAAATACATAATTGAAGTTATGTTTTGCTATTATTCCGATGCAAAATTTCAGCAATTGGTAATAATGTGGCATTTCGTTTTGAATATTTTTAAATTTAATTGTTTGGAAATTATTGTCAGTTTAATCTAATTTTATGCGCTGAAAAAAAAATTATTTGATTCAAATAATCGGCTACTTGATCATTATCGAATAAAAAATATTTATTTTTATCAAATAATTATTATTTGAGTAAATGAAATGGTATTTGTTTTAAATATAAAAAATTATTGGTTCAAATACAATTTATTTAATTCAAATAAAATTTATTTGGTTCAAGTAAATATTTATTTGATAATAGTCAAATAATCAAGTATTTGAATGAAATAAATTTTTTTTTTCAATGTATGTACAACATAAATACTAAATAATAATCTGATAAAATTTATTTTAATTAATTAAAAAAGACGTTGTCACGATCAAAATTCTCCGTCCGTGTAATAAAAAGTCGTTTTTCAAATTGAAACACTGATCGCCATATTGTTCATTCCCTGTTGTTTACACCTGTCATTGTGTGCGCACGTTCATGTGATTCGCTAGGTAGCGTTGGTTGCATAGTGTTTTTCATCTGTTTGACAAGTTATTTGGAGATTTTAAGAAATTTCTTATTAATATTATAATATCATTTGAAATTAACATTTAAGTGAAAATGGTTTTAGTATATGTGCGTATTGTGGGAAAAAAAAATGCTAAAGGTATTTCTTTTCATAATTGAGTACATATTTTAATATTATTATTGAAGTGTCTAATTTTTAGGTTATGTTTTGTTTGTTTTTAAATTTATTATTCCTATGGTATTCAAGATTTTAGCAACGATTTAAAATCTGTAAAATAAAGAATTACATTTTCTAATGATTATCATGATTTAAGCAACGGTTCAAAATATGTAAAAAAAATTGTAATTGTTTGTAAGATTTTGAGAAAATGATCAAAAATCCATAAAATTGAAACAAAATTCCCATAGTTTTCAAAATTTTAGCCATGATTGAAAAGGGAAATATTAAACAAATAATTTTCTCATGATTTCCAAAAAACCATCAATATGGTCCAAAATAGTAAAATTAAAAAATAATTTTCCTGTTATTTCCATGATTTTAGCAAATGGTCCAAAAATAAAAAATTATAATTTTCTCCTAGTTTCTAAGATTTTAGCAATGGTCTAAAATCCGTAAAATTTAAAAATGAATTTTAGCATAGTTTCTAAAATTTTAGCAATGTTCCAAAATCATTAAAATTAAAAAAAGTTATCATGTTTTTAAAGATTTTAGTAATGTTCTGAAAAGATAAAATTAAAAAAATTAAATTTCCTATTGTTTTCAAAATATTAGCAATGATTCAAAATCCGTAAAATTAAAAAATTAATTTTCCAATAGTTTCTAAGATTCTTGCAATGATACAAGAAGAAAAAATTAAATTTCCCTTGGTTTCCAAGATTTTAGCAATATTTCAAAATCCGTAAAATTAAAAAAAAAGAATCTCCCTGATTTGCAACATTTTATTCATAAAATTTTTTGTATTCTCTTCATCTGTGTGATTCTAAATTATCAACCAATTTATAATAAGATTATGTCATAAATTTTATTCACCGTGTATTTCTTCATAATTTCATTATTATAGTATCAGATTAATGATCCTATTTTGAAATTTAGCTACGGAATTTCCAATCTCTAATCTTCTTAGTCTTCTAACTCAAAAAAAAAAAAAAAAAAAATCAAGTTCAAATCTAGAACAATTTACAATTAACGAGAGTTAGCGTGAATACATATATTGCAATTTCTACTCGTGTTGCTGAAGAAATACAAATCGGTGGAATAATGAGAAAAACCGCTCGCCAAGAGAATGAAATTAAACGGCGTATCTTCACGAAAAGACAATTAAAATTTTTTTTTTCTCCTCCTTCGATGATTGCAAAGGTGGCAGATCCCTCGTCGACAAGAAGCTCGCGATCTGGACTTGGATCACGATGAGGGCAAGTGTATATAGAGGAGGGTGTCGAGAATGGGTTATACTCGCGAGAAAGGTGAAGCCGGTAGGTGTGCGATGTTCACTTTCGATTAGCATGAATCGCAAAGGCGTAAGTTTCAGCAACACGACTTCTATACGAAGAGACTGACTGAGAGAATAAGAAAGAGAAAGAAAGAAAGAGGTCCTTCTATCAGGGTCGATTATTTACGGAGTTCGTTCCGGCGATCAACAGGATCAAGGCGACCGTGTCGTGCAACTCGGTAATTGGAAAGTCCACGATTACTATAAAACAGGGGTATGGAGCAAAGGACTCCAAGGAAGAATAAAAAAGAAAAAAAAAAGTAGAAGAAGAATAAGAGGGGTCAAGCTAGAACTAAACGAAGTTGGGTGGGTATACGCACTTATACAACAAGCTCCATAAAATTCCGAGCTATTACTGGCAAACAACGAACGCAGTCTGTAATTAGCACTTCACGATACATTAGCACTCTCACAGAAGAAACAGAAATGGGAATACGCCCTTGCAATAAAGTACCAAACGACATACAAACTCCTCCAGGCATAACTACTCTCAACGCGTCCTTGTACGGTTGTGGACTTCCAAGTTCCCAAAGGTTCAATCTGGATTATAACAGAAAATGGTATTTTAAAATGTTAAACAAAACTTATTCTATGGTTGAATAAAATTAGAAGGGCAAGGGTTGATCACTGAATCCTGACAAGAACGATTTTAACCGATAGGACGAGAAAAAATCATTCCTGGAACAACCATTGTAAAGAGTGTCTACTATCGATAAATTTATATTTTATATTATATAATTGCATGCATTTTGCGAAGGTACTTCATCTGGATAGAGAAGTTGATGACGTATACTGTAAATAAATTTCCGATTATTAAAACCAATTATCGACAACGCTCAGTTTTATACTTATTGTTAGTTTCAACGTTTCTAGTCAAACTTAATTTTTAAATGAAATTCTATTCCGTGACAATGTTTTGATTATATTAGAGAGATTTCGTTTCACATATTTAAGGTTTCTTTGTGGAAAAACGCGTGTGACCAACGAATCGTTTCACGACGCTACTGCTATAATGGTAATATATATATATATATATATATATATATATATATATATATATATATATATATATATATATATATATATATATATAAAGAAGGCATTCCGAAAGACGAGAAAAGTGTTTAGTAACGGTAGGCCTCGCAGTCGCTCCCACTGGCTCCCGTCGTATTCGAAGAAACATTTATACGTTTATGCAATTGTAAAGGTCGTTGCACTAGGGAAAACGCATTTTACTATGATGGAACTTTAGAAGTCGCTCATTAGCCAAAATGGCGTGAAATTCATTTCACTTCTGCTGCTATATAAAGACTTCCTTTCTTTTTAATGGAAATGTCAAAGTTTACCTAATTTCAAATTGTTACTTCATTATAACAAGTTCACATAAGACCGCATTAAAAATTGAAAGTTTCTAAATAAAGACAAAAATATTTTCCTTCTGTATCATAACTCTTGTTTAAAAAAAAAAAAACTACATAAATAAATTTCTCAATTTTTTATATAGGAAAAGAAACATCGAAACGTCGTATACATATAGAAACGCCTATACCATAATCAAGTCTTGAGGTTGCGTGCTGAGGTCGCGCCACAAGGATGGGAAATAAGACGATCAAGCTTTGCAAAAAGCGAACAAAATCGAAGCAGGTGCAATTGCAGTGCGCAAGAATCATCAAAACAATTACATACTTGCAACCTATCAGTTTACTGGAAAATTTCCGGGGTTGATTTACAGAATCCAAGGAATTTTTAAATATCTCCCATTTCAGAAAATTTCTCTTCTATATATTCAAAAATCTGATGATTTTAACATAAATCTTTTTTAGATTTATAAAAAAAAAAATTTTTTTCAATTGTTTTACAAGTATTCTAATCTTTCTCAAACATCTTGAAAAGAAGCTATATAATTTTCTTAGAAACATAGATCGAAATAATTTATCGACTCAAGTCTGAAGTAGGATGTATATATATATATATATATATATATATATATATATATATATATAGAGTTGAAGCTCGCACGTACGCGAGAGAAGAAATAAGCGCAAAGCCATCCGCTTGCGATTCGTGACGCGGCGCACACACACCTTCACTGTGATACCCCGTGTTTAACGACGTCTGAAACAATCTCGTGAAAATATACTGTACTTTTCTGTAACTTTTAAAGTGTAATATAAATTTGTCGGTCGATCTAAGTCTAGGCACACGATCCGGTTCCGTGATCTTGTTCGCTTTGGTCATTATACTTTTATTATCCGCATTATTTAGAGACGATCACCTTAGAAGGATATTCCTATATATATATAGTCCCAGGATCTCGTTCAACTGTGAAAAAGACCTTCTATATAGCTTTTGCCCATCGAGTATCGTAAAATTGTTGCGACTCCATTCTTGCACTTCCGTCATCATGGGGTCACAATTCTGAAAATTTAGTGTTTGACACTTGAGATTTTGATATAACTTTATCAATTTTCTTAAATTTTTTTTTAAACTTTAACGTCCGAGTAGTATGTACAGGAAAAAAAAGAATTTTAATGGCTACTAAAACTTAAATGCACTCAACAAAATTATGATTGTCAATATAGAAATAACAATTTTATTATTGTTGCTTAAATAGTAATAAGTAAAATTAAAATTGGCCATACTGCAAAAAATTTATAATAATGTGTTTTTTCTAATATAGTTATAAGTGCGACCCACATGCAGTCAGTGCACATGAGCACAGAATATTGAACAATTAATTAGTTATATAGAAAATTTTAAAAATTCGATCTTTGGAAAGCATAAAATAACATAAAGATTTGTCCTTAAATTGTTATTTATTTTCACAAAAAAAACAACGACGTTTCGATGAATTGGTTCGTCATCATTTTCAATTAACCGTAATTGACGTCACAGTGATATCACAGAAAACAAGGTGGGCAAAAAGTTGTAAAGATAGAGGATAAAAGTCGTTAGGATACAAGGTAAAGGATAAATTTGTGATGGATAAAAATGTTACTAAAATATTACAAGAAAAATGGATGTGATATTTGAGTAAACTGTCTAATTTTAATAAAAATATTAGTAATTTAACACTTAACTTATTAAATCCACAAATTTTTTATAAATAAGTAATTGCATGTGGAAATATTTTGCCTATAATTATTGTCTATTAATAAAAATATCTTTGACTAATACAACTGACAGCTGACGACAGTGCGTAAATAATCAGAGCTGGGAAATCACAACTTAACGTCTGTATTGTTGCACGAAAGCAGAGTTGGGTAGTAACTGAATTTTTTGTGCATATTAGGCTGTGTCAGTTCATCGAGATATTTCGAGTTCAAGATATGACGTCAGAGGTCTGGAGGGACAACAAACAGACGACACAATCTTATTCTTACGGGGAAGAAAATTTGTTTCCACTTTCATCAATTTTATTCATACTTTAAACACGGAAAACTCTTGTTGACATCTAATAAAATTAAAATGTGTGTTGATAATTAATTTTGTTATATATTTGATTCAATTGCATTGATAGATTCTCTAAATTCGTGATAAAATATAAATTTTGAGGTTAGGGGTGTTTGTTTACTAATTTGAAATCTTTTACTGCTGCGGTAATTCCCACTTAAAATATATATTTTATATCTTTTTTAATAACATGCATACTGGATATTGTTTAATAATGTTAAAGTGCAAAATGTGATTAGTAAACAAACACCCCTAACCTCAAAATTTATATTTTATTACAAATTCAGAAAATCTATAAATGCAATTGAATCAAATATATAACAAAATTAATTATCAACACACATTTTAATTTTACTATATGTCAACAAGCGTTTTCCGTGTTTAAAGTATGAATAAAATTGATGAAAGTGGAAACAAATTTTCTTCCCCGTTAGAATAACATTGTGTCGTCTGTTTGTTGTCCCTCCAGACCTCTGACGTCATATCTTGAACTCGAAATATCTCGATGAACTGACACAGCCTAATATGCACAAAAAATTCAGTTACTACCCAACTCTGCTTTCGTGCAACAATACAGACGTTGAGTTGTAATTTCCCAGTTCTGATTATTTACGCACTGTCGTCAGCTGTCAGTTGTATTAGTCAAAGATATTTTTATTAATAGACAATAATTATAGGCAAAATATTTCCACATGCAATTACTTATTTATAAAAAATTTGTGGATTTAATAAGTTAAGTGTAAAATTACTAATATTTTTATTAAAATTAGACAATTTACTCAAATATGACATCCATTTTTCTAGTAATATTTTACTAACATTTTTATCCATCACAAATTTATCCTTTACCCTGTATCCTAACGACTTTTATCCTCTATCTTTACAACTTTTTACCCACCTTTTCATCTGTGATATTTCTATAAAAATATAATCATGAGTCTAATTTGAAAATTAAGGTGATGTAAATTTTGATTCAATTACATTTTATTTTGAAAGTACAGAAAAAATTATAATAAGGTGTTTTTCCTAACAAATATGTTTAAAAGTTTTTTATTTATTGTCATTACACAAGACGAATTATTTATTTATTTATAGTATGTTATTTCATTTTATCTCACTACTTTACTACTTTCTAACTTTATTATTTCTAAAAGTTTCATTTTAATTTTTATATTTATTTATTTTTGTATTATTTTTATTTATTTATTTATTTTATATATTTAATTATTCTTTAAAATTTTTTTTTACTTTTTTTTATTTTATTATTTTTATTTTTACAGTAATTTTATAGGGTAACTGCACCAGTGGTGGATCATGCACCAGTGGTGGATCAACTGCGAGAATAATGGTCATTTGTGTTTACACGTTTGTAAATAAATGAACCGCAAGTGTCGGTAATTGTTAAGAAAGTTATACAGATCAATATTACAATTTAAAAAAATTTTTAAATTCATCGCGAAGAAAGCAGGACAACAATTACTAAAGTGGTGACAGAAAACAAGAGTTTTCCTTAACATGTAAGTTAAGAGTATATTTTGGAATAGAAAGCTTTGGAGCCATTTTAGGACAATTTTTAATTCTTTTCACAATAGGAGGCATTTCGTTTCATCCCCATAGAGCCCTGAGAACAATATTTACGTCTGTAAGTAGCGCGTGTCCATTGTTTTGGGGTGATCCACGACTGGAACCAAAAAAGTAACAAAATCTAGTGGTGGATCAGTCCTACTTTTCGCCTGTTGACGCATTGTTTTATTGAAAATTTTATGAGTTAAATTTTAGTTAACACTAATTCAAATGTTTATTAATTGTTAACACCTGGGGGTCGATTACGTAACTTTCCCACTTCCCACATTTTACATCCCACTTCCCACATCTCACTTCTCACATTTTACATCCCACATCTCACTTCCTACATTTTACATCCCACTTCTCAATTCCCACATTTTACATCCCACATCTCACTTCCTACATTTTACATCCCACTTCTCAATTCCCACATTTTACATCCCACATCTCACTTCCCACATTTTACATCCCAAATCCCACATCTCACTTCCTACATTTTATATCCCACTTCCCACATTTTACATCCCACATCCCACATCCCATATTTCACATCTCACTTCCCATATTTCATATCCCACTTCCCATATTTCACATCTCACTTCTTACTTCCCATATTTCATATCCACTTCCCATATTTCATATCCACTTCCCATATTTCACATACCACATCCCACTTCCCATATTTCACATTCCACATCTCACTTCCCACATTTCACATCCCACTTCTCACATTTCACTTTTCACATCTCACATTGTACATTACACTTTTCTTATCACGCTTCCCACCTTTTATTTCTCACATCTCTCCCATTTCCCACAAGATGTTGGATGTGGGAAGTGGTATGTAAAATGTGGGAAGTGAGAAGTGGGATGTAAAATGTGGGAAGTGAGATGTGGGAAATGGGATGTGGGAATTGAGAAGTGGGATGTAAAATGTAGGAAGTGAGATGTGGGATGTAAAATGTGAGAAGTGAGATGTGGGAAGTGGGATGTAAAATGTGGGAAGTGGGAAAGTTACGTAATCGACCCCCTGATTTCAAATTGTTAAATTTTTGTTGAATTAAAATACCCAGAATTAATAAATGTTATTTATCATTGAAACTGAAGCTTTAAGAGTTTCTATTTATTTATTACCAAAAATTCTAATAAAAAGATGATTAATTAATATTTAGTCACATTATACCGTAAAGCCCTATAAAAGTTGCAAAACGTCTCAGTCTCGTAATTTTAAAATGCAATGTTTTTTAGTATGATTTTTTAAGTGATCCACCACTGGAGCAATCTATAACCATGACTGGTGCAAACAGTGATCCAGAATAGGATCATTGACAAATTATCTTTGATGGAGCATTAAAGTAAACGTAGGTGTCAAAATTAAGTCTAACCTTGAAGGAAATGTCTATTGGAACTATCTGGTCCATAATACTATAAAGAATAACCTCAAATTTGTCTAAAAACAACCTATACAGAACTTCAAAGTCAAAATAAGAAAGTTAAGGGGCTTAACTGATCCACCACTGGTGCAGTTACCCTATTTAATTATATTCAATTTTTTTCTTTTTTTGCTTTACTAATGTTAACTTCTATTATAAATTTCTGACTCCGGACTCTACTCCATTGTCAGTGTGTTTAATATCAATGTTTCTGTTCGTTTGACTTATTAATTTTTTACAACTTAAATTTTATGTTATTTACTTGTAAACGTTTTGTTATTTATTATTTTATTTTGTATATTGTTTGATAGACTCCCAAGAAGAGGAAATCAGTTCGATTTCGAAACGTTGGAGTAAATATATATTTTTGTTCTATGTCCAAATGTTTTCGTTTTATTTATACCTAATTTTATAAAAGATCTCGGACGTTAAAAATTAATTTTACACAATGTTTAAAAGTATTTTACTCCAAAGTTTCGAAATCTAAATTATTTTCTCTTCAATGGATTTATCGAAAAAGAAGAATTACAATACAGTTAAAAAAATATAAATTTTTTAATTACATCAATAAAATCAATCCTAATACGTTGGAGAAACAAATTGGAGTCGTATTCTAAATTAATTTCACCAAAAAAGAAATAATTTCTTGTTATCAGAGAAACGAAAACAAATGTAAAGAGATTGTGTATAAATAAAGGGGTTTTGAAAATTTTTTCAATTTTAATCAGTGTATTTGTAGGAAGATCAATATAAAAGTTGATTTTTGATGGTAAAATACTTAAGCACATTGTATGTACGTGTTGTGAGTACAGAGGTTTTTCTAAATGTAGGGTCAATCCGATGAACCAGACATCCCTCAAGCTAGGGATGAAAGACACACGCTATATATATATATATAAATCTCACCCCCTATTATCTTTGCCACCCTGCAAATAGTAAATGCTTGTACACAACGCCCTCGTATCAAACGCTACCCCCTCACAAATATATATACCGAGCGAGAAACTTGTCCTATTGATATTGACATGTCACATCCTCACCAAAGAGTACTTATAATATTTACAAACGAGTTCATCATTTCTCAAAACTGTTTTCATCTTCAAAGTTAGCTACATGGAGAAAAACAGTGTTAAAATTTTTTTGATTATTGGCAGATTTTTTGGCAATACAATTCTGATTGTTTGAATTATAAATGTGATTGTTGTCAGAGCAGATTTATTTTGTTCTGTTAACAATGCAAATGTGTTCATTTTAGCTTTCGTTTACAACTGCGAATTACTAAAACAATAATTGTTTTATAGGGACCCTAACGACTACTGTATTAGGAAAAACACGTTATTATAAAATTTTAATAGGTTTCAGTAAACTTAACTTAAACTTTCATTAATTAATATAAAGATTTTTGGATTAGGATAAACACCTTATTATAAAATTTTAATAGCTTCTAGTGAATCTAAAGTTTACTTTATTAATTCATATAAAGATTTTTACATTTGTGTATTAGGAAAAACACATTTTTATAAATTTTGAATAAGTTTTCGTAAATCGATGGTTACTTAATTAATTAATATAAAACTATTTATATTTGTGTATTAGGAAAAACACCTTATTATAAAATTTTAGTAGATTTTAGTAAACTTAAAGTTGACTTGATTAATTAATATAAAGATATTGTGCATTACGAAAAACATCTTATTACAAAATTTTAATAGCTTTTAGTAAACCTAAAGTTTGCGTTATTAATTAATATAAAAATATTTACATTTGTGCATTAGGAAAAACACCTTATTATAAATTTTTAATAAGTTTTCGTAAACCAAAGATTACTTCATTAATTAATATAAAAATATTTATATTTGTGTATTAGGAAAAACACCTTATTATAAATTTTTAATATCTTTTAGTAAACCTAAAGTTTACTTCATCAATTAATTAAAGATATTATAAACTACCAACTTGAACAAAAATCGAATTCGCGTATATATTATTTAATGTGGTACAATTAAAAATTCTTGTCGTCAGAGGGCGCGTAGAAATGAGTCACGAAAAGTAATTTCGTTTCCTCGTCCTCTCTCTCTTCTTAATGAATAGTGATTAATTGTCCGTGCTCTGGAAGCGACTCGCGGCCATTAAACCCTTCAAAGCCAATTCCTTCGAAATAATTACCGACAGTTGGAGATGTATATACATATACATACATACATTCATATACACATGCACTACTGTTATCCGCATTTGTAGCAGAGAAGCATTATCATTGCCATTATTATTATTATTATCATTACACTTTCAGAGGAGCGCAACTAATTTTTAATTAAAGAGATGCACTTGCTCTCATTCTATGCGAAATTTTACAAAGAAAAATTGTATAAGCGGATATCTCATAATAGGCTTTATATGTATATAGTTATGTATGTAAATATTATAATATCGCGACCCACGTGACTTCCTCTTTTTAAGATTAGTATTAACGACGCTCGTTGTTAATATTACCTAGAGGGTTTATTAACATCATCACTGAAAACACCAGCAAAACAGAAGTTGGTTCAAATACGGAGCCTCTTGAATATGTGTGTACACCTTCATATACTATATGGAAAATGGTGAAGTACATTTGTATTATACGATGGACAGTAGTACACTGGCAAGGCGTGTAAATCATTCTGCAGCGCGGTTTGTCCGCCTAACAATTGCGCACACGCGCGCATTTAATTGCCAGCCAACGACTTTCTCCTTTGCCTTTCCGTAAGACCGAATCTTCTATTATTAAATGATTCTCCTGTGAATGCACTACTAATGCGTTTTTTTTCCAATTATGTAAGAAACTCTCATATCGTTTCTAAAAAATGACATATGAAACAGTTAATTTCGAAAATTATTGAGAAGCATTAAGAAAAAATAAGCTTATAAAGATTATAAAAAATTTTAAAAAGACGTAATGTACTTGAAAGAAGGAAACAAATATTTACCTTATATAGCTCAAAAAGATTTTCACCATCATCAGTTTTACTTTCTTCTTCTTCTTCTTTTTCTTCTTTTCTGCGCAATGAAAAAGTAAATCTATCGGAGAAAAAAAAATTTTTTGTGAGTAAAAGTGTTGAGGGATTGGTCGTGGACGCGCGTTTTTGGTATGTGTGTGTGTGTGCATATAAAGGCTATATAAGGGGATTCAGGACCCTACTCTTTCCGACCGCTTTAAACAATTTTAGGGCTCATTTCCCCCCTTAAAGCGAATATCCTGGCGGCGCGAAGGGTGAAAAGATGTTGGCCCGAGGTATCAAGGCATCCTAAGGCCATTCGTAGTCATTCGGCAACCCCTTGGTGAAAACTTGAAGGTAACCCCTCGTATTTACCAATTACCTAAGTAATCTGCGGCCAGACTCCGCTATGTGTCCTTATATATATATATATATATATATATATATATATATATATGTTGTGACTTGCCGCCAAGTTCCTTTGGAACTTTAACCAAAACCCAAAGGCGAAATGGGACATCTCTCTCCTTTCTGCGAAACGTTCTAGTTTGCTGTAATCATTAACTGTTGCTTTTGGAGAAATGTTTTGTTAACATTTATTTAAAGCTTTTTTTCGAGGAAAAAAATTATTCAAAATAAAAAGGATTTGTTTAATTTTTTTGACGCCCTCTAGCGTTTGGACATTTCCATTTCTAGAATTTTTTAGATTACAAATATTTCCTGCAGATAAGTATTTAAAATACAACAGCAGTTTTTATTTTTTATTTTTTTTTTTTTATTAAAAGATGTCACTAAAACAATGTTGATGAAAAGTCGGATCCCCTTTTTTCAAAGAACAAAGCGCTCACTTTTGAAGGAAGGCGAAGAATTTGAAGAACGTCCTTGTGACCACGTTTACAAATCTCTGTCCCAGGGAAATCTAAAGCTTCTCTCTCTCTCTCTCTTGGGGTAGGAAATGGAATATGCGCTCACGGATAATGCGGATGGTTAAAGTCCTGTTGGTTACATTCCAGCAAACACGGAATAACCTCTTCCTGTTTTATGTATATACATATAAATAGTTTAGAATCTATGCGAATTTTTGGTGTAATTCTAGAAAATTTAGAAAAAGAGGCAATATAATTACAATTTAATAGTAAAATTATAAAGTTGGCTTCTACTAAAAAAATTTTATAATAAGGTGTTTTTCCTAACGCAAAAATAAGTGATTTTAATTTTCACAATTAATTAGATCCAATGATGATTACACGGTGCGCCAGAAGGAGGTTTAAATAAAAATGAATTGACACTTAAAAATTCTTTTTGATTATGGTTCTAAGATGAATAAAAAACTTTTCTCAATAGGTTTTAAAATCAGCGTACGTGCCAAATTTAAAACAAATTGAGTTTTAAATATTTAAAAATACTGTTTTATGAGGAACCAGAATTTATTTAATGTATACTTATATGCGTATAGATAATAGATGTTTTAGATTTGGGTTCATATAAATTTATTAACAATGAAGTTATTTTCTTGTTTCGTTTTTATATTTATGCATTAAGAGTGTCGAACGGTATCTGAAATTCTTTGGCAAGAAGAGAGTTTTAATTATCGCTCTGAACGTTAAATAGTATTGATTTTAAAATACTTTTTTCTCGAAACACGAACACTTTTAACAAAATCAGACAAAATCCTCATCTTATAAATTTCCTAAATCCAAAAGACTGTACAAATCCATAGAAAAACATGGTTGCAAAACAAAAAATAGAAAAGTAATCTAATAACAGCTGCGACTTTGTGCGCCCTGCATGCTGCTGCCATCTGACGGCGGCAGGAGGTAATGTACCTCTCATTATATTACTTTCTGTTTTGCAATCGTGTTTTTATATGGATTCGTATAATCTTTAGGATTTAGGAAATTTATATAAAATAAGGATCTCTAGCTGCTTTTGTAGAAAGTGTCCGTCTTTCGAGAAGAAAGTATTTTAAAATCAATGTTTATCATTTTCACGTTTAGTGCCATTTTTATAGAGCGATAATAATTAAAGGTCTCTTCTTGCCAAAAAATTTCAGAGACCATTCGACTCTCTTAAATAAATTTTGTCACTCTTAAAATCGTTCTTTTAACATTATAATTTAATTTTTTAAAATTGGACACAAACACTACAGCAATATAATTATTTATATGTAAAATTGAAAATAAGTAATTATTTTATCATTTATTACAGTATTTATTAGATTAAATAAATTCTGATTGCCCATAAAATTTTGTTTTTATATAAAAACTCAATTTTATTTAAATCGGGCACGTAAACTGATTTTAAAAACTATTGAGAAATGTTTGTTATTCATCTAAGAATCATAATCAAAAAGAATTTTTAAGTGTTAATTCATTTTTATTTAAACCACCTTCTAGCGCACCGTGGATTCTATAGTCAACTAGTTTTAATCGGTTCCTTTCGGTTTTTATTCCAGAAGTATAGCAAGTTGTTTTTATATTTACTTTATATACAAGTTCATAAGATAAAATCATAGCTACTATACAGTCATCAAAAACGTCATCAAGTTACAAGAAAATTGATATGAGTTCATATATGTTACGTAAACTAGATCTTATGGAGCAAATGTAATGAATTGATGACATAAAGGAAATGTTCAGATATGAATCAGAACAATGGGATTTCTATATATACATAACAATGATAGTAATCGTGGGAAGTAATTTTATATGATTTTTTTTTTTGGAATACATTTTTTGTTTTAAAACAGATGTCCACTGCGAAGATGGACACACTCATCGCATAATTGTGGATATACGAGATGAATGAAGGAAATGCATAAAGTTACCGCAAAAGAGACATAATGGCAAACTATGGCAATCTGCATACATTACATGCTGATTTTCTCTCTTCAAAAGTGGTAGGCGCTCTGTCGTTTTCTCACGGAAGTTCGTCGCACAACCGATCCCAAGGTCTTCTCGAATAAGGTTGAATTGACTTCCTATGGATCGTGGAAAAACGACTCCTATATAGCCTCGATGACTATCATGTATATATATACAACCGGATGTAAAGGACAAATAAATATTTTCCTTTCGTCTCAAAAAAAAAATAAATTAAATTAACATTGTCCAGAGATTTTCCAAACTAAATTTTGATTCTAATTTATCTCAGAGGATAATTTAGACCTTTTTTTGGCTATATCCATCATTTGTCCTTGAATTTAGACTGGCATATTATTATTATTAATTAATTAATTACTTACACAGTCGTCGGCCATGGACGTCGTTTAGCTGACATTTCGAGTGACATGGCAGTATTCCTAGGTAGCGTGACCGTCTCTGTCCCGCGTGCATTTATTATTCACATCTCCAATAGGTTACGTCGTAGTTAGGTATATATATATATATATATGCTTGGAAGTTAATGCGCGCAGAGGCCATCACGCGTCGCATTAAACGTTTGAGCAAATGGACGCGCCGACTTTGATGCAAAACTATTGCCAATAACAGAGTGCGAATCTTGAAATTACAATTCATGGATTTTACTATTGTTATTATTATTATTATTATTATTTATCAAAAAAGACCTTGGAACTATCGACCGTGACTTCATTCGAATTCTATTTAAAAACCTTAATGACACTATATATTCAATGATTGTAATATTCTTCAAGAAACTTGTTTCACTTTTTTCCTATACAATAAGATGCACATTCTTAATCATTTTTTTTAAAGAATTAGTTACATGATTCCCTAACAGCATCCGGATAATCTACGGATGTTCCAGGAATAACTGGAAAGTAGGATATCCATAGAATGCCTCAGGGATAGCCTTGAGGACAGCCTAAAGATATCTAAATTTCCGGGTAGGAATAGAAAATTCTGAAATTGCCGTTAATGTTAGGGTTTAATTTTGACTTTGCAAATTAAGGAAACTTTCGTTAATATACCACTGAAATATAGTTTGTGTTTTAAATGTCTTGCAAGATATATAGTTAGTTTCCTAACCCATCTCATGTGGGTTAGGAAAGTTTTTTGAGTTAGGAAAAACACCTTATTATAAAATTTTTTGTATTAACATACAAGGAGAAAAAAGTTAGCTGATATATAGCTAACTTTTAGCTATTTCAACTAATTTTAATTGCCTATTATATTGATAGCGATTTTATTAGCTGTTTCTGCTGATGTTATATTTGCTGCTACAGTTAAATCATGTTTCTCTGTGAAATATGTTAAAAAAAATTATTTATAGTTATTAAAAAAAGTGTTTTTTTTTTTTATTTCAGATTTTATTTGCAAGGATAATAAAAATGTAAATTATAATACATTAAAAAAAAAAAATTAAACATGATCCCTTTTTTGACAAACTAATGCCCATAAACGAGGATCGGGGTAGGTCGACGTGCCGCCGTTTCCCGTTCATACCCCAGAACATAACCGTAGATTCGACCGCGCTGCATATTTGATGTCGCATGTTCCATGATCGCTGGAATTTTCCCTGGTGGATCGTGGCAGGGGTCATAAGAGCCCCAGTGATTGAAGGTTAGGGCACCTTGATGCCGCCTTCGAGTCCATCCACATTAACTTTTCATCTTTATACAATTCCACTCATATGATTCTCCCGACAAGTACCCCACAAAACTGTACACATAATTATTCCTCACTTTCATATATATATATATATATATATACAAAAAGAGAGGAAAAAAAACCTTTTTTGGGTTAGTAATAATTTTACCGAAAAATTTATTATTACGAGGAGTATTGAACTTTTCTATATTTTCCATTAAAAATATGTATTCCTTATTCCAGATGTTCATGCGCGTGGCTCTAAAATTGTATATTTTGTTGTGGGGATTTCTACGACTCGTAAACAAGTTGTTGTGGCCTTCGACGCTCGCGAATTTACGATAGGTCTTTTGCTGGAAGGCTGCGGTGCGCGCGATACTTGAAAATTTGCCGCGTTTCACGAATAACTGAGATTCATGAATGTTTTTATGTTTATGTGTGAATATATATATGCGGCCTTCTAGAAATGTTTCTAGAGGCCAAAAAACCACTTTCGAGAAAATCTATTGCATCGAATGAGTGTGATGGTAGAGGGGACCGAGTGTGAGCTCAAATGACACGGAATAAAAGTAATGCTTGTCGATACTATATATATATACCCCTTGGCGAAGAACGTACACCCTCACCCTTATACTATATCCTCTAGCGGCCAGTCTCACCCCAATGAGTATTCTTAGTGCCACCATCCTGTCCGGGAAAAGCTTGGAATCGATATCCGGCTAAGAAATTCCCTCTCCTTCTATTTCTTCCACATACATATATATATATATATATATAGTTCTTCAACGAGATCGATGAGCAATTATTGAGACTTGCCACTCTTGCGCGATTTTCTATCTTGGAATTCTTTCATTGATTACGCGCGAGCACTTTCTGTATGTTTGCACTTTCAAACTTCCTATTTCGTCAATGTTATGGTTTATATATAATTAAAAATTATTTTTTTTTGTTCTTCTAATTTCGCTTAGCATAAACTAAAACTCTTAAATCATCGTGAAACTAGTTATTCTGGGGTTTTCATGATCGCTGATTACGAATGTGACATCAGTTTTTCAAAAATTCAAAATGCCGGATCCAATATGTTGGAAAATTATTCAAAATTGATCGGATTCATCTGAAACTTGCTATTCAGGGGTTTTTGGGGTCGATGATTACGAATCTGGTATCAGTTTATCAACATTCAAAATGGCGGATCCAATATGGTGGCTGACAAAATTAAAAATTGGTTGGATTCACTTAAAACTTATTACTCGAGGGTTTTTGGGGCCATTTTGAATTTTGAAAAATTGATGTCAGATAAAATGAACAGTATTCGAATAAGTATACGCAGTAATCGGAATATTCGAAATAGTATTCCAAACGGTATTGAAAGTATATAGAGTATACCAAATAGTATTCTAACTTGTATACATAATCTCCAATGTATACTGAAACGTCTTCCATAATATTCGAAACGCATATGACAGTACACACTGAGTAAACTAAGCTGAATCTTCAAATGGATCATCTTAGTTTTCTAAGTATACCAAAGTATTTAGAGTAATCTCGAAGGTCTTCAGAAGTCTGTTAAAAGTATGAACATCTTCTGGAGTAAATGAAATGAATACTGCAGTCTCTGAATTTTTGGATACTTAATTGGTGATACAACACATAGATGGAAAGGGTTTCTCGATGCAAGAGGTCCTATTTTATGAGTTTTTCGGTACCTATTTTTTTCTTATAGATTTATTTAGATAGAAAATGTGTGAATTTTGAAGATGCAAAGAGAGGAAGAAAATGTTTTGAAATGTTTAGTATTTTTTCAAAAATTTTTCTAAGGCAGACCTTCAAGTTTTCAGTTGCTTTCTAGTATTTGCCAGGAACAAAGGGGAACCTACGCAGTCGGTAGTTAGTGAGTTAAAGTGAAGAATTTTTTGTTTATTTAATAAATTATTGTATAAAATATTATAACAAAAAAATTGTTTATAAAAAATAATTTAATAACATTAAAATATTTAAATATTTCATTGATTAAAATGCAACTTAAAGTTAACATTTTTTTCAGGTACGCGGAATTATGAGTTTTATAAAGGATATACCATATTACTTATTGCTTCAAATATTTAATTCAGATAGTTATTTTTTACTTGTATAGTAATTAATTAAGTATTACATATTATGTATAATTATGTTATTTAAGAAAAAAAATTTTGTGTATATTTGGTGTTTATATGTATCAAAAAATATTCAATGAATAAATTAATTATCATTTAATATTATTTATTTTTATTGACATTTATTATTAAGAAGAATTTTTGTCTATATGACAATGCGACATCTATTAGACACCATTAGAACTCTATAGTTGGAGTTCATTACAAGATAATTTGGAAAAATTCATATAATATCCCAATGTATAAGAACGGTATACTCTCCTCTCTATGTGGTAAATTTTAGTATACCATCAGTTTATTTTAGTAACTTTTCTCAAAGTATTCCACAGTCTACCTTTTGGCACGGAGGAATACTTATTCGAATACTATGTGACTCAAGTTTACTTTTAGAATACCTACATTTTTCATCCCGGGTCCGATCAATTTTTAGTTTTTTCATCTGCCATTTTGAATTTTGAATAACTAAAGTCAAATTCGTAATCAGCGACCCCGAAAACTTTAAGATACTAAGTTATACATAAAAATGCATTAAAAATTTTTCCAACACATTTTTGGCCCAAGCAGTGGATCGCCAAGGGGTCTATAGAAATTATATTTTAATTTTTTGTTTTATACAAATATATAATCGGTTACATATAAATATTAATTTCCGTCTAAAATATATTGAATAGAGAAGGTATAACTAGTAAACTTTGTCTTACTAAAAAGTAAATTTATTTTTTAGGTCTATAAAATTCTTTGCGAAAATTGTTTATCAAACATACTAAATAAAAACGGTCATCTGTATATAATTTTTATCAGAATTTCTTTGATCGCTATATTCCTGGATAAGTGACAAAAAAAATGCAAAAACTGTGAAATCGAAAGAGGACATCACGTATAGCCGCGCGGCTTTTATATATATAGCCATAAGAAAATTCCTCGAATCGTTTCTCTTCTGTCCATCAAAGTATCGTGTCAACGTTTTTACCTGGGCTATTTACTTATTTGGCTTTCACGTATTATAATCTAACATTTTTTTTTTATTTTCAGTGACTTAATCAAGGCTTGACATTATATACAAAACGAATCCACTGTGAATTCTCCGAATCGATTGATTTACCCAGCTCCGAACAAAATTGTCCTCCGCCCATTTTTCGTCCCGGTGAATCAATCCTTTAATGAACGACTCTGTTAATCCGATTGCGGGTAAAATCGTCCCTATTCTCGTATTCTTGGTACCGCATAATATTCTTGTTTTTTTTTTTTATCTAAAACGTGTTTCGCACAACTTTAAAAAGGCAAAATAAAGTCATCTGGAAATTTGTTTTACACTTAACTTGTAAAAAAAATTGTTAATTTCTCATCTGTGAGAAAATTTTTCAATTTGTGGATAAAAAAGTATTTTTGCATAATTCGAAATTTGAAATTATCGCATATACATAAATATTGTAAAAGGGTAAACAATGGACCTTGAAAATAGACCGAGTGACCTAGTGAAGGGGATGCTTTATGACGTCATTGACTTTCCCTATGTTCAAGTAATTCACAACGTTAGGGTACCATTCTACAAATCGATATTTTGGTCCACGGCTTGGAACACATGATATTAAAGAGGAAGGTTGCTCTTCTCTTAGAGATGACCCCAGTGTATTTCCTTGCGAAATCGCATAAAAATTGAAAAATTTTTCTAATGAAAAAAAAAATGCAAACAAATGTTATTATTTAACTCAAATAACGTCCTCCTAAATGTATTAATAAAAAAGAAAAAAATCATCAATAAACTTTGTCCATAGGATTCGATTTATTCTATTATTCCAAAAAATAAGTGATAGACGCTTAAAAAGTAGACGCCGGCGTCGCGACGACTACCGATTAAAACTTTTCTAAGCCGACGTCGTCGGATCATTGGTTTTGCTCGAACCAAACTGGAATGATGAATTTCCGTTAACACAGACATTTTTTTTTACCTTACGTTTTTATTATTTCCTTCATAAGAATCGAAAACCATTTCGGAAAATTAATTATAAAGATTTTCTATACTATAATTATAATATAAATTTTATTAATTTTTTTTTTTTTACCTGAATTGACAATTTCTGGGAATATGTATTATAACGTAGATTTGGGAATTATTATTATTTTAATTAATTTATTTTTATATTACCACTATGTAGGTATTTATTTAATTTTAATATTGCCCAGACACCAAGTTATTTTATATAAAATCACCGAATTTTTGTTTCACTAAAAAATAAATTCGTTTGAAGCAACCAAATTTTGGTTAAATCAACAAAATAAATGCATTGATATAGGTACAGTTAACCAAACATTTGGTTGCATAAACCAAACGTTTATTTAGCTCAATCGAATTTTTTCTTTGTTCAAAAAATTTATTAAAATAAACCAAACAGTTATTTAGATCAAATAAATATTTATTTGAATTAAACAAATTTTGTTTGAACTAACCAAAAAATTGGATAAATATAAAAAAAATGGTAAATTTGGTTCAAACATATCTTTTTTCTGAATGTATTGTTTTAATTAGTATTTTGCAGAATTTTCATGAAAACGATTTTCTATATTACAGAATTTTTATACACGACCAAAAATTCACTTCACAGAATTTTTTATTGTCAGAATTTTTATTTGCTCGAATTTTCATTTAACATAATATAGGCATTTTAAAGAATTTTTATTGAGTAGAATTTCATTGCATAGAATTTTCTTTCAGATGAATATTCATTTGTTAGAATTATTATTTGATATAATTTCCCTATTACCGATTTTTTATACTACAGAATTGCAAATGGCCGAACAAACATTCTATTTTGGCGCGATTTTTAAAATCAACCAATCACATAATTTTATGCAGATAATTTTTGATTAGTTGATTTTAAAAATCGCGACAAAATCAATTGTTTGTTCGGCCATTTGAAATTTCGGACAAATAAAAATTCTATCAATTATAGAAATACTGTTAAATTCTATAAAAAAAAAAGTTAAAAATTCTATAGTATGAAAAATCGGTTATTGGGAAATTATATCAAATAATAATTCGAACAAATGAAAATTCATCTGAAAGAATAAAATGAAAATTCTATGCAATGAAATTATATACCCAATAAAAATTCTGTGAAGTGAATTTTTGGTTATATTTACTAAATTTTTTAAAAATTTATATAATTTTAGGTTATTTGTAAACAACAAAATGCCGCATTACAGTATATAGGTATACATATATATATATATATATATATATATATATATATATATATCATATATTGAATATAAGAAAGGAGACATAATGCGCGTAACGTCCGGTGTGTGCAATCTGGTTAACGAATCGAGCCGAGGATTAATAATCGCGATCGTCGAAAGAGTCCAGCGAGCTGCGAGGAATCTTATTTAAAAATAATTGCGACGCACCCGCTCGCAATGGTTTCCTGTACTTGATTACGGCTAATTATTTGGAATTTACAAGTATAATGGTGTACTTAAATGGTGACTACGTAACAAGCGTGTATATACAGAAGAAACCAGAAAGAGAGAGAGAGAGAGGGATGTACGTGTCGCGTACCATACCGAACAACAAAAAAAAAAAAAACATATATATAAGGGAAACACACAGTGTGCCGGCACTTTTTATATTCACCTTATGAAAGTAAAAGTTGATAATTTCATCCTAAGAATCCGCACATTCAAACTCAATCAACATAAATTACACATTAAACGTCTAAATACATTAAAGAAAAAACTTTACATTTCAATTAAATATGCCATTGTTTTCTCTCCTCGCAACTGTAATGATAATAATAATAATAACGTATGTCCAGTGACCGTGCAGTGAGAGAATTGATTCTTTTTTTTTGAAAATGAAAAACTGTTCTTGAATATGTAATTACTATATATGTATAATATATTTGAATTATTTTTGCTATTAACTTGTTTTAATTTTTTAAATAAAATTTTTTTTTTTATTTGATTTTTCAATAACGTTTGGATGTATACTAATACACTCATAGATATATTTCAAAATTTCGCGCGCCGTTCCGCTGTTCGGAATTTGGACTGACGATTCGTATTCCTTGTGAAAATTAAAGGCACTCTCACACCTTTTTGGCTCCCTGCAGATTACCATGGCAACGCATGAGAGTGAGTGCGATAGAAAATTTAAAAATTTGAATATTCAAATTTTCTGTCTTATTCACACTCGTGCGTTGCCATGGTAACCTGCAGGCAGGCAGGCAACCAAAAAGGTGTGAGAGTGCCTTAATCGTGGAAGTCTAAGGCTACAGCTAGCGCCACCACTGGAAACTAATTTTGGAAATTTATAGGATAATTTACAGAATTTTATGTTGTACTTAATTTAAGAAAATTTAATGAAAATATATGTTGCAAATTATTTCCAAAAAAATATTATCACCCACACAGCACATAATATTTTCAAAACATTTTTGAAATATTTCAATGCAAAGTTCTTGAAATATTGCTGCAAACAGGAAAATATCCGCTTATGAGGAAATATTGATGGTCAACTTGAAAAAATATTACAAAAATAACGACATTTGAAATATTCAAGTTTAACAAAATGTCCAAAATTTTTTTGACACATGAAATTTGACCATCAATAATTTCTGATAAGCGGACATTTTCCTGTTTGCAGCAATATTTCAAGGACTTTGCACTAAAATATTTAAAAATTTCAGTGAAATATTTTAAAAATATTTTGGAAATATTATGTGATGTGTGGGCATAATTTTTAAACATCATCATTCCCGCAATACTATAGCTAGTGGCTAGAATACAAAATTGTGACAAATGGGCCTAGCGCCATTACAGTGTCCACGGAAAGTTAGGATGGTGCCAACCTAGCGCCACGATATTTTTCTACACGGGATCATCTGGTAATAGTGATCGCATTCTGTCCTCTTCCAACTCATGCGTCATTGTGTGATAAGGACAGAACGATCAGCATGAAAAGGTCTATGTTGATATTATTTCTATTTGTATACTTTTTATGGCAAAATTTTTTTTTTTTATTTTTTCTGTATTTTTCAGAATAGACAATAATTGTATAAATTGTTTCCGACACATAAATTGAGAATAGCATAATTCTATTTGCATTTATAAAGAGGCATAACGCATGCGCAAAAGATGTAAATGTGACACACTCTTGAGATTTGATACCCAAAAGTCAGCTGTTTGTGAATATTTCAGCTGTAATTTGTAGATGGCGCCCAGAGATGCTATTAATATAACATAGCAAATTTTTTTCCGTGCACTTGCACGTGGTTTCATTTTTCGGTATACATGTGCCGCTCTTCTTTTGTAATTGTTTCTTTTTATTAAAGTGAATAATAGTGCTGTGTATATATATATATTGTGATGCCAAATAAAAAGTGAAATGTGCGCGAAATTATTAATACATTGAGGACTTGATGAAAAAACAATTTCTTCGTTTATCGGTAAGTTATGCATAGTGTTCTATTGAACCCAACCTCACTTTATAATGCATATGATACTAAATTTACTATAATTATATAATTGTTATTATAAATTATTATTGCAAAGAGTTTTAAACGAATTTTTTTTTAAATTATCAATTTGATTATAATCAAATTAAAAATTATAAAATAATTATGTCTACAAAAATATTAAAATTAATTTAACAATAATTTAATTGGTTAAAAGCTTTGTTAAAACAACAAATTTTATAGTCACACGTTTGTCATTGACAATATCCTGTAAATTATTTTTTTTAAATTTAATTTACATATCACATTCTTTTTTTATTATTAATTTGTACAAAAAAAAATATATTTATCATTTTATATTTACAAAAATCTCGAGAAAAAATTGATTTTTAATTTTAACCTAACTATATGATACAATTTCATTGCATACTATTATATTTGTCAGTTTTAATTTTTGTTTTGTTATCACATATATAGGACAGACAGGTACTTTCACATTCGAAAATTTTTTTAACATATAATTATCAAATATATTCTAATTAATTTTTCTTTCATTTGTGACAACATAAACACGTGACCTGATAGGTTATGTTTGCATTTATGAATTAATCAATGTTCAGAATTTCTTAAATATGAAAATGAAAAGTATGGTTTTTGTCATGAGATGAAATATAATAATAATAATAATAATTATTATTTTTGCATATATAACAATATGCAATGAAATTGTATCATATCGTTAGGTTAGAATTAAAAATGAATTTTCTTTCGAGATTTTTGTGAGTATAAAGTGATAAATATATTTTTTTATAAATTAATAATAAAAAATGAACGTGATATGTAAATTAAATTTAAAAAAACTATAATTAATAATAATAATAAATTACTAATAAATTCTTAATTATTATTTGTTATTTGATTATTTCAATTTATAAATGATAAAAGTATGTATTAATATGTTTACATCATCACGAAAAAGTGAAAACAATAAATGCAGGTTATGAGGGCAGACATAATTGTTTGCGCATGACAATGCGCAGAATAAGTCACCTATGAAAATATACTTATACTTACGATTAACACCTCGGTCTCACAGACCGCTATACTTGATATTTTTATTTATTTTACAAAATTTAGCGAATTCTAAACTTTTGACAAAATTATCATCTAATAGATTTGTATAAAATATGAAGCTAATAAAAAGCTCAAGCTTCTATTGTACTTTGAAAAAAAGTAATAAGCGAAATAATTTTAGATAGCGGTCCCAAAGACCGCTAAAACAGTTTAAAGGTTCAAAAAATACAATTCCTACTATATATATATATATATATATATATATATATATAGGGGAGAGTGACAAACAGTGGTACAGTTTAAACAGTAGAACACTTTAATTTTCTGAAAAACTATACTTAAAGAAACTCGACCAAAATTTAAATGTAAACCATGTTTATGACAACACACACTATCTCCAAAAATTTTAGCCACATTGATTCATTATTTACAAAAAGAAAATTATGACGTATGATCAGCAGTACTGTAAACGTGAAAAAAAATAATAGCAATTTTTCTCTCTTAATTTGAATCAGTGAAATTTCACTGGTGAAATAACTAGAAGTCGGTTACTGAATCATTTAGTGAAATTTTCACTGAAAATCAGTCATATATCACTGATTTCCAGTGAAAATTTTACTAAATGAATCAGTCAATCTGTATTATCGGTAATGGGTAAAACAGATTGACTGATTCATTTAGTAAAATTTTCACTGGAAATCAGTGATATATGACTGATTTTCAGTGAAAATTTCACTAAATGATTCAGTAACCGACTTCTAGCTATTTCACCAGTGAAATTTCACTGATTCAAATTAAGAGAGTTTATATGAAACTTGACATTGTATTATAAAAATGTAAAATATTATTAAATTATGAGTGTTTTGCAACATTTGTTAACGTTATTTAATGCAAAAAATATATATTTACAAAGTATGAAGCAGAATATTATTATTGAAATAATTATTCGGTTCTTAATAATAGGTGTCCCACTGTTAAACACAAACCTTCAAAACAAAAAAAAATGTATCAAGTTTCAAAAACTTTAAATTCTTTTATTTAATCACAATATAATCTTAATAGAATATGTGCATTGTGTTGAAAAGAGGTGAAACTTTATGGTAATACCAAAAAATGTTCAAAAATATATAAAATTGACATATTAATATGTCTTTGAAAAAAAAGTGTCCCACTGTTTGTCACTCTTCCCTATATATATAGTAATCGGTTTCATCATATATATACAAAATAAATCAAATCCTCCTAAAATTCGCCAAACACTCAAAGAAAGAAAAAGGACATTTGACTAATTCTGATTTAGAGAATCCCTATATATTGTAATACATATGTTGATCCCCTTTTTTGCTTGATGCATCCCTGTCTCTACAGACTCATTCTACTAATTACGGACATGGCTCGTGAACAAGGTATGCGTCCTTTTCGAGCTTTTGGACATTTTCGATACTAGTTGGGAGCTATCAGCGAAATGACCATTCCACGATTCATGTAGAGAGAAAGAGCGAGAGAGAGAGACACCCAACCAGTACCAAAAGAGAGACACACACACACATATATACAAAATGTTTTGGGATAGAAGGGAAGGTGGTGGTGGTGGATGTAGTGAATCTACCACCGCCAATCTGTCGCTGGTTACATTAGCCCCCCGTTGTACCCCCCTAACTCCATGGCCCCCCTTTGAAACGGGTCCGTTTGATGAAACGCTCGCGCGGATACTTTTAAAGTAAATTAGCTTTTTAGTTTTCTGTGCCTAAAACCCGGGGAATATAACATGTATAAAAGAAAAGGGCAGTTCAACCGCGGCGGCCGCCCGGTGCCGAGGGTTCAACTGCCTCAATGGACTGAATGAGAGGGCTACTAGTCAGAATTCCCATTGGTCTCCTCACCTCCCTCTTGTCCCGTGTACGTACGTTTATATGTATACTCTATATACATACATATATATTTACTGAATATATGCGCGAGTGAGCATACGACTGAATACCCAAAAACAGAAAATCTGTTGCATTCGGCAAGTCATATATATATATACATCCCTTATTTCTTTTTCTTTATATGTTCAAAAAGGATGACTCGCTCAACGAATACAGAATCTATTTGAATTAAACTAAAAAGATTCCCATGCTGACAAAAAAATACACATTTTTAAGGAGCTTTTGATGATATTTTGATCTTTTTAGAGTCAACACTGATTTTAGTGCCGGAAAATTTCAAAGCTATTTCTAGGTTTCCTTCATGCTGAACACGAATCCATAAACGAAAAGTTCCTATCAGCTCTAGTTTTTGGGTAAAACGGGTAAAAAAAATCGCGTTTTTGACAAACTTTGAGTACCTGAAACAAAAGGTCGTAGAACCTTCAATTTGGGCATAAATTAAAACTAAATGTTTTTACTATAATCCCCAAAAAGCGCACCTTTCTGGCACCATGAACTCAAAGTCATTTGTAATCCATTTTTCAGTTCCAAAAATTAATTTTGGAATAATTTTGAGTGCGTACCTTCAGTGATGAAATAAAAGGTCATATAACCGCTTTTTTTGGGCTTAAACTAAAGTTTAAACTTTAGACAAGCAACAATGAAAAAGCTGATGCATCAGATACAATTTAAGAATTTTTCTTTATGTATACTTTGTAAACAAAAAGTGATTTATTTATTTTTATTTTATTATTTTAAAAATGTGAAGAAGAGAGGAAGTATAAAAAAAATTTATAATAAGGTGTTTTTTCTAACGCACAAAGTTCTCCTAACCCATACATGAAGTGATTAACCTTCGCCGGACTGCAGATTTTTTTATATACGCGGTTGACGTGAACCCATCTAAAGTGGGTCAATTGTTTTCTTCTTTGCATATTGCAATAACAACTTGGAATCATCCAGTTTGTTTCTAAAATTTTTATATGTTACCAAATAATATATTATTAAATATATTATATTTAAGATTAAAATAGCTTTTTTTGTGCAGGAAATTAATTTTCAGAAATTAATTTTTAAACTACAATATTGTAGTCCAAAGTTCAAAATTTAGTTTAAACCCAAAAAATAGGTTATATGACCTTTCATTTCATCGCAGAAAGTACGCACTCAAAATTATTCAAAAATTAATTTTTGGAACTCAAAAATGGATTACAAATGACTTTGGGGTCATGGTGCCAGAAAGGTGCTTTTTGGGGATTGTAGTAAAAACATTAAGCTTTAATTTAAGCCCAAATTAAAGGTTCTACGATCTTTTGTTTCAGATACTCACAGTTTGCCAAAATCGCGATTTTTTGACAATTTACACTCTAAATCTGAATCAGTGAAAATTTCACTGAATTCAAATCAGTGGCTCAGTTTTCTTTAATTCACCAGTGGAATTTCACTGGGAATCAGTAAAAACCACTGATTCTCAGTGAAATTGCACTGGTGAATTAAAGAAAACTGAGCCACGGTGCGCCAGAAGGAGGTTTAAATAAAAATGAATTGGCACTTAAAAAATCTTTTTGATTATGGTCCTAAGATGAATAAAAAACTTTTCTCAATAGGTTTTAAAATCAGCTTACTTGCCCAATTTAAAACAAATTGAGTTTCAAATATTTAAAAATAGTATTTTATGATGAAAGAAATTTATTTAATGTATACTTATATGCGTATAGATAATAGATGTTTTAGATTTGGGTTCATATAAATTTATTAACAATGAAGTTATTTTATTGTTTCGTTTTTATATTTATGCATTAAGAGTGTCGAACGGTATCTGAAATTCATTGACAAGAAGAGAGCTTTAATTATCGCTCTGAACGTGAAATAGTATTGATTTTAAAATACTTTTTTCTCGAAACACGAACACTTTTAACAAAATCAGCCAAAATCTTCATCTTCTAAATTTCCTAAATACAAAAGACTGTACGAATCCATAGAAAAACATGGTTACAAAACAAAAAGTAGAAAAGTAATCTAATAACAGATGCGACATTGTGCGCCCTGCATGCTGCTGCCATCTGACGGCGGCAGGAGGTAATGAACCTCTCATTATATTACATTTCGTTTTGCAATCGTGTTTTTGTATGGATTTTAAAAACTATTGAGAAATGTTTGTTATTCATCTAAGAATCATAATCAAAAAGAATTTTTAAGTGCCAATTCATTTTTATTTAAACCACCTTCTGACGCACCGTGGAGCCACTGATTCAGATTTAGAGTGTAAACCCGTTTTCCTCAAAAACTAGAACTGATAGAAACTTTTCCCTTATAGATTCGTGTTCAGCATTAAAAACCCTAGAAGCGCAGCTTTGACATTTGCCGCACCAAAAAAAAATGATTTTTTATTGGCCTGCGTGTAATTAAAAAAAATCGCAATCTAGATCATTGTTTGACGATAGACAGTACAGTTTTGAAAGATATAAATAAATAACGAAAAAAAAAAATTGGGAGTCTAAAGGCAAATATTAAAGGACTCCCTGCAAGGCGACCCTCAATGACCTTCTAGCAAACATTGCAGGGGGTCTTCTAACGAGCCGCGCAATTAACATTTTAAATAGACGGTTTCTTTCTCGCATTTAATCCTTTCTTATTAATACCAAAAATTTATTTCCTGGTTTTTGCTATTCGGTTCCATTGGCAATTTCATATTTTCTATTGATTTGTTTTTATAAAATTATATAAACGCGCAATCTTTTATCAATCAAGTTCAAACAATAATTTTTACTGTATATATATTTTCTTTGTTTGTTCAATATTAACAACTTTCGAAAGGAGATTAATCTTTTATTGCCACCAATACCTGTGATTGAAGTTTTCTTTTTTTATTTTCTCTATATATATAAGTATGAGATTATTTTCCGGTGAAGATGATGATTCTAGTCATTATCTTTGAAAGTATTCTCACATAGCTTATATATATATATATATATAGTGATGATGGTCGCCAATCTGGTGTAGGTTCAATAGCAAGGTAAGACACTCGTTACGTGTTTTTCAATTGTATATATATATATATATGTGGATACAAAACAAACAGGAATTATACTATACGCGAGATTGGCATTCGCGTAGGTCGCCAATAATCTCATGTGCGAGGCGCATATCCTTTAAATTCATATCTATACTTTTTTTAAAGCAGAGAAAAAAGGACGAAATGAGTTTCTTTTATTTTATAAATTTTTATAAATCTATTATTTGTGTCCTGACGCGATATAAGGGACTTTAGATGCAAAAAAAAAAATTATAGGTTATGTTTTGAAATTTTGCAATTAAAATAAATTTGCAACTGGAAAAAAATTTATTTGATCCAAATAATTGGTTACATGACTACAAATAAATATTTATACTTTAATTTTCCCAATTTTTATTTAGATACACAGTAAAAAGTATATAAATGTCGAATTTAATCAATATAAATATAAAACTTTTTTTTTTTTAAACAGTGATATAAATTTCGTTCGTTAGAAATCGTTGATTGCAATTAGGTTCACTATCTAAGCAAGATTATCGAAGCTTATCACAATTAATCGAAAGTGTGTAGATCAGTTTAATTTGATTTGCAAAATAGTCTACATTAAATTAGATAGTTTCTTGTGTGTTGCGGAAGTTACAAACATTCCAGAGACATGATTATCTTAACACGCTATATATATTATAGTTAATTTTAACTTTTTAATTAATTTTTTTGTATTTTACTAAATTAGTCAATAATTTTAATTATTTCTCTTAATTTGTTGATCAGTGCGTCAATATATATATTGTACTAATTTTTTGATTTATGATTCTTGACAAGAGTTGAAAATTATTATTGCGCCTCTTTATTACCAAATTTTATCGACGGTCGATAATCTCTTATCATCAGTCGGTAATAGTTCGTTAAGTTTACACATGCGGCGTTACTGTTTGCAACGCTAAGTTACTTTTACTATTATTTAAAAGATAATTCATAAAAGATGATCTTAATATTTAAAATAAAGAAATTCGTTTAAAAATAAACATATATTTTAAAGAAAAATTTATATGTATGAAAATGTATATATGTGAAGAACCAACACAAGTTCATTTGATATTGTCCGACGTGGCATTTGGTACTCGACGTGCAGAGAGATAGTAAGCACAATTTTCGGTACGATGATTTGACTAACCACACGTTTGTCGAGCCATCGGTGGCATCCAACATTGTTTGTGTTCCCTTTGATGAGGCCAATTCACGTTTTGCGTTTTCGTATAGGATATATATGTAGGCACAAACCCGAGGTTGCAGTCGGTATGTCTGCGTGTGTCATTAGTGACCCCATAGGTGACCCCCAGGATTCGCTCTCACCATGCGCATATATATATATATATGCGGACTATCAACACCGACCACTGTTTTATATACACTTGGGATTTCATTGCACCTGGTGTCAACTACTCCATGGAATGCCGTCCTCTTAAGTATTCCCATCATCAACAGAAAAATTCGCATCCCGTGAAAATGAGGATAAAATTATGTAACTATATGATCTTGCGGTGGAACTTGAAAAATATAATAGAATTTTACGCATCCAATTTTATTACAAAATTTTTCTCATTCGGTCAGGTATTTTTTTGCCTATAAGCAAAAAGCTCGAAAATAGCGAGACAGGAAGTTTCTCAAAAATAAGTATACTATGATGGCACAAAAATTCACAAACATGATTGTTGCGTGTTAAAAATTTTTTCATGGTTACCTTGAGCCGCATTTGAAGATAAAACACAAAACTCTCTCGAAATTGTAGAGCAGCTATGTTTTAAGGAATAATAATTACCCCATCACGTGACACGCGAGGACTTATTTCGCAATATACGTATTTTCAGCAAGGTCTCTTAGAAAAAGAAAAAATTAGGTGCAAAGGTAGTAATTCTTTTGACAGAAAAGTAGAGTAGAAAGAAAGTCTACAATAGTTTTTGTATATTATGTCTTCGATATATATATATGGCAGAGAGAACGATACCGGAGACTCTCCACACGTACCTCAATCGATCGCCTTAGAAATGGCTGTCTACCCCAAGAAGTACCTTTAACGATAGTCGCGTCCCTAATATATACCAAACTGTAAGTAACTGTAGGTGCGCGCTATTAAATGCAGACACGAGCAAGCACAAAACCGGAAATTGCCTAATTTCCTGAGTGCGCACAACGATCCGTCAACCTGACGTGACGGAGACGTAGCTGCACGAAAATCCGTGACTTTTAATATATGTCAAGTGTCAAAAAAGAAAATCGGTATCAATTTATGACGCTGCGAATGACCCGCCGTGATACAATTCGATAATTCTTCTTTTTATATACCTTATTGTGTATAAAGTGAATTTTTTATTTAATAATTTGAAAAGTTTGAAGCGAAGAGAGAAAGTATTAAAAAAATTATAATAAGGTGTTTTTCCTAACGCACTAAAGTTTTTCTAACCCACATCAAGTGGATAATGTATACAAAAAATAGTTATTAATTTTTTTAAAATTAATGTCCTCCAAAAAAACAGCTGATTAGATATACAATTCAAAATTTTTTTTTTAAGTAAACTTTCTAAAAAAGTAATTTTTTTAAATTTTAGAATTTGAAAAGTGTGAAGAAGAGAGAAAGTATAAAAATTTTATTATAAGGTGTTTTTCCTATAACGCACAAAAATTTTCCAAACCCGCACATTAGGTGGGTAATCTAATTAACAGAAAATCGTTATTAATTTTTTTCAAATTAATGTCTCCCTACAAAATGAAAAAGCTGATGTATCATAGATATACAATTCAAGAAATTTTCTTTAAGGAGGTACCACCTATTATCGAATAAACAAGCAGTTTTTGGTAAAACTTGATACACTACTAAATAAAGCTTCTAAAATTCTGTAGTTAAATTTTTGAGACCTGTAGGTTCCGGAGAAAAAAGTTCTGATTGATTTATTTTTTCACTGTTTAACATTGATTCTTATGGGAATTCATTACTTTGTCACATATATTTTCATACTATGAAATATTAAACAAACAGATGTTGATCAAAGTTTGTATAGTTAAAGACATATATGCAATGAACCGGTATTGTATTTAAAAAAGGACAATAGGTTCTTGTAAGAGTTCAAAATAGTTCATTTATAAATTTTTTTTCCACTTTTTGTGATACAAAAAAGATAACTTGAAGCATCTGGCAACACGGCATTTCGCGTCTTCACGGTTTCCACCGTGCGCGTGCGCTTGTCAAAGTTTTGAGGTTATGCGCGACAATACAAAACAACAGTTGTTGACAACGTATACATAACGTGAGTTGCAGTGTTGCCAGACGTTTCAAAATACCGAGCAAGTCAAATCAGACAAAAATGGTTATTGCTTTAACTAGTTCAGTGAAGGGATGGAACCTCCTTAAGAAATAGTGATTTTTTCTTTTTATTTTATTATTTGAAAAGTGTAAAGAAGAGAGGAAGTATAAAAATTTTATAATAAGGTGCTTTTCTTAACGCACAATAAGTCCTCCTAACCTACATGAGGTGGATAATATAATTAACAAAGGGCGTCAATTACGTAACTTTTGCCAGATTCCACATTCCGGATCTCACATTCAAAATTCGCGGTATTTCATATTCCACATTCCGGATTCTACTTTAAAAATTTCATATTTCAGATTCCACTTTAAAAATTCCGGATTCAACATTTTACATTTTGTATTCTGGATCCCACATTCCAGATTCTACATTCTAAATCCCATATTCTGGATTCCACTTTTTCCATTTAGTATTACACTTACAAAATTCCGGATTCCACATCCCACATTCCAAAAGTGGGATCCAGAATACAGAATATGGAAAATAGAATCCGCAATGTGGGATCCTGAAAGTAGAAAGTGGAATATACGGAATGTGAAATACAGGATCCGGGATACAGAATTTTAAAAGTAGAATGTGGGATATACAGAATGTGAAAAGTGGAATTCCGGGATGAAAAATGTAGGTATTCCAAAAAGTAAACTTGAGTCACATAGTATTCTATACATAGTATACTAAGATCTACCACATAGAAAGGAGAGTATACCGTTCGTATACATATTGGGATATTATATGAATTTTTCCAAATTATCTTGTAATGAACTCCAAAGATAGAGTTTTAATGGTGTCTAATAGATGTCGCATTGTCATATAGACAAAAATTCTTCTTAATAATAAATGTGAACAAAAATAAATAATATTAAATGATAATTAATTTATTCATTAAATATTTTTTGATACATATAAACACCAAATATACACAAAAATTTTTTCTTAAATAACATAATTATACATAATATGTAATACTTAATTAATTAATATACAAGTTAAATAAATAAATAGATAAACTTAAAGAAAAATAACTATCTGAATTAAATATTTGAAGCGATAAGTAATATGGTATATCCTTTATAAAACTCATAATTCCGTACCTGAAAAAAATGTCAACTTTAAGTTGCATTCTAATCAATGATATATTTAAATATTTTAATGTTATTAAATTATTTTTTATAAAAAATTTTTGTGTTATAATATTTTATACAATAATTTATTAAATAAATTATTACAATAGGCAGTGAATACAAGGTTAACATTTATAATATTAATATTATATTATAATATTTAATAAAATATAAATTTCTGGTTAAGTAAATAAAAAATCTATGAAAAACTTACTTGATTTGCTTATAATTTTTTCAGCATATGATTTCGTACCATTCGATGGGTAATTTGTCATTAATAAATTGTGTCACTTAGTTCATACTTTTAAGAGACTTCTGAAGACCTTCGAGATTACTCTGAATACTTTGGTATACTTAGGAAACTAAGATGATCCATTTGAAGATTCAGCTTAGTTTACTCAGTATACTGTCATATGCGTTTCGAATATTACGGAAGACGTTCAGGTATACATTGGAGATTATGTATACAATTAGAATACTATTTGGTATACTCTATATACTTTCAATACCGTTTGGAATACTATTTCGAATATTCCGATTACTGCGTATACTTATTCGCGAATACTATTCATTTTATCCCGGGTAAAAGTAGAATGTGGGATACGGAATGTGTAAAGTGGAATACGAAATTTTGAATGTGAGATATGGAATGTAAAATACGGAATTTTGAAAGTGGAAAAGTGAGATCCGGAATACGGAATGTGAAATGTGGGATCCGGAAAAAGTTACATAATTGACCTCCAGTAAATTGTTATTAATTTTTTTAAATGGAATTAATGTCTTCCATAAAAATAAAACAGCTGATTCAGATACAATTGAAAAATTTTTCCTTAAATTCATATTTTTTGGAAAATGTGATTTTTTATTTATATTTTATTATTTGAAAAGTGTGAAGAAAAAAAGTATAAAAATTTTATAATAAGCTGTTTTTCCTAACTCAGAAAGTTTTTCTAATCCGCACATGAGATGGCATAATTTAATTAACAGAGAATCGTTATTAATTTTGTTTTAAATTATAATGTCTACTCCCAAAAAGCTGATAGAAATACAATTCAAGAATTTTTCCTTATACTTTTTGTAGAAAAAGTGATTTTTTATTTTATAATTTGAAAAGTGTGTAAAGTATAAAAATTTTATAATATAAAGTGTTTTTCCTAATGCACAAAGATTAATTCCCACCCCAAATGAGGTGGTGTGTTATATAATTAACAGAGAAAATTGTTATTAATTTTTTTCAATTAATGTCTCCCAAAAAGATGAAACAGCTGATGCAGAAAAAAAAACAATAGCCTAAAAGCAATAAGCAAACAAAGATAAACAATCAAAGAAACATCAGTCATGGATTTGACCTTCGTATATAAAAGAATGCGTCGAGGCAGAACATAAATCATTTTCTATTTCGCGATCTTTTCCTTGATTGGGGTGCGAGTTGTTGATGTGTGTGACATCCATCATCCACAAAAGAGGACGCGATTTCTAATTTATCGACAATAAGGCGACGAACTATTTTTTATTTTTTCCTGCATCGAATTTATCTGCTATATTTTTAAATCCGATAGTAATAATTATAATAGTTTTTCCGTAATTACAATACAGGAGAATAAATGCTCAAGAACAAAACGTGTCACTAGAGGGTGATCGCACCCTCGAAATAGGGTGTATATGCGATGGACACAAAGTAGGAAGTAAACTATCCAGGGAAAGATTAAGCGTTAGACGTGGGTCGGCACTGATAGAGAGACAAACTAATCCTAAGACTTTTATACTTGAAGGATAAGGTGACAGCAGATAAGAAAGAAATCCACAATTAAGAGACGTCAATCGACCTTTAATACCAAAAGTAATCGTTTGCTCATCTCTTTCTGTTTAGAGCTATCCCTCATCTATATACTTTCAAAATCCAATACAAACCTTCTTTTTAATAGGCCCAAACATCTGCTTTCTATTTATTTAGCCCTATATATATATATATATATATAGATTACATAAGAGGACATAAAATGTGTTTTTTGCCCTATTTTTAAGATCATAAAAAAACCAGACGCGCAAGACAAGTGCGCGACTATATCCCTTGTGCTAATAATATATAGTTTTCGTTTTCTAAAATCATGCAATGCTATTTTTGTGTCTGATCTACGAGTTCCTGTTCTTCAAGTACCTTCATGGACTTAATTACTGTCCTGCACGCATATTTCTCGAAAACCTGTACACGGCCGTCATCTGGCACATAGGACTAAGAGGCACATTTCTTTTGTCTTGAACCGAATATCAAATCAAGTAATGACAGGGTTTTTTTTTCCTCATCAAGCTCCTAGCTTTACATCAAACACATCCTGTCACTGACAATTGAAAGAAAATTTATGATACAAGTGCGCACGAGTACACTTGAAAGGGCAGATTCATGTATACGATCTGAACACATATATATATACACAAAGTTGTAGAGGATGTCGTCGTATCTGTACCAGATGCCACAGTATGCGCTGTCAGCGTTCGACTATTCCCCACCACACTTCGTGTAGGCGTGTCCATTATTCCCCACCTCGCGACATTTCCCCTACATCCCCTTCACAACTCTCCCCACTTCTGTTTTGCCCCTCCGTCGCAACATTCGGAGACAGAGAAGTCTCCCCCTCGCTATTGAGACAGAGAAAGGACAAAACGTCGGAGTGTCTCCACATTCTGTTCCACGCCTTCTCAATTCCCATTGGTTTGTATCTGTCCCCAAACATATCGGTGACACACGCCCACTTTTTCTGTCGCGTCCTTGGACAATTTGCCAGGACGACATTAGAACGGACGTTCTGATATTAATTTTTTATCTCTAATTAGATTAAATCGATAGATTATAGATCTTAGAAATTAGTTTAGTAAATCCTGAGGGATTTTGTTATTCCTGCTCCCTATATTATTATTATTATTATTATATTCAGACAGCTGGGCAGCGCAGAAACTTGATTATGTAATGAAGCTGAAATTCGCCAGAGCGTTAAGTCAAAACGAATTTTAATCGGTCGAGGGTCGATCCCTTATCGTTGGCCTCACTATCTTCAGTGTGACCCACAATTCACATATATATGTATATGTATAATAATCTCGAAAGTTGATTATATACAAGTTTTGTGTTTCTTTTTCGCGATTTTTTCCGTTTAAGGAACAATTAGAAACGTGTCTTATTTACATGCAATTTCCGATTGAGATTGTGTCACTATATAATTGTAGGAGGCTATTTATATTTCTCTTATATTGAAATAACGGTGTTTATATGATTGCTCGCAACACACTTTTGAAATTGAAATAAACCTTCGCAAACCCAAAAAAAGCGAATTAGCTGTTTTGTTCTAAATTCTATTAATTAAATTATATTTTTATTTATTTAACGAAAACCCCGGAACAAAATATATATGGTTTTGAGTTGGTGAGAGAGTGACTTCTATCTTTTTGCTTTTCACGGGTATATATATATATATATATATATGCAAGAGGGGTGTGTATGCGAGGAAACATGAAACGACGGGTGATCTTCGTCCGAACCGAAGATGGAGGCACGGATAACGACGACGGAAATTGAATTCTCTCACCAGTCATCCCGCTGCGAAAGTACATATATATATAAAGTGTGTATATATATACGTAAAGGCACCTTTATACCTATATACGCAACGCGCCAATTCTCTCCTCTGCGCGCGGTAATATAGAGGATATCGACGTAGCTGATGTGCACGAGAGGAGAAGAAGAAGGAAAAAAAGTAAGGAGAAAGGAAGAAAGAGACGCGCGGAACCCTATTCTGTCTCGTCTATAGCTCATCTCCTTTTGTCTCGACAACGGACGCAACAAGGGTATACCGTATACCTATATAGGTATATATACATATGTGTGTATAAAATAATATACCCTATATATAGAATATATATGAATACAGCAACTTATATATATATATATATATATATATATATATATATATATATATATCATCCAGTAAATATAACTGCGTCTAACGAGAAAAGAAGAGCGCCCTTAAAATTCCTTTTCACATGAGAATTTTTGATACAATACGATATCAAAGACAGTTATTTCATAAAATAAATGTAACATTTTTAAGGTATGTCTTAACTGATTTTATGATTTTTAATATAATTAAAGTATTATTTTCATATACAATAAATATATACTATCTCTCATATATGTTATATATATATATATATATATATATATATATATATATATATATATATATATATACTTAAGGAAAAATTCTTCAATTGTATTTGAATCAGCTGTTTCATTTTTATGGGTGACATATTAATTGCATTGAATAAAATTAATAACAATTTACTGTTAATTATATTACCAAAGTAATATAGGAGAACTTTGTGCATTAGGAAAAAAAACCTTATTATATATATATATATAAAATTTTTATACTTTCACTCTTCTTCACACTTTTCAAATATATATAATAAAATAAAAAGAAAAAATCACTTTTTCTTTAAATTATATATAAAGAAAAATTCTTGAATTGTATATCTGATGCACCAGCTTTATCATCTTTTAGGGAGACATTAATTTGAAAAAAATTAATAACGATTTTCTGTTAATTACATTACCTCCCACTTTGGAAAGATTCCCCGGAAAGTGCGCCCTGGAGCTGGTTCTATCAGAATTCCTCCAGAACTTCCAACGTAATTCCGTCGCAATTCCATCGGAGTTCCAAAGAATTTCCGATGGGATTCCGACGGAGTTCCGACGGAATTAGGACTCTAAAAATTTTGAAAAAAAGTAATGGGAACTCCGTCGGAATCTCATTGGAAATTCTTTGGAACTCCGACGTATAAGTCTGACGGAGTTACGATTAATTTTTTTCAAAATTTTTAGAGTCCTAATTCCGTCGGAACTCTGTCGGAATCCCATCGAAAATTCTTTGGAACCTCCAGGGGGGCACTTTTCGGGGAATCTGACATGCCTTTTTTTTTGCCTTCGCAATATATATAGTATATATATTTTGGCTTTCTAAGGTAAATAATTCTTTTCATTATATTATAAAAAGTGTTTTATAATTAAAAATGAATTCAGCAATTAATAAAGATAGAGATAGATATATCTATCTTAATTTGTATACAAATTATAATTTCAAAACGAAACAAAAATAAATGTATAGTATTGGATTTTTTAGGTTATGTACTAATAACAGCAAAATATTTCATTTCGAGTTGCTATTTTATAAAAAAAAAGGTTATTGCTGTCATTGTTTATAATATAGAAGTGGGGTTTCTCAGGGGTTTTTGAGGTTGCTGGTTACGAATATGAAGTCAAATTTTAAAAATTCAAAATAGCTGATCCAATATGGCTGACGATTTTTTAAAATTTGACTTCATATTCAAAAATGCAGCAATCCCAAAAAATCCTGAGGAACGAGTTTTAATAGTAAATCCAACCGCAATTTTCAAAAAAATTTGTATGTTACCAAAAAAAAGTATGGGCCGGGCTATATAGGATACTCGGTCATTCGCACATGATATATATATACTTTTATTTTTATGAGGCTGCGGTGTTATCAATGAAAAAATATTAAAATTTATTTTTCTCAAAAAAGGTTCCGGCGATTATTATTATTTTTTTTTTAAATACTCTGGAAACCTCAAAGATTTAAAATCAACTCTACTCTCTTAATTTGAATCAGTGAAATTTCACTGGTGAAATAGCTAGAAGTCGCGGTTACTGAATCATTTAGTGAAATTTTCACTGAAAATCAGTCATATATCACTGATTTCCAGTGAAAATTTCACTAAATGAATCAGTCAATCTGTATTATCGGTAATGGGTAAAACAGATTGACTGATTCATTTAGTAAAATTTTCACTGGAAATCAGTGATATATGACTGATTGTCAGTGAAAATTTCAGTAAATGATTCAGTAACCGCGACTTCTAGCTATTTCACCAGTGAAATTTCACTGATTCAAATTAAGAGAGAGTATATATATATTCTGAAAAGAATATATGTATGTATAGTGTCAAGTAGGATGAAAAAAGAGTCAGAAAAGTTTATTAGCCTGACAGTAAAAACTTCAAGTAGTATCATAAGGTCTAATAATGTTCATTTTAGAATTAAAATTTTACAATCAAAGGATGCGGTTAAGGGTTAAAGTCATGCGTTAAAAGGAAGAAAAAAGTACCAAAAGGTTTAAGTTAGGATTGAAGTAGATTAAAAAGGTAAAAAAAAAGATTGAAAATTTCATCTCTTGTCGTCACTTCTCACACTACACATTAAAGCAAAATTCTTCCTACGCAATCAATAATATTTTTAAACCAGGGTGTGTTTTGAAATTCAATTTTGTCATCATCAGACGCACTCAATGTAAAGATTTCGTTAGGATCTGGTATATATATAGTAAATGATGAAAGTATGAGTCTTGGGTTTTTTTTTTTTAAATCTATTGTCTGGTATATAGCGGTTTTTTTTGTGTGATTATAATTATAATTATTTATATTACATGTAATTATTTTGACATCACTTTGATTTGAGAAATATGATGATAATAATATTTCAAATAACTATCAAAAGAAATCCTACAAGACGCTCCGATATATGTACTTTAGGACTAGATTTTTTCTCTTTCGTAAAATATCAAGTCTATTTGGTGTGTGTATATATATGTATGTGTAATGGCATGCGCGCGGAAGGCGGGAAGGAAGGTCGACAGTGGCGGTGTATAGAGCGATATCCTCGAAGGTAATATGCTGTCGGGTGTGTTCGGTATGATTCGTTGCTTCTCGTTATTTGGCGCTGGCTGTGCACCTCCGACCGAGAGTTTCACGCTGCGTGGAATGAAACTCGTACGCGATCAGCTTAAACCGGGCCCGGCTGCTTCTTTATACATTATAATATGAAAAAGCATATTATATATATATATATATATATATATATTTCGCGTTCAATTAATCTTTTTCTCATTTTATTTTTAATCAATTGACATCAGTCGATAACAAACAATCGATTGTTGTTACAATTTCCCTTGTATATAGAAAAATAATCCCTCTCCCTTGGTGACGTCAAGAAGATAAAAATTTTGAAAATTAGTGTGTGTAATGCAAATAGAATAGTTTTTTGTTTTAGTGTGGAGAAAAAAAAATTTCTGAAAATACGTGTTTGTGTGTGTGTGTGTGTGTATATGTGTGAATTATCAGGAGCGTTATAATATCATTCGTCCTTACGATTCAACGAGCCAGCGACGAATGACGTTTCACCAGTGGATTGTGGTATGGCCAGGTAACGATCCTCCGGAGGGAAAATCGGATTCGTAGGCGGGGCCTAAGGTCGGAGACACGTGACACGGAAACTGTCACGCCGCCCTTGCCACCCCCCCCCACCTCCCACCTATCCCCACCATCGACTGAAAAACCCGAGCCGATCCGAAGCGGTACTTCGGATCTCCGGTCATACTGATGATTCTCTATTGTTTATATTATATATATAGTTTTAGTGATTTAACTCTTGTTTTTTGTTTTTTTTTTTTATTTTATCGACCCCACACGAAATCATATATTAACCTTGATGATTTTCGTTTTAAAGACAAGTGCGTTTATACACTCCGTACTATTTTATGAGGTTTATATAATTTTAAAATAAACGAAATGAAAATTGCTCCAGAAACCTTTATCCATACCTAATGCTGTAAATTTTAATGGAGAGAATTATTTTAAAGCAATGATATCAGTCTTTTGACATATATATCAATAAAATGCAGCTGGCAAGTTTAGGTGTTGAGAAAAATTCAATTAATGAAGACAATTTAACAAATTCCCGTCATCATTTGGTGACAGTAGTGAAAAATGAAGTAGATGATGATGAATTACAAAATAAAGTGAATGTTAAAGTTGAGGTGTTTGACGAAGATAATTATATAAAAACTAATGAAATTAATCGTGAACAAAATAATGAATTGCAACATCAGGAAATTAAATCCACATTGACACCAACAAGTGGAATTATTGATTATAATAAATTTCCCAGTTATTCACAAATTAATCCCACATATCGTCCCGTCGCTAGTGGATTTGGATTTTCACAATTTTATAGACCATTTTCAAATGAACAATCATCATTGAATCGTGGCGCTTTTAATACAATTGGAACGGATAATTTTTTTGATTTTGATTTTCAACAGAGAAAAGTGAATTCATTTACATCGGGTTTTCCTTATTATACATCATTGCCGTTAAAACGTTCCTCCTATCACGATCAAAGGAATAATATATCTAGACAAGGAAAATGGAGTGGTTCAACTCATAGATCCTTACAGTCATCGACACAGGTTAGTTAATATATATAAGTTTTCAATTAGATTAAAAAATTATAGCATATATATATTCTATTTTTTATTACTCCCGCGTTGTGTAATAATTCTCCAATACCCGCGCGAAGGACATGAATTTCTTAATTACAAGAAAAAAAAAACGCCCAACATATTAACATTCTTCCAAGATTCAGAAATATTTTTACGCAAAAACCCGGATATTGTCTGCACTTATATGAATGGTAATAAACAAGAAAATATTGCAAACTGTCAAAGGTGCTCTCTGATAGTAAATATTCAAAGAAACGCCCACCAATTTTCCTCCATCGTTTTATGACCACAAAAAACTCCTGTCTCGAAGAAAACGTTTCAAGATCATCAGCATAAAGGAACTTCCTGTAATAATAGAAGAATAGCTTATATATATAGTATAGGAGAACTTAATAACAGAAACCAAGTATATAGACAAACACAGGTATCTCTCTCTTTTAGAAATAAATATGTATGTATTTGTATATACTAACTGTTTTAAAAGATATTTCTTTTGACTCAATTTTTTCTCATATTTAAAAATTACACATTTTTTTCTTTTATCTCAAGTGATGGCAAAATATTGTATGTCAATAAACGAAACAAAAGAATTTTAAAAAAAAGTGAAAGGGGAAAATTATAACATTGAATAATATGTCTTTCGAAAGCCCTTAAAATTTTGCCGAAATAAAGGTTTATATATATATATAAACTAAAAGTTGTAACCCTGTATTTCTTAACGCGACGTTCTCGTGAGTCAAGGCGATTCGGTTTCAGTTACCGTGAAACTGCTTGAGGGTCGCTCCGTTATGTCGTTACAATCGTGCGAATGATCGTGAAACGCGTTCCTTATTCTCGGAAATGTCGCATTATTGCGTGTCATTTTCTTAATGGGACACTACTTCAAATTGGTCTTCAAGTTTAGCCAATATATATATGAATTATATATATTTATATATGTATATGTGTGTGTGCTTCGGGTATTTTTTTTATGATAATAACTCCTCAACACTCATTTTTATTCATATAAAATTGTTGGTCAATAAAATTGTTGTTGTTGCTGATACATTAATAACATATATAATTCGAGAATTAACTTGAGCGATTACAAAAATATCGTGTGAAAAAAAATTTGATAAAAAAAGTCTGAGCGAATTAACAATGAAATTAAGAAATTAATAATCTTAAAAGTTCGTGAATCAGATAAATCCTAAAAATATATGCTTTCTAATCCAATTATTATTTTGAAATTCATCCTAAAACTAATTAAATTATACTTCATATAGTGCACGGTGCGCCAGAAGGAGGTTTAAATAAAAATGAATTGGCACTTAAAAATTCTTTTTGATTATTATTCTTAGATGAATAACAAACATTTCTCAATAGTTTTTAAAATCAGTTTACGTGCCCGATTTAAAACAAATTGAGTTTTAAATATTTAAAAATAGTGTTTTATGAGGAACCAGAATTTATTTAATATGTATATATATATATGCGTATAGATAATAGATGTTTTAGATTTGGGTTCATGTAAATTTATTAACAATGAAGTTATTTTCTTATTTCGTTTTTATATTTATGCATTAAGAGTGTCGAACGGTATCTGAAATTCTTTGGCAAGAAGAGAGATTTAATTATCGCTCTGAACGTGAAATAGTATTGATTTTAAAATACTTTTTTCTCGAAACGCGAACACTTTTAACAAAATCAGCCAAAATCCTCATCTTATAAATTTCCTAAATCCAAAAGACTGTACGAATCCATAGAAAAATATGATTGCAAAACAAAAAGTAGAAAAGTAATCTAATAACAGCTGCGACTTTGTGCGCCCTGCATGCTGCTGCCATCTGACGGCGACAGGAGGTAATGAACCCCTCATTACATTACTTTTCGTTTTGTAATCGTGTTTTTGTATGGATTCGCATAATCTTTCGGATTTAGGAAATTTATATAAGATAAGGATCTCTAGCTGCTTTTGTAAAAAGTGTCCGTCTTTCGAGAAGAAAGTATTTTAAAATCAATGTTTATCATTTTCACGTTTAGTGCCGCTTTTATAGAGCGATAATTAAATGTCTCTTCTTGCCAAAAAAATTTCAGAGACCATTCGACTCTCTTAAATAAATTTTGTCACTCTTAAAATCGTTCTTTTAACATTATAATTCAATTTTTTAAAATCGGACACAAACACACTATAGCAATATAATTATTTATATGTAAAATTGAAAATAAGTAATTATTTTATCATTTATTACAGTAGTTATTAGATTAAATAAATTCTGATACCCCATAAAATACTGTTTTTATATAAAAACTCAATTTTATTTAAATCGGGCACGTAAACTGATTTTAAAAACTATCGAGAAATGTTTGTTATTCATCTAAGAATCATAATCAAAAAGAATTTTTAAGTGCCAATTCATTTTTATTTAAAGCACCTTCTGGCGCACCGTGAGTGCTAAATCTAAAAAAAAGTCAATTTTTAACCAGAAAGATTAAAATTATATACATAGTATCAATCTCGAAAAGTAATGCTTGCATTTTTATTGGAATATATTTGGATTTAAATTTCTAGATAATCCGGCGGCGCAGTGAAATGTAAGTGTTTCTTTCACTGAGTTCATGATAACGCTGGACTTAACTTTTAAAAAACTTATTTTTCATTAATAAATTATGTGTTTCGAACAATAATAAAGCACAAAGTATAATAGTAGCAAAATTAACGGGGTGGCTTATAAAAATTTTATAATAAGGTGTTTTTCCTAACGCACAAAGTGACTCATATCACACACATGAGGTCAACGCGCATGAGCACGAAACATTGAACAAATTAATTAATTAGTTGGCCAATACTGGCATTACGTAGGTATAAACAAAAATTTTATAATAAGATGTTTTTCCTAACGCACAAATAAGTGATATATACATATATATACAAATATTATTAACTCTTTCGCGTCGTTGTCCCAGTTATCGTCCATTTTAAAAATATCTCGTATATAATAATTTAAATTATTTTTTAACAATATTTTATTCTTTTTTGGAAATGCAATAGACTTATTAGTTGAAGTAAAAAAATAAAAGAAAATAATTTTTTCATAAATGTTATCTTCAAAATTAAAGTGGACGGAAACTGGGTCTTATAGCTGGACGGAAACTGGAAGAGCCACATATACATATATATAGATAGTAAAAAGGTTTTTGCTAATTTCAATTAGTTATATTGTTACTATTTAATTAGTTATTCTAGTCATTTATAGTTAGTAAAACTATACTGATTTAATAGGTTCTTTTTAAATTTGAATTAGTAATTTTCTACTAATAAAAGAGTGCGCGTATTCGTTTACCAATTGAATTAGTGATAGTTTTGACTAATTTTTAGTAAAAAAAAACTACTATTTGCTAGTAAAAAAACTACTAATTCATGGAGTAAATCGGCTTACTAATTTGAAATAGTAAAAAATACGACTTACTCCATGAATTAGTAGTTTTCTACTAGCAATTAGTAGTTTTTTTACTAAAAATTAGTCAAAACTGTTACTAATTCAATTGGTAAACGAATACGCGCACTCATTCATTAGTAGAAAACTAGTAATTCAGATTTAGAGAGTTAACAAAAAAAAATAGTTAAATTATTTAAGATAGTTATATATACTTTGAATTAAACAAATTATTAAATAAATTAGAATCATATGGTTTTAAAATATTTAATTACATATAGTAAACGTACTTACACTACAGAAGTATACTTAATAATTTTCAAGTAAAAAATCTCAGTTTGGCAAAAATTTAAATTTAGTTATGAAAACATTAACCATATATTAAATTTTTCAATTTTTGTAGACGCGCTTACAATTCATATATAGTCAGGAATAAAAGATTTTTTTTCTTGATCCATATCCCTTTTGTTCCCTGTTGCTGGATTTATATCCATAAAAATTCTGAAAAAGATTATAATTGTAAATATTTGTAATTCTACCTCAAAAAATTTGCAAGGTTTTCTGCAATTCTTTTAGAATAGCATATAAGACAAATGCATAATAATAATAATAATAAATGACAAAGAATTTCTCATTTTCATCATGTAATAAATTGACCTAAAAATTTATGAGATGTAAAAATAATAAAAGGAGAAATTTCTAACAAAAAATATAGTGTGCTCTGTTAAAAGATTCTGAAATATGCTCACATATGGAAATATGTGAAAAATATGATAAATGAAAATTCTATCAAATGAAATATTATTATTCTATGATTTACTTTGATTGTATAGTCCATTATAACTTCCTTTAACTCACTTCCACAATTTTTATTTTTAACAGTTCTTCTTTTCTTAATTCGATAATTATTGTCAATAACCATAATCTTCAATATTTCTTAATTACCATTAGAAATTTTCACTTATTAATCACAAGTTTCCTATATATAATAAATTATAAATTTTTAATGATATTATAAATATTAAATATATATTTATTTTAAATTAATTTACGTTTTTTATATTTAGTAGTCAATTTCAATAATGATAAACTAACAATTTTCTAGTAATTAATTTATATACTTGTCATTAATGAAATTAACAGTTTTAAATTAAATTTTTTTTTTCTAAATTGATAATTAAAATTTTTCGATCAACCCGCAGAATCTTGTATCATCGGCATCAAGAAGGAAATATTTTTGAAATCACTTTTTACCCATATATACGTATAGAGAGGTAACAATTTTCTTTAATTAACCGAAGAAGCTTTTAATTAAACTAAAAGTTATTAATATTATCTATATATTCATATATAAATTAATTTCTATATATAAAAAACAGGTTAGAGGAATAAGCAAATATCTTCATTTATATATTAACCATAATTATATTTATCGTCTGGACTAAATAATGTCAGAGCAATTTTTCTGCACATGAATATCGATTATATATATATATATATATATATATATATATATATATATATATATGTTTAAAGGAACATTATCAAAACCGGTAGACTTTGGTTGTCAGACTGACAGCTAATCGCGATAACGGATTTTTTTTACTTCTGTTATACTATATATATATAGATAATCGTATGCTGATCGGCGCTAACTATGAAGGTATATATATCTACTATACGTACAGTATAAGCTCATTATATGAATGGAGTATTATGAATATTATGATTTAAAATAGCAGAGTCCTAAAAATGAAGGTTGGCCTGTCATCGCAAACACCTTTATCTTTATATACTATATATTACCGTATAGATATATACAATAACGTATGTAAAAATAAATACTGTCTCGCAAAAAAAAGTAAAATAAATAATAATCACGTTCATAAAATGTATTCAATCATTATATACAAAGAAATAAGAAACATGAATAATTGATTGACTTCGTTAGGAAATCAAGAACCATTAAAGTAATCAATCTAAGAAATGACATATGCGTTCCAATATCCTTTATAATACTCGCGCATATATTGGTCAAGTTTGATCTATATATTTTTTTTCTCCTCTATATATTTATCTCATTGAATCTGAATCAGTAAAATTGATATTTTCCATAACGAATAATTATGCCATACATGAAATATATCACTTGTTAACAGTTTTAGAAGATTTTTTGCGATAAATATATATATTTTTTTTTCATTCAAAAAGAGAAAAAAAATTTTAATGGAAATTTTTTTCTCCCTTATAACTCAGGATGTGGATAATATCGGATAAATAGTTTAAAGTATATATATAAAAAGTGTGTGGGCGAGAACGTGTCGCATAAATCGAAGAGGGGTCAAAAATTATGCTACACTCACTCTGGATCAAAATTACAGTGATTATTGCCCTTTCTTCGTCCATTATTTCTTCGCGTCTACCGAGAGCAAACTCCTGGCACCTCGACTTTAAGGTCTCTTATATACATGTATACAATATAGGCCTCATTGGAAATACGCCCAAGGCCTCATAATACAAGGGAAATGGAAATGGTGCGCGAAACGGTTTGTTCAACGATTATCATTTTCTGAAGCATAAAGATGTATGCTTCCATTTTCTCTTTCGGCTCATAGTTTTTTTTTTGTCAATTCTTTTTTAAAGTAGCTGTACTATTCAGTATAGTAGAATTTTTCGATATTGAATGAACTTTAACACATTTTTGAAAAATTATAATACATAAAGAGCATACTTGGATGTTTGATACCACTATTTAGAGAAAGATAAATTTTCTCATCAAAAAAGAATTAGAATAAAAGGGATATGTTTTTCATATTATGGAATGTTTGATATACAGTTTGAAAAATTTTACATCGCTTCTATTTCATCGTGAGCGTCCTCTGCTCTTCTAGAAATCGTATTTATATTTATTTCGAACTAAACACACACCACTTGTATCGCGATTGCAATGACATTAGTGTAACGTATACTCGCCACAAATAAGGGCATTGAATCGATGCCGATTCGAGTTCTCCTCTAGTATATATATATATATATATATACATTTCATCCTCGTTTTTCTTATACCAGAAAAGCCGCGCTCGCGCTCTCCCGATTTGTAACCAATCTCAAAGTACATAGATTTATATTGAGTGCGGAGAAATTTAGAGTCCCCTAGGTGCGAATCATTAAGGAAGAAAGATGAATTTCTTTGCATATGCAAAATAGCAACCTAGAATCGATGTGCACCTGCAGAAATTGCCTTTTTCGGTCGTCGATACGATTTTAGATTTCACATCTATATAGATTGTGAATCCTAAATAGCGATATGTGTTTCAATACTTTCTAAGGGTTACGGTTTTTATGGAAATGAATTTCACATAGCCAAATAAGAATTAAGCAGCAGTGGTTTTTTGTGAGGTATGAAAAGCACTATATTCTAAAATTTTATTTATGGAACAATTCGGTTGTTATAGGAAGAACACCTGATTATAAAATTTTATATATGGAACAATTCGGTTATTGCCTTAGTGAGTTAGGAAAAACACCTTATTATAAAATTTTATTATAGGAACAATTAGGTTGTTGGCGTTGTGAATTAGGAAAAGCACTATATTCTAAAACTTTATTTATGGAACAATTCAGTAGTTATAGAAAAAACACCTGACTATAAAATTTTATATGTGGAACAATTCGGTTGTTATAGGAAAATCACCTTATTATAAAATTTTATATATCGAACAATTCGGTTGTTATAGGAAAAACACCTTATAAAATTTTATATATGGAACAATTGGGTTGTTATAGGAAAAACACTTTATTATAAAATTTTATTTATAAAAGAATTCGGTTCTTGGCATTGTAAGTTAGGAAAAACACCTTATTATAAAATTTTATTGATGGAAAAATTCGGTTCTTGGTTTTGTGAATGAGGAAAAACACATTTTTATAAAATTTTATTAATGGAACAATTAGGTTGGTTGTTGGCGTTGTGAATTAGGAAAAGCACTTTATTCTAAAATTTTATTTATTGAACAATTCGGTTGTTATAGGAAAAACACCTGATTACAAAATTTTATATGTGGAACAATTCGGTTGTTATAGGAAAATCACCTTATTTTAAAATTTTATATATGGAACAAATCGGTTGTTATAAGAAAATCACCTTATAAAATTTTATGTATGGAACAATTCGGTTAATGCCTTAGTGAGTTAGGAAAAACACCTTATTATAAAATTTTATTAATGGAACAATTAGGTAGTTGGCGTTGTGAGTTAGGAAAAACACATTATTATAAAATTTTATTAACTGTACAATGCGGTTATAGGAAAAATACCTAATTATAAAATTTTATTTGTGGAACAATTCGGTTGTTATAGGAAAATACCTGATTATAAAATTTTATATGTGGAACAATTTGGTTGTTATAGGAAAATCACCTTATTATAAAATTTTATATATGGAACAATTCGGTTGTTGTAGGAAAAACACCTTATTATAAAATTTTATTTATTGAAGAATTCGGTTCTTGGCATTGTGAGTTAGGAAAAACACCTTATTATAAAATTTTATTAATGGAACAATTAGGTTGGTTGTTGGCGTTGTGAATTAGGAAAAGCACTTTTTTCTAAAATTTTATTTATTGAACAATTCGGTTGTTATAGGAAAAACACCTGATTTTAAAATTTTATATGTGGAACAATTCGGTTGTTATAGGAAAAACACTTTATTATAAAATTTTATTTATGGAAGAATTCGGTTCTTGGCATTGTGAGTTAGGAAAACCACCTTATTATAAAAATTATAAAAATTTTATCAATGGAACAATTCAGTTCTTGGCTTTGTGAGTTAGGAAAAACATCTTATTATAAAATTTTAACATACATTTTAAGGATAGGCGACCTTATAATGATTCGACAATATTAAATTGTTATTTCTATATTGACAATTTAAAATTATTGAATGGACTTAGTTTTTAGTAGCCATAACAATTCTTTTGTCTTCGTATGATATTTTATATTTTTTTTTTGTATTCCGATGACCAAGGTGATGATGATGATGAGTCTTTTGTAAAGTCTGTCACTTTCACCTTGTCGAATAGATTTTGACCCTTCCTTCACCTCCAGATGTCGATGCCTTTTTTGGTCTCCAATATACAAAATGAGTCTTTTATTTTTGTATTTATCGGATCGTCATATGAAATGAAGAAACGGTAGACGATCGATCACTAGTCGATGAAAAAGAGCTTGTGGCATTTTTTTTGCGCCGTTTTATGACGGTCAATGTATATATATATATGTATATATGCTTAATAATTCTATTCTTTGCCGTATGGGGCGCCATCAAGAAGATAACCCACTGTGAGCGCGTCAACGATTCCACGTCATATGTGAAGGTATATATGTGCCGGATATTATTTCTCATCAGGGCACGTCCATCATTCTCTTCCAACATGTATACGAGAAGAGCGCATCTTAATGTTGAATATATAACTCTCGATAATGTATTCAAATTTCTATAATAATAATCTTGTTTTACATTCTTTCGTATATAACAAATGCATTTCATGAAGACATTGCTATAGTCAAAAAAAAAAATAATAATAATAATTCCTTGGTGCAGTTAAAATTAATGACAGATTTTACCAAAAACGCCTTTCGGTGAATAGTTTCAGAAAACTAATAATCGCATTTGTTTGCGATGATCTGAATATGACAGTTAATTTTTAAATCATAGGAAGTTACCGCTCGCCAGATGCGTTGCTATTTTGAAGTTTGGAGCCTCTTTGTACCTGAGGGCACATCACCCAATAAACGCAACACATGGCGTTATGGCGCGAGGCAGAACAAATTCGTCTCGTATATCTTATATATATATACATATACCAAAAAAATACGTCACGCTTTCATCGTGTAAACATATTTGACAATAGTCTTTGTTTGTTTACCGTTTTTTTCCAATTCTTCTTTAAATTTTAAGTCAGATAATCGAATCATTTTCTTTATCCAACACTGGACTAAATCGAAACTGATTTTCCAAAAAATAAATATATATAATAATTAATTTCTTAATTAAAATTTAAACACTTGGAAAAAAAGAATATATTGATACTTCCGGAACTTGTAATATGGTTGAGTAACCCTTCAATTCCGCGGCGGTAAATAAAAAAGCGGGCTTCAGGTTATTAAAGGAAGGATGTCAGTCGTCGACAGGCACTCGACAGGGCGCGTGCGCACCAAAACCGCAAACCGAAACCACACGCTAATTATTTATTCTTCGTTTTGCCCTCGTTTCGGTTTTTGATGTGGCGTGACGATTGTCGACGCGTCGTCACTGACTGTGTGGATATGCGCCCTTTCTACATTTGAAAAAAAATATCATTTTAATGCATTATAATTTCATCATTAAGCATTGAGATGTATGCTCATTAGTCTTCTATAATTTGATTTCAAAAGTTCATAAAGAGAATAGCATACATTATAGATGACAGGCACTTTTTTGATGATATAGTATAGCCTAAAATTAATGTTGGTCCATAGTGGTATTACTATATATAAAAAAATTATAATAAGTTGTTTTTCCTAAAGCACAAAGTGACTCACTTTGACTCTAAAAAATTAATTAATTAGGTATGGTTCATACTATGGCGTTACGTATAGGAATACAAAATTTTATAATAAGGTGTTTTTCCTAACTCACCAAAGCCTTAAAGAATTTTTTCAAGGAACAAAAATTAATTTATTTTTTTGCAGATTTTGATATTATAACCTTTGTACTCCCAAGGATTGATCAGAGCGTTAGCAGTACTTCCTTCTGTGCAATCACTGCCATTCCTGGAATTGGAACTTACAGAACGAATTGTTTCATAAATAAAATTTTATAATAAGATGTTTTTCCTAACGAACAAAGTGACTCATTTAGCGCGCATGAGCATGGAACATAAGGTGTTTTTCCTAGCAAAATACATTTGTAATTCCAATAATCAGAATTGGATCAACAATTCAACTATGATAGCAATTTAAAAATTCTTAAACCACATCACTTCTTCGTGTAGATTTCCGCTTTTTATAATTTTTACCAAGTCTTGATGTTTGATGAACATCCCTCTCGTGTACAGGTACCTCATCATCACAATTCTTTTCATCTTCCAATGGCCATGTCTTGCTGGTTAAATAATGATTAGGTTCGCCTAGCTTCATAATTATACTTTGTAGTGAAATAAGACGTGTTCTATAAATCACATAGAATTTCTACAACGTGCGCGGTTGGCCTCGTTGAACGTTTACTAGCCGGTGCATATCACCAAGCTGATGTATAATTTCTTATCTCTTATCTTCTTGTGATTTTCTGACGAATTGACTCGTTAATCGTCTTTCACTCGTCCCCGTTTACAGACAGAGAGATGAGAGACTACATACATACATATACAATGTGCGTATATCGTCAGTGACTTCTGTGACTGCCGTATACATATATATATATATACCTCTCATAAGCAGATGGTATGGTTGAACGTGACCCGGTGATTCTTTATGGCGTCATTAAACGAACAACTCATATAGTCGCGCATAGCAAACATTATTATAATCCGACCATGGTGTGTGTGTTCGTTGAATGTATATAGAAGCGCGTGATTACGTTAGAAAGCACGAAATGACTTTGGTCAGCGAACTTTTACGATTGCTGACACCTCACCGACCCAGGAACGCAGCAGAGGCAATATTACGACCGTGAATATTAAAATAATTGATGCCGCGCCATAAAACGGCAAACGTCGATGTCCCTGTGTTCTTATCCGCGTGTAACTTCGGACTCACGCGCCGCAAATATTATACAAGGATCTTTCTAAAGACACCTGTCTCGTATATATTCGACATACTTATATGCTTTTGTCACGGTTAAGAATTCACTTCATCCTATAGCTTCTGTTCGCTTATATATATATATATACGATATGCGAAAGTTTAGATGACTTTCGATAAAGAATCCATAGGTCATCGATGAGGTTACATATTACATAAAAAGCGCTTCTGAAAGTCTTTTGAAAGGAAATGATGACACACACTCTTTAAAATAAAAAATAATTAATTTCGATCGTATTAAAATTCAAACTGTTTGTGTCGGTTTTGTCCTGAATTTATTAAAAAAATTGAACTTCGGAGAAAAAATTCTATTTGAAAAAAAAAAATTAGCACACATATAGGAGGCAATGAAATCTGTATAATCAGATTTTACTGTGAATTATGTTTGAGTACTTTTCTCCAAATTCAGCAACCCCTCGAGAATGTAAACTGTAGTTATCGGCAAACATCCCTGATCCTATCAAGATATTGAGAAGATACCATCCCTCTCTCCTTCTTCAAAATCTTCCCTGCATTCTCTGCCATATCCTCTCTCACTTGTCCTCCATCCCTGATCGTGAGTATCTTGTCTCAAAGTTCAAGACTTAGAGTCACTTAAGCGTAAACTTTGATAACAAGAAAACTTCCATTGTGATACCAAACACGACTTTGAAACTTGTAAGATATTCCTATTTAAAAAATTCTTTCTCATTAGATTCAAAAATTTGTAACGCGCTTTTTTATTGTAAAAAAAAAAGGAAAAGTAATGTGAGTAAATCTTGATGGTTTTCAGTCATTTGATACATGAATAGATATACTATAAATTTTTACACAGCGCACGAGAAACATGAGAATAATTCTATTCCATAATATATATATATATATATATATATATAAGGACGCTTTTAAACGACGCATAACTTCTCTGATGTTCTGCGCTCATGTATATATATATTTATTGATATGTCGCAACAAGACATGAACGTGAAAATATTGTACGAAGAATGTTAATTTATTTGACAGGTGTAATTGATTTTCTATAATTGACTGTTTGCAATTTATAAATCATTTAGGATAAATAAAAATTAAATACAGCATCATATTTTAAAATTGGGTTACAGTAATGCTACTTCTATGACTCCTATGTGATGATTATATATGAAAATTGTAATTTGTATATATATAGAAAGAAATAATTTCTCTTTCCCACAAGTAGATTTTGCATAAGTATTATAACGGATATTTTTTTATTGTTAGATTAATTTTCATTTCCCCACGTTGAGTGCCATTTATAACGGAAATTATTCTTTAATTATTTTTTTTTAGTATTGTATTAATAAATTTGATCCGATTCCATAATCATGAATTCTGCAATTTTGCAAAACTTCTCATATCAGATAATTAAAGTTGAATTTTTTTAAAATCAGATTTGTATTTTAGTTCAAACGACTTAAGGATAGGGTCAACTACACGTAGGCGCGAAGGTCCGATCGCGTAAATTGAGCTTTACAACATGTATATATGTATTATATGATGCCGTTGATCGTGAGATGGTATTAAAGCACCATGTTGCCGTGGGTTTAGGATAGGTGTGTTTTCAGCTCGCAATGCGAGTGTGAGAAAGAGAGAGGATTGGAGTCGATCCAAGGCGACAACAGGGGTTCTCGTATGGGGCTGTTCTTCACAGATCTCAATATACATATATATATATATATAAGGGTACACACGTACACAGATAAAGGCGGAACAGCGTGTAACGATGTATCAAGCGCCCCTGGCGTGTCCTGCTATAGTTGATCGTTGCTTTGAAACGCACCGCATCGCCGCACGGTTCTGTATCATGCATTTACACGCTCCCAATGCCTAAACGAGAGGGACCGCTCTTCTTGTTCCCTCACATATGGACACCTATTAATTCTGGTACTTTCTTTAACTTACCGCATTTACAAGAAGTGAATTCAATATGTGGAATTGATTTGTTTTATTGAATCGTATAAGTTTGCTTTTTTTTTTACTAACTTTCTTTGCGACAGGAAATTTTGTATGTTACAATTTCTTTTGCCATTTTAAGTTATCACTGCAAAATGCCAAGATACCAAATTTGCGAGATTTTCATTTTCCAACGCGCTACTTATCACAATTTTTTTCTTTGTATTATTCTTTGAATATTAAAAATTATTAAAGCCGCAAACTTAAAAATTTCATTAGCGAAACAATTCGGTTGTTGGCTTTGTGAGATAGGAAAAATACCTTACTATAAAATTTTAATATACATTTTAAGAAAAGGCGACTTTAATGATTCGATAATATTAAATTGTTAGTTTTATATTTACAATTTAAAATTATTGACTAAGCTTAATTTTTAGTAGCCATAACAATTCTTTTGCCTCCGTATGATATTTTATATTTACTTTATACTGAAATTTTATTAATGGAGCAATTCAGTTCTTGGCTTTGTCAGTTAGGAAAAACACCTTATTATAAAATTTTATTTATGGAACAATCCGGTTGTTGGGTTTGTGAGTTAGGAAAAGCACTTTAGTCTAAAATTTTATTTATGAAACAATTCGGTTGTTATAGAAAAAACACTTGATTATAAAATTTTATATATGGAACAATTCGGTTGTTATAGGAAAAACACCTGATTATAAAATTTTATATATGGAACAATTGGGTTGTTATAGGAAAAACACTTTATTATAAAATTTTATTTATGGAAGAATTCGGTTCTTGGCATTGTGAGTTAGGAAAACCACCTTATTATAAAATTTTATTTATGGAACAATTCGGTTGTTGGCTTTGTGAGTTAGGAAAAACAATGGAATACTTTGGTCTGCAAGTTCTAATTCCAGAAATGCCTAAATCTGTACCTCCTCAAGGAAGAGATAATTGTACTGCTGACGCACTGATCAATCCTTAGTGGTACAAGGGTTGTAATATCAAATAAATCTGCAGGAAGATAAATTAATTTTTGTTCCTTGAAAAAAGTCCTTAAGGTTTTGTGAGATAGGAAAAACACCTTATTATAAAATTTTATTTGTGGAACAATTTGGTTGTTGGCTTTGTGAGTTAAGAAAAGCACTTTAGTCTAAAATTTTATTTATGAAACAATTCGGTTGTTATAGGAAAATCACCTTATTATAAAATTTTATATGTGGAACAATTCGGTTGTTATAGGAAAAACACCTGATTATAAAATTTTATATATGGAACAATTGGATTGTTATAGGAAAAACACTTTATTATAAAATTTTATTTATGGAAGAATTCGGTTCTTGGCATTGTGAGTTAGGAAAACCACCTTATTATAAAAATTATAAAAATTTTATTAATGGAACAATTCAGTTCTTGGCTTTGTCAGTTAGGAAAAACACCTTATTATAAAATTTTATTTATGGAAGAATTCGGTTCTTGGCATTGTGAGTTAGGAAAACCACCTTATTATAAAATTTTATTTATGGAACAATTCGGTTGTTGGCTTTGTGAGTTAGGAAAAACAATGGAACACTTTGGTCTGCAAGTTCTAATTCCAGAAATGCCTAAATCTGTATCTCCACAAGGAAGAGATAATTGTACTGACGCCCTGATCAATCCTTGGCGGTACAAGGGTTGTAATATCAAAGAAAGCTGCAGAAAGATAAATTAATTTTTGTTCCTTGAAAAAAGTCCTTAAGGTTTTGTGAGATAGGAAAAACACCTTATTATAAAATTTTATTTGTGGAAAAATTCGGTTTTTGGCTTTATGAATTAGAAAAAACACCTTATTATAAAATTTTCCTTATGAAATAATTCGGTGATTGGCATTGTGAGTTAGGGAAAATACTTTATTATAAAATTTTATTTCTCGAACAATTCGGTCAGCAAGATTAAATTCCAAAAATTTCTAAAATTCTATCTCCTGAAGAAACATATAATTGTACTGCTGATGCACTGATCAATCCTTAGGAAGACAAAGGTTGTTATATCAAAATCTGCAAAAAAAAATTAATTAATTGTTTTTCCTTGAAAAAAGCTTTTTGAGTTAGGAATAACACCTTATTATAATTTTTATTTATGGAACAATTCGGTTGTTGGCATTGGGAATTATCAAAAACACTTCATAAAATTTTATTTATATAACAATTAAATTGTTGGCTTTGTACGTTAAGAAAGACACCTTACTATAAAATTTTAATTATAATTCGATGACAATCATACTTATCGTAACTGAATTTTAACGATAAGTATATCGAACAACACCTTTTGTAAATATTACATACAATGTATCCCTTAAACTTAGAATTAGTTTTAGAGAATTATTGATGTAACCTTACGTAGAATTTTAATACGATTTCCGACGGTATTAAAATATATATATTCCTTAGAGAAGGTCCTTAAGGCAATCACAGAATATAATTTTCTTCTTTCCTTACATATATATATATACATGTCTGTGTTTATATATATCGCTACCTCTCTTGATCGCGTGCAGGAAGACGCGTGCGATTATCGCACGTGCTGAATTGCTTCTTGTTGGGGAGGGTTCGTGGCATTGTCTATACACAGAGTACTTTAAGCTAAAATTATTATTGTAGCAGTTGTCCAAAGTTGATTTAGAGAAAAGTTTCTGTGGTTCTTGCGGGATAAGTGTTAACTCTCGAAGTATACATATATACACACTGATAATTTTACCAAAGCTCCCCTTTTCCAAAGTATCAATCTTATTTTAAGATAAATCATAAATTTTAATTTAACAAAAATAATAAAACCTTTTCAATTTTATAATTAAAATAAAGACATATAACTATTATCTTAAACTAGATAATGTAACATTTAGTTTATGTCCATCTGTTAAATCCCATCCTTCTCTATATCCATTCTCTCTATATATATATATATATGTCAAGAGAGAAATATATATATCTCTGCTAAGGTCCGTGGAATCTGGAGCGAGATGGGATTTCGTTTAGGTAGATTCAGGGGATAGAGTTGAGTCGTTGCGGATGTAACCGGAGCCAATGGAGGTGGGGTTCGACGAGGGGGGGTTTTTAAAGGGGGGTATCCAAACCTCTGGCAAGCAAGGCGGACAACCCTTGCCCGGGGGTCCGTGAGACGGTAACCCGGGGAAAGGGTATCTGTTGTCATGGTCCCTGATGCTCCATTATTGATTAAAGATGGCTGGTTGGATGGCTGACTCCCAGTGCTATGACGCCATTTTAATATGCGCAATTATAATGTGTACCCAGACCACGTCAAGTAACTCTCAGAGTGTCTCACTCTTTGCGTGACCCTCTGCTCTTCTTTGTTTGCCCTAAAATCAGCGAGGGGAACTATAACGTAATTGAGGAGTTAATTAGGACGTGTTTGGCACTTTAATTGGCTACGTCGGTCAATACGCGCATATATAATTTAATAATTTCCCTTTGTTATATATTAAAATGAATTCAGGAGTATATTAATAATATTACAATGCACATCAATGAATTTATTATTTAAAATTTTTTTATAAATGCGAAAAGATTTGCAAACCTTATAGTGCAATAACAGTTGTGCCCAAGGCGGTTTTTTTTGTTGCAAAAGTCATATCTTGTAAACAATTAATTAATCGAAATATTATATAGACAATGAATCATTTATTATATCGCTGTATGGTATTAGGTATACACTATCTTAGACATTAAATAGTCACATCTTAGACATTAATTTTTCATATCAGATGTCTCATGTATTCACGGCGTGTATCTAGTATCTATTATTATATAGTAAAGGAGTAAACATTTATTTTTCGAAGCGTCTCGAACGTGAGAATATATGAAATTACACAAGGGAAAATGCGCCTGATCGATAGGAAGCAAGTGGGGCGTTATCGAAGGAGGAAGGCAAATATTGGACCCCTGTAGCGGAATTGTGAGAAGATAGGGTTGACGACAGCTCGTTAGCGCCATCCCAGCTTTACAATGGCGTCGCGACGCTGTTGATATCGGATAACGTGCATTACGTGGGCGTCACCGCGCACAATGCCAATACATACCACAACACGTGATATGTCCCGCAAAACTTGGCATATACAATGCCCGTAATAGGAGAATTAATGCGTATTGTGTGTGGTCCTCTGCTCATTCTCTCTCTCTCTCTCCCTCGAGGGGCAACACCAGATTACTGATAGTATTGTTCGCATACAATTTCTGCTTGCAATTAATTTGCCGAACAACGTTCGCCTATCCATTGCTCTGACATTTTTCAAGTATATACTGACATCGCGACGAGCTGTTCACTCTGTGATGAAACACGCAGTGATGGGTGGAGTTTGATTTCTATTTGTTTCCATATATGCCCATCCGTCTATCAAATAGATGTATTATTTTTATTTATTTAGACAGTGATTGGAAATCCTTTTGTAGTCATTGTAATTTTTATTTGTCTATTATAGAATTAGGTAGATTTGTTAGTTGAGGGAAAGCGAAGATAGGGGAAAGGGTTCTTCTTCCGAAATAGGGGAATTGACTGCGTCGACGATAACATGCATCACAAATCGGTTGCAACAAACCTTCACTAGCGACTGTTCATGGAACAATTCGGTTGTTGGCTATTTGTGAATTAGGAAAAACATCTTATTATAAAATTTTATTTATGGAACAATTCGGTTATAGGAAAAATACATTATTATAAAATTTTAGTTATGGAACAATTCGGTTGTTGGCTTTGTGAGTTAGGAAAAACACCTTATTATAAAATTTTAATAATGGAACAATCGGATTGTTAGCGTTGTGAGTTAGGAAAAACACCTTATTATAAAATTTTATTTATGGAACAATTTGGTTAAAGGAAAAATACCTTATTATAAAATTTTAATAATGGAACAATCGGATTGTTAGGGTTGTGAGTTAGGAAAAACACCTTATTATAAAATTTTATTTATGGAACAATTTGGTTAAAGGAAAAATACCTTATTATAAAATTTTAATAATGGAACAATCGGATTGTTGGCGTTGTGAGTTAGGAAAAACATCTTATTATAAAATTTTATTTATGGAACAATTTGGTTATAGAAAAAATAACTTATTATAAAATTGTAGTTATGGAACAACTTGGTTATTGGCTTTGTGAGTAAGGAAAAACACCTTATTATAAAATTTTAATAATGGAACAATCGGATTGTTGGCGTTGTGAGTTAGGAAAAACACCTTATTATAAATTTTTATTTATGGAACAATTTGGTTAAAGGAAAAATACCTTATTATAAAATTTTAATAATGGAACAATCGGATTGTTAGCGTTGTGAGTTAGGAAAAACACCTTATTATAAAATTTTATTTATGGAACAATGTGGTTAAAGGAAAAATACCTTATTATAAAATTTTAATAATGGAACAATCGGATTGTTGGCGTTGTGAGTTAGGAAAAACACCTTATTATAAATTTTTATTTATGGAACAATTCGATCTGCAACTTCCAATTCTAGGAATGCCTGAAACTCCATCTCCTAAGGAAGGACATAATTGTGTTGCTGATACATATACTGATCAATCCTTGGGAGTACAAAGCTTGTAAAATCTGCAAAGAAGAAAACAATTTTGTAAATTTTTTTGTAATGTTGTTTAACTTTTAAGAATCGTTAACTTGTTATACAATTGAGGTAATAGTACTGAAGCAATCAGTAGTACTATTACCAATAAATTTTCTCTTTGATAGAATTAAAAAAAAATGTTAATCCTATTTCTAAAGGTATATCATTATAGATCCAGCGGTACATGATTTAATTCTAAAAGAAGCGACAGCAGTTAATCCAAGTAATTGCCATAGAATTAACGTATACCGTAAAACTTGTCTTTTATTATACACAATGTTAATTAATACCGTCGACGAAGAACTACGAGCTGGTGTGATTATTATCTCCGTCAATTTTAAGGATGAATCGGAGAGAGCCTTGAAAATATCGATTTCGTTGTATTGCAACCTTGCGCTGCTGACTTTATATATATATATATACCACCAAGTCTCAGTTTTCTGCGACCTCGCCTCGCCATCATTATAAAGTTCCACGGTGTTCGCGTCTTGTGTAATTGCGTATTCGGTATACACACATATACGTCAAAGAGGCACAACGATGCGGAACCCTACTCTCTCTCTCTCTCTCTCTCTCTCTTTCTTTTGCATGTATGTACACACGAATGGTCCGGCAACCCCGTGGAAAAGATAATGAATAAAATGGTAAATAACGATGTAGCTACACGCTCACGTGCCTCCGAGGGGTTACGCACGCCTCCCCCACTCTATAAACTGACCCCAGTGCCGACCGCTATTTTTTCTCATCCAGCCAAAGATTTATTTCAGATTGATAATTATTTATTTGAGTATGAATTTTAATTGGATTGCTTGAAGAAATATCATCTTTTGAGGCGATTATTATTTTCTTTATCACATTTTTTTTTTATCACGCAGTAATAAATATTTCTATTTTAGATATTAGAATCTATTTTAAGAAATGTGCAGTAGGGTTGAAATATTTATAATGAGGAATATACAATAAGAAAAACATTGTAAAGGAGGGAATGAACTTCTAAAGTGTCTAATTATAAATCACTCGATCATCGTGACCATGTTACTTTTCTATTTTCAATTTAAGTGCTTCTTATAAATGGGATGTGAGTTTCCCACACCTCAACGGAAGTAGAGGCGTTCCTTCATTTTGCAAATGACACTCTTCGAATGCACCGATTGCCGCTAAATGACAGGTTATACAAAATGAGTATGACGACTTTGTACTTTTCTGCAAAGATGATTTTCCTATAATCAGGAAAAACTTGAAACAACCTTCGTTAAGTATTAGTAATTTCAGTATATAATGTTTCGCTGTATATATACCTATAAAACTATTATTGGAATCAACTTGAGGCCCTAAAGTTGTCATTTCGATAATACTGTTGAATACGGAACTAAAAATTTTATTATAATTTTATTCACCACATGAACCTTAGTGTTGGGTTTAAAATAATAATTATTCCTAACTTTCACACTGATATCCTAGAAATTGCGTTTAAATGCTTCAATTAAATTCCCATACATCGTTTCTGAAATTATCAGTTCGGCGAACAATTTACTTTTTAAGATATATAAAACCCTTTTACATATGGCAAAAAAAACGAACGTTTCCATAATTAGTGAATTATTTCAAAGACCTCCATTATTGTGTATATAATTACCTACATATATATATATATATATATATATATATATATATATATATATATATATATATATATATATACAGGGTGATTCAGAATAAGTGTCCCCCACTATATGTACGGAAAGTTTGTTGGATTGTGGAAAAAATGTATAATTTACTTTTTTGATTGACCCAATAGATTTTAAATGGGATGAAATTAAAAATTTAACTTTTTGGTCCAATGAGAGAGCCGCCATTTCGCGGCCGGATGTGTTGACGATAAAAAAATAATAGCTGAAAAAAAATTTCATAACTTCTCCTGAAGCCAACTTCGCATGCGAAAGTTTGTATGTAATGTCAAAACAAACTCGCGTGTCAGTTTGAAATGTAAACAACACATTTAATAACCTAATTAAATGTGTAGTTTTTTGAAAAATTATTCTGTGCCTAAATTAAAAAAAAATCTTTTACTGATATTTATGAAGTGTGAAAAATTGATCAACAAAAAAAGTAAGTACAAAATTATTAATATGATTTAAAGAAAAAAAAATTTAAAGATAAATAGGGTTAACTTGTTTACATTTTTTTCCGTTTGAAAATATTTTTTGATATTAAATTATTTTCGTAATTTTTTGAAAAGTAATAAATGAACTAATATTTTATAATTAAGAATTGATTCTGGAATCAATTTCTGAATTGATTTCAAATCAATTTATTTTCGATTAAAAAATTTTTCTTAATTATTATTATCTGTAAAAAAAATTTATTTCAAAAAAAAAAAATTAATGGGTAAAAAATTCAATAAAAAAAAATTTTGCAGGTTTTTCGATCATTAAAAAAAAACGAAAAAAGATAATTTTTTCCCTCTTTTTCATGAAATTTCAATTTTTGAAAAAAACGACCGTCATAACCTGCCATCTGGTGTCTGTTTTCATTAAACAACACAAATTATATTATCTTCTTTTAAAGAAAATTTGACAATATTTTAATTTTTTCAGGAAATATAATAAATTCTTTCATTTTATTCAATTAAAAGAAATTGATTCTGGAATCAACCTTGGGGTTGATTTCAGAATCAATTTTTTTTTGGATCGAAAAATTTTTCGTTCCTTAAATATCATCTGCTCGAAAATAACCAATACAAGGTCTAATGGACAAGTGGATAGTGCACTCAACTGCTAACCCGAAAATCGTGGGTTCGATTCCTCGTCGCTTCAAATTTTTTTTTTTCTAAAATTATTATCTGTAAAAAATGTCTTTGAAAAATAAAATTTTTCTTAGTATGAAATTAAGTAGATAAAATTTTTTTATAGTTTTTGATTTTCCAAATAAACGAAAAAAACCTAAAAATTTTTTTTTCTCTACATCATGAATTTTCAATTTTTTAAAAAAACGACCGTCATAACCTGCCATCTGGTGTCTGTTTTCATTAAACAACACAAATTATATTATCTTTTTTTAATGAAAATTTGACAATATTTTAATTTTTTCAGGAAATCTAATAAATTCTTTCATTTTATTCAATTAAAAAAAAATTGATTCTGGAATCAACCTTTGGGTTGATTTCAGAATCAATTTTTTTTTTGGAACGAAAAATTTTTCGTTCCTTAAATATCATCTGCTCGAAAATAACCAATACAAGGTCTAATAGACAAGTGGATAGTGCACTCAACTGCTAACCCAAAAATCGTGGGTTCGATTCCTCATTGTTTCAAATTTTTTTTTACTAAAATTATTATCTGTAAAAAAATGTCATTACAAAATAAAATTTTCTAAGTATGAAAATAAGTAGATAAAAAATGTGTATAGTTTTGAATTTTCCAAATAAATTAAAAAAACGTAAAGATTTTTTTCTTACTTTATCATACATTTTTTATTTTTAATAAAATATACCATCATAACCAGACTATTTTCATTTAAAAATACAAATTCTATTAATTTTTTTTAGAAAATCTAATAAATTTTCTAATTCTATAAAATTAAAAAAAAATTGATTTTGGAATCAATTTTTAAAATCATTTAAGAATCTTTTTTTTTTTTAATTTTCAGTTAACCTTGACGAGAAGCTCGCAAACTTTGTCAAAAAAATTTATGTTTTTCCAATCTATCAAGATTTGATTGATTTGATTGATGAAAAAAAAATTTTTTTCCAATTTTTCAAAATTTGAACCCTTGCGGGAAGATTGGGAACTAAGGCAAAAAAAACTTTTTTTGCGATTTTTTAAAGATTTAAATCTTGGCGGTAAGTTTGCGAACTATAACAAAAAAATTATTTTTTCCAATTTTTCAAAATCTGAACCCTGGCGGGAAGATTGCGAATTATGGCAAAAAAATTATTTTTTTGCGATTGTTCAAGATATGAATCCTTGCGGAAAGATTGTGAACTATGGCAAAAAAATAAATAACCCTGGCGGAAAGATTGTGAACTAGGGAAAAGAAAATTATTTTTTAGAGATTTTTTAAAGATTTAAACCTTGGCGGTAAGTTTGCAATCTATTACAAAAAGAAATTTATTTCCAATTTTTCAAGATTTGATCCCTGGCGGGAAGATTGTGTACTATGGCAAAGAAAATTTTTTTTTGGGGATTTTTTAAAGATTTAAACCTTGGCGGTAAGTTTGCGAACTATAACAAAAAAATTATTTTTTACAATTTTTCAAGATTTGAACCCTGGCGGGAAGATTGCGAATTATGGCAAAAAAAATTATTTTTTTCCAATTTTTCAAGATTTGGTCCCTGGCGGGAAGATTGTGAACTATGGCAAAGCAAATTTTTTTTTGTGATTTTTTAAAGATTTAAATCCCGGCAGGAAGATTGCGAATTATGGCAAAAGAATTATTTTTTTGCGATTGTTCAAGAATCGAAACTTGTCGGAAAGCTTCCGAACTATGGCAAAAAAATGATTTTTTTTCCAAATTTTCAAGATTTGAACCCCGGCGGGAAGATTCTGTGCTATCCCGCGTGGAAATGGAAGTATGGGCAAAAGATGGCAAAGTATGGCCAACTATGGGTTAAACATGGCCAAAAGCTGACAAAGTATGGCAACAGTATGGCAAAAGTAATGCTAATGAGCGAATCCCATAGTTAAAGTATGGCTTCAAAAAAAACCATTTTTTTCAATTTTCCAACTATGGGCGAACTATGGGCCAAGTATGGCGAAGTATGGGATGCGAAAAAAACACTTTTTTTTAAATTTTCGAACTATGGGGGAACTATGGGCCAAGTATGGCGAAGTATGGGAGGCGAATAAAATCATTTTTTTCAAATTCTTCAAATATGGGCTAACTATGGGCAAAGTATGGCGAAGTGTGGGAGGCGAAAAAAACACTTTTTTTTAAATTTTTGAACTATGGGGGAACTATGGGCCAAGTATGGCGAAGTGTGGGAGGCGAAAAAAACACTTTTTATAAATTTTTGAACTATGGGCCAAGTATGGCGAAGTATGGGAGGCGAAAAAAACACTTTTTTTAAATTTTTGAATAATGGGGAATCTGTGGGCCAAGTATGGCGAAGTATGGGAGGCGAAAAAAATCATTTTTTTCAAATTCTTCAAATATGGGCGAACTATGGGCAAAGTATGGAGAAGTATGGGAGGCGAAAAAAATCATTTTTTTCAAAATCTTCAAATATGGGCGAACTATGGGCAAAGTATGGCGAAGTATGGGAGGCGAAAAAAATCATTTTTTCCTTTTCATTAAATATGGGCGAACTATGGGCAAAGCATAGCAAAGTATGGGAGGCGAAAAAAACACTTTTTTTAAATTTTCGAACTATGGGGGAACTATGGGCCAAGTATGGCGAAGTATGGGAGGCGAATAAAATCATTTTTTTCAAATTCTTCAAATATGGGCTAACTATGGGCAAAGTATGGCGAAGTGTGGGAGGCGAAAAAAACACTTTTTTTTAAATTTTTGAACTATGGGGGAACTATGGGCCAAGTATGGCGAAGTGTGGGAGGCGAAAAAAACACTTTTTATAAATTTTTGAACTATGGGCCAAGTATGGCGAAGTATGGGAGGCGAAAAAAACACTTTTTTTAAATTTTTGAATAATGGGGAATCTGTGGGCCAAGTATGGCGAAGTATGGGAGGCGAAAAAAATCATTTTTTTCAAATTCTTCAAATATGGGCGAACTATGGGCAAAGTATGGAGAAGTATGGGAGGCGAAAAAAATCATTTTTTTCAAAATCTTCAAATATGGGCGAACTATGGGCAAAGTATGGCGAAGTATGGGAGGCGAAAAAAATCATTTTTTCCTTTTCATTAAATATGGGCGAACTATGGGCAAAGCATAGCAAAGTATGGGAGGCGAAAAAAACACTTTTTTTAAATTTTCGAACTATGGGGGAACTATGGGCCAAGTATGGCGAAGTATGGGAGGCGAATAAAATCATTTTTTTCAAATTCTTCAAATATGGGCTAACTATGGGCAAAGTATGGCGAAGTGTGGGAGGCGAAAAAAACACTTTTTTTTAAATTTTTGAACTATGGGGGAACTATGGGCCAAGTATGGCGAAGTGTGGGAGGCGAAAAAAACACTTTTTATAAATTTTTGAACTATGGGCCAAGTATGGCGAAGTATGGGAGGCGAAAAAAACACTTTTTTTAAATTTTTGAATAATGGGGAATCTGTGGGCCAAGTATGGCGAAGTATGGGAGGCGAAAAAAATCATTTTTTTCAAATTCTTCAAATATGGGCGAACTATGGGCAAAGTATGGAGAAGTATGGGAGGCGAAAAAAATCATTTTTTTCAAAATCTTCAAATATGGGCGAACTATGGGCAAAGTATGGCGAAGTATGGGAGGCGAAAAAAATCATTTTTTCCTTTTCATTAAATATGGGCGAACTATGGGCAAAGCATAGCAAAGTATGGGAGGCGAAAAAAACACTTTTTTTAAATTTTCGAACTATGGGGGAACTATGGGCAAAGTATGGCGAAGTATGGGAGGCGAAAAAAGTCATTTTTTTCAAATTCTTCAAATATGGGCGAACTATGGGCAAAGTATGGCAAAGTATGGGAGGCGAAAAAAACACTTTTTTTTAAATTTTTGAACTATGGGGAACTATGGGCCAAGTATGGCGAAATATGGGAGGCGAAAAAAATAACTTTTTTTTTAAATTTTTGAACTATGGGGGAACTATGGGCCAAGTATAGCGAAGTATGGGAGGCGAAAAAAATCATTTTTTCCTTTTCATCAAATATGGGCGAACTATGGGCAAAGTATGGCAAAGTATGGGAGGCGAAAAAAACACTTTTTTTAAATTTTTGAACTATGGGCGAACTATGGGCCAAGTATGGCAAAGTATGGGAGGCGAAAAAAATCATTTTTTTCAAATTCTTCAAATATGGGCGAACTATGGGCAAAGTATGGCGAAGTATGGGAGGCGAAAAAAACACTTTTTTTTAAATTTTCGAACTATGGGGGAACTATGGGCCAAGTATGGCGAAGTATTGGAGGCGAAAAAAATAATTTTTGCCTTTTCTTTAAATATGGGCAAACTATGGGCAAAGTATGGCAAAATATTGTAGGCGAAAAAAACACTTTTTTTAAAATTTTTGAACTATGGGGGAACTATGGGCCAAGTATGGCGAAGTACGGGAGGCGATAAAAATCATATTTTGCAAATTCTTCAAATATGGGCGAACTATGGGCAAAGTATGGCGAAGTATGGGAAGCGAAAAAAACACTTTTTTTTCAAATTTTTGAACTATGGGGGAACTATGGGCCAAGTATGGCGACGTATGGGTGGCGAAAAAAATCATTTTTTTCAAATTCTTCAAATATGGCCGAACTATGGGCCAAGTATGGCGAAGTATGGGAGGCGAAAAAAAAACTTTTTTTAAATTTTCGAACTATGGGGGAACTATGGGCCAAGTATGGCGAAGTATGGGAGGCGAAAAAAACACTTTTTTTAAATTTTTGAACTATGGGGGAACTATGGGCCAAGTATGGCGAAGTATGGGAGGAGAAAAAAATCATTTTTTCCTTTTCATCAAATATGGGCGAACTATGGGCAAAGTATGGAGAAGTATGGGAGGCGAAAAAAAACATTTTTTTCAAAATCTTCAAATATGGGCGAACTATGGGCAAAGTATGGCGAAATATGGGAGGCAAAAAAAATCATTTTTTCCTTTTCTTCAAATATGGGCGAACTATGGGCAAAGTATGGCGAAGTATGGGAGGCGAAAAAAACAATTTTTTTTTAAATTTTTGAACTATGGGCGAACTATGGGCCAAGTATGGCGAAGTATGGGAGGCAAAAAAAATCATTTTTTTCAAATTCTTCAAATATGGGCGAACTATGGGCAAAGTATGGCAAAGTATGGGAGGCGAAAAAAACACTTTTTTTTAAATTTTTGAACTATTGGGGAACTATGGGCCAAGTATGGCGAAGTATGGGAGGCGAAAAAAACACTTTTTTTTAAATTTTTGAACTATTGGGGAACTATGGGCCAAGTATGGCGAAGTATGGGAGGCGAAAAAAATCATTTTTTTTAAATTTTTGAACTATGGGGGAACTATGGGCCAAGTATGGCGAAGTATGGGAGGCGAAAAAAATCATTTTTTTCAAAATCTTCAAATATGGGCGAACTATGGGCAAAGTATGGCGAAGTATGGGAGGCGAAAAAAACAATTTTTTTTTAAATTTTTGAACTATGGGCGAACTATGGGCCAAGTATGGCGAAGTATGGGAGGCAAAAAAAATCATTTTTTTCAAATTCTTCAAATATGGGCGAACTATGGGCAAAGTATGGCAAAGTATGGGAGGCGAAAAAAACACTTTTTTTAAATTTTTGAACTATTGGGGAACTATGGGCCAAGTATGGCGAAGTATGGGAGGCGAAAAAAACACTTTTTTTTAAATTTTTGAACTATTGGGGAACTATGGGCCAAGTATGGCGAAGTATGGGAGGCGAAAAAAATCATTTTTTCCTTTTCATTAAATATGGGCGAACTATGGGCAAAGCATAGCAAAGTATGGGAGGCGAAAAAAACACTTTTTTTAAATTTTCGAACTATGGGGGAACTATGGGCCAAGTATGGCGAAGTATGGGAGGAGAAAAAAACACTTTTTTAAAATTTTTGAACTATGGGGGAACTATGGGCCAAGTATAGCGAAGTATGGGAGGCGAAAAAAATCATTTTTTCCTTTTCATCAAATATGGGCGAACTATGGGCAAAGTATAGCAAAGTATGGGAGGCGAAAAAAACACTTTTTTTAAATTTTTGAACTATGGGCGAACTATGGGCCAAGTATGGCGAAGTATGGGAGGCGAAAAAAACACTTTTTTTTAAATTTTTGAACTATGGGGGAACTATGGGCCAAGTATGGCGAAGTATGGGAGGCGAAAAAAACACTTTTTTTAAATTTTCGAACTATGGGGGAACTATGGGCAAAGTATGGCGAAGTATGGGAGGCGAAAAAAGTCATTTTTTTCAAATTCTTCAAATATGGGCGAACTATGGGCAAAGTATGGCAAAGTATGGGAGGCAAAAAAAACACTTTTTTTTAAATTTTTGAACTATGGGGAACTATGGGCCAAGTATGGCGAAATATGGGAGGCGAAAAAAATCATTTTTTTTAAATTTTTGAACTATGGGGGAACTATGGGCCAAGTATAGCGAAGTATGGGAGGCGAAAAAAATCATTTTTTCCTTTTCATCAAATATGGGCGAACTATGGGCAAAGTATGGCAAAGTATGGGAGGCGAAAAAAACACTTTTTTTAAATTTTTGAACTATGGGCGAACTATGGGCCAAGTATGGCAAAGTATGGGAGGCGAAAAAAATCATTTTTTTCAAATTCTTCAAATATGGGCGAACTATGGGCAAAGTATGGCGAAGTATGGGAGGCGAAAAAAACACTTTTTTCAAATTCTTCAAATATGGCCGAACTATGGGCCAAGTATGGCGAAGTATGGGAGGCGAAAAAAACACTTTTTTTAAATTTTTGAACTATGGGCCAAGTATAGCGAAGTATGGGAGGCAAAAAAAATAATTTTTTTTAAATTCTTCAAATATGGGTGAACTATGGTCAAAGTATGGCGAAGTATGGGAGGCGAAAGAACACTTTTTTTTAAATTTTCGAACTATGGGGGAACTATGGGCCAAGTATGGCGAAGTATTGGAGGCGAAAAAAATCATTTTTGCCTTTTCTTTAAATATGGGCAAACTATGGGCAAAGTATGGCGAAGTATGGGAGGCGAAAAAAACACTTTTTTTAAATTTTTGAACTATGGGGGAACTATGGGCCAAGTATGGCGAAGTATGGGAGGAGAAAAAAATCATTTTTTCCTTTTCATCAAATATGGGCGAACTATGGGCAAAGTATGGAGAAGTATGGGAGGCGAAAAAAATCATTTTTTTCAAAATCTTCAAATATGGGCGAACTATGGGCCAAGTATAGCGAAGTATGGGAGGCGAAAAAAATAATTTTTGCCTTTTCTTTAAATATGGGCAAACTATGGGCAAAGTATGGCAAAATATTGTAGGCGAAAAAAACACTTTTTTTAAAATTTTTGAACTATGGGGGAACTATGGGCCAAGTATGGCGAAGTACGGGAGGCGATAAAAATCATATTTTGCAAATTCTTCAAATATGGGCGAACTATGGGCAAAGTATGGCAAAGTATGGGAGGCGAAAAAAACACTTTTTTTAAATTTTTGAACTATGGGCGAACTATGGGCCAAGTATGGCAAAGTATGGGAGGCGAAAAAAATCATTTTTTTCAAATTCTTCAAATATGGGCGAACTATGGGCAAAGTATGGCGAAGTATGGGAGGCGAAAAAAACACTTTTTTCAAATTCTTCAAATATGGCCGAACTATGGGCCAAGTATGGCGAAGTATGGGAGGCGAAAAAAATCATTTTTTTCAAATTCTTCAAATATGGGCGAACTATGGGCAAAGTATGGCAAAGTATGGGAGGCGAAAAAAACACTTTTTTTAAATTTTTGAACTATTGGGGAACTATGGGCCAAGTATGGCGAAGTATGGGAGGCGAAAAAAACACTTTTTTTTAAATTTTTGAACTATTGGGGAACTATGGGCCAAGTATGGCGAAGTATGGGAGGCGAAAAAAATCATTTTTTCCTTTTCATTAAATATGGGCGAACTATGGGCAAAGCATAGCAAAGTATGGGAGGCGAAAAAAACACTTTTTTTAAATTTTCGAACTATGGGGGAACTATGGGCCAAGTATGGCGAAGTATGGGAGGAGAAAAAAACACTTTTTTTTAAATTTTTGAACTATTGGGGAACTATGGGCCAAGTATGGCGAAGTATGGGAGGAGAAAAAAATCATTTTTTCCTTTTCATCAAATATGGGCGAACTATGGGCAAAGTATGGAGAAGTATGGGAGGCGAAAAAAAACATTTTTTTCAAAATCTTCAAATATGGGCGAACTATGGGCAAAGTATGGCGAAATATGGGAGGCAAAAAAAATCATTTTTTCCTTTTCTTCAAATATGGGCGAACTATGAGCAAAGTATGGCGAAGTATGGGAGGCGAAAAAAACAATTTTTTTTTAAATTTTTGAACTATGGGCGAACTATGGGCCAAGTATGGCGAAGTATGGAAGGCAAAAAAAATCATTTTTTTCAAATTCTTCAAATATGGGCGAACTATGGGCAAAGTATGGCAAAGTATGGGAGGCGAAGAAAACACTTTTTTTTAAATTTTTGAACTATTGGGGAACTATGGGCCAAGTATGGCGAAGTATGGGAGGCGAAAAAAACACTTTTTTTAAATTTTTGAACTATGGGGAACTATGGGCCAAGTATGGCGAAATATGGGAGGCGAAAAAAATCATTTTTTTTAAATTTTTGAACTATGGGGGAACTATGGGCCAAGTATAGCGAAGTATGGGAGGCGAAAAAAATCATTTTTTCCTTTTCATCAAATATGGGCGAACTATGGGCAAAGTATGGCAAAGTATGGGAGGCGAAAAAAACACTTTTTTTAAATTTTTGAACTATGGGCGAACTATGGGCCAAGTATGGCAAAGTATGGGAGGCGAAAAAAATCATTTTTTTCAAATTCTTCAAATATGGGCGAACTATGGGCAAAGTATGGCGAAGTATGGGAGGCGAAAAAAACACTTTTTTCAAATTCTTCAAATATGGCCGAACTATGGGCCAAGTATGGCGAAGTATTGGAGGCGAAAAAAATCATTTTTGCCTTTTCTTTAAATATGGGCAAACTATGGGCAAAGTATGGCAAAATATGGTAGGCGAAAAAAACACTTTTTTTAAAATTTTTGAACTATGGGGGAACTATGGGCCAAGTATGGCGAAGTACGGGAGGCGATAAAAATCATATTTTGCAAATTCTTCAAATATGGGCGAACTATGGGCAAAGTATGGCGAAGTATGGGAAGCGAAAAAAACACTTTTTTTTAAATTTTTGAACTATTGGGGAACTATGGGCCAAGTATGGCGAAGTATGGGAGGCGAAAAAAACACTTTTTTTAAATTTTTGAACTATGGGGGAACTATGGGCCAAGTATGGCGAAGTATGGGAGGAGAAAAAAATCATTTTTTCCTTTTCATCAAATATGGGCGAACTATGGGCAAAGTATGGAGAAGTATGGGAGGCGAAAAAAATCATTTTTTTCAAAATCTTCAAATATGGGCGAACTATGGGCCAAGTATAGCGAAGTATGGGAGGCGAAAAAAATCATTTTTTCCTTTTCATCAAATATGGGCGAACTATGGGCAAAGTATGGCAAAGTATGGGAGGCGAAAAAAACACTTTTTTTAAATTTTTGAACTATGGGCGAACTATGGGCCAAGTATGGCAAAGTATGGGAGGCGAAAAAAATCATTTTTTTCAAATTCTTCAAATATGGGCGAACTATGGGCAAAGTATGGCGAAGTATGGGAGGCGAAAAAAACACTTTTTTCAAATTCTTCAAATATGGACGAACTATGGGCCAAGCATGGCGAAGTATGGGAGGCGAAAAAAATCATTTTTTTCAAATTCTTCAAATATGGGCGAACTATGGGCAAAGTATGGCAAAGTATGGGAGGCGAAAAAAACACTTTTTTTAAATTTTTGAACTATTGGGGAACTATGGGCCAAGTATGGCGAAGTATGGGAGGCGAAAAAAACACTTTTTTTTAAATTTTTGAACTATTGGGGAACTATGGGCCAAGTATGGCGAAGTATGGGAGGCGAAAAAAATCATTTTTTCCTTTTCATTAAATATGGGCGAACTATGGGCAAAGCATAGCAAAGTATGGGAGGCGAAAAAAACACTTTTTTTAAATTTTCGAACTATGGGGGAACTATGGGCCAAGTATGGCGAAGTATGGGAGGAGAAAAAAACACTTTTTTTTAAATTTTTGAACTATTGGGGAACTATGGGCCAAGTATGGCGAAGTATGGGAGGAGAAAAAAATCATTTTTTCCTTTTCATCAAATATGGGCGAACTATGGGCAAAGTATGGAGAAGTATGGGAGGCGAAAAAAAACATTTTTTTCAAAATCTTCAAATATGGGCGAACTATGGGCAAAGTATGGCGAAATATGGGAGGCAAAAAAAATCATTTTTTCCTTTTCTTCAAATATGGGCGAACTATGAGCAAAGTATGGCGAAGTATGGGAGGCGAAAAAAACAATTTTTTTTTAAATTTTTGAACTATGGGCGAACTATGGGCCAAGTATGGCGAAGTATGGGAGGCAAAAAAAATCATTTTTTTCAAATTCTTCAAATATGGGCGAACTATGGGCAAAGTATGGCAAAGTATGGGAGGCGAAAAAAACACTTTTTTTTAAATTTTTGAACTATTGGGGAACTATGGGCCAAGTATGGCGAAGTATTGGAGGCGAAAAAAATCATTTTTGCCTTTTCTTCAAATATGGGCGAACTATGGGCAAAGTATGGCAAAATATGGTAGGCGAAAAAAACACTTTTTTAAAATTTTTGAACTATGGGCGAACTATGGGCCAAGTATGGCGAAGTACGGGAGGCGATAAAAATCATATTTTGCAAATTCTTCAAATATGGGCGAACTATGGGCAAAGTATGGCGAAGTATGGGAAGCGAAAAAAACACTTTTTTTTCAAATTTTTGAATTATGGGGGAACTATGGGCCAAGTATGGCGACGTATGGGTGGCGAAAAAAATCATTTTTTTCAAATTCTTCAAATATGGCCGAACTATGGGCCAAGTATGGCGAAGTATGGGAGGCGAAAAAAAAACTTTTTTTAAATTTTCGAACTATGGGGGAACTATGGGCCAAGTATGGCGAAGTATGGGAGGCGAATAAAACACTTTTTTTAAATTTTTGAACTATTGGGGAACTATGGGCCAAGTATGGCGAAGTATGGGAGGCGAAAAAAATCATTTTTTCCTTTTCTTCAAATATGGGCGAACTATGGGCAAAGTATGGCAAAGTATGGGAGGCGAAAAAAATCATTTTTTTTAAATTTTTGAACTATGGGGGAACTATGGGCCAAGTATGGCCAAGTATGGGATGCGAAAAAAACACTTTTTTTTAAATTTTCGAACTATGGGGGAACTATGGGCCAAGTATGGCGAAGTATGGTAGGCGAAAAAAATCATTTTTTTCCAATTCTTCAAATATGGGCAAACTATGGGCAAAGTATGGCAAAGTATGGGAGGCGAAAAAAAAACTTTTTTTTAAATTTTCGAACTATGGGGGAACTATGGGCCAAGTATGGCGAAGTATTGGAGGCGAAAAAAATCATTTTTGCCTTTTCTTCAAATATGGGCGAACTATGGGCAAAGTATGGCAAAATATGGTAGGCGAAAAAAACACTTTTTTAAAATTTTTGAACTATGGGCGAACTATGGGCCAAGTATGGCGAAGTACGGGAGGCGATAAAAATCATATTTTGCAAATTCTTCAAATATGGGCGAACTATGGGCAAAGTATGGCGAAGTATGGGAAGCGAAAAAAACACTTTTTTTCAAATTTTTGAACTATGGGGGAACTATGGGCCAAGTATGGCGACGTATGGGTGGCGAAAAAAATCATTTTTTTCAAATTCTTCAAATATGGCCGAACTATGGGCCAAGTATGGCGAAGTATGGGAGGCGAAAAAAAAACTTTTTTTAAATTTTCGAACTATGGGGGAACTATGGGCTAAGTATGGCGAAGTATGGGAGGCGAAAAAAACACTTTTTTTAAATTTTTGAACTATGGGGGAACTATGGGCCAAGTATGGCGAAGTATGGGAGGAGAAAAAAATCATTTTTTCCTTTTCATCAAATATAGGCGAACTATGGGCAAAGTATGGCAAAGTATGGGAGGCGAAAAAAACACTTTTTAAAATTTTTGAGCTATGGGCGAACTATGGGCCAAGTATGGTGAAGTATGGGAGGCGAAAAAAATCAATTTTTTCAAATTCTTCAAATATGGGCGAACTATGGGCAAAGTATGGCAAAATTTGGGAGGCGAAAAAAGTCATTTTTTTTAAATTTTTGAACTATTGGCGAACTATGGGCCAAGTATGGCGAAGTATGGGAGGCGAAAAAAATCATTTTTTTTAAATTTTTGAACTATGGGGGAACTATGGGCCAAGTATGGCCAAGTATGGGATGCGAAAAAAACACTTTTTTTTAAATTTTCGAACTATGGGGGAACTATGGGCCAAGTATGGCGAAGTATGGTAGGCGAAAAAAATCATTTTTTTCCAATTCTTCAAATATGGGCAAACTATGGGCAAAGTATGGCAAAGTATGGGAGGCGAAAAAAAAACTTTTTTTTAAATTTTCGAACTATGGGGGAACTATGGGCCAAGTATGGCGAAGTATTGGAGGCGAAAAAAATCATTTTTGCCTTTTCTTCAAATATGGGCGAACTATGGGCAAAGTATGGCAAAATATGGTAGGCGAAAAAAACACTTTTTTAAAATTTTTGAACTATGGGCGAACTATGGGCCAAGTATGGCGAAGTACGGGAGGCGATAAAAATCATATTTTGCAAATTCTTCAAATATGGGCGAACTATGGGCAAAGTATGGCGAAGTATGGGAAGCGAAAAAAACACTTTTTTTTCAAATTTTTGAACTATGGGGGAACTATGGGCCAAGTATGGCGACGTATGGGTGGCGAAAAAAATCATTCTTTTCAAATTCTTCAAATATGGCCGAACTATGGGCCAAGTATGGCGAAGTATGGGAGGCGAAAAAAAAACTTTTTTTAAATTTTCGAACTATGGGGGAACTATGGGCTAAGTATGGCGAAGTATGGGAGGCGAAAAAAACACTTTTTTTAAATTTTTGAACTATGGGGGAACTATGGGCCAAGTATGGCGAAGTATGGGAGGAGAAAAAAATCATTTTTTCCTTTTCATCAAATATGGGCGAACTATGGGCAAAGTATGGCAAAGTATGGGAGGCGAAAAAAACACTTTTTTTTAAATTTTTGAGCTATGGGCGAACTATGGGCCAAGTATGGTGAAGTATGGGAGGCGAAAAAAATCAATTTTTTCAAATTCTTCAAATATGGGCGAACTATGGGCAAAGTATGGCAAAATTTGGGAGGCGAAAAAAGTCATTTTTTTTAAATTTTTGAACTATTGGCGAACTATGGGCCAAGTATGGCGAAGTATGGGAGGAGAAAAAAATCATTTTTTCCTTTTCTTCAAATATGGGCGAACTATGGGCAAAGTATGGCGAAGTATGGGAGGCGAAAAAAACAATTTTTTTTTAAATTTTTGAACTATGGGCGAACTATGGGCCAAGTATGGCGAAGTATGGGAGGCAAAAAAAATCATTTTTTTCAAATTCTTCAAATATGGGCGAACTATGGGCAAAGTATGGCGAAGTATGGGAGGCGAAAAGAATCATTTTTTTCAAATTCTTCAAATATGGGCGAACTATGGGCAAAGTATGGCGAAGTATGGGAGGCGAAAACATCATTTTTTTTTAAATTTTTGAACTCTGGGGGAACTATGGGCCAAGTATGGCGAAGTATGGGAGGCGAAAAAAACACTTTTTTTTAAATTTTTGAACTATTGGGGAACTATGGGCCAAGTATGGCGAAGTATGGGAGGCGAAAAAAATCATTTTTTCCTTTTCTTCAAATATGGGCGAACTATGGGCAAAGTATGGCAAAGTATGGGAGGCGAAAAAAATCATTTTTTTTAAATTTTTGAACTATGGGGGAACTATGGGCCAAGTATGGCCAAGTATGGGATGCGAAAAAAACACTTTTTTTTAAATTTTCGAACTATGGGGGAACTATGGGCCAAGTATGGCGAAGTATGGGAGGCGAAAAAAATCATTTTTTTCAAATTCTTCAAATATGGGCAAACTATGGGCAAAGTATGGCAAAGTATGGGAGGCGAAAAAAATCATTTTTTTTTTAAATTTTTGAACTATGGGGGAACTATGTGCCAAGTATGGCGAAGTATGGGAGGCGAAAAAAACACTTTTTTTTAAATTTTCGAACTATGGGGGAACTATGGGCCAAGTATGGCGAAGTATTGGAGGCGAAAAAAATCATTTTTGCCTTTTCTTCAAAATATGGGCGAACTATGGGCAAAGTATGGGAAAATATGGTAGGCGAAAAAAACACTTTTTTTAAATTTTTGAACTATGGGCGAACTATGGGCCAAGTATGGCGAAGTACGGGAGGCGATAAAAATCATATTTTGCAAATTCTTCAAATATGGGCGAACTATGGGCAAAGTATAGCGAAGTATGGGAGGAGAAAAAAATCATTTTTTCCTTTTCATCAAATATGGGCGAACTATGGGCAAAGTATGGCAAAGTATGGGAGGCGAAAAAAACACTTTTTTTTAAATTTTTGAACTATGGGCGAACTATGGGCCAAGTATGGTGAAGTATGGGAGGCGAAAAAAATCAATTTTTTCAAATTCTTCAAATATGGGCGAACTATGGGCAAAGTATGGCAAAATTTGGGATGCGAAAAAAGTCATTTTTTTTAAATTTTTGAACTATTGGCGAACTATGGGCCAAGTATGGCGAAGTATGGGAGGAGAAAAAAATCATTTTTTCCTTTTCTTCAAATATGGGCGAACTATGGGCAAAGTATGGCGAAGTATGGGAGGCGAAAAAAACAATTTTTTTTTAAATTTTTGAACTATGGGCGAACTATGGGCCAAGTATGGCGAAGTATGGGAGGCAAAAAAAATCATTTTTTTCAAATTCTTCAAATATGGGCGAACTATGGGCAAAGTATGGCAAAATTTGGGAGGCGAAAAAAGTCATTTTTTTTAAATTTTTGAACTATTGGCGAACTATGGGCCAAGTATGGCGAAGTATGGGAGGCGAAAAAAATCATTTTTTCCTTTTCTTCAAATATGGGCGAACTATGGGCAAAGTATGGCGAAGTATGGGAGGCGAAAAAAACAATTTTTTTTTAAATTTTTGAACTATGGGCGAACTATGGGCCAAGTATGGCGAAGTATGGGAGGCGAAAAAAACACTTTTTTTTAAATTTTTGAACTATTGGGGAACTATGGGCCAAGTATGGCGAAGTATGGGAGGCGAAAAAAATCATTTTTTCCTTTTCTTCAAATATGGGCGAACTATGGGCAAAGTATGGCAAAGTATGGGAGGCGAAAAAAATCATTTTTTTTAAATTTTTGAACTATGGAGGAACTATGGGCCAAGTATGGCCAAGTATGGGATGCGAAAAAAACACTTTTTTTTAAATTTTCGAACTATGGGGGAACTATGGGCCAAGTATGGCGAAGTATGGGAGGCGAATACAATTATTTTTTTCAAATTCTTCAAATATGGGCTAACTATGGGCAAAGTATGGCGAAGTATGGGAGGCGAAAAAAATCATTTTTTTTTAAATTTTTGAACTATGGGGGAACTATGGGCCAAGTATGGCGAAGTATGGGAGGCGAAAAAAATCATTTTTTTCAAATTCTTCAAATATGGGAGAACTATGGGCAAAGTATGGCAAAGTATGAGAGGCGAAAAAAATCATTTTTTTTAAATTTTTGAACTATGGGGGAACTATGGGCCAAGTATGGCGAAGTATGGGAGGCGAAAAAAACACTTTTTTTTAAATTTTCGAACTATGGGGGATCTATGGGCCAAGTATGGCGAAGTATTGGAGGCGAAAAAAATCATTTTTGCCTTTTCTTCAAATATGGGCGAACTATGTGCAAAGTATGGCAAAATATGGTAGGCGAAAAAAACACTTTTTTTAAATTTTTGAACTATGGGCGAACTATGGGCCAAGTATGGCGAAGTACGGGAGGCGATAAAAATCATATTTTGCAAATTCTTCAAATATGGGCGAACTATGGGCAAAGTATGGCGAAGTATGGGAAGCGAAAAAAACACTTTTTTTTCAAATTTTTGAACTATGGGGGAACTATGGGCCAAGTATGGCGAAGTATGGGAGGCGAAAAAAAAACTTTTTTTAAATTTTCGAACTATGGGGGAACTATGGGCCAAGTATGGCGAAGTATGGGAGGCGAAAAAAACACTTTTTTTAAATTTTTGAACTATGGGGGAACTATGGGCCAAGTATGGCGAAGTATGGGAGGAGAAAAAAATCATTTTTTCCTTTTCATCAAATATGGGCGAACTATGGGCAAAGTATGGCAAAGTATGGGAGGCGAAAAAAACACTTTTTTTTAAATTTTTGAACTATGGGCGAACTATGGGCCAAGTATGGTGAAGTATGGGAGGCGAAAAAAATCAATTTTTTCAAATTCTTCAAATATGGGCGAACTATGGGCAAAGTATGGCAAAATTTGGGAGGCGAAAAAAGTCATTTTTTTTAAATTTTTGAACTATTGGCGAACTATGGGCCAAGTATGGCGAAGTATGGGAGGAGAAAAAAATCATTTTTTCCTTTTCTTCAAATATGGGCGAACTATGGGCAAAGTATGGCGAAGTATGGGAGGCGAAAAAAACAATTTTTTTTTAAATTTTTGAACTATGGGCGAACTATAGGCCAAGTATGGCGAAGTATGGGAGGCAAAAAAAATCATTTTTTTCAAATTCTTCAAATATGGGCGAACTATGGGCAAAGTATGGCAAAATTTGGGAGGCGAAAAAAGTCATTTTTTTTAAATTTTTGAACTATTGGCGAACTATGGGCCAAGTATGGCGAAGTATGGGAGGCGAAAAAAATCATTTTTTTCAAATTCTTCAAATATGGGCGAACTATGGGCAAAGTATGGCAAAGTATGGGAGGCGAAAAAAACACTTTTTTTTAAATTTTTAAACTATTGGGGAACTATGGGCCAAGTATGGCGAAGTATGGGAGGCGAAAAAAATCATTTTTTCCTTTTCTTCAAATATGGGCGAACTATGGGCAAAGTATGGCAAAGTATGGGAGGCGAAAAAAATCATTTTTTTTAAATTTTTGAACTATGGGGGAACTATGGGCCAAGTATGGCCAAGTATGGGATGCGAAAAAAACACTTTTTTTTAAATTTTCGAACTATGGGGGAACTATGGGCCAAGTATGGCGAAGTATGGGAGGCGAATACAATTATTTTTTTCAAATTCTTCAAATATGGGCTAACTATGGGCAAAGTATGGCGAAGTATGGGAGGCGAAAAAAATCATTTTTTTTTTAAATTTTTGAACTATGGGGGAACTATGGGCCAAGTATGGCGAAGTATGGGAGGCGAAAAAAATCATTTTTTTCAAATTCTTCAAATATGGGAGAACTATGGGCAAAGTATGGCAAAGTATGAGAGGCGAAAAAAATCATTTTTTTTAAATTTTTGAACTATGGGGGAACTATGGGCCAAGTATGGCGAAGTATGGGAGGCGAAAAAAACACTTTTTTTTAAATTTTCGAACTATGGGGGATCTATGGGCCAAGTATGGCGAAGTATTGGAGGCGAAAAAAATCATTTTTGCCTTTTCTTCAAATATGGGCGAACTATGTGCAAAGTATGGCAAAATATGGTAGGCGAAAAAAACACTTTTTTTAAATTTTTGAACTATGGGCGAACTATGGGCCAAGTATGGCGAAGTACGGGAGGCGATAAAAATCATATTTTGCAAATTCTTCAAATATGGGCGAACTATGGGCAAAGTATGGCGAAGTATGGGAAGCGAAAAAAACACTTTTTTTTCAAATTTTTGAACTATGGGGGAACTATGGGCCAAGTATGGCGACGTATGGGTGGCGAAAAAAATCATTTTTTTCAAATTCTTCAAATATGGCCGAACTATGGGCCAAGTATGGCGAAGTATGGGAGGCGAAAAAAAAACTTTTTTTAAATTTTCGAACTATGGGGGAACTATGGGCCAAGTATGGCGAAGTATGGGAGGCGAAAAAAACACTTTTTTTAAATTTTTGAACTATGGGGGAACTATGGGCCAAGTATGGCGAAGTATGGGAGGAGAAAAAAATCATTTTTTCCTTTTCATCAAATATGGGCGAACTATGGGCAAAGTATGGCAAAGTATGGGAGGCGAAAAAAACACTTTTTTTTAAATTTTTGAACTATGGGCGAACTATGGGCCAAGTATGGTGAAGTATGGGAGGCGAAAAAAATCAATTTTTTCAAATTCTTCAAATATGGGCGAACTATGGGCAAAGTATGGCAAAATTTGGGAGGCGAAAAAAACCATTTTTTTTTAAATTTTTGAACTATTGGCGAACTATGGGCCAAGTATGGCGAAGTATGGGAGGCGAAAAAAATCATTTTTTCCTTTTCTTCAAATATGGGCGAACTATGGGCAAAGTATGGCGAAGTATGGGAGGCGAAAAAAACAATTTTTTTTTAAATTTTTGAACTATGGGCGAACTATGGGCCAAGTATGGCGAAGTATGGGAGGCAAAAAAAATCATTTTTTTCAAATTCTTCAAATATGGGCGAACTATGGGCAAAGTATGGCAAAGTATGGGAGGCGAAAAAAACACTTTTTTTTAAATTTTTGAACTATTGGGGAACTATGGGCCAAGTATAACGAAGTATTGGAGGCGAAAAAAATCATTTTTGCCTTTTCTTCAAATATGGGCGAACTATGGGCAAAGTATGGCAAAATATGGTAGGCGAAAAAAACACTTTTTTTAAATTTTTGAACTATGGGCGAACTATGGGCCAAGTATGGCGAAGTACGGGAGGCGATAAAAATCATATTTTGCAAATTCTTCAAATATGGGCGAACTATGGGCAAAGTATGGCGAAGTATGGGAAGCGAAAAAAAAAAATTTTTTTCAAATTTTTGAACTATGGGGGAACTATGGGCCAAGTATGGCGACGTATGGGTGGCGAAAAAAATCATTTTTTTCAAATTCTTCAAATATGGCCGAACTATGGGCCAAGTATGGCGAAGTATGGGAGGCGAAAAAAAAACTTTTTTTAAATTTTCGAACTATGGGGGAACTATGGGCCAAGTATGGCGAAGTATGGGAGGCGAAAAAAACACTTTTTTTAAATTTTTGAACTATGGGGGAACTATGGGCCAAGTATGGCGAAGTATGGGAGGAGAAAAAAATCATTTTTTCCTTTTCATCAAATATGGGCGAACTATGGGCAAAGTATGGCAAAGTATGGGAGGCGAAAAAAACACTTTTTTTTAAATTTTTGAACTATGGGCGAACTATGGGCCAAGTATGGTGAAGTATGGGAGGCGAAAAAAATCAATTTTTTCAAATTCTTCAAATATGGGCGAACTATGGGCAAAGTATGGCAAAATTTGGGAGGCGAAAAAAGTCATTTTTTTTAAATTTTTGAACTTTTGGCGAACTATGGGCCAAGTATGGCGAAGTATGGGAGGCGAAAAAAATCATTTTTTCCTTTTCTTCAAATATGGGCGAACTATGGGCAAAGTATGGCGAAGTATGGGAGGCGAAAAAAACAATTTTTTTTTAAATTTTTGAACTATGGGCGAACTATGGGCCAAGTATAGCGAAGTATGGGAGGCAAAAAAAATCATTTTTTTCAAATTCTTCAAATATGGGCGAACTATGGGCAAAGTATGGCAAAGTATGGGAGGCGAAAAAAACACTTTTTTTTAAATTTTTGAACTATTGGGGAACTATGGGCCAAGTATGGCGAAGTATGGGAGGCGAAAAAAATCATTTTTTCCTTTTCTTCAAATATGGGCGAACTATGGGCAAAGTATGGCGAAGTATGGGAGGCGAAAAAAATCATTTTTTTCAAATTCTTCAAATATCGGCGAACTATGGGCAAAGTATGGAGAAGTATGGAAGGCGAAAAAAACACTTTTTTTTAATTTTTGATCTATGGGGGAACTATGGGCCAAGTATGGCGAAGTATGGGAGGCGAAAAAAACACTTTTTTTTAATTTTCTGAACTATTGGGGAACTATGGGCCAAGTATGGCGAAGTATGGGAGGCGAAAAAAATCATTTTTTCCTTTTCTTCAAATATGGGCGAACTATGGGCAAAGTATGGCGAAGTATGGGAGGCGAAAAAAACAATTTTTTTTTAAATTTTTGAACTATGGGCGAACTATGGGCCAAGTATGGCGAAGTATGGGAGGCAAAAAAAATCATTTTTTTCAAATTCTTCAAATATGGGCGAACTATGGGCAAAGTATGGCAAAGTATGGGAGGCGAAAAAAATCATTTTTTTTAAATTTTTGAACTATGGGGGAACTATGGGCCAAGTATGGCCAAGTATGGGATGCGAAAAAAACACTTTTTTTTAAATTTTCGAACTATGGGGGAACTATGGGCCAAGTATGGCGAAGTATGGGAGGCGAATACAATTATTTTTTTCAAATTCTTCAAATATGGGCTAACTATGGGCAAAGTATGGCGAAGTATGGGAGGCGAAAAAAATCATTTTTTTTTAAATTTTTGAACTATGGGGGAACTATGGGCCAAGTATGGCGAAGTATTGGAGGCGAAAAAAATCATTTTTGCCTTTTCTTCAAATATGGGCGAACTATGGGCAAAGTATGGCAAAATATGGTAGGCGAAAAAAACACTTTTTTTAACATTTTTGAACTATGGGGGAACTATGGGCCAAATATGGCGAAGTATGGGAGGCGATAAAAATAATTTTTTTCAAATTCTTCAAATATGGGCGAACTATGGGCAAAGTATGGCGAAGTATGGGAAGCGAAAAAAACACTTTTTTTTAAATTTTTGATCTATGGGCGAACTATGGGCCAAGTATGGCGAAGTATGGGAGGCGAAAAAAATCAATTTTTTCAAATTCTTCAAATATGGGCGAACTATGGGCAAAGTATGGCAAAATTTGGGAGGCGAAAAAAGTCATTTTTTTTAAATTTTTGAACTATGGGGGAACTATGGGCCAAGTATGGCGAAGTATGGGAGGCGAAAAAAACACTTTTTTTTAAATTTTCGAACTATGGGGGATCTATGGGCCAAGTATGGCGAAGTATTGGAGGCGAAAAAAATCATTTTTGCCTTTTCTTCAAATATGGGCGAACTATGTGCAAAGTATGGCAAAATATGGTAGGCGAAAAAAACACTTTTTTTAAATTTTTGAACTATGGGCGAACTATGGGCCAAGTATGGCGAAGTATGGGAGGCAAAAAAAATCATTTTTCCCTTTTCTTCAAATATGGGCGAACACCGGGCAAAGTATGGCAAAGTATGGGAGGCGAAAAAAATCATTTTTTTTAAATTTTTGAACTATGGGGGAACTATGGGCCAAGTATGGCCAAGTATGGGATGCGAAAAAAACACTTTTTTTTAAATTATCGAACTATGGGGGAACTATGGGCCAAGTATGGCGAAGTATGGGAGGCGAATACAATTATTTTTTTCAAATTCTTCAAATATGGGCTAACTATGGGCAAAGTATGGCGAAGTATGGGAGGCGAAAAAAATCATTTTTTTTTTAAATTTTTGAACTATGGGGGAACTATGGGCCAAGTATGGCGAAGTATGGGAGGCGAAAAAAATCATTTTTTTCAAATTCTTCAAATATGGGAGAACTATGGGCAAAGTATGGCAAAGTATGGGAGGCGAAAAAAATCATTTTTTTTAAATTTTTGAACTATGGGGGAACTATGGGCCAAGTATGGCGAAGTATGGGAGGCGAAAAAAACACTTTTTTTTAAATTTTCGAACTATGGGGGATCTATGGGCCAAGTATGGCGAAGTATTGGAGGCGAAAAAAATCATTTTTGCCTTTTCTTCAAATATGGGCGAACTATGTGCAAAGTATGGCAAAATATGGTAGGCGAAAAAAACACTTTTTTTAAATTTTTGAACTATGGGCGAACTATGGGCCAAGTATGGCGAAGTACGGGAGGCGATAAAAATCATATTTTGCAAATTCTTCAAATATGGGCGAACTATGGGCAAAGTATGGCGAAGTATGGGAAGCGAAAAAAACACTTTTTTTTCAAATTTTTGAACTATGGGGGAACTATGGGCCAAGTATGGCGACGTATGGGTGGCGAAAAAAATCATTTTTTTCAAATTCTTCAAATATGGCCGAACTATGGGCCAAGTATGGCGAAGTATGGGAGGCGAAAAAAAAACTTTTTTTAAATTTTCGAACTATGGGGGAACTATGGGCCAAGTATGGCGAAGTATGGGAGGCGAAAAAAACACTTTTTTAAATTTTTGAACTATGGGGGAACTATGGGCCAAGTATGGCGAAGTATGGGAGGAGAAAAAAATCATTTTTTCCTTTTCATCAAATATGGGCGAACTATGGGCAAAGTATGGCAAAGTATGGGAGGCGAAAAAAACACTTTTTTTTAAATTTTTGAACTATGGGCGAACTATGGGCCAAGTATGGTGAAGTATGGGAGGCGAAAAAAATCAATTTTTTCAAATTCTTCAAATATGGGCGAACTATGGGCAAAGTATGGCAAAATTTGGGAGGCGAAAAAAGTCATTTTTTTTAAATTTTTGAACTATTGGCGAACTATGGGCCAAGTATGGCGAAGTATGGGAGGCGAAAAAAATCATTTTTTCCTTTTCTTCAAATATGGGCGAACTATGGGCAAAGTATGGCGAAGTATGGGAGGCGAAAAAAACAATTTTTTTTTAAATTTTTGAACTATGGGCGAACTATGGGCCAAGTATGGCGAAGTATGGGAGGCAAAAAAAATCATTTTTTTCAAATTCTTCAAATATGGGCGAACTATGGGCAAAGTATGGCAAAGTATGGGAGGCGAAAAAAACACTTTTTTTTAAATTTTTGAACTATTGGGGAACTATGGGCCAAGTATGGCGAAGTATGGGAGGCGAAAAAAATCATTTTTTCCTTTTCTTCAAATATGGGCGAACTATGGGCAAAGTATGGCGAAGTATGGGAGGCGAAAAAAATCATTTTTTTCAAATTCTTCAAATATGGGCGAACTATGGGCAAAGTATGGAGAAGTATGGAAGGCGAAAAAAACACTTTTTTTTAATTTTTGATCTATGGGGGAACTATGGGCCAAGTATGGCGAAGTATGGGAGGCGAAAAAAACACTTTTTTTTAATTTTCTGAACTATTGGGGAACTATGGGTCAAGTATGGCGAAGTATGGGAGGCGAAAAAAATCATTTTTTCCTTTTCTTCAAATATGGGCGAACTATGGGCAAAGTATGGCAAAGTATGGGAGGCGAAAAAAATCATTTTTTTTAAATTTTTGAACTATGGGGGAACTATGGGCCAAGTATGGCCAAGTATGGGATGCGAAAAAAACACTTTTTTTTAAATTTTCGAACTATGGGGGAACTATGGGCCAAGTATGGCGAAGTATGGGAGGCGAATACAATTATTTTTTTCAAATTCTTCAAATATGGGCTAACTATGGGCAAAGTATGGCGAAGTATGGGAGGCGAAAAAAATAATTTTTTTTTAAATTTTTGAACTATGGGGGAACTATGGGCCAAGTATGGCGAAGTATGGGAGGCGAAAAAAATCATTTTTTTCAAATTCTTCAAATATGGGAGAACTATGGGCAAAGTATGGCGAAGTATGGGAGGCGAAAAAAACACTTTTTTCAAATTCTTCAAATATGGCCGAACTATGGGCCAAGTATGGCGAAGTATGGGAGGCGAAAAAAACAGTTTTTTTTAAATTTTTGAACTATGGGCCAAGTATGGCGAAGTATGGGAGGCAAAAAAATAATTTTTTTTAAATTCTTCAAATATGGGTGAACTATAGTCAAAGTATGGCGAAGTATGGGAGGCGAAAAAAACACTTTTTTTAAATTTTCGAACTATGGGGGAACTATGGGCCAAGTATGGCGAAGTATTGGAGGCGAAAAAAATCATTTTTGCCTTTTCTTCAAATATGGGCGAACTATGGGCAAAGTATGGCAAAATATGGTAGGCGAAAAAAACACTTTTTTTAAAATTTTTGAACTATGGGGGAACTATGGGCCAAGTATGGCGAAGTATGGGAGGCGATAAAAATAATTTTTTTCAAATTCTTCAAATATGGGCGAACTATGGGCAAAGTATGGCGAAGTATGGGAAGCGAAAAAAACACTTTTTTTTAATTTTTGATCTATGGGGGAACTATGGGCCAAGTATGGCGAAGTATGGGAGGCGAAAAAAACACTTTTTTTTAAATTTTTGAACTATTGGGGAACTATGGGCCAAGTATGGCGAAGTATGGGAGGCGAAAAAAATCATTTTTTCCTTTTCTTCAAATATGGGCGAACTATGGGCAAAGTATGGCAAAGTATGGGAGGCGAAAAAAATCATTTTTTTTAAATTTTTGAACTATGGGGGAACTATGGGCCAAGTATGGCCAAGTATGGGATGCGAAAAAAACACTTTTTTTTAAATTTTCGAACTATGGGGGAACTATGGGCCAAGTATGGCGAAGTATGGGAGGCGAATACAATTATTTTTTTCAAATTCTTCAAATATGGGCTAACTATGGTCAAAGTATGGCGAAGTATGGGAGGCGAAAAAAATCATTTTTTTTTTAAATTTTTGAACTATGGGGGAACTATGGGCCAAGTATGGCGAAGTATGGGAGGCGAAAAAAATCATTTTTTTCAAATTCTTCAAATATGGGAGAACTATGGGCAAAGTATGGCAAAGTATGGGAGGCGAAAAAAATCATTTTTTTTAAATTTTTGAACTATGGGGGAACTATGGGCCAAGTATGGCGAAGTATGGGAGGCGAAAAAAACACTTTTTTTTAAATTTTCGAACTATGGGGGATCTATGGGCCAAGTATGGCGAAGTATTGGAGGCGAAAAAAATCATTTTTGCCTTTTCTTCAAATATGGGCGAACTATGTGCAAAGTATGGCAAAATATGGTAGGCGAAAAAAACACTTTTTTTAAATTTTTGAACTATGGGCGAACTATGGGCCAAGTATGGCGAAGTATTGGAGGCGAAAAAAATCATTTTTGCCTTTTCTTCAAATATGGGCGAACTATGGGCAAAGTATGGCAAAATATGGTAGGCGAAAAAAACACTTTTTTTAAATTTTTGAACTATGGGCGAACTATGGGCCAAGTATGGCGAAGTACGGGAGGCGATAAAAATCATATTTTGCAAATTCTTCAAATATGGGCGAACTATGGGCAAAGTATGGCGAAGTATGGAAAGCGAAAAAAAAAAATTTTTTTCAAATTTTTGAACTATGGGGGAACTATGGGCCAAGTATGGCGACGTATGGGTGGCGAAAAAAATCATTTTTTTCAAATTCTTCAAATATGGCCGAACTATGGGCCAAGTATGGCGAAGTATGGGAGGCGAAAAAAAAACTTTTTTTAAATTTTCGAACTATGGGGGAACTATGGGCCAAGTATGGCGAAGTATGGGAGGCGAAAAAAACACTTTTTTTAAATTTTTGAACTATGGGGGAACTATGGGCCAAGTATGGCGAAGTATGGGAGGAGAAAAAAATCATTTTTTCCTTTTCATCAAATATGGGCGAACTATGGGCAAAGTATGGCAAAGTATGGGAGGCGAAAAAAACACTTTTTTTTAAATTTTTGAACTATGGGCGAACTATGGGCCAAGTATGGTGAAGTATGGGAGGCGAAAAAAATCAATTTTTTCAAATTCTTCAAATATGGGCGAACTATGGGCAAAGTATGGCAAAATTTGGGAGGCGAAAAAAGTCATTTTTTTTAAATTTTTGAACTATTGGCGAACTATGGGCCAAGTATGGCGAAGTATGGGAGGCGAAAAAAATCATTTTTTCCTTTTCTTCAAATATGGGCGAACTATGGGCAAAGTATGGCGAAGTATGGGAGGCGAAAAAAACATTTTTTTTTTAAATTTTTGAACTATGGGCGAACTATGGGCCAAGTATGGCGAAGTATGGGAGGCAAAAAAAATCATTTTTTTCAAATTCTTCAAATATGGGCGAACTATGGGCAAAGTATGGCAAAGTATGGGAGGCGAAAAAAACACTTTTTTTTAAATTTTTGAACTATTGGGGAACTATGGGCCAAGTATGGCGAAGTATGGGAGGCGAAAAAAATCATTTTTGCCTTTTCTTCAAATATGGGCGAACTATGGGCAAAGTATGGCAAAATATGGTAGGCGAAAAAAACACTTTTTTTAAAATTTTTGAACTATGGGGGAACTATGGGCCAAGTATGGCGAAGTATGGGAGGCGATAAAAATAATTTTTTTCAAATTCTTCAAATATGGGCGAACTATGGGCAAAGTATGGCGAAGTATGGGAAGCGAAAAAAACACTTTTTTTTAATTTTTGATCTATGGGGGAACTATGGGCCAAGTATGGCGAAGTATGGGAGGCGAAAAAAACACTTTTTTTAAAATTTTTGAACTATTGGGGAACTATGGGCCAAGTATGGCGAAGTATGGGAGGCGAAAAAAATCATTTTTTCCTTTTCTTCAAATATGGGCGAACTATGGGCAAAGTATGGCAAAGTATGGGAGGCGAAAAAAATCATTTTTTTTAAATTTTTGAACTATGGGGGAACTATGGGCCAAGTATGGCCAAGTATGGGATGCGAAAAAAACACTTTTTTTTAAATTTTCGAACTATGGGGGAACTATGGGCCAAGTATGGCGAAGTATGGGAGGCGAATACAATTATTTTTTTCAAATTCTTCAAATATGGGCTAACTATGGGCAAAGTATGGCGAAGTATGGGAGGCGAAAAAAATCATTTTTTTTTAAATTTTTGAACTATGGGGGAACTATGGGCCAAGTATGGCGAAGTATGGGAGGCGAAAAAAATCATTTTTTTCAAATTCTTCAAATATGGGAGAACTATGGGCAAAGTATGGCAAAGTATGGGAGGCGAAAAAAATCATTTTTTTTAAATTTTTGAACTATGGGGGAACTATGGGCCAAGTATGGCGAAGTATGGGAGGCGAAAAAAACACTTTTTTTTAAATTTTCGAACTATTGGGGATCTATGGGCCAAGTATGGCGAAGTATTGGAGGCGAAAAAAATCATTTTTGCCTTTTCTTCAAATATGGGCGAACTATGTGCAAAGTATGGCAAAATATGGTAGGCGAAAAAAACACTTTTTTTAAATTTTTGAACTATGGGCGAACTATGGGCCAAGTATGGCGAAGTACGGGAGGCGATAAAAATCATATTTTGCAAATTCTTCAAATATGGGCGAACTATGGGCAAAGTATGGCGAAGTATGGGAAGCGAAAAAAACACTTTTTTTTCAAATTTTTGAACTATGGGGGAACTATGGGCCAAGTATGGCGACGTATGGGTGGCGAAAAAAATCATTTTTTTCAAATTCTTAAAATATGGCCGAACTATGGGCCAAGTATGGCGAAGTATAGGAGGCGAAAAAAAAACTTTTTTTAAATTTTCGAACTATGGGGGAACTATGGGCCAAGTATGGCGAAGTATGGGAGGCGAAAAAAACACTTTTTTTTAATTTTTGAACTATGGGGGAACTATGGGCCAAGTATGGCGAAGTATGGGAGGAGAAAAAAATCATTTTTTCCTTTTCATCAAATATGGGCGAACTATGGGCAAAGTATGGCAAAGTATGGGAGGCGAAAAAAACACTTTTTTTTAAATTTTTGAACTATGGGCGAACTATGGGCCAAGTATGGTGAAGTATGGGCGGCGAAAAAAATCAATTTTTTCAAATTCTTCAAATATGGGCGAACTATGGGCAAAGTATGGCAAAATTTGGGAGGCGAAAAAAGTCATTTTTTTTAAATTTTTGAACTATTGGCGAACTATGGGCCAAATATGGCGAAGTATGGGAGGCGAAAAAAATCATTTTTTCCTTTTCTTCAAATATGGGCGAACTATGGGCAAAGTATGGCGAAGTATGGTAGGCGAAAAAAACACTTTTTTTAAAATTTTTGAACTATGGGGGAACTATGGGCCAAGTATGGCGAAGTATGGGAGGCGATAAAAATAATTTTTTTCAAATTCTTCAAATATGGGCGAACTATGGGCAAAGTATGGCGAAGTATGGGAAGCGAAAAAAACACTTTTTTTTAAATTTTTGAACTGTGGGCGAACTATGGGCCAAGTATGGCGAAGTATGGGAGGCGAAAAAAATCAATTTTTTCAAATTCTTCAAATATGGGCGAACTATGGGCAAAGTATGGCAAAATTTGGGAGGCGAAAAAAGTCATTTTTTTTAAATTTTTGAACTGTTGGCGAACTATAGGCCAAGTATGGCGAAGTATGGGAGGCGAAAAAAATCATTTTTTTTTTAATTTTTGAACTATGGGGGAACTATGGGCCAAGTATGGCGAAGTATGGGAGGCGAAAAAAATCAATTTTTTCAAATTCTTCAAATATGGGCGAACTATGGGCAAAGTATGGCGAAGTATGGGAGGCGAAAACATCACTTTTTTTTAAATTTTTGAACTATGGGGGAACTATGGGCCAAGTATGGCGAAGTATATGAGGCGAAAAAAATCATTTTTTTCAAATTCTTCAAATATGGACGAACTATGGGCAAAGTATGGCGAAGTATGGGAGGCGAAAACAACACTTTTTTTTAAATTTTTGAACTATGGGGGAACTATGGAAGGCGAAGTATGAGAGGCGAAAAAAACACTTTTTATTTAAATTTTTGAACTATGGGGGAACTATGGGCCAAGTATGGCGAAGTATGGGAAGCGAAAAAAACAATTTTTTTTAAATTTTTGAACTATTGGGGAAATATGGGCCAAGTATGGCGAAGTATGGAAGGCGTAAAAAACATTTTTTTTTAAATTTTTGAACTATGGGCGAACTATGGGCCAAGTATGGCGAAGTATGGGAGGCGAAAAAAACACTTCTTATTAAATTTTTGAACTTTGGGGGAACTATGGGCAAAGTATGGCGAAGTATGGGAGGCGAAAAACACTTTTTATTAAATTTTTGAACTATGGGGGATCTATGGGCCAAGTATGGCGACGTATGGGAAGCGAAAAAAACACTTTTTTTAAATTTTTGAACTATGGGGGAACTATGGGCCAAGTATGGCGAAGTATGGGAGGCGAAAAAAACACTTTTTTTTTGAATTTTTGAACTATGGGGGAACTACGGGCCAAGTATGGCGAAGTATGGGAGGCGAAAAAAATCATTTTTTTCAAATTCTTCATATATGGGCGAACTATGGGCAAAGTATGGCGAACTATGGAAGGCAAAAAAATCATTTTTTGCCTCACAAGTTGGCCAAACTTTGCCAGTAGTTGGAAAATTTGAAAAAAATTATTTTTTTTGCCTCACATAGTTGGCCTAACTTAGCCAAAAGTTGGAAGATTGAAAAAAAAAGATTTTCTCGCATCCCATACTTCGCCATACTTTGCCCATAGTTCGCCCATAGTTCAAAAATTTTTAAAAAAGTGTTTTTTTCGCCTCCCATACTTCGCCATACTTGGCCCATAGTTCGCCTATATTTGGAGAGTTTGAAAAATATCATATTTTTACTCAGCCAATAGTTGGAAAATTGGAAAAAAATGATTTTTTGCCTCACATAATTGACCAAACTTAGCTAATAGTTGTAAAATTGGAATAAAATAATTTTTTTTGCCTTTCATAGTTCGCCATACTTAGCCCACAGTTCGCCCATAGTTCAAAATTTTTTAAAAAAAGGGTTTTTTTGAAGCCATACTTTAACTATGGGATTCGCTCATTAGGAATACTTTTGCCATACTTTGTCAGCTTTTGGCCATCTTTAACCCATAGTTGGCCATACTTTGACATCTTTTGCCCATACTTCCATTTCCACGCTGGTTAAGTCACTGTTATTTGTGTTAATTTAAGGTGGTTTAAACAGAGATAATACATAGTTGCTCATTTTTTCTCAAAATAAAGTAATTTTGCCCAGCATTTTACCCATTTTTCATCCGTTTTTGTCCTTTTTTTAAAAAAGAGGTATAACTTTTTTGTTTTAATCGCTATTAAAAATTGTCAGAGGAAAAAAGTGTTTATTATTAATCTTATTTTTCGAAAAAAAATTGAAATTTTTTTTTTTTTTTTTAAATGCGAATTTTTTAAAGTTTTATAAACTCAATATTTGAATAATTTTGTTGATTTTTGACGAAATCATCTGGATAACGAACTCAGGCGAGATTTTGGTACACTTAAAGTGTATACCAAATTTGAAGTCGATTCATTTAAATTTGTTCGAGTTATCGTCGGACAAAATTTGTCTACAGACATACATAATTAGTACATGTAGTCAAACAAAATTTTTCACCTTTTCCACGTAAGTTTCATCCAACAGAACAGAATTTCTCAAACTGAAATTAAAATTATTAATATAATTTTCTTAAAATTAAGTTACTCTTTAATTTAGTTAGAATTTATTTTATGGAAAAATTTTCGAAATTATATATTTAAAATTTGTCCATCAGCTTATCGAATCATAGAACGCTTTATACGTTTTCAAAGGTTATATTTCTTTATTATAATACGAAAATAATTAAATTTCATAAAAGAAAAGTAAAAAAGTTCAATTAAATAAAATTAGTAAATTCAATTATTTAATCAACAAATTGTGTTGAAAAATTAATTTACTTATGACTAAATATTTTTTTACTGGTCCATCTTTGGCTGCCATCTCAGAGCATTGTTTAACATTACTAACTAATTTTTTAATTTTGCTTAATAAACATCTTTTCTTTAAATAATTACTTTACATGGATAAAAAAAATTTCATCTGCTTTGAATTCCAGTCTACTAATAAATAAAAAAATTGATCCTGAAGTCAATCCTCCAATTGATTTTAGGATCAAATTTTTTTTAATTGTCAAAATTAATTTAACTTAAATAATAAATAACATTAATGAATAAAATCACGTGAGATAATTAAGGTGCAATATTTGTAAATTTAGACTTGAAAGTTGAAAGCGTGTGTTCAACTCCCGGTTGATGAATTTTTTTTCCTCATATGAATTGAATCAATTAAATTAAAAATGTTTAAATATTTTTTTACAAAAAGAAAATAAGAAAAAATTAATTAAATTAGGATATTCCATCATTTTTTCCACAAATTGTGTTTATAACTGATTTGAAATAGACTACATATAAATAAATATTTTTTTAATAGTTCACCATGAGCTGCCATTTAACGAAACTGTTTATCATAACAAAACAACTTTTAAAAACCAATGGTTTGCTATAACCTGTCACATGAGGGGAAAAGATGACTTGAGGACGAAGATGAGGACTAACTTGAAAAACGAAAATGAGGACGAATTTGAGGACTAACTTGAAAACGAAAATAAGAACGAATTTGAGGACTAACTTGAAAACGAAAGTGAGGATGAATTTGAGGACTAACTTGAAAAACAAAAATGAGGACGAAGTTGCCGACTAATTTGAGAAAAAAAATGAGGACGAAGTTGAGGACTAATTTGAGAAAGAAAATGAGGACAAAGTTCAGGACTAACTTCTAACAAAAATGAGGACAATGATGAAAACTAACTTAAGAATGAAAATGAGGACGAATTTGAGGACTAACTAAAAAGGAAAATGAGGACGAATTTAAGAACAAAGATGAAAACTGATTTGAGGATTAAAATGATGACTAATTTCAAAAACAAAAATAAGGACGTAAATGAGGACGAATTTGAGGACTAACTTGAAAACGAAAATGAGGACGAAAATGAGGACTTACATGAAAAGAAAATGAGAGCGAAAATGAGGACGAATTTAAGGACTAACTTGAAAGGAAAATGAGGGAAAAAATGAAAACTAACTTAAGAATGAAATTAAGGACGAATTTAAGGACTAACTTAAAACGAAAATGAGGACGAATTTAAGGACAAAGATGAAAACTGACTTGAGGATGAAAATGAGGACTAACTTGAAAAACAAAAATAAGGACGAAAATGAGGACTATCTTGAAAAACGAACATGAGGACGAATTTAAGGACCAAGATGAGAAATGACTTGAGGACGAAGATGAGGACTAACTTGAAAACGAAAATGAGGACGTATTTGAGGACTAACTTGAAAACGAAAATGAGGACTTACATGAAACGAAAATGAGGACGAATTTAAGGACTAACTTGAAATCGAAAGTGAGGATGAATTTGAGGACTAACTTGAAAAACAAAAATGAGGACGAAGAATAACTTAAGAATGAAAATGAGGACGATTTTGAGGACTAAATTGAAACGAAAATGAGGACGATAATGAGGACTAACTTGAAACGAAAATGAGGACGAATTTGAGGACTAACTTGAAAACGAAAGTGAGGATGAATTTAAGGACTAACTTGAAAAACAAAAATGAGGACGAAGTGAGGACTAATTTGAGAAAGAAAATGAGGACAAAGTTCATTACTAACTTCAAACGATAATGAGGACGAATATAGGGACAAAGATGAGAACTAACTTGAGGACGAAAATAAGGACTAACTTAAAAAACAAAAATAAAGACGAAGTTGCGGACTAATTTGAGTAAGAAAATGAGGACGAATTTGAGGACTAACTTGAAAGGAAAATGAGGACGTATTTAAGGACAAAGATGAAAACTGATTGGAGGATGAAAATGAGGACTAATTTGAAAAACAAAAATAAGGACGAAGTTTCCGTCTAATTTGAGAAAAAAATGAGGACGAAGTTAAGGACTAACTTCTAACGATAATGAGGACAATGATGAAAACTAACTTAAGAATAAAAATGAGGACGAATTTGAGGACTAAATTGAAACGAAAATGAGGACGATAATGAGGACTATCTTGAAACGAAAATGAGGACGAATTTGAGGACTAACTTGAAAACGAAAGTGAGGATGAATTTAAGGACTAACTTGAAAAACAAAACGAGGACGAAGTTGCCGTCTAATTTGAGAAAAAAAATTAGGACGAAGTTGAGGACTAACTTCTAACGATAATGAGGACAATGATGAAAACTAACTTAAGATTGAAAATGAGGACGAATTTGAGGACTAAATTGAAACGAAAATGAGGACGATAATGAGGACTAACTTGAAACGAAAATGAGGACGAATTTGAGGACTAACTTGAAAAACAAAAATGATGACGAAGTTGCCGTCTAATTTGAGAAAAAAAATGAGGACGAAGTTGAGGACTAATTTGAGAAAGAAAATGAGGACAAAATTCAGGACTAACTTATAACGAAAATGAGGACAATGATTAAAAGTAACTTAAGAATGAAAATGAGGACGAATTTGAGGACTAACTTGAAAGGAAAAAGAGGACGAATTTAAGAACAAAGATGAGAACTGATTTGAGGATGAAAATGAGGACTAATTTGAAGAACAAAAATAAGGACGAAAATGAGGACTAACTTGAAAAACGAAAATGAGGACGAATTTGAGGACTATCTTGAAAACGAAAATGAGGACGAAAATGAGGACTTACATGAAACGAAAATGAGAGCGAAAATGAGGACAAATTTGAGGACTAACTTGAAACGAAAATGAGGACGAATTTAAGGATAAAGATGAGAAATGTCTTGAGGAAGAAAATGAGGACTAACTTGAAAACGAAAATGAGGACGAATTTGCGGACTAACTTGAAAAACAAAAATGAGGACTATAATGAGGACTAACTTGAAACGAAAATGAGGACGAATTTGAGGACTAACTTGAAAACGAAAGTGAGGATGAATTTGAGGACTAACTTGAAAAACAAAAATGAGGACGAAGTAAGGACTAATTTGAGAAAGAAAATGAGGACAAAGTTCATTACTAACTTCAAACGAAAATGAGGACGAATATAAGGACAAAGATGAGAACTAACTTGAGGACGAAAATGAGGAGTAACATAAAAAACAAAAATAAAGACGAAGTTGCCGTCTAATTTGAAAAAAAAATGAGGACGGAGTTGAGGACTAACTTGAAAACGAAAGTGAGGATGAATTTGAGGACTAACTTGAAAAACAAAAATGAGGGCGAAGTAAGGACTAATTAGAGAAAGAAAATGAGGACAAAGTTCATTACTAACTTCAAACGAAAATGTGGACGAATTTTTAAGGACAAAGATGAGAACTGACTTGAGGACGAACATGAGGACTAACTTGAAAAACACAAATAAGGACGAAAATGAAGACTATCTTCAAAAACGAAAATGAGGACGAAAATGAGGACAAACATGAGAACTGTTTTGAGGACGAAAATGAGAACTAACTTAAAAACGAAAATAAGGACTATTTTGCGGACTAACTTGAAAAAAAAATGAGGACGAATTTAAGGACAAAGATGAAAACTGACTTGAGGATGAAAATGAGGACTAACTTGAAAAACAAAAATAAGGACGAAAATGAGGACAATCTTGAAAAACGAACATGAGGACGAATTTAAGGACCAAGATGAGAAATGACTTGAGGACGAAGAAGAGGACTAACTTGAAAACGAAAATGAGGACGTATTTGAGGACTAACTTGAAAAGAAAATGAGGACTTACATGTAACGAAAATGAGGACGAATTTAAGGACTAACTTGAAATCGAAAGTGAGGATGAATTTGAGGACTAACTTGAAAAACAAAAATGAGGACGAAGAATAACTTAAGAATGAAAATGAGGACGATTTTGAGGACTAAATTGAAACGAAAATGAGGACGATAATGAGGACTAACTTGAAACGAAAATGAGGACGAATTTGAGGACTAACTTGAAAACGAAAGTGAGGATGAATTTAAGGACTAACTTGAAAAACAAAAATGAGGACGAAGTGAGGACTAATTTGAGAAAGAAAATGAGGACAAAGTTCATTACTAACTTCAAACGATAATGAGGACGAATATAGGGACAAAGATGAGAACTAACTTGAGGACGAAAATAAGGACTAACTTAAAAAACAAAAATAAAGACGAAGTTGCGGACTAATTTGAGTAAGAAAATGAGGACGAATTTGAGGACTAACTTGAAAGGAAAATGAGGACGTATTTAAGGACAAAGATGAAAACTGATTGGAGAATGAAAATGAGGACTAATTTGAAAAACAAAAATAAGGACGAAGTTTCCGTCTAATTTGAGAAAAAAAATGAGGACGAAGTTGAGGACTAACTTCTAACGATAATGAGGACAATGATGAAAACTAACTTAAGAATAAAAATGAGGACGAATTTGAGGACTAAATTGAAACGAAAATGAGGACGATAATGAGGACTATCTTGAAACGAAAATGAGGACGAATTTGAGGACTAACTTGAAAACGAAAGTGAGGATGAATTTAAGGACTAACTTGAAAAACAAAACGAGGACGAAGTTGCCGTCTAATTTGAGAAAAAAAATGAGGACGAAGTTGAGGACTAATTTGAGAAAGAAAATGAGGACAAAATTCAGGACTAACTTATAACGAAAATGAGGACAATGATTAAAAGTAACTTAAGAATGAAAATGAGGACGAATTTGAGGACTAACTTGAAAGGAAAAAGAGGACGAATTTAAGAACAAAGATGAGAACTGATTTGAGGATGAAAATAAGGACAAATTTGAAGAACAAAAATAAGGACGAAAATGAGGACTAACTTGAAAAACGAAAATGAGGACGAATTTGAGGACTATCTTGAAAACGAAAATGAGGACGAAAATGAGGACTTACATGAAACGAAAATGAGAGCGAAAATGAGGACAAATTTGAGGACTAACTTGAAACGAAAATGAGGACGAATTTAAGGATAAAGATGAGAAATGTCTTGAGGAAGAAAATGAGGACTAACTTGAAAACGAAAATGAGGACGAATTTGCGGACTAACTTGAAAAACAAAAATGAGGACTATAATGAGGACTAACTTGAAACGAAAATGAGGACGAATTTGAGGACTAACTTGAAAACGAAAGTGAGGATGAATTTGAGGACTAACTTGAAAAACAAAAATGAGGACGAAGTAAGGACTAATTTGAGAAAGAAAATGAGGACAAAGTTCATTACTAACTTCAAACGAAAATGAGGACGAATATAAGGACAAAGATGAGAACTAACTTGAGGACGAAAATGAGGAGTAACATAAAAAACAAAAATAAAGACGAAGTTGCCGTCTAATTTGAAAAAAAAATGAGGACGGAGTTGAGGACTAACTTGAAAACGAAAGTGAGGATGAATTTGAGGACTAACTTGAAAAACAAAAATGAGGGCGAAGTAAGGACTAATTAGAGAAAGAAAATGAGGACAAAGTTCATTACTAACTTCAAACGAAAATGTGGACGAATTTTTAAGGACAAAGATGAGAACTGACTTGAGGACGAACATGAGGACTAACTTGAAAAACACAAATAAGGACGAAAATGAAGACTATCTTCAAAAACGAAAATGAGGACGAAAATGAGGACAAACATGAGAACTGTCTTGAGGACGAAAATGAGAACTAACTTAAAAACGAAAATAAGGACTATTTTGCGGACTAACTTGAAAAAAAAATGAGGACGATAATGAGGACTAACTTGAAACAAAAATGAGGACGAATTTAAGGACAAAGCTGACAACTGACTTGAGGACGAAAACGTGGACTAATTTGAAAAACGAAAATGAGGACGAATTTAAGGACTAACTTGAAACGAAAATAAGGACGAAGTTGCGTACTAATTTGAGAAAAAATGAGGACGAAGTTGAGGACTAATTTGAGAAAGAAAATGTGGACAAATTTCAGGACTATCTTCTAAAGAAAATGAGGACAATGATGAAAACTTACTTAAGAATGAAAATGGGGACGAATTGAAGGACTAACTTGAAAACGAAAATGAGGACGAATTTAAGGACAAAGATGAAAACTGACTTGAGGATGAAAATGAGGACTAACTTGAAAAACAAAAATAAGGACGAAAATGAGGACTATCTTGAAAAACGAACATGAGGACGAATTTAAGGACCAAGATGAGAAATGACTTGAGGACGAAGATGAGGACTAACTTGAAAACGAAAATGAGGACGTATTTGAGGACTAACTTGAAAACGAAAATGAGGACGAAAATGAGGACTTACATGAAACGAAAATGAGGACGAATTTAAGGACTAACTTGAAATCGAAAGTGAGGATGAATTTGAGGACTAACTTGAAAAACAAAAATGAGGACGAAGAATAACTTAAGAATGAAAATGAGGACGATTTTGAGGACTAAATTGAAACGAAAATGAGGACGATAATGAGGACTAACTTGAAACGAAAATGAGGACGAATTTGAGGACTAACTTGAAAACGAAAGTGAGGATGAATTTAAGGACTAACTTGAAAAACAAAAATGAGGACGAAGTGAGGACTAATTTGAGAAAGAAAATGAGGACAAAGTTCATTACTAACTTCAAACGATAATGAGGACGAATATAGGGACAAAGATGAGAACTAACTTGAGGACGAAAATAAGGACTAACTTAAAAAACAAAAATAAAGACGAAGTTGCGGACTAATTTGAATAAGAAAATGAGGACGAATTTGAGGACTAACTTGAAAGGAAAATGAGGACGTATTTAAGGACAAAGATGAAAACTGATTGGAGGATGAAAATGAGGACTAATTTGAAAAACAAAAATAAGGACGAAGTTTCCGTCTAATTTGAGAAAAAAAATGAGGACGAAGTTGAGGACTAACTTCTAACGATAATGAGGACAATGATGAAAACTAACTTAAGAATAAAAATGAGGACGAATTTGAGGACTAAATTGAAACGAAAATGAGGACGATAATGAGGACTATCTTGAAACGAAAATGAGGACGAATTTGAGGACTAACTTGAAAACGAAAGTGAGGATGAATTTAAGGACTAACTTGAAAAACAAAACGAGGACGAAGTTGCCGTCTAATTTGAGAAAAAAAATGAGGACGAAGTTGAGGACTAACTTCTAACGATAATGAGGACAATGATGAAAACTAACTTAAGATTGAAAATGAGGACGAATTTGAGGACTAAATTGAAACGAAAATGAGGACGATAATGAGGACTAACTTGAAACGAAAATGAGGACGAATTTGAGGACTAACTTGAAAAACAGAAATGATGACGAAGTTGCCGTCTAATTTGAGAAAAAAAATGAGGACGAAGTTGAGGACTAATTTGAGAAAGAAAATGAGGACAAAATTCAGGACTAACTTATAACGAAAATGAGGACAATGATTAAAAGTAACTTAAGAATGAAAATGAGGACGAATTTGAGGACTAACTTGAAAGGAAAAAGAGGACGAATTTAAGAACAAAGATGAGAACTGATTTGAGGATGAAAATGAGGACTAATTTGAAGAACAAAAATAAGGACGAAAATGAGGACTAACTTGAAAAACGAAAATGAGGACGAATTTGAGGACTATCTTGAAAACGAAAATGAGGACGAAAATGAGGACTTACATGAAACGAAAATGAGAGCGAAAATGAGGACAAATTTGAGGACTAACTTGAAACGAAAATGAGGACGAATTTAAGGATAAAGATGAGAAATGTCTTGAGGAAGAAAATGAGGACTAACTTGAAAACGAAAATGAGGACGAATTTGCGGACTAACTTGAAAAACAAAAATGAGGACTATAATGAGGACTAACTTGAAACGAAAATGAGGACGAATTTGAGGACTAACTTGAAAACGAAAGTGAGGATGAATTTGAGGACTAACTTGAAAAACAAAAATGAGGACGAAGTAAGGACTAATTTGAGAAAGAAAATGAGGACAAAGTTCATTACTAACTTCAAACGAAAATGAGGACGAATATAAGGACAAAGATGAGAACTAACTTGAGGACGAAAATGAGGAGTAACTTAAAAAACAAAAATAAAGACGAAGTTGCCGTCTAATTTGAAAAAAAAATGAGGACGGAGTTGAGGACTAACTTGAAAACGAAAGTGAGGATGAATTTGAGGACTAACTTGAAAAACAAAAATGAGGGCGAAGTAAGGACTAATTAGAGAAAGAAAATGAGGACAAAGTTCATTACTAACTTCAAACGAAAATGTGGACGAATTTTTAAGGACAAAGATGAGAACTGACTTGAGGACGAACATGAGGACTAACTTGAAAAACACAAATAAGGACGAAAATGAAGACTATCTTCAAAAACGAAAATGAGGACGAAAATGAGGACAAACATGAGAACTGTTTTGAGGACGAAAATGAGAACTAACTTAAAAACGAAAATAAGGACTATTTTGCGGACTAACTTGAAAAAAAAATGAGGACGAATTTAAGGACAAAGATGAAAACTGACTTGAGGATGAAAATGAGGACTAACTTGAAAAACAAAAATAAGGACGAAAATGAGGACAATCTTGAAAAACGAACATGAGGACGAATTTAAGGACCAAGATGAGAAATGACTTGAGGACGAAGAAGAGGACTAACTTGAAAACGAAAATGAGGACGTATTTGAGGACTAACTTGAAAAGAAAATGAGGACTTACATGTAACGAAAATGAGGACGAATTTAAGGACTAACTTGAAATCGAAAGTGAGGATGAATTTGAGGACTAACTTGAAAAACAAAAATGAGGACGAAGAATAACTTAAGAATGAAAATGAGGACGATTTTGAGGACTAAATTGAAACGAAAATGAGGACGATAATGAGGACTAACTTGAAACGAAAATGAGGACGAATTTGAGGACTAACTTGAAAACGAAAGTGAGGATGAATTTAAGGACTAACTTGAAAAACAAAAATGAGGACGAAGTGAGGACTAATTTGAGAAAGAAAATGAGGACAAAGTTCATTACTAACTTCAAACGATAATGAGGACGAATATAGGGACAAAGATGAGAACTAACTTGAGGACGAAAATAAGGACTAACTTAAAAAACAAAAATAAAGACGAAGTTGCGGACTAATTTGAGTAAGAAAATGAGGACGAATTTGAGGACTAACTTGAAAGGAAAATGAGGACGTATTTAAGGACAAAGATGAAAACTGATTGGAGAATGAAAATGAGGACTAATTTGAAAAACAAAAATAAGGACGAAGTTTCCGTCTAATTTGAGAAAAAAAATGAGGACGAAGTTGAGGACTAACTTCTAACGATAATGAGGACAATGATGAAAACTAACTTAAGAATAAAAATGAGGACGAATTTGAGGACTAAATTGAAACGAAAATGAGGACGATAATGAGGACTATCTTGAAACGAAAATGAGGACGAATTTGAGGACTAACTTGAAAACGAAAGTGAGGATGAATTTAAGGACTAACTTGAAAAACAAAACGAGGACGAAGTTGCCGTCTAATTTGAGAAAAAAAATGAGGACGAAGTTGAGGACTAATTTGAGAAAGAAAATGAGGACAAAATTCAGGACTAACTTATAACGAAAATGAGGACAATGATTAAAAGTAACTTAAGAATGAAAATGAGGACGAATTTGAGGACTAACTTGAAAGGAAAAAGAGGACGAATTTAAGAACAAAGATGAGAACTGATTTGAGGATGAAAATAAGGACAAATTTGAAGAACAAAAATAAGGACGAAAATGAGGACTAACTTGAAAAACGAAAATGAGGACGAATTTGAGGACTATCTTGAAAACGAAAATGAGGACGAAAATGAGGACTTACATGAAACGAAAATGAGAGCGAAAATGAGGACAAATTTGAGGACTAACTTGAAACGAAAATGAGGACGAATTTAAGGATAAAGATGAGAAATGTCTTGAGGAAGAAAATGAGGACTAACTTGAAAACGAAAATGAGGACGAATTTGCGGACTAACTTGAAAAACAAAAATGAGGACTATAATGAGGACTAACTTGAAACGAAAATGAGGACGAATTTGAGGACTAACTTGAAAACGAAAGTGAGGATGAATTTGAGGACTAACTTGAAAAACAAAAATGAGGACGAAGTAAGGAATAATTTGAGAAAGAAAATGAGGACAAAGTTCATTACTAACTTCAAACGAAAATGAGGACGAATATAAGGACAAAGATGAGAACTAACTTGAGGACGAAAATGAGGAGTAACTTAAAAAATAAAGACGAAGTTGCCGTCTAATTTGAAAAAAAAAATGAGGACGGAGTTGAGGACTAACTTGAAAACGAAAGTGAGGATGAATTTGAGGACTAACTTGAAAAACAAAAATGAGGGCGAAGTAAGGACTAATTAGAGAAAGAAAATGAGGACAAAGTTCATTACTAACTTCAAACGAAAATGTGGACGAATTTTTAAGGACAAAGATGAGAACTGACTTGAGGACGAACATGAGGACTAACTTGAAAAACACAAATAAGGACGAAAATGAAGACTATCTTCAAAAACGAAAATGAGGACGAAAATGAGGACAAAGATGAGAACTGTCTTGAGGACGAAAATGAGAACTAACTTAAAAACGAAAATAAGGACGATTTTGCGGACTAACTTGAAAAAAAATGAGGACGATAATGAGGACTAACTTGAAACAAAAATGAGGACGAATTTAAGGACAAAGCTGACAACTGACTTGAGGACGAAAACGTGGACTAATTTGAAAAACGAAAATGAGGACGAATTTAAGGACTAACTTGAAACGAAAATAAGAACGAAGTTGCGTACTAATTTGAGAAAAAATGAGGACGAAGTTGAGGACTAATTTGAGAAAGAAAATGTGGACAAATTTCAGGACTATCTTCTAAAGAAAATGAGGACAATGATGAAAACTTACTTAAGAATGAAAATGGGGACGAATTGAAGGACTAACTTGAAAACGAAAATGAGGACGATAATGAGGACTAACTTGAAACGAAAATGAGGACGAATTTGAGGACTAACTTGAAAAACAAAAATCAGGACGAAGTTTGCCGACTAATTTGAGAAAAAAAATGAGGACAAAGTTGAGGACTAATTTGAGAAAGAAAATGAGGACAAAGTTCAGGACTAACTTCTAACGATAATGAGGACAATGATGAAAACTAACTTAAGAATGAAAATGAGGACTAACTTGAAACGAAAATGAGGACGAATTCAAGACAAAGATGAGAATTGACTTGAGAATGTAAATGAGGACTAACTTGAAAAAAACAAATATGTGGACGAAGTTAAGGACTAACATTTTAAGTTGAAACAAAAAAATTAATATTTAGCCGAGTTCAAGTGAACTTTATCCTTCAAAAGTTATTAAATAGTATTAGAACTACAAATAAATTAGTACATGAAGTCAATTAATATTTTTTCCACCTTTTCCACATAGTTTTTATTCAAAAGAACAGAATTTCTCAAAGTGGAAACAAAAAAATTAATATTTAGCCGAGTTCAAGTGAACTTTATCAGTCAAAAGTTATTAAATAGCATTAGAGCTACAAATAAACTAGTACATGAAGTCAATTAATATTTTTTCCATCTTTTCCAAGTAGTTTTTATACAAAAAAAAGAATTTCTTAAAGTTGAAACAAAAATATTAATATTTAGCCAAGTTCAAGTGAACTTTATCCGTTAAAAGATATTAAACAATATTAGAACTACAAATAAATTAGTACACGTAGTCAATTAATATTTTTTCCACCTTTTCCACGTAGTTTTTATCCAAAAAAAAGAATTTCTCAGAGTTGAATCAAAAATATTAATATTTAGCCGAGTTCAAGTAATCTTTATACGTTAAAAGTTATTTAACACTATTAGGGATACAAATAAATTAGTACATGAAATCAATTAATATTTTTTCCACCTTTTCAACGTAATTTTCATCAGAAAGAACAGAATTTCTCAAAGTTGAAACAAAAATATTAATATTTGGCCGAGTTCAAGTAAACTTTATCTGTTAAAAGTTATTAAACAATATTAGAGCTACATGTAAATTCGTACATGTAGTCAAATATTAATTTTTACACCTTTTGCACGTAGTTTTTATCAGACAGAACAGAATTTCTCAGAGTTGAAACAAAAATATTAATATTTGGCCGAGTTCAAGTGGACTTTATCCGTTAAAAGTTATTAAACAGCATTAGAACTACAAATAAACTAGTACATGAAGTCAATTAATATTTTTTCCACCTTTTCCACGTAGTTTTTATCCAAAAAAAAGAATTTCTCAGAGTTGAATCAAAAATATTAATATTTAGCCGAGTTCAAGTAATCTTTATCCGTTAAAAGTTATTTAACACTATTAGAGATACAAATAAATTAGTACATGAAATCAATTAATATTTTTTCCACCTTTTCAACGTAATTTTCATCAGAAAGAACAGAATTTCTCAAAGTTGAAACAAAAATATTAATATTTTCCGAGTTCAAGTAAACTTTATCTGTTAAAAGTTATTAAACAATATTAGAGCTACATGTAAATTCGTACATGTAGTCAATTATTAATTTTTACACCTTTTGCACGTAGTTTTTATCAGACAGAACAGAATTTCTCAGAGTTGAAACAAAAATATTAATATTTGGCCGAGTTCAAGTAATCTTTATACGTTAAAAGTTATTTAACACTATTAGAGATACAAATAAATTAGTACATGAAATCAATTAATATTTTTTCCACCTTTTCAACGTAATTTTCATCAGAAAGAACAGAATTTCTCAAAGTTGAAACAAAAATATTAATATTTAGCCGAGTTCAAGTAATCTTTATACGTTAAAAGTTATTTAACACTATTAGAGATACAAATAAATTAGTACATGAAATCAATTAATATTTTTTCCACCTTTTCAACGTAATTTTCATCAGAAAGAACAGAATTTCTCAAAGTTGAATCAAAAATATTAATATTTGGCCGAGTTCAAGTAAACTTTATCTGTTAAAAGTTATTAAACAATATTAGAGCTACATGTAAATTCGTACATGTAGTCAATTATTAATTTTTACACCTTTTGCACGTAGTTTTTATCAGACAGAACAGAATTTCTCAGAGTTGAAACAAAAATATTAATATTTGGCCGAGTTCAAGTGAAATTTATCCATCAAAAGTTATTAAACAGCATTAGATCTACAAATAAATTAGTACATGAAGTCAATTAATATTTTTCCACCTTTTCCAAGTAGTCTTTATCCAAAAATAAAGAATTTCTCAAAGTTGAAACAAAAATATTAATATTTAGCCGAATTCAAGTGAAATTTATCCATCAAAAGTTATTAAACAGCATTAGATCTACAAATAAATTAGTACATGCAGTCAATTAATATTTTTTCCACCTTTTCCACGTAGTTTTCATCAGACAGAACAGAATTTCTCAAAAATGAAACAAAAATATTACTATTTGGCCGAGTTCCAGTGAACTTTATCCGTTAAAAGTTATGAAACAATATTAGAGCTACAAGTAAATTAATACACGTTGTCAATTAATATGTTTTCAACCTTTTCCACGTAGTTTTTATCCAAAAAAAAGAATTTCTCAGAGTTGAATCAAAAATATTAATATTTAGCCGAGTTCAAGTAATCTTTATCCGCTAAAAGTTATGAAACAATATTAGAGCTACAAGTTAATTAATACACGTTGTCAATTAATATTTTTTCCACCTTTTCCACATAGTTTTTATTCAAAAGAACAGAATTTCTCAAAGTTGAAACAAACAAATTAATATTTAGCCGAGTTCAAGTGAACTTTATCCTTCAAAAGTTATTAAATAGCATTAGAACTACAAATAAACTAGTACATGAAATCAATTAATATTTTTTTCATCTTTTCCAAGTAGTTTTTATACAAAAAAAAGAATTTCTTAAAGTTGAAACAAAAGTATTAATATTTAGCCGAGTTCAAGTGAACATTATTTGTTAAAAGTGATTAAACTGCATTAAATCTACAAATAAACTAGTACATGAAGTCAATTAATATTTTTCCACCTTTTCCACGAAGATTTCATCAGACAGAACAGAATTTCTCAAAAATGAAACAAAAATATTAATATTTGGCCGAGTTCAAGTAAACTTTATCCGTTAAAAGTTATGAAACAATATTAGAGCTACAAGTAAATTAATACACGTTGTCAATTAATATTTTTTCCACCTTTTCCACGTAGTTTTTATCCAAAAAAAAAAAATTTCTCAGAGTTGAATCAAAAATATTAATATTTAGCCGAGTTCACGTGAAATTTATCCGTCAAAAGTTATTAAACAGCATTAGAACTACAAATAAATTAGTACATGCAGTCAATTAATATTTTTTTCCACCTTTTCCACATAGTTTTTATTCAAAAGAACAGAATTTTTCAAAGTTGAAAAAAAAATTGATATTTAGCCGAGTTCAAGTGAACTTTATCCTTCAAAAGTTATTATATAGCATTAGAACTACAAATAAATTATTACATGAAGTCAATTAATATTTTTTCCATCTTTTCCACGTAGTTTTCATCAGACAGATCAGAATTTCTTAAAGTTGAAACGAAAATATTAATATTTAGCCGAGTTCAAGTGAACTTTATACGTTAAAAGATATTAAACAATATTAGAGCTACAAATAAATTGGTACGTGTAGTCAATTAATAATTTTTCCATCTTTTCCAAGTAGTTTTTATCCAAAAATAAAGAATTTCTCAAAGTTGAATCAAAAATATTAATATTTAGCCGAATTCAAGTGAAATTTATCCGTCAAAAGTTATTAAACAGCATTAGAACTACAAATAAATTAGTACATGCAGTCAATTAATATTTTTTCCACCTTTTCCACGTAGTTTTTATCCAAAAAAAAGAATTTCTCAGAGTTGAATCAAAAATATTATTATTTAGCCGAGTTCAAGTAATCTTTATCCGTTAAAAGTTATTTAACACTATTAGAGATACAAATAAATTAGTACATGAAATCAATTAATATTTTTTCCACCTTTTCAACGTAATTTTCATCAGACAGAACAGAATTTCTCAAAATTGAAACAAAAATATTAATATTTGTCCGAGTTCAAGTAAACTTTATCTGTTAAAAGTTATTAAACAATATTAGAGCTACATGTAAATTCGTACATGTAGTCAATTATTAATTTTTACACCTTTTGCACGTAGTTTTTATCAGACAGAACAGAATTTCTCAGAGTTGAAACAAAAATATTAATATTTGGCCGAGTTCAAGTGGACTTTATCCGTTAAAAGTTAATAAACAGGATTAGAGCTACAAATAAATTAGTATATGAAGGCAATTAATATTTTTTTACCTTTTCCACGTAGTTTTCATCAGTCAGAACAGAATTTCTCAAAGTTGAAACAAAAATATTAATCTTTGGCCGAGTTTAAGTGAACTTTAACCGTTAAACGTTATTAATCAATATTAGAGCTACAAGTAAATTCGTACATGTAGTCATTTAATCATTTTTCCATCTTTTCCACGTAGTTTTTATCCAAAAAAAAGAATTTCTGAAAGTTGAAACAAAAATATTTAGCCGAGTTCAATTGAACTTTACAACTGAACTCAAATAAAAGTCTCATGTATGGCTTTTGGCAACTTAAGTTAATCAATAGAATATTTAGAATTTTCTTATTTTTCCACTTAGTCTACATTTAGCTGAACCAAGTTTTGAAAACTTGAATTAGAAATATTAAAGTTTTTCCAAGGCCCTTGAATCCCAAAGCGAGCAATAAGAAATTTAATGAAGTAAAAGAAAGGATGAATTTGAAAGATGTTTTAAAGCTTTTTATTATGTTGATAAAGTTACTTGGATTTATTTGCACTGCATGGAAAATATGTAAAATCAATTTGTACGTCATTATTATTTATAATTTATATTAAATTATAAATTTCTACTACAAAACAAAATATTACAAAAATCAGAGTAAATATGTTGTAGAGTGTTAAAAGTATTTCTTTTTGAACTTACTTGATCTTACTAGAAAATTTTAATTTTTTTTTTTATTTTTCCAGAAATGTTTTAATTTTTTCATTTTGAGTTTTAAAATTTTAAAAAAACTAAGATAGCAATAAACTTTTGTCAAGATAAAAAAATGATGAATATAAATGTGTTCAAAAAAATATTGTTTGTGTCCTACTTGAGCTTCGCAGAAACTTCAAATTTTATGCTAATTTTTTTATAAATGTATTTAAATCTTTCTTTTGAAATAATAAAATAAGTTAAACCAAAGCGAGTATCGTAATTTTTTTGCTAATTGTTTATAATTATTTATTGCGAAAAAGGTTAATATAAAACTGAGAGATATATTAAGTACTTAATAGTTAATTTCAATTAAAAAGAATATTAATTCATAATTTTTATTTAAAAATTCTTTTTTCTCACAAAATCAGAAAATTATGTGCGTAAATTAAATAAATTTATAGCTTTAAATGAAACAATACATTATTTAAAAAAAACAGAGTATTCTATTAACAAGTTAACATAAATAATTTAAATCATTTTTCTTTAACTTAAATTATAAGAATTAAAAGAAATGAAAACTAAACTTAAAGAACAAGAACAATTAAAATTTTTTTTAAACATTTTTAACTTAATAAGTGCTCAAATAATCCACCCCCCATTTGTATGCACAATCGTGCTCTGTGCAAGAGTGAATCTATACTACTTTGTATCATCTCTTCGGTGATAGTAGCACAAGCCTCACGAATCCTTTGTTTTAAAAGCTCGATATTATTTTCGACAGGATGCCGATAAACAATTGATTTGATGTGTCCCCACAAAAAATAATCCAACGGATTCAAATCAGGGGAGCGGGGTGGCCAATTAACTGGGCCCCCTCGTCCAATAAAACGATTGGGAAAAAGCATTTGTAGGCAGATTTGACAATTTCCAGCAGTATGACAGGGTGCATTATCATGCTGGTACCACATGTCATCAATTTCTTGCTCGGTAAATCCAGCAGCTCTAAGCCGACGTCTTACTTGCCGCAAAAATGCTTCATATCGGGCACCAGTTAAATTTCCATTATAAAAGTAGGGTCCAATCTGGAAAGGAATTAATAAAGAAAAACTTTTTTTGAATTTGCCAATTTGAATTATATAAGTATTACCTCAAATTAGAATGCACACAAAAAACCTAATCTCAAAATGAGTTTCAATTTTTAGGAAATATGTAAGTCAAGACATAACCCTTGATCCAGTTTTAAACCATCATGAAGTGACTAAATCAATTCCAGAGCAATGATCATCTCTTGAGCCAAGATAAAGATTCTAAATCTTGACACAACCCATGATTAAACAACGAGCCATGATTCCGAGTGTGATTCAAGCCTTGAGCCTTGATCAAAAGTCTAAATCTAGATTCGAGCATTGATCATTCCTAAAACCATGACTCCTAGCTTGAATCAAACTTGAGAAATAAACCGAAGTCTGAATCCGAACTGGTGCATTGATCATTCCTGAAACCGTGACTCCCAGTTTGAATCAAGCCATAAGAAATGATCCAAAGTCTAAATCTGGACTAGACCATTGATCAATCCTAAAGCCGTGATTCCTAGTTTCAATCATGCCTTGAGAAATGATCAAAAGTCTGAATCTAGACTCGAGCAATAATCATTCCTGAAGCCATGATTCCTAGTTTGAATAAAGCCTTGAGCCTTGATCAAAATTCTGAATCTAGACTCGACCATTGATCAATCCTAAAGCCGTGATTCCTAGTTTGAATCAAGCCTTGAGCATTGATTAAAAGCCTAAATCTAGACTCGAGCATTGATCAATCCAGAAACCTTGACTTCAAGTTTGAATCAAGGCTTGAAAAATGACTTAAAGTCTGAATCTGGACTCGATCAATGATCATTACTGAAGCTCTGACTCCAAGTTTGAATCAAGCCTTGAGAAATGATACAAAGTCTGAATCTGGACTCAAGCATTGATAATTCCTAAAGCCATGACTTTAAGTTTAAATCAAGCCTTGTGAAATGATCCAAAGTCTGAATCTGGACTCAAGCATTGATCATTCCTGAAGCCATGACTCAAAGGTTGAATCAAAGCTTGAGAAATGACTTAAAGTCTGAATCTGGACCAGATCATAGATCATTCCTGAAGCTCTGACTCCAAGTTTAAATCAAGCCTTGAGAAATGATCCAAATCTGAATCTGGACTCGAGCATTGATCATTCCTAAAGCCATGACTTCAAGTTTGAATCAAGGCTTGAGAAATGACTTAAAGTCTGAATCTGGACTCAATCATTGATCATTTCTGAAGCTCTGACTTCAAGTTTGAATCAAGCCTTGTGAAATGATCCAAAGTCTGAATCTGGACTCAAGCATTGATCAATCCTGAAGCCATGACTCCAAGATTGAATCAAGGCTTGAGAAATGACTTATAGTCTGAATCTGGACTCAATCAATGATCATTCCTGAAGCTCTGACTTCAAGTTTGAATCAAGCCTTGTGAAATGATCCAAAGTCTGAATCTGGACTCAAGCATTCATAATTCCTAAAGCCATGACTTTAAGTTTAAATCAAGCCTTGTGAAATGATCCAAAGTCTGAATCTGGACTCAAGCATTGATCATTCCTGAAGCCATGACTCAAAGGTTGAATCAAGCCATAAGAAATGATCCAATGTCTGAATCAGGACTCAAGCATTGTTCATTCCTGAAGCCATGACTCAAAGGTTGAATCAAGGCTTGAGAAATGACTTAAAATCTGAATCTGGACTCGATCATAGATCATTCCTGAAGCTCTGACTCCAAGTTTGAATCAAGCCTTGAGAAATGATCCAAATCAGAAACTGGACTCGAGAATTGATCATTCCTTAAGCCGTGACTTCAAGTTTGAATCAAGGCTTGAGAAATGACTTAAAGTCTGAATCTGGACTCAATCATTGATCATTTCTGAAGCCATGACTCCAAGGTTGAATCAAGGTTTGAGAAATGACTTATAGTCTGAATCTGGACTCAATCATTGATCATTCCTGAAGCTCTGACTTCAACTTTGAATCAAGCCTTGTGAAATGATCCAAAGTCTGAATCTGGACTCAGGCATTGATAATTCCTAAAGCCATGACTTTAAGTTTGAATCAAGCCTTGAGAAATGATCCAATGTCTGAATCTGGACTCGAGCAATAATCATTCCTGAAGCCATGATTCCTAGTTTGAATGGAGCCTTGAGCCTTGATCAAAAGTTTAAATCTAGACTCGAGCATTGATCATTCCTAAAGCCGTGATTTCTAGTTTGTATAAAGCCTTGAGCCTTGATTAAAAGTCTAAATCTAGACTCGAGCATTGATCATTCCTGAAGCAATGACTCCAAGGTTGAATCAAGGCTTGAGAAAGGACTTAAAGTCTGAATCTGGACTCGATCATCGATCATTCCTGAAGCTCTGACTCCAAGTTTGAATCACGCCTTAAGAAATGACTTAAAGTCAGAATCTGGACTCGATTATTGATAATTACTTAAGCTCTGTCTTTAAGTTTGAATTAAGACTTGAGAAATGATCAAAAATCTGAATCAGGACTCAAGCATTGATCATTCCTGATGCCACGACTCCAAGGTTGAATAAAGGCTTGAGAAATGACTTCAAGTCTGAATCTGGACTTGATAATTGATCATTCCTGAAGCTCTGACTCCAAGTTTGAATCAAGCCTTGAGAAATGATCCAATGTCTGAATCTGGACTTGATCATTGATCATTCCTGAAGCTCTGACACCAAGTTTGAATCTAGCCTTGAGAAATGATCTAATGTTTGAATCTGGACTCGGGCATTGATCATTCCTAAAGCCATGACTTTAAGTTTAAATCAAGCCTAGAGAAATGATCCAAACTCTGAATCTGGACTCAATCATTGATCATTTCTGAAGCTCTGACTTCAAGTTTGAATCAAGCCTTGTGAAATGATCCAAAGTCTGAATCTGGACTCAAGCAGTGATCATTCCTGAAGCCATGACTTCAAGTTTTAATCAAGCCTTGCGAAATGACTTCAAATCTGAATCTGGTCTAGAGCATTGATTATTCCTGAAGCTCTGACTCCAAGTTTGAATCAAGCCTTGAGAAATGATCCAAAGTCTGAATCTGGACTCGAGCATTGATCATTCCTGAAGCCATGACTTCAAGTTTGAATCAAGCCTTGAGAAATGACTTAAAGTCTGAATCTGGTCTCGAGCATTGATTATTCCTGAAGCTCTGATTCCAAGTTTGAATCAAGCCTTGAGAAATGATCCAATGTCTGAATCTGGACTCAAGCATTGATCATTCCTGATGCCACGACTCCAAGGTTAAATCAAGACTTGAGAAATGACTTATAGTCTGAATCTAGACTCAGTCATTGATCATTCCTAAAGCTCTGACTTCAAGTTTGAATCAAGCCTTGTGAAATGATCCAAAGTCTGAATCTGGACTCAAGCATTGATCATTCCTGAAGCTCTGATTCCAAGTTTGAATCAAGCCTTGAGAAATGATCCAATGTCTGAATCTGGACTCGAGCAATAATCACTCCTGAAGCCATGATTCCTAGTTTGAATGGAGCCTTGAGCCTTGAGCAAAAGTTTGAATCTAGACTCGAGCATTGATCATTCCTAAAGCCGTGATTTCTAGTTTGTATCAAGCATTGAGCATTGATTAAAAGTCTAAATCTAGACTCGAGCATTGATAATTCCTGAAGTCATGACTCCAAGGTTGAATCAAGGCTTGAGAAAGGACTTAAAGTCTGAATCTGGACTCGATCATCGATCATTCCTAAAGCTCTGACTCCAAGTTTGAATCACGCCTTAAGAAATGACTTAAAGTCAGAATCTGGACTCGATTATTGATCATTACTTAAGCTCTGTCTTTAAGTTTGAATTAAGACTTGAGAAATGATCAAAAATCTGAATCAGGACTCAAGCATTGATCATTCCTGAAGTCATGACTCCAAGGTTGAATCAAGGCTTGCGAAATGACTTAAAGTCTATATCTGGACTCGATCATTGATCATTCCTAAAGCTCTGACTCCAAGTTTGAATCAAGCCTTGAGAAATAATCTAAAGCCTGAATCTAAACTCAATCATTGATCATTCCTGAAGCCATGACCCAAAGGTTGAATCAAGGCTTGAGAAATGGTCCAATATCTGAATCTGGACTCGATCATTGATCATTCCTGAAGCCATTTCTCAAAGATTGAATCAAGGCTTGAGAAATGACTTAAAGTCTGAATCTGCACTCAATCATTGATCATTCCTGAAGCTCTGACTCCAAGTTTGAATCAAGCCTTGAGAAATGATCTAAAGTCTGAATCTGGACTCGATTATTGATCATTACTTAAGCTCTGTCTTTAAGTTTTAATTAAGACTTGCGAAATGATCCAAAATCTGAATCAGGACTCAAGCATTGATCATTCCTGATGCCACGACTCCAAGGTTGACTAAAGGCTTGAGAAATGACTTCAAGTCTGAATCTAGACTTGATCATTGATCATTCCTGAAGCTCTGACTCCAAGTTTGAATCAAGCCTTGAGATATGATCTAATGTCTGAATCTGGACTTGATCATTGATCATTCCTGAAGCTCTGACTCCAAGTTTGAATCAAGCCTTGAGAAATGATCCAATGTCTGAATCTGGACTCGGGCATTGATCATTCCTAAAGCCATGACTTAAAGTTTAAATCAAGCCTAGAGAAATGATCCAAACTCTGAATCTGGACTCGATCATTGATCATTCCTGAAGCTCTGACTCCAAGTTTGAATCAAGCCTTGAGACATGATCCAAAGTCTGAATCTGGACTCGAGCATTGATCATTCCTGAAGCCATGACTTCAAGTTTGAATCAAGCCTTGAGAAATGACTTAAAGTCTGAATCTGGTCTCGAGCATTGATTATTCCTGAAGCTCTGATTCCAAGTTTGAATCAAGCCTTGAGAAATGATCCAATGTCTGAATCTGGACTCAAGCATTGATCATTCCTGATGCCACGACTCCAAGGTTGACTAAAGGCTCGAGAAATGACTTCAAGTCTGAATCTGGACTTGATTATTGATCATTCCTGAAGCTCTGACTCCAAGTTTGAATTAAGCCTTGAGAAATGATCCAAAGTCTGAATCAGGACTCAAGCATTGATCATTCCTGATGCCACGACTCCAAGGTTGACTAAAGGCTTGAGAAATGACTTCAAGTCTGAATCTAGACTTGATCATTGATCATTCCTGAAGCTCTGACTCCAAGTTTGAATCAAGCCTTGAGAAATGATCTAATGTCTGAATCTGGACTTGATCATTGATCATTCCTGAAGCTCTGACTCCAAGTTTGAATCAAGCCTTGAGAAATGATCCAATGTCTGAATCTGGACTCGGGCATTGATCATTCCTAAAGCCATGACTTAAAGTTTAAATCAAGCCTAGAGAAATGATCCAAACTCTGAATCTGGACTCGATCATTGATCATTCCTGAAGCTCTGACTCCAAGTTTGAATCAAGCCTTGAGAAATAATCTAAAGCCTGAATCTAAACTCAATCATTGATCATTCCTGAAGCCATGACTCAAAGGTTGAATCAAGGCTCGAGAAATGACTTCAAGTCTGAATCTGGACTCGATCATTGATCATTCCTGAAGCCATGACTCAAAGATTGAATCAAGGCTTGAGAAATGATCCAAAGTCTGAATCTGGACTTGATCATTGATCATTCCTGAAGCCATGACTCCAAGGTTGAATCAAGGCTTGCGAAATGACTTAAAGTCTGTATCTGGACTCGATCATTGATCATTCCTGAAGCTCTGACTCCAAGTTTGAATCAAGCCTTGAGAAATGATCTAAAGTCTGAATCTGGACTCGAGCATTGATCATTCCTGAAGCCATGACTTCAAGGTTGAATCAAGCCTTGTGAAATAATCCAAAGTCTAAATCTGGACTCAAGCATTGATCATTCCTGAAGCCATGACTCAAAGGTTGAATCAAGGCTCGAGAAATGACATCAAGTCTGAATCTGGACTCGATCATTGATCATTCCTGAAGCCATGACTCAAAGATTGAATCAAGGCTTTAGAAATGATCCAAAGTCTGAATGTGGACTTGATCATTGATCATTCCTGAAGCCATGACTCAAAGGTTGAATCAAGGCTTGAGAAATGATCCAATATCTGAATCTGGACTCAAGCATTGATCATTCCTGAAGCCATGACTCAAAGGTTGAATCAAGGCTTGAGAAATGACTTAAAGACTGAATCTGGACTCGATGATTGATCATTCCTGAAGCTCTGACTCCAAGTTTGAATCAAGCCTTGAGAAATGATCCAATGTCTGAATCTGGACTTGATCATTGATCATTCCTGAAGCTCTGACTCCAAGTTTGAATCAAGCCTTAAGAAATGATCCAATGTCTGAATCTGGACTTGATCATTGATCATTCCTGAAGCTCTGACTCCAAGTTTGAATCAAGCCTTAAGAAATGATCCAATGTCTGAATCTGGACTCGGGCATTGATCATTCCTAAAGCCATGACTTTAAGTTTAAATCAAGCCTAGAGAAATGATCCAAACTCTGAATCTGGACTCGATCATTGATCATTCCTGAAGCTCTGACTCCAAGTTTGAATCAAGCCTTGAGACATGATCCAAAGTCTGAATCTGGACTCGAGCATTGATCATTCCTGAAGCCATGACTTCAAGTTTGAATCAAGCCTTGAGAAATGACTTAAAGTCTGAATCTGGTCTCGAGCATTGATTATTCCTGAAGCTCTGATTCCAAGTTTGAATCAAGCCTTGAGAAATGATCCAATGTCTGAATCTGGACTCAAGCATTGATCATTCCTGATGCCACGACTCCAAGGTTGACTAAAGGCTCGAGAAATGACTTCAAGTCTGAATCTGGACTTGATTATTGATCATTCCTGAAGCTCTGACTCCAAGTTTGAATTAAGCCTTGAGAAATGATCCAAAGTCTGAATCTGGACTTGATCATTGATCATTCTTGAAGCCATGACTGAAAGGTTGAATCAAGGCTTGAGAAATGACTTAAAGACTGAATCTGGACTCGATGATTTATCATTCCTGAAGCTCTGACTCCAAGTTTGAATCAAGCCTTGAGAAATGATCCAAAGTCTGAATCTGGACTCAAGCATTGATCATTCCTGATGCCACGACTCCAAGGTTGACTAAAGGCTCGAGAAATGACTTCAAGTCTGAATCTGGACTTGATTATTGATCATTCCTGAAGCTCTGACTCCAAGTTTGAATTAAGCCTTGAGAAATGATCCAAAGTCTGAATGTGGACTTGATCATTGATCATTCCTGAAGCTATGACTCAAAGGTTGAATCAAGGCTTGAGAAATGATCCAATGTCTGAATCTGGACTCAAGCATTGATCATTCCTGAAGCCATGACTCAAAGGTTGAATCAAGGCTTGAGAAATGACTTAAAGACTGAATCTGGACTCGATGATTGATCATTCCTGAAGCTCTGACTCCAAGTTTGAATCAAGCCTTGAGAAATGATCCAATGTCTGAATCTGGACTTGATCATTGATCATTCCTGAAGCCATGACTCAAAGGTTGAATCAAGGCTTGAGAAATGACTTAAAGACTGAATCTGGACTCGATGATTGATCATTCCTGAAGCTCTGACTCCAAGTTTGAATCAAGCCTTGAGAAATGATCCAATGTCTGAATCTGGACTCGAGCATTGATCATTCCTGAAGCCATGACTTCAAGTTTGAATCAAGCCTTGAGAAATGATTCGAACTCTTTTCGTGAATAAAAATTTTGATAATTGAGGTTATGTTAAAATAATATTTTTTTACCAAGCGATTTCCAATCATTGCAGCCCAAACGTTGACTGAAATGCGCTGTTGAAAACTTCTTGGTGTTGTCAGATGAGGGTTTTCATCAGCCCAAAAATGGAAATTGTGGGTGTTCCACATATCGCTTCTTCGAAAATGCGATTCGTCCGTAAAAATGACGCGTCTCAGGAATGTTCTATCTCTTTCACAAGAACGCACGACCCACCGACAAAACTGCAAGCGTTGTTCAAAATCGCGCGGAAGTAAATTTTGCACTTTTTGATACCTGTATGCATGGTATTTTTCAGCTTTAAGAGTTCTTTGCACTGTACCATACGACAGATCTAATCTGGCTGCCATGTTCCTTATTCCCTCCTCAGGGTTCTCTTCCGCAAATTGAATTATGCGCTCCTCGTTTTGCGGAGTTCTTACATTTCTGGGCCGTCCCGAAGTTTTGTGATTTGGCATTAAATTGCCGTTTTCTCGCGCTCTTGCTACTAATCTGTTTATTGTTTTTCGATTTGGATAAAACTCTCGATTTGGATGGAACTCCCGAAATAACACTGCGGCTTGTTGGCAATCATTATTTGCCCTTCCGTAAAAAATTATCATATCGGTATAGTCCGCAGCCGTATACTCGTTTTGCGGCATTTTTAAAAAATATAAAAATTAAACATATAAAATTTTAAAAAACCATAAAATAACGAACAACAAGAAACATATAAAATTGTAAACACTATAAAATAACGAACAACAATAAACTAAACAAACAATAATAATAAACAATTTTACAATTAAATAATATAAAAAGAAGAATAAAAGAGAAAATAAATAAGCAGCCGCACTTTAGAAATGACACTAAATTATGGGAAGTTAGTAACGTATAAAAAACAAATGAACAAACAATCGAATTTTGATAATAAAAATTGCGAGATATCGAAGATAGATTAATTTAAATTTATTAAGAAAAATTTTATTTTCGCACATATTTCAATTTTATATTTTTATTATTTTTAAATTACTTAAATATGCTTCTCCTGTACAAAAAAGACTTAATATTATTAATAAATAATAAAAAAATATTAGTAATTTATAAAAAATAATTATTATTAAATAATAATAATTATTAATAAATAATAAAAAAATAATTATAATTAATAATACTAAATGTAAAATGGGGTGCCATCTGGTGTCTGTTTTCATTAAACAACACAAATTATATTATCTTTTTTTAAAGAAAATTTGACAATATTTTAATTTTTTCAGGAAATCTAATAAATTCTTTCATTTTATTCAATTAAAAGAAATTGATTCTGGAATCAACCTTGGGGTTGATTTCAGAATCAATTTTTTTTTGGGTCGAAAAATTTTTCGTTCCTTGAATATCATCTGCTCGAATATAACCAACACAAGGTCTAATGGACAAGTGGATAGTGCACTCAACTGCTAACCCGAAAATCGTGGGTTCGATTCCTCGTCGCTTCAAATTTTTTTTTTTCTAAAATTATTATCTGTAAAAAATGTCTTTAAAAAATAAAATTTTTCTTAGTATGAAATTAAGTAGATTAAATTTTTTTATAGTTTTTGATTTTCCAAATAAACGAAAAAAACCTAAAAATTTTTTTTTCTCTACATCATGAATTTTCAATTTTTTAAAAAAACGACCGTCATAACCTGCCATCTGGTGTCTGTTTTCATTAAACAACACAAATTATATTATCTTTTTTTAATGAAAATTTGACAATATTTTAATTTTTTCAGGAAATATAATAAATTCTTTCATTTTATTCAATTAAAAGAAATTGATTCTGGAATCAACCTTGGGGTTGATTTCAGAATCAATTTTTTTTTGGATCGAAAAATTTTTCTTTCCTTAAATATCATCTGCTCGAAAATAACCAATACAAGGTCTAATGGATTTTTTTTTGGTTTGAAAAAGTAGTTTTATTTTGAATTTACAGATATTAGTTTACAAAGAGTAAGGCATAAATCCACTTATAAGACCTTAAACACAATAATATAATAAATGATATGCCATCGTTGATGGGTCTCGTCATTACAAAGTCTAATGGACAAGTGGATAGTGCACTCAACTGCTAACCCGAAAATTGTGGGTTCGATTCCTCGTCGCTTCAAATTTTTTTTTTTCTAAAATTATTATGTGTAAAAAAAAGTCATTACAAAATAGGCTTGCCAACTATAGAAAAAAAAATTTCCAATTTTAAGATTTGAACCCGGGCGGGAAGATTGCGAACTATAGCAAAAAAAATTATTTTATCTACTTAATTTCATACTAAGAAAAATTTTATTTTTTAAAGACATTTTTTACAGATAGATATTTTAGAAAAAAAAAATTTGAAACGACTAGGAATCGAACCCTCGATTTTCGGGTTAGCAATTGAGTGCACTATCCACTTGTCCATTACACTTTGCATTAGTTATTTTCAAGCAGATGATATTTAAGAAACGAAAAATTTTTTGATCCAAAAAAAATGAAAGAATTTATTAGATTTCTAGAAAAAATTAAAATATTAAGATATTGTTATATTTTCTTTAAAAAAATATAATATAATTTGTGTTGTTTAATGAAAACGGACACCAGATGGGCGGTTATGACGGTCGTTTTTTCAAAAATTGAAATTTCATGATGTAGAGAAAAAAAAATTTTTAGGTTTTTTTCGTTTATTTGGAAAATCAAAAACTATAAAAAATTTTATCTACTTAATTTCATACTAAGAAAAATTTTATTTTTTAAAGACATTTTTTACAGATAATAATTTAAAAAAAAAAAAAAATTTTAAGCGACGAGGAATCGAACCCACGATTTTTGGGTTAGCAGTTGAGTGCACTATCCACTTGTCTATTAGACCTTGTATTGGTTATTTTCGAGCAGATGATATTTAAGGAACGAAAAATTTTTCGTTCCAAAAAAAAAATTGATTCTGAAATCAACCCAAAGGTTGATTCCAGAATCAATTTTTTTTTAATTGAATAAAATGAAAGAATTTATTAGATTTCCTGAAAAAATTAAAATATTGTCAAATTTTTTTTAAAAAAAGATAATATAATTTGTGTTGTTTTATGAAAACAGACACCAGATGGCAGGTTATGACGGTCGTTTTTTTAAAAAATTGAAAATTCATGATGTAGAGAAAAAAAAATTTTTAGGTTTTTTTCGTTTATTTGGAAAATCAAAAACTATAAAAAAATTTTATCTACTTAATTTCATACTAAGAAAAATTTTATTTTTCAAAGACATTTTTTACAGATAATAATTTTAGAAAAAAAAAAAATTTGAAGCGACGAGGAATCGAACCCACGATTTTCGGGTTAGCAGTTGAGTGCACTATCCACTTGTCCATTAGACCTTGTATTGGTTATTTTCGAGCAGATGATATTTAAGGAACGAAAAATTTTTCGATCCAAAAAAAAATTGATTCTGAAATCAACCCCAAGGTTGATTCCAGAATCAATTTCTTTTAATTGAATAAAATGAAAGAATTTATTATATTTCCTGAAAAAATTAAAATATTGTCAAATTTTCTTTAAAAGAAGATAATATAATTTGTGTTGTTTAATGAAAACAGACACCAGATGGCAGGTTATGACGGTCGTTTTTTTCAAAAATTGAAATTTCATGAAAAAGAGGGAAAAAATTATCTTTTTTCGTTTTTTTTTAATGATCGAAAAACCTGCAAAATTTTTTTTTATTGAATTTTTTACCCATTAATTTTTTTTTTTTTGAAATAAATTTTTTTTACAGATAATAATAATTAAGAAAAATTTTTTAATCGAAAATAAATTGATTTGAAATCAATTCAGAAATTGATTCCAGAATCAATTCTTAATTATAAAATATTAGTTCATTTATTACTTTTCAAAAAATTACGAAAATAATTTAATATCAAAAAATATTTTCAAACGGAAAAAAATGTAAACAAGTTAACCCTATTTATCTTTAAATTTTTTTTTCTTTAAATCATATTAATAATTTTGTACTTACTTTTTTTGTTGATCAATTTTTCACACTTCATAAATATCAGTAAAAGATTTTTTTTTAATTTAGGCACAGAATAATTTTTCAAAAAACTACACATTTAATTAGGTTATTAAATGTGTTGTTTACATTTCAAACTGACACGCGAGTTTGTTTTGACATTACATACAAACTTTCGCATGCGAAGTTGGCTTCAGGAGAAGTTATGAAATTTTTTTTCAGCTATTATTTTTTTATCGTCAACACATCCGGCCGCGAAATGGCGGCTCTCTCATTGGACCAAAAAGTTAAATTTTTAATTTCATCCCATTTAAAATCTATTGGGTCAATCAAAAAAGTAAATTATACATTTTTTCCACAATCCAACAAACTTTCCGTACATATAGTGGGGGACACTTATTCTGAATCACCCTGTATATATATATATATATATATATAAAATGATTGAAAGATGTGGGATTTATTTATGAACCCATTTAAATTCTTATATATGCTATTGAATATATCACAAAGGTCGAAGGATATACGATGAGGAATTTAAACTCGCAGATCGAACACAAACCTGCGATTTCAGTGTATATACATGTATGTTGAACAATCGTGGTAAAAAGTACATGTGGTAGCGTGTCGCCGGTAAATTGATGCCTGTCGCAAAATTGCTCGATGTAAGTGTGATGTTTGGTAAAATGCATAATTATCACCCTCTGCTTTGACGGCGCGCTTGAAACACGGAGTGGCACGTCATGGCGCGAATGCAATATATATATATAAAGAGGTCCCACCAACTAAGAAACTATTTTCCCGCATGTTCCCACGAAAGTCCATGGCAAAATAACATTATAAAAACATGGCTTTCCCTTAGAACAATTTATCTATTATCATTCATTTAAATAAATTTACAATTAATTCCTTTACAATAATGGTGAAGTTATTAATAATGACATTTGTGAAATTGTGGTATATATTATAGGTATAATGATGAAATCAGGAAGTTTTTTTCATAAATATTATCATATAGTCATTTGAGTTTTATTAAGAAAGAATCAGGAGGTCGATTATGTAAATCCATTTCCACGTCCACTATTTCAATTTTCATTTATACTTCTACTATTTCTAATTTTCAATTTCACTTCCATTTTAACTTCCAATTTTTCTAATATCCACTTCCATTTCTACTTACACTTTCCAATTTTCATTTCCACTTTTCTAATTTCCACTCCTATTTCCACTTTCTACAATTTCAATTCCTATTACCATTTCCTCTTTCACCTTTTCTTGTTTCCACTTTTCTAATTTTCATTTCCACTTCTTTTTGAAATTCCACTTTTTCCACTTTACATTACAGCTTTTATTTCCACTTCCTAATTTTTTAGTTTCCGCTTCCATTTTTCTTTCCACTTTTTCCAAATTTAAATTTCTATTTTTACCAATATCTACACCTATTTTCAGTTCCAATTTTTTTATTTTCCACTCTCATTTCCATTTCTACTTTTTCTAATTTCTACTCTTACTTTTATTTACAATTTGACTTTTTTCTATTAAATCAATACTGTATTCCTACTTTTTCCAATTATCATTTCCTTTCACACGTTTTCTAATTTCCATTTCCCCTATTTCCAATCTTTATTCCCACTTCCTTTTTCACTTTTTCTAATTTTTATTCCTACTTCCACTTCCTCCTTTTCTTGTTTCCACTTTCATCAATTATCATTTCCAATTTCATGCCCACTTCCACTTTATCTCATTTCCATTTCCATTTCTACTTTTTCCAATATCATTTCCCGCTTCTACATTTTCTTATTTTTGACATTTCCATTTTCACTTTTTCTAACATTCGTTCCCGTTTCTACGTTTTTTAATTTTTTTACATTTCCATTTCCACTTTTTCTTTTTTCCACTTTTCCAATTCTCATTCACACTTTTATTTAAACTTCCACTTTTTCTAAATTACATTCCTACTTCCATTTCCACTTCCTCTTTTTCTAATTTTCGCTTCCATTTCTCTTTCCACTTTTTTCAAATTTTCATTTTCATTTTTACAAATATCTATACCTATTTCCAGTTCTAATTTTTTTCTTTTCCACACTCTCATTTCCATTTCTACTAATTCTAATTTCTACTCTTACTTTTATTTCAAATTTGACTTTTTTATATTCAATCAATACTTTCATTCCTACTTTCATTTCCACTTCTACCATTTCTTGTTTCCACTTTAATCCATCCAGAAATTTAAAAGAAAATTGGAAAACGTGCAAGTGGAAATTAAAAAAGTCGAAATGGAAAATTTAAATTAGTAAATAGGAAAATGGGAGTGGAAAAAAGAAAGGAAAGAAGTGGAATTGTAAATTAAAAAAGTACAAAAGGAAATTAGAATAAGTGGAAATGGAAATGGAAATGGGAGAAGAATTACAAATTGGAGAATGTGGAAATACGAATGTAATTTTCAAAAAGAAAAAAGGAAAGGGAAATGGAAGTTGGAAAAAGTGGAATTGGAAATTAAAGTGTTAGTGAAAATTGACAAAACTGGAACCGGAAATGGAAGTGAGTATAGATATTGGTGAAAATGGAAATGAAAATTTGGAAAAAGTGAAAAGGGAAATAGAAGCGGAAATTAAAAAAAAAGAGAAAGTGGAAATACGAATGGAATTTTCAAAAAGTTGAAATTAAAGTGTTGGTGAAAATTGGAAAAAGTGGAATTGGAAATTAAAGAGTTGGTGAAAATTAGAAAAAGTGGAACTGGAAATGGAAGTGTGAAAGAAAATTAGAATAAGTGGAAATGGAAATAGAAATAGGAAAAGAATTGCAAATTGGAGAATGTGGAAGAAGGAAAGGAATGTTTAAAAAGCGGAAAGGAAAGGGAAATGGAAGTTAGAAAAAGTGTAATTATAAATTGTAAGAGTTAGTGAAAATTGGAAAAAGTGGAACCGGAAATGGAAGTGGGAGAGGAAATTAGAATAGATGTGTGGAATAGAATTACAAATTGGAGAATGTGGAAATGGGAATCGAATTTTTAAAAAAGTGGAAGTGGAAAGTAGAAAAGTCGAAGTGGAAATTGTAAAAAAGGAAAAAGAAAAATAGGAGTGAAAATCAGAAATGGAGTAAGTGAGATTGGAAATTGGAAAAAGTAGAAATTGAAGTGGAAAAGGAAAATAGAAAAAATGAAAGTGGGAATAGAATTACAAATTTGAGAATATGAAAATGGAAGTGGGAATGGAATTTAAAAAGAGGAAATGAGAGTGAAAATTGGAGAAAGTGGGAATGGAATTTAAAAAGAGGAAATGAGAGTGAAAATTGGAGAAAGTGGAAATGGAAATGCAAAATGAAAAAAGTGGCAGTGGAAATGGAAGTTGGAATGGAAATTGGAGAAAATGGGAATGGAAGTGATAGTGGATATTAGAAACAGTGGAAGCGAAAATAGAATAGGGAATACAAATTGGAAAATGTGGAAATAAAAAAAGGTAGAAGTTGAAATTGAAATAAAAATGTAAATTGGAAAAAGTTGAAGTGGAAAATGAAGTAGAAATGGAAATGGAAATTGGAAAAAGCTTAAGTGGAAATGGATTTACATAATCGATTCCAAGTATAATAACAAACAAAAATTGTAAGGATACAAATTCCGAGAATTCGGGAAAAGTAGAAAAGGAACAGGAAACTTGACAGTCAAAATAGGTGATAAAATGATGACCTGGATTGGATCGACTTATCGAGAAACAGATTGTGGTTTATGAAAACCGTTGTGATATAAATAAAGTAGTTTAACGTTCAATAATTTCCCAGTTAATCCCTAACGTTGTCAGTATAAGGTCACTCCTAAACTATATATATATTATATACATTAAGATCCTTATAACATTAAGCCTCCTTTAACTCAGCATTTGAAAATTACTCCTGAAATTGCTTCACGCATAGAAAATAGACCTAAACACTCGTGTAAAATCAACTCTCGTCAAATACGGTCTGGCTAAATTGTTTCTTGGAATTTGAATTTGCATATATGAAACGTACAAACATTTATATACATATATAACTCATATGTGTTGAATTAGTAGGAAAAGTTTATTACCATGCCAAAGTCATCTATTTGAGCCCAAAGAACGATTACTTTAAATTCTTTTGTTTTACTCCAATTATAGGCTTACAAGTTCTTTTCCATATATAGTTATATGATATTTATTATACATTAAACTTAATAATGTTTATATATCATTAAAAAATGAACACACGATAATTTCTGAAATCAAGTAAATTATTTAAAAAATGAAATAAAACGAGCGATATGATTTTTTTTTAATTCTTTGCTATACTTTTACTTATATATGAAGGAACAATTTATATATCCTCTACTGCGTGCCACGCATCGTGCTTACGATTACACTAATTGCGAAGGTAATGAAAAGGTCAGAGGTGCGAACGACAGCGATCTATCGATCAATCGCAGTGGGGAACAGAGAAAAAAAAAAAAAAACTCTAATTGTACGCCGGGGGTGAGTGGTTTTCGTGTCGCGCCCCACCTCCCGTTTATCAGTATGTAATTAATGTTAATTATACATCTTACGATCGATCTGAGCTTAACTCACTGCCGAGGGGCCTTCCGTCAAACAAGCCATAAGCAGCGATTGTTATCGATTATATTGAAAAATTATTATTACCATTTCATGTGAATATCGCGAGGTACACCATTCAGTTCATATTCTGTTGCAAAGTCTTATATTTTTATTTAAAAATACATTTATTGTATCTTAAAAATAAAAACGTTTATATTTTAAATCATTGTATATCTAATAAATAAAATGTGGGATTTTATTGCTCTTTTTAAATGTTGAAACATAATTCTCATTTTGAAACTGTTATGGATCGAATGAAGTAATGCGTAAAAAAAATGTGCGACAAAAAAAAAGAGTGAAACATTAGTGTCATGGCTTGAATATAAGTCTCGCTTTAATGTATATAAGATAGATGATCAAGTCTTGACCCTAAGAAGAAGGGAAGCTGGTAGTAGCGTGTGTGTGGTCTATTGTCACCGTTCCGTTATACAGAAAAAAAAATTTTGTTCACATTGACCTTCATCAGGCAAAACTTAAAGACCTTTTGATATGAATAACACTCTTCAAATCATTTTATTCATTATATAACATCTCCTCATAGAATATATATGTATTTACAAAGATTTTTTTTTCTGCTTAAACGTATGTACGAAAATTTAATTTAGTATACAGTTAGATTTGTAATTATAATGAATTGTAATTATGAAAAAAAAAACTGTCAACATTAGAGAGTTTTTCTTAGAAGCTCAAGTTAATTTCAAATTTACGCGGGCGTTTAGTGGCGCCATCTGTGAAAAGAGTTGCGCATAGCCAGTTTCATTAGCTAGAACGTGGGACTTTTCTCTACTATACTTTTTCTTAGTTCACGTAAGTGTGACGCATTTCTATTATATTTACAAACTTGATTTAATTAATCCGAAATCATCAAAGTGTAATAACAGTTTTTTTTTTGATAATAAAAAGTTAATCTAATTTGAATTAAGAAAATAATAAAATTGTAATACAAGAAATTTTACTTTTTGAAAAATTAAATTAAGAAATAAATATAAAGCAAAAAAACTGTTTTTAATTTTACCTAATTAATTAGAAATTCTTTATCAAGGTAAAACTATCACTGAACAAAACCTAAAATTTCTTTACCATAATGTCCCTTTTCTCCGGAAAGTGTATAATTTTTTTTTTTGTCGTCAGTCCAACACGGGACATTTGGTACAAGTTTAACTTATATGACAAGCTTCTACGAATCTGCATTAAACTATAAACTATAATCGTAAAAGAAAACATTTTAAATATAGATCTTCTGAAATATGCTCTGAAAAAATAGTAACTATGTCGCAATGTTCTTAAAAAAAATATATATATATATATATATATATTCACCCAAAAATTCTTTTTATAAAATCACACGCAAAAACACTTTCAATTCTCAGGTATAAATATTTGTTTGACGAAGATATGTGTATGTGTATCTATATAAATTAGTTCAATTTCCTGTTTTTGTAAATTTGAAAGATCTTGTAATTTCAAGAAAAATATATGTGAAAATTTAATATATATCAGCATTAGAGATACCAAAAGTGAAAATGTCGAAGATGTGAGTCTGGCAAGTGTCTCTTGTCACTTTTTGCTATAGAATTAACGTCTCGCCACAATAATAAACCGCGATTCTATACATTATAAACATATGTATCTCAATAAATTTCTGTAATTTTCTTCAGTTGCCATACGTTGATATACATATATGTATATATATATTCAATAACAGGACGGTCGTTCATGTCATGAGAAACAGGCAAATATTATTCCCCCGTTACCATAAGCAGACCACCGGCAAATGTGTATAAAGTTAAATTGTAATTTATAATGATTATAATACCGAATGTTTATTTTCATTTTCATAAAGTAAAATTTGAATAAATTATTTAATAAGATGTACAAGAAAATTATTTTTTTTAGTATATTTAAAAAAAGAAATGAAAATTTATTCATTTATGATAGCCGCGGTCGTTTTGTTTTTACCAATTTCCTCTACAATTAATAATTTCCAAAAAAAAAAGGAAAAAAATAATATAATGACATGTTAATTACGTCCTGCCGCCGTCAGATGGCAGAAGCATGCAGAGAGCACAAAATAGCAGCTGTTATGTATTACTTTTCTAATTTTCGTTTTTCAATGGCGTTTTTTGTATGGATTTGCAGAGATTTAGGAAATTTATAAGATAAGGATCCTTTGAATTTTGGCCGATTTTGTAAAAAGTTTCCTTGTTTCAAGAAAAAAGTATTTTAAAATCAATGTTTATCATTTTTACGTTCAGGAATTTCAAAGACCGTTCGATACTCTTAAAAAATTATACCTAATTTCATAAGAAAAACACGATAATTAGAAAAGTAATAAATAACAGCTGCGACTTTGTGCTCTCTGCACGCTTCTGCCATCTGACGGCGGCAGGACGTAATTAACATGTCATTATATTATTTTTTTCCTTTTTCCAGTAAATTATTAATTGTAGTTGTTGAATTTTTGTCATTTTAAATTTTCAAATCGACTTTTTTCAAAAATGTCTCCACAAAAGATTTTCGTTTTTATTAAAAAAATGATGTATTTATGATCTATAATTGAAATCAAGAAGAAAATCCCAGGTGCCAGAACATTTAGATTAAATCGGTTTAAAAAACACCGTGTACCTATATGTTAATAATTTCTGTACATTCATCCCAGAATTTTCCTCGCATGTAATTTTTTATAATAATAATAATAATTATTTAAAATTTTCTAATTAATATTTTAGTATTTATAAATTCGAAAATTAATTAACAAAAATTCACACTTTTAATAAATAAATGTAAATGTCATGAAAAAAAAGTCTAAATCTATATTTCGCAGCCATTTTGAAGGGTGCGGGTTTCTTTCTATACAGAGGTACATTTTGTGTGCACGTGATCCTTTGTCGGTATTTTATGATTGGATTTGGATAATTAATATGGAAAATAATATTGGTCTGATATCGAATTCCATAAATAATTCCAATATAATAATGATCCCTTACTCCTAGCAATATTCTGCATATATATATTTGTACGCATACATGTTATATATGAAAATTATTAAATTAATATAAAAATTAAATTTACTCAATTAAAGAGAATGTATTACATGCGTATATACAGATTAATAATTTTCTATCTGTAAAAGACAGATGTCTATTAATTTTTTTTTAAAAGATAATATTAAAAAAAATATATTCAAATAAAAAAAAAATTCAATTTTTAATTAATAAACACTTTATGTTTTTTGTTACAGTGGCCAAATTGGTTTTTACGACCAGAAATCCCAGTAAGTGTTCCTCTCTCGAATCAGGTGTCAAATTCCAATTTCACATTGACGAGTTCAACATTGTCGAGAAATCATCAAGACACTACGAAATTATCTCAAGCGTCATCTCTGAATAGCAGCAAAGTCCATGGACAGACACCAAGAATTTGCACGGTATGTACATACACTAAATTAATTTAAATAATAATTATTATATTATACAGGGATTAATTTTCTAATCTATAATTATTTACTTTAACTCGAAATTAATTATGTAATTATCACTATAAATTATAGTGAATGAATTAAATTACATAACTGAGAAAAATATTTCATTTCAGCAACCAAAATTTGGTTGGGCGAGCAAAAATTTTTTTTTTTTGGTATTTAAAACTATTTGGTTGTCGTAACCAAATTTTGGTTATGACAAAAAACGATCATTTGGGTTTTCAGACCAAACTATTTTGTTGTGTTAATCAAATTATTTTGGTTGTCGTACCCAAATTTTGGATGGAAAAATATTCAATCAAATAATTTTATTGGCTTAACCAAATGTTTTTGGTTGAGAACTCTACAATTTTGTTTCAGCCAACCAAAATTTGGTTACGACAACGAAAATTGACCAATCAAACGATTTTGTAGCAAATATAAAAAATTTTTTTTTTCTAACGCACCTATTACAATAAATATTTTTAGGCACAGATTTATTGTATGCATAAAAAAACTATAGGAATTGGTCCACTCATTACTATACAATCCCCTAATATAAATATTCTAAAATTATTTAATCAAAATTAATAATTTAATATGTAGGTATTATTAATTCCAGTGTTTATAGTTGAATGAAAACTTTTGTACAAATATACTACTAATTAGCAGTATAAATATGAGAAACATTTGCTCGCATATACAGTATATTATATTACCAAACTGTACCACTTAAAAATAATGTTTACGAATGTATTAGTACAATTTTGTGCAGTATATACACTTATGAATTTTTGCTCATGTCATTATTAAATTAAGATAATTCGTTTCCTATTTCTTTTTTATGAACGAACATCATTTACTATATATATATATGATTACAAAGCATAAATTTTGACTTGAAAAATGGTTTCCGCAGTCTATATTGATTTTAGAAATTCTATTTGCTGAGTTCATAAAAATAAGATGTAACAGCGCGCTTTATGCTTTAATATTAAATTCGTTACGGATACTTTGCGGCTTTATGTGGCCCTGTGAATGGTGTAATATACGAGGGCGGTTTATTTCGACGGCCCCCCCCCACCCCTTAACATAATGAGCTTTTTATTTCGCGCTCATCGTGAGCGCGAGAAGACAAACTGTGGAAGCTGTTTAAACAACCGTGAAAAAAGATTTCGAAATGGTTTGGCACTTTAGAAAAAAAAAAAGGAAAAAAATAATTTATCCCCTTTTTTGCCTTTCTCTAAAGTGCCATAGATTCCACACGAATTCGCAAAACCACGACAATGGACTAGATCACCGTGCGCCACAAGGTGATTTAAAAAAAATGAATTTGCACTTGAAAATTCTTTTTGATTATGATTCTTAGATGAATAACAAACATTTCTCAATAGTTTTTAAAATCAATTTACGTGCCCGATTTAAAAAAAAATTAGTTTTTATATAAAAAACAGTAATTTTATGGGGAATCAGAATTTATTTAATGTAATGAATACTGTAATAAATGATAAAATAATTACTTATTTTTAATTTTACATATAAATAATTATATTGCTGTAGTGTTTGTATCCGATTTTAAAAAATTAAATTATAATGTTAAAAGAACGATTTTAAGAGTGACAAAATTTATTTAAGAGAGTTGAATGGTCTCTGAAATTTTTTTGGCAAGAAGAGACCTTTAATTATCGCTCTATAAAAACGGCACTAAACGTGAAAATGATAAACATTGATTTTAAAATACTTTCTTCTTGAAAGACGGACACTTTTTTACAAAAGCAGCTAGAGATTCTTATCTTATATAAATTTCCTAAATCCGAAAGATTATGCGAATCCATACAAAAACACGATTACAAAACGAAAAGTAATATAATGAGGGGTTCATTACCTCCTGTCGCCGTCAGATGGCACCAGCATGCAGGGCGCACAAAGTCGCAGCTGTTATTAGATTACTTTTCTACTTTTTGTTTTGCAACCATGTTTTTCTATGGATTTGTACCGTCTTTTGGATTTAGGAAATTTATAAGATGAGGATTTTGGCTGATTTTGTTAAAAGTGTTCGTGTTTCGAGAAAAAAGTATTTTAAAATCAATACTATTTCACGTTGAGAGCGATAATAATTAAAACTCTCTTCTTGCTAAAGAATTTCAGATACCGTTCGACACTCTTAATGCATAAATATAAAAACAAAACAAGAAAATAACTTCAATGTTAATAAATTTATATGAACCCAAATCTAAAACATCTATTATCTATACGCATATAAGTATACATTAAATAAATTCTGGTTCCTCATAAAACAGTATTTTTAAATATTTAAAACTCAATTTGTTTTAAATTGGGCACGTAAGCTGATTTTAAAACCTAAATGGTTTTTATTTATTTAAGAACCATAATCAAAAAGAATTTTTAAGTGCCAACTCATTTTTATTTAAACCTCCTTCTGGCGCACCGTGAGATACTAGCTTTTCTTTTTTAAAGAAAGAGAAAAAAGGGATATTGATTTTAAATGGAAATTTTTTTAAAATGAAAAAATGGGAAGGTAAAAGAAAGTTTACACTAAAGACAAAGTAGGTTTTAGATTGAGATTAATACCTTAAATGTAGAGTCAATAAAGGGTCAAAAAGGATCAAAGTAAGTTTAAGATAAGGACCAAGTAGGTTTAATGTACGGTTAAAGTAGAACCAAAGCAGAATGTAGAGTCAAACCAGAGTCAATGTAGAGTTAATATAGAGTCAGTGTATAGTCAATGTAGAACCAATGTAGGGTCAATATAGCATTAATGTAGAATCAATGTAAGATCAATGTAGAGTTAATGTAGAATTAATATAGAGTTAACGTAAAGTTGATGTAGAGCCAATGTAGAGGCAATGTAGAGTAAATGTAGAATTAATATAGAATCAATATACAATTAATATAAAGTTGATGTAGAGCTATTGTAGAGTCAGAATTGCACTGAGTCGTCTAGACCGACTGGGATATCTGAGTCCTTAAGGACTATACTCCTGATGTTAATAAAGTCAAAGTAGAGCCAATGTAAAGTCAATGTAGAGTCAAAATAGTCTGAATCAATATCGAATTAATGTAGAATCAATGTAGGATCAATGTAGATTCAATATAAAATTAATGTAAAGGCAATGTAGCATTAATGTAGAATTTATTATATAGAATCATTATAAAGTTAGTATAAAATAAATGTAGAGCTAATGTTGAGTCATTGTAGAGCCAATATAGAGTCAATTGCTCATGCTCTAAAAGAGAAAGAAGACCGAAGTCTTTGGGCATCTGGGACCTAAGGTAGAGGACTATAATCCCCGGTGATAAAGCCAATGTAGTGTTAATGTAGACTTAATGTAAAGTTGAGGTAGTGCTAATGTAGAATCAACGTAGAGTTAATGTAGAATTAATAGAGAATCAATATAGAGTTAATGTAAAGTAGATGTAGAACTGATGTAGAATCAATATACACAGTAAAAAGGAAGTCTTATTTGAAGGCAGAAACGGTGTCTTATTTTGAGATGCAACATTTTTAAGGCAACTTTGTTGATTTTACGCAATGCAATTTCCATTATAGAATGTAGGATCAATGTCGAGTCAATGTAGAATCAGTAGACAATTAATGTAAAGTTGATGTAGAACGAATGTAGATTCAATGTAAAGACAATATAGAATTAATGTAGAGTCAATGTAGAATTAACATAGAATCAATATAGAGTTCACGTTAAGTTGATGTAGAGCCAGTGTAGAGTCAATGTAGAGTCCATGTAGAGTCAATGTAGAGTCAATGTAGAGTCAATGTAGAGATAAAATAGAGTTAAAATAGAGTCAATGTAAAGGTGAAAAGAGTTATATAAGAGTCAATATAAAGTTAAAAAAAGATTTAATGTAGAGTCAAAATAAAGTGTGAGTAGCTTTAAGGATGATTCACAGTAGGCCTTATGTAATATCAAAGTATTTCCAAGAATGGTAGAAATAGTTTTAACTCAGAAACAAACTATATTCAAGGTAGATATTGCAAGTAAATTTTGATATAGGTTTAATACCTAATACATCTTCAAATAAAGGTTAAAGAAGTTTTAGTCTAACATCAAAGTAGATTTAATGTATGGTTCATGTATATTAAATCAATTATTTTCTATTTACCGTAATTTTTTCCACTCTCTCGAATGTATGTGATATCAAATTACTAATTAATTTTTAAGTTAAAGTCAGTAATTGAGAAACACATTGTCGACTTTTAATACACAAGTATATATCAGAAGAGCTGAAAAGTTGTAACTTGAAAATAGAACGATCGCGAAAAGTGAAGTAACGCCCTTAATGGCCAGCGACACGGCACAGAAAACCGTATATATATGTATATACCTACCGTGCTAACTGGTCGATATTCAATTTACAGTTTTGTCACAATGGTATTGCGTTTCGGAGAACGAAGCCGCCTGCTGGAAGTCGTTCGTCAACGTCGACGAAAGCGTCGAAGTGAATTACATAAGGCTGAATGGGGCGTCTATATAGTTAAACGACTACTGTCACTGCGCTCGTTAGTCCACACTATATTTAAAAGATGAAGTGATATACGTGTGACAGGGCAGAAAAAAAATTGCGTTAAAATTTAATAGCAATGTTCCGCAGTTGAACATTGTCTTGATATTATTAAAGTCAGCTTTAAGATTTATTTCCTGTCTTTAATTTTTAAATTTGAGAAATTAAAATAAAAAAATTTTTTTGTTCAGTATTTAATTATTTATTAATACACAGTTAATTTGAAAATATTGAATTAATACAAAATTTTTATATTAATTTAATAATTTTTTTTTTTTATCAATTTGATATACTTATAAATTAACTGTGTAAAATAATTAGAATTTTCAATTTAAAAAATATATATGAGACACCAAAAAAAAAAAAAAAAAAAAAAAACCTCATGTAAAAAGTTTCAGGCAAATCTGATCAAATTTTTATATTTTTGAGTGCCATTTTGGATCCGATATTTTGAATTTTCAAAAACCAACTTGAAATTCGTATTTAGCGATCTCAAAAACTCACATGTAAAATGTTTCAGGAAAATTTGATCAAATTAAAGTTTGGGTGCCATTTTGGATCCGACATTTTGAATTTTGAAAAACTGACTTTAAATTCGCCAGCAGCGACCCCGAAAAGCCCCGAGTAACAATTTGCAAGCAAATATGTATAATTTTTGAAAAATCGTCTACCGTATTGGATCCGCCATTTTGAATTTTCCAAATCTGACGTCGGATTTGTAATTAGTGACCCAAAAAACCTAAGAATACCCAGTAATAGTTAAATTAAATTAATTACTTTTTTTGTACTGTATACTCAAATTTTCCCTGTTCAAAAAGATATATATATGTCACGACGCGACTTTTTGTGGGCTATTTATGTACCTTAGAGTGTTAAAAGATTAAATATTTTTTTTGCAATTATATATTTACAAAATATTACAATTATAATTTAGAATTAAAATATTGCATATCCTGCTATTAAATCTTGTTTTTTATGGAACTTAAGTATAGCTGGGTCTCTCGGACCCAGTTTGTCAAAATATAAACTCAGGCACATGATGGTTAATATGGCTTGTCTGAATAATTTAAATAATTTTTGAAGTTTCTACAACAAAAATTATATTTTTTTTTTTGTTTGTATTTTTTTATTTCAGGCGCCATATTTATATTTTCAAAAACGGCAAATGAAACTAGACATCATATAACACGGTGAGCCAGAAGGTGGTTTAAATAAAAATGAATTGGCACTTAAAAATTTCTTTTGATTATGGTTCTAAGATGAATAAAAAACTTTTCTCAATAGGTTTTAAAATCAGCTTACGTGCCTAATTTAAAACAAATTGAGTTTTAAATATTTAAAAATAGTATTTTATGAGGAACCCGAATTTATTTAATGTATACTTATATGCATATAGATAATAGATGTTTTAGATTTGGGTTCATATAAATTTATTAACAATGAAGTTATTTTCTTGTTTCGTTTTTATATTTATGCATTAAGAGTGTCGAACGGTATCTGAAATTCTTTGGCAAGAAGAGAGCTTTAATTATCGCTCTGAACGTGAAATATGGTTTTATATTGTTTGATTTTAAAATACTTTTTTCTCGAAACACGAACACTTTTAACAAAATCAGCAAAAATCCTCATCTTATAAATTTCCTAAATCCAAAAGACTGTACGAATCCATAGAAAAACATGGTTGCAAAACAAAAAGTAGAAAAGTAATCTAATAACAGCTGCGACTTTGTGCGCCCTGCATGCTGCTGCCATCTGACGGCGGCAGGAGGTAATGTACCTCTCATTATATTACTTTCCGTTTTGCAATCGTGTTTTTATATGGATTCGTATAATCTTTAGGATTTAGGAAATTTATATAAAATAAGGATCTCTAGCTGCTTTTGTAAAAAGTGTCCGTCTTTCGAGAAGAAAGTATTTTAAAATCAATGTTTATCATTTTCACGTTTAGTGCCGCTTTTATAGAGCGATAATTAAAGGTCTCTTCTTGCCAAAAAATTTCAGAGACCATTCGACTCTCTTAAATAAATTTTGTCACTCTTAAAATCGTTTTTTTAACATTATAATTTAATTTTTTAAAATCGGACACAAACACTACAGCAATATAATTATTTATATATGTAAAATTGAAAATAAGTAATTATTTTATCATTTATTACAGTATTTATTAGATTAAATAAATTCTGATTCCCCATAAAACACTGTTTTTATATAAAAACTCAATTTTATTTAAATCGGGCACGTAAACTGATTTTAAAAACTATTGAGAAATGTTTGTTATTCATCTAAGAATCATAATCAAAAAGAATTTTTAAGTGCCAATTCATTTTTATTTAAACCACCTTCTGGCGCACCGTGATAAGCTACAATTTCAAGTAACGAATGATTTTTTAATATTAAACAAATTTTGGACAGTAAGGGGTGTCCGTTTGGCAGAGAATGGCCCATATATACAACAGTTATCAGTAGAGGATTTAAAATCACAAAAAACATAAAAAAAAATTGATATCGGTCTACCATACCGGGAAAAGGATTAATGGCAACTTTTTAACACTTATAGTTCAGTTTAAAGTCGGTTTAAAGGTTAATGTATAAAGAATCTATATTCTATGGTAACATATATTATATTTCCACTCGAGATAATCGTTTTACTACCGTAAGGGAGGATGAAGGGGGGAATCGGGTGGAGCAGAAAGGTATATATAGAGAAAGATGATCATCATAGTGATGATTGGTGACCAAGGTGATGGCTATAATGACTATACGAGCGCGGTCCACTTTTTGTCGTCATATATATATATCCAATGAATACAGTTGGATATACGGTATATATATATATATATATGTTATATGAGTGCGCGAGTGAGGAAATTATGAGCAGCGGGTCGTCATAACGGAATCGCACTTTTGTCACAGAAAAATTTCATACCGAGAAATGAGCCATCTAATGTCCACTCAACGATGTTCATTTAATGCGCAGGTGCTCAAGAGTATATAACTCACGGCAATTCTTCTCAAGTTTCACCGTCAATTTTAAACTTAATAAGTTTTGCCATCGGGGGGAAAAGAAAAGAAAAAAAAAAAAAAGTAAACTGCATTTTTCTCCTAATGACAAAATTGCAAATAATCGTGCATTGATGCGTTTTATAAAAGATTTTATAAGATTTAAATTGAAAATTCTTGACATTCTAGAGACATGTATTCATTGAAATTTAATTTAGATAGATCTGATTTTTCAAATATTTCAATTACGATTAACATAAAATTTAATGCACGGAGAAAAATGGAAAAATGAATAAAGTAAATTTTACTACTTTAAAAGTAAAACCGGAACTGTGTCCGCAGTTTCTGCGCATTTCTAGCAATATTAACTCCAAAAATAGTAAAATTTACTATGTCAGGAGTAAATTTTACTATTTCTGGAGTAAAAATTGCTTGAACTGTGCAGGAACGATGGACAGTTCCGATTTTACTTTTAAAGTATAGTAAAAGTTACTTTATTCGTTTTTTCATTTTTCTCCGTGTGACTTAGATAATCCAGTGAATTTTAATTCAGTAAGTTTTATGTTGAATATGATATTTAAAACAAATAAGTTTTATGCTAATTGTACGATTTATGTCAAGTGACATTTATGTCAAGTCAATTTTATGTGAAATGATGTTTATGGCAAATTAATTTAATGACATAAGTGTAAGATTTAAATGAAAAGTGAGTTTTATGTTAAATGAGATTTATGTCAAGTGGGATTTAAAAAATATTAATACTTTAAAAATTCTTCTTTTTTTTTTGTTAATTTAAAATAAATTTACAAATTTTAAAATAATTTTATACAAATTTCACTCAAAATTCGTTTTATTTTTCTTGGGTTTTTTTATAATTAAGAATTGATTGACAACTACCTAATCAGTTAATAATAAAAATTCCTCAAGTTTTTTTTTTTGCTTACTATAAATTCTTGTAATTAAGAATGGGACAAAAGAGTTTTGTGAACGCATATATATATATATATATATAACTAGTAGGCGCATTAGTGTTAGTTATTTGGTTAGGCGCAGCAAAAAAAACTCAATTCACCGCTTCTTTTAACGATGTTCTTGAGAACAAAAAAAACTCGATCTATCAAATTGTCATTCTCGCAGTGGCCTTTCTATTTCATAACTCCATCATCTTATTACTAATAAGCAATTTTCTTTGAGCGTTCATCTTGGGTATTAACTATATCTATATTTATTATTATTATTATTACTTTTATTATTATTATTATTTGAGAGATAAAAATTAAATCCAACTGGTGACTGGTCAAAAATTGAACATTTAATTTCTTATACATATGCGGTTCAAGGTAGAGGGAATTAATAAAAATTGGTTTTTTTTTTTTTGTTGTAACAATGAAATTATTTTTTTTTGTTGGAATCGATTTTTTTTTTGTGTTGCAAGATATAAGTTTTTTTTTACATCTGATTGGCATTTTGGTATCAAAATATAATTTGAGGTGTGCATCTACAACTAGAAGCAACTACGTGGACAATTAAAGATTCGAGACAGGCAATCGGATAGATATATATATATATATATATATAATAACCATTGGATTTTGTTGCTTCCTTTATTAGGGTCTCTTTCTTTCTCTCTTTGAGAGTGAGTTTACTAATAAGTCATTTGCCGCTCGTTGGATGTCGCCGCCTGGTATAAGGGTTCCCTTGTTGCGACATAGAGCGACGTTTCATTAACCTAAGATTCTTTATCATCTTCGTTAATTATTTCCAAGAAATGATACTAATCCAGACAGAATATTCCAAACGAATATATATATATATATAAAGTATATATGCGATTTTTGTCACATCAACAAAAACAAAGAGGCATATAATATTCTTCTTTAGAAAAAAAAAAATTTTGTAGTCATGAGTGGACCGTCCTCATCAGTGGATCACTTTCTAGTTTTTTTTTATGTTAAAAAGTATTTTTAATAAATCATTTGATAAATATTATATAAATTGTATATGATATTAAATGAATTTTGAGAAGTTTTAAGATGATTTTTCCATGGTGGTCCACTCTCATGCCAACGAAAAAAAATAGGAAAAAACACTTTTTAAAAAAAACGTCGAGAAAATTTTCTATGACAGTAAAAAAAAAAAAAAAAATTCTCAATGTAACTTGTAGCTTTTTTCACTACCTATACAAAGACGTGTTGAAGTTAGCTTTAATAATTTACTTCTAAAAAGTTATACACGAAAAGCAAAACGTGGTCCACTGATGACTACATTCCCCTTTCGGATGTTTCTCTATTAAAATTAAAATTGTTTCTCTACACTGCAAAAAAAAGTATCTTATTTTAAGGGGGCAACCCTAGTTGTAACTTTCAAAAAAATTGATTTCTTTTTTTTTGCATTTTTTCAAAGCCGTTGCCATTTTGTCAAAAATGAATTTTTTTTTTAATCCTTCGATTAAAGACTAGATTATCTTCTACTTTAACTAAATTCATTTGAATTTTGTGCTTTAGATGAACCAACTATTTATAATTTTAGTCACCGCAAACCATGTTTTCTAAGCAGACGTCGACAAGATCGCGCAGCACGCCTCAATTTTTGAATGTTTTTAAAAATTTAATATCGGAATGTGTACTTTTAGACAAGAAATTGTTTTATTTAAAAATGTTAGTGTTTTTTTTTTTTTATTTAATTCCTGAAAATGGTCAATACAACTAGGGCGATACAACTAGGGTTGCCCCCTTAAAATTAGAATTGTTTCTCTATTATAAATCCAAGTTGGTACATAAAAATTGTTTCTAAAAATTGCGAAGGTTTGCTTTTTTCGATATATTTTAGGAATGAAAAAAAAAAAAATCGTCAAATTTCCCAAACGTTCGATTTTAAATTGCGCGCTAATCCGCATTTAATCATGCGCGCAGTCGATTAATCAATCACGTTAATGGATAGAGAAATCGTGGGAATAGTCTATAGTAATATATATATATATATATATATATGCATATATATCTGTACATATATTGCCGTTCGGATCAATTAGAGACAGAATGAATAACATGTGCCGCGCGTGTATTATATATATTGTAAAATATAATACTCAGCATACTATATAACAATAAGCTATTACACTTCGTCGCTAATATCGCTTTTACATATCGTCTTGCATTGTTGCGAGCATAATTTCACGTATATGTATATATATATACGTATGTACTCACACGCTTCAATGCATATATTCTTTAACTTTTGCGATCAAATTTCAAAATCAATAAATAAATTTTTCTTCGTTATGTTAAAACATAATCAATTTCTATCTGATTTTCTCAAATCTCTACAATTTATAATTTTTATATTTATATTTATATTTATATTTATTTGTGTGTTGATATAAAAAAGAACAATACAATAGTTTGTCTTTAGGAAAAATTTATTTTCCTGACAGACTCATAAAATATATTTTTCAATTACTTTTTTTTTCTTTTGATAAGAATTTATGTGTTTCACGTTCTATGAATATTGCCAATCGAAATACCTTTCATTGTACATTTAGAATAATATGATAATTATTGTAATTGACTAGAAAAAAAACGTAACGTAACGTTTTCTAACTGATATTTTATATAATACATGTTAATTAGAATAAATAAAAGTTTTTTTTTCAAATTTTTATAAAGAAAGGAATTAAATTTAAATAAAAAAATATATCAAATGTAAAAGAAAATGTTTCATAATATGAAATTTCTTATCAGAAAAATGATTCAGAGAGAACAATTTCTTTTGACAAATTTTTCTTTAATAGATAATTAATTTGTTTCAAACAAATTATTCTTGGTTCAAAAAAAAAAAATTATCTTCGTTTCAAAGAAATTTTTTATTTACTTCAAATAAATGTTTATTTTACCCTATATATCATAATGTTAGAATTTCTTTGATTTAATATGCACAAATTTCTTTCATTTAAAGAAAATTTTTTTTTAAATCTAAGAAATTTTCATTGAAACTAAAAAGCTTTTTTTGTTTCAAAGAAAATATTATTTTAAATAAAAGAAAATAAATCAAAGAAATTGGTTTTTTTAAGACATTAAGAAATCTTTTCTCGGGGTGTAAACGTCTTATTAAAAAATAGGCAAATCTTTACTATTTTTTTCGTCACTCATTTTTATTCTAAATTAAAAAAATTTTATACATTTTAAAATATAATATTTTAACCAAAAAGGAACAATTTTCGTTTAGTTTTTAAATTGTTATTTATTGTTTCTAGAGGGCGCTAAAGTCAAAATGTAAAATTTGTAATTTTTTACAGTAATTTAAAAAAAAATTTATTTTTATTATTTTTTAATAGTTATTATTATTATTTCATTTTTAATAATTAAATTAAAATAAAAAAATGGTCATCAAAGTATTAGTGAAACCATTTCTTCCAAAAAAGAGTTTGTCTCAAATCCAATAAATAGGAGAGACATCGGGTAGAAAAAAATTTCGACCAGAAAAAAATTTTCGATCACTGCTTATATATGTACCAATCTAATGGCATCTCAACTGCGAGAAACAATTATGATGTTCGCCCTCCCTGTGGCGTTGAGCGAACTAAAGTCCAGAGCTGAGCCATCAGCGCAGCGCGGGAAAATTTGAAAAATTTGATGTTATTAGATATTTTATTTTATTTTAAATATGACAAATAATTAACTTAATAAATAATTAATGTCATAAATAATTATTAATAACATAATGTCATACTTAATAATTCGTTAATTATAAAATAAAATATCTAATAAAATCAAATTTTTCAAATGTTCCCGCGCTGCGTTGATGGCTCAGCTCTGGACTTTAGTTCGCTCAACGCCACAGGGAGGGCGAACATCATAACTGTTTCTCGCAGTTGAGGTGCCATTAGATTGGTATATAAGCAGTGATCGAAATTTTTTTTCTTGTCGAAATTTTTTTCTGCCCGATGTCTCTCCTATTTATTGGATTTGAGACAAACTCTCTTTTGGAAGAAATGGTTTCACTAATACTTTGATGACCATTTTTTTATTTTAATTTAATTATTAAAAATGAAATAATAATAATAACTATTAAAAAATAATAAAAATAAATTTTTTTTAATTATTGATTTTTTAAATTATTATTAAAATTTTTAATATTGGTTAATTATTGGTTACCAATAATTTGCCAATTATGGTTGCCAATCATTGGCATCGGCGTGGACAGCCCATGACTTTAACAATAATGGTCCATTATTGGGTACCAATGGTTTTTTCATTAGCTCCCATCATTGGGCCAATTAATACGCCAATGGTTACTCGTGGCAGTTTCCCATTGGGTTAATAAATGTGTACGTCCGCATGAAAAGGGACCATTTTGTCGATTACAATAAGGATTATTTTTGCGTGAACATTAATGCAAATATCGCTCTTATTGTAATCGACAAAGTGGTCCCTTTTCATGCGGACGTACACAAATTATTTTATCCCCGACTATCGAATTATCAGCAGTTTACTAACCAAAATGGTATTCGTAACCATTTTATTAGTTGCCCCAACTACTTTATTCTCTCAGTGTGGTATTTTCTATAAACAAACTCCCTCGAAAATGACCAGTTTATATAGGGATTCATCCGTATATTTTGACTTTCGTTAAACCAAAACTAAAAAAATTGGATTGAAGTAAAGATTTTGAGAAATAAAACTAAATTTTGCACGGATATACACTTTTTAGCAGAATATGGGGTGGGTGATTTTTGTAAAAGGGTAAAGAGAGAGAGAGAGAGAGAGAGAGAGAGAGGTGGGGAATGAGAACTTGGTATAAGAAACATCTGCGCCCTTAATTATTTTACAGATTTAGTAGATCGTTATGGCTTGTAAAATTACTACCAATTTCACGCCCCTAAACTTATTTTATCCTCGCGTTAGCTGCCTATCGGTTGCATCGGTTGTGCGCTTGTGAATCCTTCGAAGGATATTGGGCATCCTTCGTGTTAAATTAATGGCACGTTGTTTATGAGAAGTTCAGAGAGCTCGCATATACACTACGATATGGACACGCAACAATTTCGTCGCGCATTCCCATAAGTATGTATTTTCTCAGTTTCAATATATATGTACTCGCATCCCTTTTATATATATACTCCTTGCATCCATCGTTCTTCTATCTTCTTTTAATTTATAATCAATGAAATTCAATATGTCCTTGGATTTTAATGAAGGAAGTGGTTTTAATAATAAAATCGTATTTAATGTGAATAAAAAATAAGTGAAGCCCATAATCTTTTGCATTAAATTTGTAATCAGAAAAGAAAACTTTCATTGAATTCGGAATTAGCGATTCGCTCCTAAAACATTCCTTGTAATGAGTTTTAAACAATTAATTTTTGAAAAAAATCCTTTACATTGAATCCGTCATTTTGAATTTTGAAAATCTCACTTCGGATCCGTAATCGACTCCAAAGACCCAAGTTTCATAAAAATATAATAAGAATTTAAAAAAGAAAAAACCACCATATTAGTTTCGCCATTTTGAATTTTAAAAATCTAACTTTCGATTCGTAATCAGCGACCTTAAAAATCAGCCTTACAGAATAAAACTTTAATCTTGCCGCTTATAAAAATAGAGGAAATTTATGAAAATATAACAAATTCCTTCTGCGCATTATGGAATATGTATTTTTTTCTATATAGTGAATGCTAAAGAAATCCTTGATTTAAGGGAAATATATATTATAAATCTATATTTGATATTGTTTTAAAAATGAAAATCGATAGAATATCCAAAGGGGAAATCTTGGTAAAACGACACGCGACTACCGGATGCCAGGGTTGATGGCGCGTCGAGGTAGGAATCACTGTAATTTAATAAATTGCGATAGCTGCTGCCGTCCCGGGGCAAATTGTAGCATAATCATTCATTAGTAGGTCGTGACTCGAAGTTGGCGTGGAAGTGAAGTTTGTAGTATAGTGCTGAATACCCGACGGCTTCACTATGTTCGCATATATACCATAGTAAAAGTCGACGCGAATTCACTTGTTAGAATATATATATATATATATATATATATATATGTACACAACTATTCGATTATTATCAAATAACAAATCGTCGATAAACTTGTATCAATCGATGTTTATAGTATGAAATAGAAAAAAATTTACTTTGCCCTTTTTTTCGTAAAGAATTTTTAGTTTCTCTGGCTTATTGCAAAAAGGGTGATTCAAATACTACGGATTTAAATTCTACAATATTAAAACTTTACACGTAAAATTCTACACAATTAAATAGCACAACGTTAAACTCTATGGAATTCACCCGCGTGGAAATGAAACTATGGGTAAAATCATAAAAACCATACACAGAAAAAAGCTGGTGTTATTTTTGTTACGGGTAATTTTCTCCAATGCTAAAACCCATAAGATTTAACCCAGATTTAGGGTAAAATTTGTTGCATGTTATTTTAACACCAATTCTGGTGTTAAAATAACTTGCAAACCATGGGAAAATATTTTTTAATTTTACAGATTTTGGGCTATGGCTAAAAACTTGCAAACCATGGGAAAATATTTTTTAATTTTACAGATTTTGGACCATGGTTAAAAACTTGCGAACCATGGAAAACAATTTTTTAATTTTACGGATTTTGGACCATTGCATAAATCTTGCGAATCATGGGAAAAATTTTTTTCTCTTTTTTACGGATTTTGGACAATAGCTAAAAACTTGCGAACCATGGAAAAATTATTTTGTTTAATTTACGGATTTTTGACAATTGCAAAAATCATGCGAAATATGAAAAATTAATTTAAAAAAATTCCCAATGGTTTGCATGTTTTTAACTATGCTCCAAAATCCGTAAAATAGAAAAAAAATTTCCCATGGTTCGCAAGATTTTAGCAATGGTTTAAAATTAAAAAAATTATAAAACTTTTTCCCATGGTTTTCAAGATTTTAGCAATGGTTTAAAAGCCGTAAATTTAAAAAAAAAATTCTCATGGTTCGAAATATTTTAGCAATGGTCAAAAATCTGTAAATTAAGAAAAATAATTTTCCTATGATTGTCCTATGTTGTCAAATTCTACACGGTTAAATGCACAACGTAAAACTCTACAGAATTTTTTTTGAATTCTACATATATATTTAAAATTGTACTCTACACAAATTTACTTTACAATGAAAAATTATAATTACGTAAAAATTTATATTCCTTTCACTTTATAATTTACCCACCCTTTTCTTTTTTTGGTTATTAATTGCAAAATTTAGGAAAAACACCAATAGTAAAATATTTTATGAAATTTGGAGCTGCTTCTTCAGTAACTCTGGTAAAACTTCAAAGTTCTTGCACTTCATAATCCACCTGCCCTTTTCTTTGTTATTAATTGCAAAATTTAGGAAAAACACCAATAGTAAAATATTTTATGAAATTTAGAGCTGCTTCTTTAGTATAACTATTTTGTCCTGGAAATATTTTCCATTATTATTAAATTACGATTTAGTTTTCATTAAAATCCTTTTTTTCTTTTAGATTTTCCATTATTATTAAATTACGATTTAGTTTTCATTAAAATCCTTTTTCTTCTTATAGATGAGATCCCTCATTGATTGCGTTTAATCAAATCGATAACAAGGCCTTTTGAAATCGAAAATTCTCCAATTGGAATCTGGAAACAGAAAAAATTTATTAGTCCGGAAAATTAATTTTCTTTAATCAATTATACAAATAATAAAAAAAAATCATGTTTATCAACAGAAAAAAATACTTTTGAAACATATGTAAGAACACAGGAGGCGCTTTAATGGATTATTAGATTTTATTCCATTAACTCGGTGTATATACACAAAGAATGTATAAATTTTAATAGCAATGTTTATAAGTCGTTTAATCTTGGGATTATTGCAAGCCATCAATGTGGATTAAGTTACGGTCTAACAATTCGAGAACGTATACATGTTTGCAAAACGATATAACATTGACCTGCGCGCATAAAATATTAAATAAATATCTATATATAAAACATATAGAGGAAGAGTGAAAGCAAATTGCCTCTTTCTCAGGATTTTTTTAAACTGAGAATTTTAATTAATTTTTTTTTTTTTGTGACCACATTAGCAGAGATTATAACCAGAAGTGCGTTTAATAAAGCTCAATGAGTAGAATTTTTTTATCGATTAAATCTCAATTGACGAGAGAGCTCGACAATGCAATTAGTGGCGCTAATTTCACATAATTAGTAATAGCGAGTAAATGAAGTTATTGCCATGTGGTTCGTGTCCTCGATTATACGGCATTTACATAAAATTGCATGCGACAATTGACGACGAAAGTATGGTCATATAGAGTCGTGCGAAAAAAAAGAATCACGAAAGCAGCATATATATAAGTCGTTAGGGGTCATTAATCTAAGAGTTACAAGGCGACATGCGATAAATCGCAAAAAAGCTGCGTGACAATTACTGTGTTTAATATAATCAAAATTGTCGGTCAGATATAATATAATTCATGTTGGTTACGCAACGAATAATTTTAAATGACGTTAATTTGATTACTCAATTATTTGCATGAGCAGAGGAATATTATGAATTTATCCATGAATAAATAATAATAATTATTATTGTTTATTATTATATATAAATTGATTTTGCCATAAATTATTATTTCAATATTAAATCAAATTTGAATTTGCAAAACTTTTAAAGTTTAATTAGATTTTATAATTTTTATTAAATTTTTTTTAATAAATTATTTTTGTATTTTTAGGAAAAAAATTTTTGTACTAGATTTTTGCTAGTCGTTTATATATATTATTATTTTTTGAATTGTTCTTTCCCCCTTCTAATATTTTTGCAGGGCTGCTCTCTCTCTCTCTCTCTCTGAGCACCCTCTTGGCTCGTACAAAGAATTTAAAAGGATTTCCATTGAATATCGATGGCACTTGAGTTGAATGACGAGGGAGGTTTTTGTACACTTTTATTGGACTATCGAAATATTTGCACTTCTGACGATCGCTTATCTAATATTGGCTTCTTGAATTTCAAATTTATTCATATTTATACAAATTAGATAATTAAATTTTTTGTGCGCTAGTTTTGGCCCATTTTGGAATTTTAATTTAGTTTTTTTTTTATTTTTAAATTATTATTTACTACTAAAAAATAAAATTATTTTTCTACAAACATATTTTGATTATAAGAAAATTAAGACATAATAATTATTATCTTTATTATTAAAAAAACTGAAAAAAATATGTTCCAATTAGAAATGAAATTAGTTTATTTAATGGATTAAATAAATTTTATAATTTAACATTATTTGTGCTATTTGTTTCATATATATATATAAAGAAGTGTACGTGTAAAGAATGATACTGAGATCGTTAATTTATATTTGTAATTAATTACCTGCATTTACTGAAAATTTTCTTCTAATTATACCTCAGATTATCTGACCTACTGATACCCAGGCACTCTTCACTATATTATTATTTTTCCGATGCGTTAAAATGCGTTTAGTTTATCAGTTATGTTTAATCGATTATATATAGGAAAGTTATAATTACATATATGTCGTATAATGATAATTGACCACTTTTATAGAAGCGCCTTTTTTAAATATATACCGTTAATTTGTGTGACAGATTAAAAGGTTTAAAAAATTCTTCATATATTTAAAATCGATTTAGTTAAGAAGAAATATAAATTGTATCAATCGATATTTATAGTTAGGAAATAGAAAAAAAATAACTTTACCCTTTTTTTTGGTAAAGAATTTTTAGTTTCTCTACTTATTGCAAAAGGGACGATTCAAATACTATACGGATTTCAATTCTAAAATGTTAAAACTTTACAGGTAAAATTCTACACGGTTAAATGCACAACGTTAAACTCTACAGAATTTTTTTTAAATTCTACATATATATTTAAAATTGTACTCTACACAAATTTACTTTACAATGAAAAATTATAATTACGTAAAAATTTATATTCCTTTCACTTTATAATTTACCCACCCTTTTCTTTTTTTGGTTATTAATTGCAAAATTTAGGAAAAACACCAATAGTAAAATATTTTATGAAATTTGGAGCTGCTTCTTTAGTAACTCTGGTAAAACTTCAAAGTTCTTGCACTTCATAATCCACCTGCCCTTTTCTTTGTTATTAATTGCAAAATTTAGGAAAAACACCAATAGTAAAATACTTTATAAAATTCGGAGCTGCTTCTTCAGTATAACTATTTTGTCCTGGAAATATTTTCCATTATTATTAAATTACGATTTAGTTTTCATTAAAATCCTTTTTCTTCTTATAGATGAGATCCCTCATTGATTGCGTTTAATCAAATCGATAACAAGGCCTTTTGAAATCGAAAATTCTCCAATTGGAATCTGGAAACAGAAAAAATTTATTAGTCCGGAAAATTAATTTTCTTTAATCAATTACAAATAATAAAAAAGTTCTAGTACAACTATTAAAATCAAAAATGTAGTTACAAAAAATTTTGAGTCAAAATAATACTGATTCGCAATAGACAAAGTGAAAGTTGTTTTATAGTTATAATCGTAAATAACAGATGGCGCGCATTTTCATGTCAACAAGAGTAAAATGAGAAAGCGCATGCGTGAGTTAAAAAAAGACAGTGATGTCTGTTTATCTTTTTCACACACACACATGTTTCTTCGAAATTGCGCTGCACCTTTAAAACAAGCTATATATACAACCACCATATATAGAAGAATTAATAAAGAAAATTTAAATATACAACAAATATTAAATTTGATATCTTTTTCAAAAAAAAATTAGAAGCGCCTTAAGGGGTTTTTTTTAAACATGCGCTCAAAAGATGATAGATAGTGCATCTGAAATAACAATAACCCTTAATTCTCGCCCTCGATTCATCGTCGAGAGAAAAAGGAGAGAGAGATGAAGTCCCTCTCTCTTTGCTACTTCCGAAAGGTCAAAAAAGTACGATAAACAATAACCGATTATATATTAACAACGTCCTGCATTTTAAGTTGGCACAATTAAACAGATTCGAGGCGCGCCAATCCTCAGCAAAAACACACTATATATACACACCTACGCGCGTACTCACAAAGTTCCTCAGAAGAGCCCTAGGGGCAATTTCACGTTTGTCTTAACTAGAGAGACGCAGGTGTATTCTTAATAGGGTGTGGTCCATCTATTCGTTATAAAGCGGACATATTCGTTGTTATATATTATAAGCGCAGAGGGAGACCTTTTCAAAAACGCAATCGTAAAATAATCGCGCTTTATATCCATACTTTGGAGTAAAATCTTTTACAGATATCCGACAACGCCTACTCCACACTAACTTATTACGCAATTATTATTGTGCGCGATGCATTCGTATCGCTGGTAGTCTTCTCAAGTAATGATCGTTGAACCTCGTGGGAAATAAGATCTCGAGACTCAAATATATATATATATATATCCATACCTTGAACCATAAAAATTTCACGCGTCCCAGAACCATCATCAAATATCATAAATGTTATTCTTATAAGTAATCATTAGATATGCACGAAGTGGTATTGCATTTTTTCCCACTGTTTCAGAAGAAAATAAATTTGAAATTAAATTTTTTGACACAATTATTCGATAAAATGTATATATATATATATATATATATATATATATATACTGGGAATTTTTTTATATAATAACCGTGATTTCTTACACTGTAAAAAGAAAGGTATTAATTTAATACCGACTTCAGGTACTAAATTGTCATTTGGTTCTATTTTGATACCTAAAATCGGTACTGTTTTAGTACTTTCTTTTTAGAGTGTACCTTTTGTAAATTTAAGGAGTTCTAAAATAACAGAATTATGTAAGGAACTGTAGCTAATAGATTTTTGAAATTTTAATTATTCTTCAGTTTTGTCCATTTTTATAAATTATTTGTATGGGACATAAAATAGATAAATGCCATGAAGTAGTATAAGGAGCACTCACTGCTTGTTTAGCATATAGGCCCCCTGGATGAGAATAAATCCGAAATTACATATTTCCGATTATGACGCCTCTAGCGGCAAAGCGGTGTACTTAGAAGTTTTCAAAATATGGCTGCGCCTAGTGACAGCTGTTCTCATATAGTAAACAGTGTAAAGTGATATATAATAATTTTACAAAAAGTATAAAGAAAGAAAAAAGTTACACACACAAATTTTAAATAAAACATAATTTTTTTTTGAAAATATATATGAAAATTGGTAAGTTTTTGCTTATTTATATACGAATATATAATTTAGATTTTTTAAATATTTGTTTTGAATTATGTTTGATAATGAAATAATAAAGGAATTGTAATAATTTGTTGTAAGTTACATAAAAATAATAAAAATATAAATAATTTTTTTTCATTGTAGCCGCGTTTATTTTTCAAACGAAATTTCTTAATTTTTATTTTTATTTTTAGGTTATATTTACATGTAAACAAACAAAATATAATGACAAGTTCAGCAAGTATTTTGTTAACATTCAAAGATATAAAAAATAATTTGTATCAATTAAAGTTGCCTGTGTTAATCATTGATCAATTTAGCAGTCTCATTTTTCACTTTTTTTTGACAGTTAGTTATACACTAACACTTATATAACAATGTACCACGTGACCTGTAATTCCTCGCTTTTCCACTAGGGTTGTCAGTATCGGCGATATGTAAATGCTTCTATTAAATCTGGAAAGACTGGGGAAGAATTTTCAAAAACAGCCTATAGAGTGAGTGCTCCTTATACTACTTCATGATAAATGCAAAGTTAACATTTGAGGTTATGTACCCACTAGCCATTTTTCATAATTCTCTTCAACTGCCGCACCCTGCTCTAGTTAAAATTTAGTGACTTTATTGTTAAAATTAAAGGTTACTATAAAGTTATTAAATTTTTACCAGAGCAGGGTGCGGTAGCTGCGACGAGAATTATGATAAATGGCGAGTGGGGACAATGGAAACCAACCGATTCCGAGATCGATTTTCCAAATATCGCAAACAATGGAGAATATATACAATTAAAAAAACAAGAAAATCAAGTCATGCTGTTACAAGTACATGTTTTATCTACACGAAGTTATACATATATATACACAACTTTTATCGCGATAGTGATGTTGCTTGGACAGGAGAGAAGAAAAACAAGAAGAAAATTATATGAGCATCAGAACAATAGCACCTTTAGTTACAAAGTACTAGTTTTGCCATATGAACAATGATTCTATTCGATATGGCAGGCCTTTAATATATTTATGCTGCAGCGTCACCAGAATAAGCGACGTCTCTCTCTCTCTCTCTTCTTTGATTTGATGTGACGCAAACTCTCAAGAATAAACCATTTGATTCGGCACTGCTTGTGTCATTTTGTAAACGCCACACCTTGTGTATAATACATAGCGCGCTCATCTCCGTCCGTTTGTCCGCCTGTCCGTCCGTCTCTTGTCAAAAGTCTCTCAGGAGAGAGAATAAGATTAGGATCAGACATACGGTCGCAAGCATATACATATATAGGTATATACTTAGTAGCGACATTCAAACCATGAGGAGGAAAAAAAATCCAACAAATTGACTGTTAAAGTGCGCGTTTCGACTAATAGCTTCCGTGAGAATTATATAGTTCTGATCAGGTTATATATATGGGCTTTACTCTGTTGCTGATTGATCGATTAAGATGATTATATCAAAGAGATAATTTTTTTTCTTTTTTTCGTTACAGAAACTTTAACCTTTGTGTATTTCTACTTTTTTCCGTTTGTTGTTTTTTTTTAATTGGTTACATTTCCGATTGCAAATAAAACATTGCGATTCTAGTGACATATTTTGAAGGTTGCCATTGCCCACACTCGTTATTTTTTATGATTCTCGTCAACTACCGCACCATGCTCTGGTGAAAATTTAGTGACTTTATTGTTAAAATTAAAAGTTATTAAAAAGTCACTAAATTTTCACTAGAGCAAGGTGCGGTAGTTGACGAGATAAATGACAAATGACGAGTGGGGTCAATGGAAACCAACCAAATGGCGAATGAGAACAATGGCAATCTTACATTTATAAGAAAAAATTGAGAGTAAAAATCAAAGAATTATTAAAAGCGCTAAAGGCCAACCTATAATAGTTTACCCCTAAAGTGTATTTTTTCTAGTTTGTAAAGAAATTTCCCGAAACTATTATGTTTTGGCCTTAAAGCGAGGTTAGGTATAACGACGACGCTTTGACAATTCTCATTGGTCGGTAATATTTCCGGAAATTTACGAACCAATCAAAATACGTTCGACGCGTGGGTACCGAACCTTGCCGTTGTCTATCTCAATATTGATGACTACCCATTCCTTAACAATGTTAACTTCTTGTTTTTTTTTTCTAATCAAGTTTTAATCTTTTTCGAATTATTCGCCATTTAGTTACAATTTAATATAATTTTTTTTAACTAGACAATGTTTCTTTTGATGTTCTGAATGTAATTAGCTACTTTCGTTCCTTTCTGAAATAAATTTTACTTCTGTTAATATAAATTTTACTTCTGAAAGTGTAAATCTAATTGATTTGAGATAGTCGAAACAATTTTTAATATCAATCGTACATTCACATATGAGCAGTCGATAAACTGTATATAGGTGTTTTAAATCGTAATATTAATAAAATTAAAACCAATATTATAAACAATAGAACAAAAAATATATCAAATATTTTTCAAATGACAAATATGACACAAAGACACCGAAGTAACGTCACAAACAGACCCGGTCAACTCCGTTGAATGAAAATGGCAACATTCAGCGCCTCTACCACCAACGTAGCAACTTATTTTTACTCAGCTTGTATATCTATATTTATTGTATGTATAGATATACAAGCTGAGTAAAAATTAGTTGCTACGTTGGTGGTAGAGGCGCTGAATGTTGCCATTTTCATTCAACGGAGTTGACTCAGACCTGGTCACAAAGCAAAAGCAGTGAAAATTGAGGTTATGTCTTCTCTTCGAGTTCGATATATCGAGATATTGTAAGCAATCGATTACTTAGTAGAGAAAATTAAAGAGAGAAAATTAAAAACTACTTTTTTGAAGTTTTTTAAAATTATAATTAAATATTATAATTTTCAATAATAATCATTATTTTCTGCATTAAAAAAATTAAAGGTTTGTGATAGTTAACGCAGTATCACGATCGTTAAATTTTTTTTCAATATATTGTGATAATTATTTTTTGAGAATTTTTGTTACTTGTCTTAATTAGAATATACCGAAGGTGGACGCTTGTTTCTAACTTGAAATAGAAATTACGAAAATAAATTGACTGACAAAATTAATTTATTTTTTTTTTTGTTAAGAAATTTTTTTCAAGTTATCGTGTTTGAAAATTCTCAATTACGGAGTAATTATTTTCCCTATATAGAAGAGAAGTCGAGGGAGAGGTAATATCGTGAGTAGAAGTAGTAGTAGTGTAGTAGTAGAAGACGCGGAAGCGGCATTGAGCGAAAGAGAGAATTTCTCATGAGGCGGTAGTCCGTCTCGTGGACACCTTGTGAAACCTGATTTCCTGTAGGTGGTGATCCATCTTTGGAGGTCAGTCTTTCGGACCTTCGTCGATAACCACCTACTGGCACATGGGAAGAAGAAGAAGAAGAAGAAAAAAAATAAAAAAAAGCGACCACAAGGAAAGGCAATAATGCAAGATGGCGCGGCCAAGAGAAGCTTGTTAATTGCAGTTTAGTGTTCTTGTTCGTAATTAGGTGCACTCGAGCACCTGGGCAACTGTGAGCAGGCTGTCGAACCTGGCTCTCTCCTTCTCTCTTTTTCTTTCTCTGTCTCTTTCTCTCTTGGGGATAATTACCACATCGTGTTCGACCGTCATATACGTTTCATGCCACGTAGATCATATGCCATCCTCTATACTCTTACACCCTCTCTGGGGGAAAATACTGCATGTTCGCGTTCTCAACTGATATCGAGCACCGCCTTTTCTACTTGAGAAATCGAAAAGAAGAAATTCTCTCACGATATATCTATAAGTATATATACATATATATACATATATGCTTTCAGAAAATATCCGATCGTTTTAACACTTCATTTACTCTTCTCGCGATGGTAGAAGCCATAATTCGTTCTAGTTAATTCCTACTTAATACTTCAATAACTTTTATGTGAAATTGATTTAGAGCTTTGAGGAAGTAGTAATTATACTAAAGAGTGGCTTTTGAATTCTAAATTCATTAGCATCAGCAATTAATTTCGTGATTTAAGAGTTAGAATCTGTTATTATAAACGATTGTGTATATATATGTATATATAAATGTCTGTTATTGTTTATGCCGCACATACTACTATGCTAATAATAAATTTTAATCTTTTGTAAAAAAATTTCTTTTAACTATTTTTATGTGTAGGAGTTATTGTGAACGAAATTTAATTTGAATTTCGTGCCATTTTTTTTTTTTTTTTGCAACAAATGGTAATGTGAGACAAGCTTAACCTCATAGATTAATTAATTTTTACTGCATAGAAAAATGATGGGCAATTTTCTTAAGGCTGCATTCACAATGGCTAAATCGCATCGTATTGAAGACGATTTTTTTTTAAGGACGGGACGATGCGCGCGCATCCATTGCCAATTGTCGACAAAAATTTATGTACTAAACATTTTAAAAAATATGCTATCTCAAAGGATTACAATTTCAATAATATTAAAAAGATAAAATTTTAGGAAAAGTAGAAGAATTAAAATAAATTTTTTGTCGACAGTTGGCAATAGATGCGCGCGCATCGTCTTCAAGACGATGCGATTTAACTACTGGTAGAAGTAGCCTGAGGTTGCTTCAGTCAGAAAAAAATTTCATAGTGTCATAATAGTATTTTTAATTTTTTAAATGTAAACAAAACGGTTTCGAAATTTTCAACGTTTTTTATAGGTTATGTTGGTTGATATAAGAGAATTGTCAAATTATGAATTATTTTTTGTACTCGCATTGAAATTTTTTTTTATAACATATTGAAAATGTAAATGTTTCATAGATGGGCGAACTCACTAGCGAGAATATAATCTCATAGATAGAGCTCCATTTTAATTCTTGTTTGCACACTTGTGAGAGAAATTAATATTTGGTTCTACTAACAGGAGGATTGGTTTCCATTGTCCCCACTTAGAATTTGTCATAAATCTCTTCAACTACCGCACTCTGCTCTAGGGAAAATTTAGTAACTTTATAGTAACTTTTAATTTTTGACAATAAAAGCATTAAATTTTTACTAGAGCAGGGTACGGTAGTTGACGAGAATTATGACAAATGGCGAGTGAGGACAATGGAAATCAACCAGAGTTTACCAGTAGGTAATTCAAGTTGGATGGGGGAAAATTCAAGATGGACGTAAGTCTGTGCATAAACAGACATTTTAAATTTATGGGACGAAATCGAATTTTTTTTTAAATATTTCGCTTAAATGAAATTTTGGTACCTATAAGTATATTAGGATTTTAGTTTCTATTTTAAATGGCCTATTTAATACAATAATAAAAAATAATTCTATTTTTTTCATTAATTTTATTATTGTATTAAATAAACTAAAATCCTAATATACTTAGGTTCCAAAATTTTATTTAAGCGAGATATTAAAAAAAAATTCGATTTAATCATATACATTTCAAATATTTGTTTATGTACAGGCTTACGTCCATTTTGAATTTTCCCCCACCCAACATGATCTAATTTTTTTTTAATAAACGTGGTTGGCAGTTGTTAGCAATTCGATTGGCAACACTGTGAACCACACTCAAGCTCGTGAAGCATTGTCGTGAGAAAACATGGTTATTTGTGTTTATGTTCTTATACATTTTATGTTATTATATAATTTCTATATATAAATTATTTTATTTAGTGTTGAAGTGCCATGGATTTGCAGGAGTTATTAATGTCATGGAGATTAGAAGAATATGTAGATCGTTCTGAATGTAAGTAAAAATTTAACCAATAAACCTAACCTATAAAATTTATTATTATTTGCATGATACAAAAAATATGTTTAATATAAGATTAGTTGTGCCATACTGGCGTTACGTATAGGTATACAAAAATTTTATAATAAGGTGTTTTTCCTAACGCACAAATATGTGATCCACATGATCTCAGCACGCAGGAGCACGAAAAATTAAGCAATTAATTTGTTACCTATTTTATAAGTAAGCTCACCTAAATTTTATTAGTAAGGTTAACTAACTAAATGTTATCTGTTACAATATTTATTAGTTGTTGATACTAACAAAAGTAAGTTCCCCTTACTAGTAAAATGGTAACAATAACTTTTTACTATTATAAATTGTATATGCCTAACTATCGAATTAGCAGCAGTTTACTAACCAAAATGGTATTCGTAACCATTTTATTAGTTACCTCAACTACTTTGTTCTCTTAGTTCACTGTTAGGAAAAAAAAAATTCTAAATCTTAAAACACTTTCTGAATCAAAAAATTATTTTAACAATCAATTTAAATAGTAAATTTAATTTAACAGAAGTAAATAAATAATGAAATATTTTATAGAAAAATATTCCCTTTAAATTTTATTAAGCTAATTAAATTAAATTCGTTAATAGAAAAAATCCTTCGTCGGAAGATAATGACTTCAATTATTATTATTATTGGATAGGTTATTCACTTTTTAGGAATTTAAAGAAAATACGAGTCTTGGAGATTTAAGAATAATTTCGAGTTATATCGTTTTATGAACATGACAACGAATAGAAAAGTTTTCCGAAATCTCCTATAAAGAACATTTAACGAACGTCGTAGAAGGAAATATATTTTTTTTTCTATTTATAATAGATTTTAAATTATATAATTCCTTTAAGAAACATTTTTATGTATTAGTAGTAAAAGAATTCATTAACTAGAGAAATAATGACAGAGTATATATATATATATATATATGTATGTAAAATTATTATACCTATAAGAAAACGTTTTTTACATTCTCATCATAATGAGAAAGTATTACATTTGCCCGATTTTGACCAATATCTAATTCTTGTGAATCTCCACGTTTCAAGACATCCTGATGCCAAAAAAATAGGTTTTAAACAAATGTTTGTCTGTATGTATGTATGTATGTATGTATGTATGTCTGTATGTCTGTAGACAAAAAAGTTGTCTCGACGATAACTTGAGTAAATTTTAATTAATCGACCTCAAATTTGGTATACACTTTAAGTGTACCAAAATCTCGCCTGAGTTCGTTGGCCAGATGATTTCATCAAAAATCAACAAAATTATTCAAATTTTGAGTTTTTAAAAATTTCAAAAATTCACATTTTTCAAAAAAAAAATTTTTTTAATTTTTTTTCGAAAATTACGACTAAAAATAAACACTTTTTTCTTTTGACAATTTTTAATAGCGATTAAAACAAAAAAGTTATACCACTTTTTTAAAAAAAGACAAAAAATGACAAAAACCTATGAAAAATGGGTAAAATGCAGAGCAAAATCACTTTATTTTGAAAAAATGTGTTCAAATATGTATTATTTCTCTTTAAACCACCTTCAATTAACATAAATTAAAGTAACTTACTCATAATATTTCGAATTTTATTTTTTTTTTTTTTTTTTGAATTTTTTTAATTAAAAATTTGTTTTTACATTCTCATCATAATGAGAAAGTATTACATTTGCCCGATTTTGACCAATATCTAATTCTTGTGAATCTCCACGTTTCAAGACATCCTGATGCCAAAAAAATAGGTTTTAAACAAATGTTTGTCTGTATGTATGTATGTATGTATGTATGTATGTCTGTATGTCTGTAGACAAAAAAGTTGTCTCGACGATAACTTGAGTAAATTTTAATTAATCGACCTCAAATTTGGTATACACTTTAAGTGTACCAAAATCTCGCCTGAGTTCGTTGGCCAGATGATTTCATCAAAAATCAACAAAATTATTCAAATTTTGAGTTTTTAAAAATTTCAAAAATTCACATTTTTCAAAAAAAAAATTTTTTTAATTTTTTTTCGAAAATTACGACTAAAAATAAACACTTTTTTCTTTTGACAATTTTTAATAGCGATTAAAACAAAAAAGTTATACCACTTTTTTAAAAAAAGACAAAAAATGACAAAAACCTATGAAAAATGGGTAAAATGCAGAGCAAAATCACTTTATTTTGAAAAAATGTGTTCAAATATGTATTATTTCTCTTTAAACCACCTTCAATTAACATAAATTAAAGTAACTTACTCATAATATTTCGAATTTTATTTTTTTTTTTTTTTTTTTTTTATATAAGTGAACCATTGCTATCCATTTCCAAAAATTGCAATTTTTTTCATAATGTTTCTGATTAGTTCATGTTGCACTGTTTTTACTAGAATATTGTATGTTTTCGATTGCTAACTTTTGAATTTAGTGAACTTCTTTTATTTTTAGCCCTTTTTTTTATCTAACCCCTTGACAGTCCATGGCTCATATATATTCCAATAAAAAGACGTTCCGTTTTTGTGATTTTGAACGTATTTGTACACCTTTGAAGAAAATAGTAAATCTTTTTCTATTTAAGTATCAATGAGTACACTGTTGTTTTCGAGGTCCCTGAATTCGAATTTGAGGTTAGATTTAAAAAATCCAAAATGGCTGGCCCATCATAACGGAATAATTTAACATTGATTCGATTATTTTAAAATTCGGTTATTTTACTCATTAATTTTTTGCGTCCCAGTTTTAACCTATTTTGCCACCTTTTCTTTTAGCAACTTTCATCTCTAGATTTAAAGTTTTTGAAGCAGTATTCCTAAAACATTTTTTCCACTATAACGGAAGCATTGTGAAGTGAAACAAAAATAATAAGTGTTGCAGGCGAAATTATAAAGAATTATGAATTAACTAAGTATAAACATTGATATTTTTTAAGAGAAAATTCATTTTTCAACAATCTTTTTAACAAATTTAAATAAATCTTTCTACTCCTTGGTGTGTAGGTCGCTCATTACGATTCTGAAGTCAGTTTTTAAAAATTCAAAATGGCGTATTGGAATATTTTTGACACCATATTTTTAGCATTTAAAGGTATTCTGAAGGGATAAGATTTGAAAAATTATAAAAACTGAACAAAAATTCTAAAAAAATCTTTTTTTTAATGCTTGTAAATTGTTTATTTAAAAATTTTCGGTTCTTTTAGTACACTATTTGAGAGAGCCTCAAATTACCTGTAAAAATTTCGTTAATAGGTTAATGCATGCCTCCTTTTCCTATTGTATGTTTCTAATTTTCGAGCGTGAAACGCGAGTGCCGTGATGAGAATGTTATCCTTAAAGTCAAAGTACTTTAAGAAAATGAAATTTAATTTATAAAAACCAAAAATTTCACTTATATAAATTGTACAAAAAAATTTTTATGAATAAAAACATGAGAGCAAAACCTCATATAATAAATTTGTTGCTTTAAAAAATGCTTTTACTTTAAAGTTCTTTTTTTTTAGTGTTTTTAAATTTTCAGTGCGATTCCAGGTGAGATTTTGACTTTTTCGGAGTAGGTTAACCGATTGCAATGAAACTTTGGAATTTTGTTATATGAGGGGCTGATAGTAAAAATGGTTTAAAATAACATTGGGAGCAAAAGTGGGATAAGTGACTTGGGAGCAAAAACGGGTTAAAATGATTCGTGTAATTTATTGATAAATTCATTATATTATCGATTAAAAAATATTAACAATAGGAAAAAATGCATATTTTATTATAATTAATATTTTTTAATCGATAATATAATGAATTTATCAATAAATTACACGAATCATTTTAACCCGTTTTTGCTCCCAAGTCACTTATCCCACTTTTGCTCCCAATGTTATTTTAAACCATTTTTACTATCAGCCCCTCATATATAGTAAGACTAATCTTGAACGTAAATTGCAGCTTAAAATATTTGTTAGTTTACGAGATTTGCAATAATAACAAAAAATTTTAAAGTGCTATATCTTCCGTTCTAATAATCGGATTGAGGTCTACTTTTTTTAAAATGTCAAGGAAAATGAGAGGAATAAATCTCTTTCAGAACAATTTTTTATAATTTTACAACTAAAAAAATTATTAAATAATAATTGAATAAATTTCACGCGACAATCTAAAATTCAATCACTCAAACCCTAAAATGATCTTACCTGTGTTTTCTTTAATGTTCCAAAGGAACATTAACGACATTGCGCACGCAGCATTCTCACGTAGCCAATTTAGTCCACGAATCACGTCAGCTAGTTATAGGAGAATGCTGCGTGCGCAATGACGTCTGCACGTCAACTAGCAGAAATCGCAATTGTTTATACACGTAAATTATTAAAATTAAATAAGTTAAACTCGCATTTTTTGTTATTATTGCAAATCTCGTAAACTAACAAATATTTTAAGCTGAAATTTACGTTAAAGATTAGTCTTACTATATATAACAAAATTCCAAAGTTTCATTGCAATCGGTTAACCTACTCCGAAAAAGTCAAAATCTCACCTGGAATCGCACTTCAATTAATTTTTTCTTTTACTCAATTGAAATTAGCTCAAAGCGAAATATCTTATTTTAGTAAATAATTTGGTTTGTCGATTTTCGTTAATTACAAAGACCTGGCCAATCCACGGCGCAATATTAAGGAACTAAGTTTGATCAGCTACAGTGCCGTCATTCTTCAGTGCCCGATAAAAAATTTATTCTAATACCTTTAAACCTTACCTATTTCTATAATTTAATTTAACGCATTTTAATAAAGACTATGAGTTGTTTCTAATAAATTTTTCAAAACAAGTCGATTATATGAACATCCACTTTTAAAATAACTACTTTTTTACTTATTTTAACTCTGTGTGTAATTAATTTTATTCTTTTTAATAAAATAAATAAAAATAATTTCTTTCTTCTTGACATTTTACTTCAAAATTAATTAAATCAACTACAAAGTCTAAAACAACTACAAAATCTCATTCTACCAAATAGATTCTTGGGTCATTCAACTACTTTCTGGTAGTACAATTAATACAATTTTTAAATTTAATAGGAAAATTTTTGTATTACAGAGTGTAGTTAAAAAGTAATTAATGCTAATAGGTTTTGAATTGTAATAAACAAACAAAACGCGCGAAGCGCGTAATAATATCGGACCGCGAAGCGGGACGATTATCCTTCGCGCGCCCCGGGGCGCGCTCAAACTAGCGAGCGAAGCGAGCCCCTACGCGCGAAGCGCGTGATGAGAATGTGGCCGCCCCCGCAGGGGGCTGCCAGATTTTTTTAATTACAATAAAGGTCAAGTCCATGAAACATATATATATATAATTAGAAGGGGATACTATACTAATACTTTATACAATGTTGAGTTTCTAATACAAAAAGTGTCCCTTCGTACAAAAGTAATTTAACATTTTTTTTTTTTGTTTTGAAAATTTCAATATAAATTATAATTTGAAAAAAAAGTATTTTCAACAAAATGCAAAAGAGACTGGTTCTGTTTTTTTTTGTAAACGCTCGCGCCTATATAGATTCTGTAATATTATTCACGAGTCAATTTGTAAACGTTCCACTTTACTTTGTCTCGAGAGAGCGACGTTACTGTTTCCATTTTAACGATCACAAAACCACAAGTCGTTTGTGTTTATTGTGACTTATCTAGGAAAGATTTTCCTCGACTGGTATTTAAAGTTAGCCTCTCGTAAAAATAGAGACACACACACAAGCAGATGCCAAGGTGGCAATTATATGCGAGCCACTTGCTACGTAGAAAGAGAGTAAAGGGTTCGCCTTGTGTTGTTTTAATAAATGCAAATTTTACTTTTGTATTTGAATATTCATAGATGGTGTGCCGGATGATTTCTTTTGTCGTCGCGGTATATAGCCCTTCTAAACGATATTCAGCCAAGAAAGTTGTGCTCTCTCTCTCCCTCTACTCTCTTTAACTTTTCTACAACAGCATTATTATACATAAATGCCCTTTTTCACAATTGGACAACCCTTTAAAAAAAACAACTTTATATTTTCTGAACTACAAGGCGAGAGCGCCTTGCTTAAATATTCACATTGCGTAATCTTTCTCTCTCTCTCTCTCTCTTTGTATATATATATAAACACTTTCCCAACACATATAATGTCTTTTAATAATTAACAGCAATAAAGCCAGCGATATATGAAGAAAAGTAAATTAATTAATCGTCTACTTAATGAGGCGACACACGCGTTGGGATTATGGAAATTTTCTTGAAAGTCAAATGACAAAGCAAAAATTTTTCTTTCCTGATTCTCATAACTATACATATAGTAGTGAGAAACTTTGATTAACACAGTGTTAGAAAAATACACCTAAATTTTTAATTTTTTATACTGGAATTTTTTTTTTTTTTTTTTTTGCTTTCATATAAGTGAACTTTCTAAATTTGAATCAGTGAGATGTCACTGATAAAATAGTTGAAAGCAATTGAATTAGTTCAGTAAAATTTTCATTGAAATTCAGTTACATTTCACTGAAAATCAATAGAATTATTACTGTTTGAAACAGTCAAATCTGTTTTACCGATTAATGATAATGCAGATTTGACTGTTTAAATTAGTAATAATTCTACTGATTTTCAGTGAAATGTGACTGAATTTTAATGGAAATTTTACTGAACTAATTCAGTTGCTAAATTTAATTTTTAGTCAGAGCAACTAAAATTTAGTTGGACTAACAAAAAAATTTATTCAATTACGAAATATTTGTTTGAAAAATCTCATCTCTTGGGATCGAACCTCTGTTTTTAAACTGCGAATCGGGTGCTCTGACCACTGGACTACCACCATCTTTGTGAGAGATTTAAACTAATTGTTCTAAGCTATACGAGAGCGAATTAAATTATTTGGTTAGTAAAAACAAACGATCATTTGGTTTTTTTTTGACCAAACTATTTTGTTGTGTTAACAAAATTATTTTGTTTGTCGTATAACCCAAATTTTGGTTGGAATTTAAAAATGTTCAATCAAATAATTTTGTTGGCCTAATCAAATGTTTGGTTGAGATAATTCTACGACTTTGTTTCAGCCAACAAAAATTAAGTTACAAGAACCAAAATTGCCTAACCAAACCAAATTTTTCTGTATAGATTAAAAATATCATGTAAAGAAAAAAATTTCTGTAATTCGAAACATGTTTTAAAATTTTTTTTTCGTAAAAGCAAAGAAACAATTTTTGTAATTCAAACAACTTTCATTTTTGATTTCCCAAAGGGATATGTTAAAGGAACGATTTCTTTGTTTCAAAGAAATCTTTATAATTGTCATTTTAAATAGATGAAATCAAAATTTGTTCATTATATATTTTTGTGACATGTTAAAATATATATGTTAAATTATCGATCAAACAAAAAAATCAAGATATTTCGCTGCTTACTGTTATAGTCTGATTTTTTTACGGGAAGTAAATTATCACTCCAATTAGGTCTGAATTTTAAATCAAAGCACTACTTTATTTCTATTCGTGACTGGACTGCGGGCAAAGCTAGTAAACGAGGAGCATTAATAGCTTCAACATATATATATATATATATATATATATATATATATATATATATATATATATGTGTGTGTGTGTGTGTGTATGTCAATTTTAATGCGCGGTGTGTGTCACAAAAGACACGACGAAATGACTTGTGAGGTCCAAAGTTTCAAGATTCGTCTCTGGACAAATAACAGACTCTCATTTAGCATTTAGCGTTAACGTAAAGCTTGCTACCGGGCAGGATAAACACGAGAGACAAAGAATAACAATGAAACAACTTCTCTTTTTCGCGTACGTTAAATACGCGAGCGAGAAAGAGAGAAAGGAAGCTCCGCGTGCAGGATATATGAAAATTGGAAAAAAGCCGAACCAAAAAGGCAAAGCCCGGGAGCCACTGAAACGTTAACCGTGTATATATATATATTTATATATATATGCACATAATATATACATACATATATGTATATGTAGAGGTGCTAATTGTCAACTTGGCCTCGAAGCTTTCCTTTTTGGCGACGTTTCGATTCAACTAACAAGTTCGACAAATACCGCTCATCGTCAACATAAAAAAGAAATAAGGAATTTCAAGTATATATCTTAAATTTGACAAAAAAAAAAACTGAAACTTTCGTTATATTGTCCTAAAAGTGTGAACATAAGGCCATTTATATATATTTTTTATCTTTTTCATTTTACCGCTCCTCAATGGTTATTCTAATTTAACTTTTTTAAAAATACTTTATTTTTCTATTTAATTAAATATTTCTCAATTCTTTCAATTTTTATCTTTTTTTTTTTATTTTTATTATTATTGTTTTTTATTTTACAGAAAAGAATTCGAAAATTATAATATTTAATTGCAATTTTAAAAGAATTATATAAAAAGTAATTTTGAATTTTCCCGCTTAAAGTAGATCAAGTAATCGGTCGTTCACAATATATCGATATATCGAACTCGAAGAAAAGACGTCTAACCTCAATTTTCACTACTTTTGCATTGTGGTGTACCTTTGGCGCCTTTGTGTCAATTTTGTTATTCGAAAAATATTTGATATATTGTTTTGTCTATTGTTGATAATATTGGTAATAATTGTATTAATATTACGATTTAAAAAACCTACCCTGACGGAATAAAATCACTCAACGTCCACTTTATAAAATAGACATTGGGTAGAAATTTGGTAATTCGCAAAAAGTAAAGGTTGAAACGACAAAATATGAAAAAAATTAGTATTGCAAAAGGTAGATGAATATCTATAGAGACTTAATTCTAGTAATAATTGCGTTAAATAAAGCATTAAATAATAAAAAAAAAAATTAATGAGCAAAAAGTTTTTAACGTTCAAATGAACAAAATATTTTTTTCAATCTATAAATTTTAAAAAATTATAATGTCAATGTAAAATAAAATAGTAAATTAAACAAATATTAAATTAATAATTTCCGTTTAGATTTTTTAAAACAATTGTTTTCTAATAAAATTCGTACTTAATGAAGTTGCAAAATAAATTTTGTTCATTTGAATGTTCAAAACTTTTGGCTCATGTAAATTATGAGGTGAATGAAAAACATATATAAAATCCAATTGTCCGAATGACCATTTGATTGAAAACCAGTTGTCCGAATTAAGTTTTGTCAGAATCTTTTTTTGTCCGAAATAAGAATTGCCAGAATATTTATTTCTCCGATTTTACAATGAATATAAAATTTACTGTTCCGAAATCATTTTTGACCGAATTTTTATTTCTCAGAATCTTATAGATTCATCCGAATATTTATTATTCCGAATTTACGTTAATTCGAAAGTTTATTTTACAAAAAGTGTAAAGTATCCGATTTTTATTTATACCGAATTACTATATCTAATCGAATTTTCAACAATTTGAAACAAGGAACAGGGGATCGATTACGTAACTTTCCCACATCTCACTTCCCACATTTTACATCCCACATCTCACTTCCCATATTTTACATCCCACATCTCACTTCCCACATTTTACATCCCACATCTCACTTCCCACATTTTACATACCACTTCCCACATCCAACATCTTGTGGGAAATGGGAGAGATGTGAGACATGGGAAGTGGGATATAAAAGGTGGGTGGCGTGATAAGAAAAGTGTAATGTACAATGTGAGATGTGAAGTGTGAAAAGTGAAATGTGGGAAATGAGATGTGGAATGTGAAATATGGGAAGTCAGATGTGGGAAGTGGGATGTGGTATGTGAAATATGGGAAGTGGGATATGAAATATGGGAAGTGAGAAGTGGGATGTGAAATATGGAAATGGGGTATGAAATATGGGAAGTGGGATGTGGGAAGTGGGATATGAAATATGGGAAGTGAGAAGTGAGATGTGAAATATAGGATGTGGGAAGTGAGATGTGGGATGTAAAATGTGGGAAGTGGGATGTAAAATGTAGGAAGTGAGATGTGGGATTTGGGAAGTGGAATGTAAAATGTGGGAAGTGAGATGTGGGAAGTGGGAAAGTTACGTAGTCGACCCCCAGTAATTCGTTGTAAAATTGGAGAAATAAATATTCTAGTAATTCTCATTTCGGACAAAAAAAAATTCTGATAAAACTTAATTCGGACAACTGCGGTTTTCGATCAAATGGTCATTCGGACTATTGGGTTTTATATGTTTTTCATGCACCTCGTAAATTATGCAAAGTAACTTGTTATGTTTACATATTTTATAGGTTTTTATAATATTTGCAATAAATTAATGTAAAATGACGTAAAATTTTACATATTTTTTTAAAAAAATGTTAAATTCATTAAATTGATATATTTTTGAGGTTAGTAAATTGATAATAATAAAAATTATATTGAATTTCATTAGTATTGTGAAATATTATAGAAATTGTGTTATTACTATCAATTAATTAATCTCTAAAATACATCAATTTGATGAATTTAATATTTTTTTTTTTTAAATATGTATAAAGTTCTATGTCATTTTACATTAATTTATTTTGGCAATATTATAAAAACCTATAGAATGTAAACAATATATTCTACATTTAAGAATATCTTCTTGGCGTCTAATTAAAAATATTTCCCATGCATTTTATTCTTAAAGTTAGAATATAATATTCTTAAAATAAAAAACATTTCTTAAATTAAGAATTTTTTTTCTTTATTTTTGTAAAATATTTCTTAATTTAAAAATAGTTTCTTATTTCAAGAATATTATATATTTTAACTTTAAGAATAAAATGTATGTGGGAAATATTCTTAAAGAGGCGCCAAGAAGATATTCTTAAATTTAGAATATAATTTTTTCAGTGAATTATTATTACCTATACAAATATATTTATATACTAATTCGTTATCGACACTTGAGTTATTAAAATATTCTCTATTATAAAATTAAATTCCTCCCCCCCCCCCACCAACATTTAATAAAAATTTTGTGTAATATTTTTGAAATTAATTCAAAATTCCATAAAGTTTTGAGAGAGAGAGAGAGAGAGAGAGAGAGAGAGAGAGAGAGAGAGAGAGAGAGAGAGAGAGAGAGAGAGAGAGAGAGAGAGAGAGAGAGAGAGACTTGGGGGCCAAATAAGTTTCAAGATATAAATGATGAGGGTCAAGGAGAGAGAGAAAAAAAAACGCAAGCGCTGTATAGGAGAAGACAAGGCCCATGTTGTGGGAGGACGTGCAGATTACAAGCCTGTCATTTTGCATGTTAGGCGTGAAAGGAACAAAGTCAAAAGAATAATATCACATTTTTTTGAAACGGATTTTTTTTTTCAATTTTAGACATACTTATTGGTTTCATATATATAATTTTGAAAGAAACTTTTTAATTCTCCAAACGATTATTTATATATTATAATTATTATCATTGGATTTTAATAGGATTAATTTCTTTTTTTCGTTGCGCACGTGCTTAAGAGGAATGGACAAAAAAAATTGTTAATCTTGCTCTATATCAAATTTTATCAAAATGATGCCAATAAGGAGAAAAAAAAAATCACGGTAATGAGCATATTTCTATTTAAGTTTATAACGTGTTAATCTAATTTTTTTTCTTCTTCTTCTTCGTGTGATAATAATTATCAAGAATGTTGAACTATTTCAATTTTTTTTTTCAATTCTTGGGAATATATATATATATATATATATATATATATATATATAATAAAAGTAATGAAAATCGTCAAATGTTTATTTCTCATGCACGTGCATGAAATTTATAATCTCTCTCTCTCTCTCTCTTGAAATGCAACGGAACTAATGTCCTAGAAATTTCTGTTGTATCATATCTTGAATTTTTCATATAAATATATCCCTATATCGATATAGAATATCGAGTATTAATTGATTTTTTTTTTCCTAATGAGTCTTGGGAGATGTTTGAGCAATATCAGGTCATATGGAGCAATTAACCATACTATCATCTATTAATTAACGCGCGATTAACTCTCTCTCTCTCTCTTAAGAAAACCGCGCTGAGACTTTTGCCTGATACACCTGTGCGAGCTCAGGTATTGCCATACCTTGTCGAGCACACTTTTGCATTCACAAAGAGACCGCTTTCGAGTTAGTATGTTGTAATTAGTCGTAAATACGATTTTACGAGTGTCTCTCTCTCTCGACTCTCTAGCACTCTTTGAATAAAAAAAAAAAAAAAAAAAAATAAGAAAAAATACAGGTCTTTGAATTAAGTGAATTTTACTTGGTTCAGGTAGAACACAGCGATATTAAGTGCTGATAAATCATTTTATCCTATCGGTTCAAGAAAATTGTAAATTAATTCAGTAAATTCTCTTTCTTTGCTTGCGCGATGAGTCATTTTTCCCGGGAGTCAATGTGCATATTTTATTTACAGTTAGTTGATATTCAATAATATTGTAAAAGAAACGCACATACACACACTTTTTTTACACATAGATGTCTTATAATTTGCATAAAAAAAAAACAGGAAGAATATATGTTAAGAATGTGTAATTCAAATTTGTTAATTGATATGATAAATTATAATTGCTCTTGAGTGTATTTGTGCAAAAACAATTAAAAAGCAATTTTATATTTTTATTTTGAATTTATTTAAATTCATTTTTTTTCTCTCTTAATATCAGTATTTAATAGTTGTTTATAATTCTGTATTTCTAACATAAGTTTTAGAATTATATTTAGAAATGTATAACTATATATGATTGCGAAAAAAAATTGGAAGGTAGTAGAATTAATTTTAAGGTTTTAAAATAAATTTGTACAATTTTGTAGATACTAGAATAATTTTTTGTTGTTCTTGAGAAAATTTTAAGATTTAAATTTCAAAGGTTGTAAATAAAAATTCTTTAAGGGTGAAAAACAAATTTTAAGATTTAAACTTTGAAGGAAGTAAATCAAAATTAAGGTTGTGAAATAACCTTCCATTTCGAACAATAACTTTTTGCAGTAGAATAACTTTAAAAGTTCTAGAACAAATTTAGAGAAGTTAATTTACAACTTAAAAGTTGTAAAATATTGTTCAAGGTTGTAAAACCAACTTGGTTCTAAAATAAACTTTAGTAAAACGTATAATTAAATATTGTAGAATAAACTTAAAAGTTGTAAAATTTACTTAAAATTAAAATTTACTTTAAGGTTGTAAAACAAACTTGAAGGTTCTATTATAAACTTGAGGACTTGTAAAACATATAATTAAAGGTTGTAGAATAACCTTAAAAGAAGTAAAATCTATCTGAAGGTTGTAAAGCAAACTTTGAGGTTCTATGATAAACTTTAAGAATGTAAAATATAGTTTTAAGGTTGTAGAATAACTTTAAAAGAAGTAAAATTCATCTGAAAGTTGTGAATTATTCAATAAAATGGCAAAAACGAACTTGAAGGTTCTTAAATTTATTTTAAGAATATAAAGTAAACTTTAAGGTCGTTCAACAACATTGAAGGTTCAAAAGCAAATTTTAAGGTTTTAAGTTTACATCGAACAGGTTGTAAAATAACCTTTGTAAAATAACCACCTTCAAGGTGGTAAAAAAATTGTTAAGGTTGTAAAACAAATTTCAAAGTTTTAGAATAATCTTAAAAACATGAAAAACAAAGTTTAAGGTTGTAGAACAACCTTGAAGGAAGTAAATTCAATTTTTATAGGTTGTAAAATAATCACTGAATAAGGTGGTAAAGTAAATTTATATAACATCTTAATCAAACTTTAAGGTTGTATAATAACCTTCAACTTCGTACTAGAAGTTTGTAGTTCCTACAGTAACAATGTAGGTTCTAGAGGAAACTATTAGGTTATAGAATAACCTTGAAGGTTGTAAAACAATAGTTAAGGCAGTAAAGCAAACTAAAAATTCCAGAATAATTTTACAGAAATGTAAAACAAACTTTAGTATTGTAGAATTACCTTGAAGGAAGTAAAACTAATCTTTGGGTTGTAAAATAATCACTGAATAAGGTGATAAAGTAAATTTTAATGTAAATTTTAAGGTTTCCAATAACTTTGAAGGATGTAAAACAATTTTAAAGGTTGTAAATAACCTTGAATTTCGTATTATGACTTTGTAGTTTCTAGAGTAACATTGAAGGTTGTAGAGAAAACTGTAAGATTATAAAATAACCTTCAAGGTTGTAAACAACTTGTTAAGGCTGTAAACCAAACTTCAATATTTTAAAATAATCTTTAGAAAAAAACAAAAACTCGAAGGTAGTAAAATAATTACTTGTAGTAAAATAACTTTAAAGGTTGTAAATCAAATTTTAAGGTTATAAAAAATTCATCAAATTAAGGCAACAACTTGTTGAAAATCCTATATAAAATAACTTTGAGGCTCTAAAATTTTAGAATAACCTTCAAGTTTGTAAAATATTCCTTAAGGTTGTAAAACAAACATTAATAGTTCTAGAATTAATTAATTTAAATTTAATTTTCCTTTCTTAATATATGATTATACATATACATAATAGCTGTTTATACTTCAATATTGAAACTTATTTTTTTCTCTCTCTATCTTATCATTATTAAATATATAATTTGATGATATTGACGGGTATAATATAATAATTGGACAATATTGGCGGGTATAGATTATAAAAATTTGCATTTTTTTTTTGCTTGGTGGTGAGCGTTATATTCAAATTGATCGTTCTACAAATTGAATTCTCGAGATGGCGCGAGACTCAAGGGAAGACACGTGTCCGTGTGCTTATAAACGTACGAGCAGGGTCTGCGTTGTCGTAAAGCTGGATATTTATTGGATACCGTAATCGATCCGATCACCGTTTAATACCAATTACCGCGACATCCGCATCCGCGAGAGCGTCGAACCAAACGATTTACGACGATCGCACACCAAACTGGATTTCCATATACTTTTATATATATGTGTATATATATATATATATATATATATATATATATATATATATATATATAAATTCCCATATATAGGTACAATATGCTCAAATGACCATAATATGATCATAATGATCGATTATGTCATATCAATTCCGCAATTTTGAAATATTAAAAAAAAATATAAATTTTCTAAAAAATTGCTTTTGTTAAAATTAACACAAGTCAATATTGATATACATTTAAACGTATTTTCTATATAAATCAAAATTTGTTATTTATGGGTCCAATTTTAGAAAATTTGACATCGGATTTTCAAAATTAAAAATGGCGGATCCAATATGTCGAAAGTTTTTTTTAAAATTGATCAGATTTGTCTGAAAGTAGTTACTCGGGGGTTTTAGGGGGCGCTGATTACGAATTTAATGTCGGACTTTTAAATTTCAAAATGGCGGATCCAATATGGTGGACTTTCTTTTAAATTGATTAGATTTGCTAAAAACTTTTTTACCAGGGGATTCGGAATTTATATGTACATATATATATATATAATATGAACGATACAAGAATATAGTTAAATGTGCGCGGTATTTGAAGTAGAATGTCGCGTGTGTTTTATGTGTAAACGTCGCAATATCGATATAACGTGACAAGGCTAAATGCGCACATTACCTTAGCGAATCTTCAGTGTAAATCGCATTATCAGAAATGCGCAGCTGCATTCTCCCACACGCGGGTCCTTCGGGTGCACAAAACAAAAACTCTAAACCGCGATACTGGCTCGCGTGATCACACGTGTGTGGCATGTTAATACACAATAAGAAAATTAAGGAATATATATACACTCCTTCCTTTTTATACTCCATTGCTCAAAAAAAAAAAAAAAAAAAAAAAAAAATAGAAGAATCTTCTTCATACAATACCTATACAGAAAATCATTTCAAAAATTGTAAAAATTACACACTACAATAATATGCTAAAAATATAATAAAATTATTTCTCCCATTGTAACGTTTGTAATTGAAAGAATCAATATTTAGCTCGCCGAGACAGGGTTCGTTTTGATTCCAACAAAAAAATAATAACCACGGGTTAATTACAAACTGATAACAAATTATTTATTTACACGATATATATATACAAATGACAAAGATTAACAAGTAAATCGCGAAAGTCGGTTTCAAGTAACAATTTGTCGGCGTCTATCCAAAGTATGTTGAGCCGCAGAATCGAAAATCGGTATCAATCTGGAACGTTGTTTATTTGAGCAGCGCATTAACGAAATCAGTTTCAACTCGCTGTGATGAGGCGTAAATCTGTTACTTTACTGTCTAAAAATTCGCGATATACTGGTGAACCACGAGTAAAACTCGTGTTCCAATTATACAAAGAGTAAAACTCTTAAATATATCTAAAAACGGAGATTAAAAAAGGTAAAAAGAACGGAAAAATCTAGTTTAAACATCGTGAATACAAATTTACGTTACTATGCATTTTGATACGTTGCCTTACGATTCGTTACTGTACATTACGTTACGTTATTTTACATTAGGGGAGACCCAGGAGGAAAGTAACAAAAATCAGTTTTTTTATGCTAACATTAAAAATATTTGTCGGATAAATTTGTCCAAAATATTAAATGAAAGCTTGGACATTCACCTTTTAAATAAAATTTGAATTAAACATTTATAATAAGTTGACAGTTCACAGTATAACTTTTACGCAAGCTCTTCATCTGTTACTTTCCTCCTGACCCCCGAGGAGGAAAGTAACAAGCTCCTAGGAGGAAAGTAACAGTATAAAATTATGTAAAATTCTTTAGACTAATGACTATTATTAATTAGAAATATTTTTATTAGGAACACATAAAAGTTTAAGTACACTTTATACTTATTTGGGACATATTTAGCACATATTTCGAACATTTTATGAATTTAGCTCATTTTTTTTCTTAAAGATATTTTATGCTTACCTAGATCACAGGTTTTTCTTAAATAAATCTCTGTTATTCGTAAAATTAAATACGATTTGCTTCAATCATTAGTTAAAACATGGACAATATCGACAACAGGAGAAAAGTAGCGTGTTACTTTCCTCCTCGGTCGCTTTTTTCTTGTATGTCAACAAAAAAGTTAAAACTACACAACTGTTAAATTGTTTGTTTAAGCACAACTTAAAGACAGATAATAAGGCTACAAAATAACGAAAGGCACATTTTGAAAAACAATAAAATTAAAGAAATACGAGACTTTGAAAATTTGAACGAAAACTTACTTTTGACGTTTTTTCTGCACGTCACACCGGAATCAGACCTAACCTTTCCTGTCAGGCTCGGACACACTATGGAGGAGGAAGGGGGAACAGTGCCGACTAAAAATATGTTTGAACCATGTCTATCCGATAATTTGTTTAAAAGTTATAAGCTTTGTTACTTTCCTCCTCTGTTACTTTCCTCCTCGGTCTCCCCTACATTACTATACATTGTGATACTTTACATTTCATTACTATAGATTACGTTACGTTACACTATATACATTAAAAACCGATAAAATGTTCAACGGGTAAAACCCGTCGAATGAGAGTGAAACTCTCTACGAAAGTTATTCGGAATAAAACTCCGGGAGTATAGCTCCTTAGGGGTAAAACACCTAGTCAGGTGGGTAAGACCCAGGCCCGGTCAACTCCGTTGAATTGAAAATGGCAACATTCAGCGCTTCTACAACCAACATAGCAACTAAATTTTACTCAGCTTGTATATCTATACATACAATAGATATAGATATACAAGCTGAGTAAAATTTAGTTGCAATGTTGGTTGTAGAAGCGCTGTATGTTGCCATTTCTATTCAATGGAGTTGACCGGGCCCGGTAAGACCCTCCAGGACTCCGTGCAGTACGAAAGTGACGGTCCTCAGCGTGAGCGCAGCTTATATAGCCAATCGGTGGGCTGAGCGTACGCGAGAGAGCTTTCAGGGATGCGGCCCGTGCGGCGAAATTGAGTACTATGTTGCTGTTCTCTGCGGTCGATAACATATTTATCGACTTACAATAATATTTAGTATAAATATTTACCGGCCAATTTCTAACTATCATTATACCATTTATACATGGAGAAAAATAAAAAAACGAATAAAGTAACTTTTACTATATTTAAAAGTAAAATCTAAACTGTCCGCAGTTTCTGCGTATTTTTGATATAAATTTTATTATTTCTGGAGTAAAACTTGACAGAAATGCGCAGAAATTGAGGACAGTTCAGGTTTTACTTTTAAAGTAGTAAAAGTTACTTTATTCTTATTTATTAGTTGTGGTTACTATCTTCTTTGATTAGCATAACTATTTTATTAGTTGGTTTAAATAATTAGTTTGTTGAAATAACTATTCAATTAGTTACCTTACTAACGAAATGGTTAGGCTGACTAACTAAATGGTAACAGTAACTAATATAAATTAGCAACAATATTCTTACTAAAGAAATGGTAATTACAAACAATAGTTTCTCTCAGTGTATAATTTTAATTTAAAAATTTCTCATAATAAAATTTTCATGCATTTTTAATGAAAGTCCATCTCGAATTATTATTGTATTATACATATAGCAAAAGGGTGTGACTCGAAAAAATAAGTATTCAGAATGAAATGTTATCACTCTCGCACGAAGAGAGAAAATGTTTACTTGTTTTCTCAATCTATCGATTAGTATAGAACAAGGGATCGAATTGTATATACAATCGTGCGTGTACTGTTCAGCGAGAGAGAGAGAGAGAGGCCACTTGTTCCGCGTTGCTTTATTTCTACCTTCGTATATGTAATTTTTTTTACCCTCTTTTTGTTTGTTTGTTTGTATTTTTTTTCACCTTCCATCTGAGCCCTTCACTTCCTCATGTCTCCTTTCGCCTCTCAATATTCTATTAGCAATTACCGACCCAGTCGTGGTGCAGGCACACGCAATTCTCGATAAGGTGCGCATCATGCCGCATGGTTTATGCGAACCTCACCTTATGGGTGAGTTATACAATGTCGTGCACACGCACAGAAATTAGGTATATATATATGTATATATGACATGGTAATGATAATTAATCAACCTCAACACCAATGTGGCGCCCTCAACTCGTCCGACGAGCAGAGCGTAATAACCGCGCGTGCAAGTTGTGTGGTCCCTCTTGTTCTCTATTATAATATGATCCCACGAAAAGTCACGAAAAATCATTTAAAAATTCTGCCAGGTGAAACCTCAAATAGGGTATACTTGGTCTGGACCTCACCAGTTTTCCTATTATAGTTTTAAACAAATGTTAATAAATGCATTTCTTTTCCCGTGTGTAAATATTTCACGTTACTGTACAGTTAAACTATTTTCTACATATAGGCACTGTATAGTTGGACTATACTGAAACTAGCCAGAAATGTTACGCTACGACCAACAAGTTTCTGGATATTTAAACTATATGGAAACTATTTATTGCATCTATAGAGTATTTAAAATGTTCAGGACAGTTATACTATTTTCTATACAGGCTTTGTGTAGCTGAACTATACTGAAACTAGCTAGAAATTTAACGTTACTACCAAGAAATTTGTAGATAACTAAACTATAAAGAAACTGTCTAGTGTATCTAAAATATTTAGAATGGTCATGACAGTTATACTATTTTTTATAAAGCCTCTGCATAGTTGAACTATACTGAAACTAGTTTGAAATGTAACGCTACTACCAACAAGTTTCTAGATAACTCAACTGTTCAGAAACTATTTATTGTATCTACAATATTTAGAATGGTCAGAACAGTTGTACTATTTTCAGTAAAGGCTCTGTATAGTTAGACTAGACTGAAACTAATTAGAAATTTAACGTTACTACCAACAAGTTTCTAGATACTTAAACTATATGGGAACTATTTATTTAATCTAGACTATTTAGAATAGTCAAAAGAGTTATACTATTTTCTATATAGGCTCTGTATAGTTGAATTATACTGAAACTAGTTAGAAATGTAACGCTACTACCAACAATTTTCTAGATAAATAAACTATACAGGAACTATCTAGTTTTTCTAGATTATTTAGAAAGCTCAGAACAGTTATACTGTTTTCCATATAGACTCTGTATAGTTGATCTATACTGAAACTAGCTTGAAATGTAATGATCGTCAAAAATAAAGAAGTGTTAGGTAAAAAAATCTAAAAAGACGCTAATAAGTTTTTTCCCTTTGTCAAAACTTGGTTAAAATCATTTTTTTAGGCCACTAGTAAGTTTTTCTGAGAAAATCTACATTAGAGATAGTAAAATCTGGACAGTACCCCATCAGGCCCTCATTTCAATTTCTGCACGAGTATATCAAATTTTTTAATTAAGTCATTGCGATTTACACTTACTACACTCTGTAATAGCGGATCAACCGGTTGGCAACAATGTTTAGCCCAGAGGATGAGCTATTATTTTCACAGTATTACTTTCTTATATACAAGAAGTTGCATGCCGACAATATATATATATATATATATATATACATATATATATATATATATGCGGAAGGGGGAAAAACCATATTCACCGCGTAGCCTGAAGACAGACAGAGGCATAGCTTTGTATGGACCATATATACATATATACTATATAGGGTACAGGTGCGGCGTGCTCGTAAAGATGCAAATATTCGCACAGGCGGGATGGACTCGTCAGCGACTGTCAAAAGTCCGATTGCAAAAGGGAGCGCGGGGGATCACGAAAGGATATATTCTTCCCGCACATCTCCGCAAAGGCAAACACAAAGAAAAAATTTTCGACCACCCTTACTGATGATGCTCAGAAATCTTGTGCTGTGTTTGCTCCGTAAACAAAAATCTTTCTCTCTTTATCTCTTTCTATACATTCTCCAAAGACGTGTGCTACTTATACAACCCTTTATTTTACTCATCGTCATGCTACTGTTTAGAGATTTTCGCCTTAAAAATGTAAAAAGCCATTATATATTGTTTTTCATCAAACATTCTTCTCGCATTCTTTTTATATTGAAATAATTTTGGGATGTAATTTCTTGTTGTTTGCGTTTATTCAATATTTATTCATCTAATATATATAGTTAACTTGAAGCCACGCGTGGAAATGGAACCATGGGCATAAAATCATAAAAACCATGAGCGAAATCGATTGCCAAGGTAAATACGATTAGACCCATGGTTTAAACCTTGGGAAAAATTTTAAAAATCATTGCTCATGTCCGTTTTTCATGGTAAATTTTTTTTTTTTTTTTTTTAATTTTACGGATTTTTAACCATTGCTAAAATCTTGGAAACCATGGAAAAATTAATTTTTTTATTTTACTAATTTTGGGCCATTGCTAAACACTTGACAATCATGGGAAAATTAATTTTTTAAATTTATAGTTTTTGGACCATTGCTAAAATCTTGCTAACCGATGGAAAACTCTCTAAATTTGAATTAGCTAAAATTTCACTGTTTGAATTAGCGAATAAAGTTTTCACTGCAAATCAGCGGATACAGCTAATAAAATAGCGAAACACGAATTGGCGAACGTCGGTCATTTTCGTCGGAAGATAAATTTATTTTTAAAATGGTGTATTCCGCTGATTGAAATAGTTGTTAGTCGCTGATTCGCAGCTGCATACTCACAGAAAAAACCTGAATTCAAATTGAGTATAGATTCTATACTCAATTTGATTCGCAACAAAAATGAAACTGGTTGTCTCATTTCGAGTTCTAAGGTAAAAGTATCAAAATGAAACAGGCAAGTTTCATTTTGAGAAAAAGAAAAATGGAAAAATATTGTGAAATAACGAATAATTTTGCACAAAAACATGAAATATAATAATTACAAAGAAGTAAATAACACGCTAGACTTAATATATTTGATTAAAAATTGCTTGTAATCGCGTAATAAAATAATAAAGGAAATATGTTTTTAGGTTAGAAAAATGAAAACATGTGTTTTGACAACAGGAACGGTACTGCCAACTTAAATAATAGCGGTAAATTTAAAAACTTATGAAATTAATTATTATCTACGTAAATAATAATAAATAATTTTTATTTAAAAACTTCTAAATATTCGTACTGGTCAAAATAATCTTTCTGGTGTTGTTGAAATATTAGAAACAATAATTGAAATACAAAATTACTCTGCTTATGATACCAACTTAGAAATCTGAAATTCCAGCCAATATCATTTTGAATAACATGAAGTTTGTCCCATACTCATTTCGATACCCAAAAGAAAATGAGTTGCAACAAAAATGAGTCCAAGTTTTTTCTGTGCTTATAGCTTTTTCAATCAGCGACTATTCGCTGCCAATCAGCGGATTTTAGCTGATTCAAATTTAGAGAGAATAAAAAAAAAGAATTTTTTTTTATTTTCAACCATTGATAAAATCTTGCGAATCATGGAAAAATTATTTTTTTTTAATTTTACTGATTTTTGACCATTGGTAAAATCTTGCGAACCATGGGAAAAAGTTGGGAAAAAGTAAAATTTTACTAATTTAGAAGCAAAAAGTGAGTCACTAATTCAAATTAGTACATATTTTTACTAATTCAGATTTAGAGAGCAGTGAATTACTTCAAATTAGAATTTTTACGTTATCCGTAGTATTGAAATTTTTTTTTATAATTATTATTATTATTTATTGAGAAAAAAGAAGCGTTTTCTTGCTAATGTGTCTATTATTGAAAAAAGACATCTCCAATTGTTTCCGTCAAAGATCATATACTTGAATGGACTCTTTATTTAGTGCTCGTAGGATAAATATAACATTCGTATATGGTGTTGGAAAGATACATTTTTTTTTTTTTTTTTTTAACGAGTCGAGAGTGGAGGCCCGTTATAACATCTTTTAGAAGAAGAATCATCAGAATAAATAAATAAGAGGTTCTTTCTTTCAAAGTGTCCCCTTACCTCGCACCTTTTTCACTCCATCACACTATAATATATATAATATGGCATATATCCCATTCTAAGCTAGAAGTCACACGCCTGAGGACCTCATTTGACGACTTGTCAGTCCCATTATTGTGGTCCTTTTCGTTTATACTATATATACATATAGTCGTCATCATCGTCGTCGTCTTCTTCTTATGGTCATAAGGATGATGTTGTTTTAAAGGCGAAAAACATGACAGATGTACAATAGGATCGTGATGCTGCAGCTGCGCGAATAATGGGAACTGCGAGAAAAACTAAAGGGAATGATGACTTTTGAAAATTGAGGTATCGTAAACATTATTATTGTCAGCTATATAGGCAGGCCATATATATATATGATTTTCTGGCAATCATGTCATTTGACAGTTGTCAGATGGAAATTAAACTGTCGTTTGGATTTTTTTTTCGTTTTTGGACTCTTTAATGAGATTCTAGTTCCCATTGGTAAAATATCGTTTGTCCTCGTTAGGAGAGTAGGTAAAATTGTTAAAATAATAGAGGTTCCAATTTTATAATAGGTTAACCGAAAAAAACACATTTTTCTCCTTTTGTGCCATTTTTCTTGTCAACTATATATATATATATATATATAAGAAGACATTTTAGAGAAATGCGCCTCTTCATTATAAGCGATGGAAATAATTATAGTTATTAAAATAGTTAAATAGTAGTTAAAAATTTAGGTTTGGAAAAGAAAAATTTGACTAATAAAAATATATAGGGTTTATTTCCCATGCATTTAAAAAAATTTTCATTTTTTAAATTGAAAAATAAAATTAAGTTGTGAGTATAAGTAGTCAAATATGGAAATGTTAGGTTGGATAATATTAGGTTTAAAAAAATTCTTGCATTTCAGAAAAGACATTTATATTATAAAAACTATAGTGTTTAAATTTTAATTATAGTTGAAATATTAAATTATATCACAGGCACACAAAAAATAAAAAGTTGTTTGGCCAAGACACTACACTAGTCTATTTTCATGTATTTTTTCACGCTGAATCCGCATCCGAAGTCAGAATTATCAGATTGGCTCTTATTTTTGAGATAAACTCAAAAAACTGCTCAGAAAGAAAAATAAAATCAAAAAGTTAAAAAATTTTTGAATGTCACTGCGACAGTGTAATTGCATACATTTTTTGTCGCTGAATCCGAATCCAAAGTCAGAATTGTTAGATTCGCTCAAATTTTTAAGATAATTGCAAAAAAACACAAGTAACAAAAAACTCAAAATACTCAAAATCAGTTTTTTGGAATTATCTTCAAAATTTCAGCCAATCTGTCAATTCTGACTTCGAACTCGGATTCAGCGTGAAAAAATACATGAAAATGCACTATCGTAGTGTTTCGGCAAAAAAAATTATCTGTGCCCCTAATTCAGAATTTTTATCAGTTTTTGGCGATTTTAGCTCAAAGAAATTTTTTTTTGCCGAAACATTACGATAGTGCATTTTCATGTATTTTTTCACGCTGAATCCGAATTCGAAGTCAGAATTGACAGATTGGCTGAAATTTTGAAGATAATTCCAAAAAACTGATTTTGAGTATTTTGAGTTTTTTGTTACTTGTGTTTTTTTGCAATTATCTAAAAAATTTGAGCGAATCTAACAATTCTGACTTTGGATTCGGATTCAGCGACAAAAAATGCATGCAATTACACTGTCGCAGTGACATTCAAAAATTTTTTAACTTTTTGATTTTATTTTTCTTTCTGAGCAGTTTTTTGAGTTTATCTCAAAAATAAGAGCCAATCTGATAATTCTGACTTCGGATTCGGATTCAGCGTGAAAAAATACATGAAAATAGACTAGTGTAGTGTCTCGGCCAAACAACTTTTTATTTTTTGTGTGCCTGTGTATTTATAAATTAATTATTATTATTTACACTAATTGAAATAGTAAAATTACTAATAATTACTTTTTGGTTAAAAATAACCATTAGTTAAATTCAATTTTAGGTTATGTTAAAATAAACAAAAAATTCTTGTATAATTCAATTATATAGTCAAATTTGACCATTTTTGCAATTATTTTTACACTAAAAATTAGTTACATTTTATTCTCTAAATCTGAATTATAGTGAAATGTGAGTTACTAATTTAAGTTAGTAAAAAAAAAAAATTAAAATTAGTAAAGAATTTTAATTAATTTTTAGTCACTTTTTACTTAAAACTTTAGTAAATAAATTTTAAAAAACTAAAACTACTAAACCAAATAGTAATATTTTTACTAAAAATTAGTAAAAATTCTTACTAATTTAAATTAGTAGCTCACTTTTTACCAGTTCAAATTTAGAGAGTATATCCAATAATTAGTTATTTTTTTACTAATTGGTGAAACAAGAAGTCATTCAAGAATTATTAACTATCCTAAAGAGTTTATCCAATTTATTTAATCCGCCTTTTAATAATTAAAAAAAAAAACAAAATAATTTAAAAGAAAATTTATAAAAATATAAAAAAGATATAAAAATACCCTCTAAATCTGAATTAGTAGAAAACTACTAAATTAAAATACTAAATACTAAAATACTAACTATGTAGTAAACTACTACTAAAACCTAAAACGAATCGGGCCTATTTCAATTAGTAGAAAATAACTAATTTTTAGTAGAAAACAACTAATTTTACAGTAAAATTTAACTAATAGTTTTTAAAAAAATTACTAAAATATTTGGTAAACATAAATCTACTAATTTTTTAGGCATGTAACATAACCTAAAAATTATATTAACTAATGAATTAGTCATTTTTGACTAAAAATTAAACATTACTGTTACTAATTCATTTAATAAACGAATCAGTGCTAAATAATAATAATAATAATAATAATAATAATAGTAATAATAATAATAATAATAATAATAATAATAATAATAATAATAGTAATAATAATAATTGGATTATAAATTTAAAATTCAATACACTTTGTCAGCTCTTTTAAAAAAAACAAAGGATTTGCCTGACAGTCAATTATTTGAATAATTTGTAAAACTTAGATTCTCAGTCAACGCTCACATCATGTTGTTACACTGGTTCTCGTCCGATCACCAAAGTTAAGCAACATTGAGCGCGGTTAGTACTTGGATGGGTGACCGCTTGGGAATACCGCGTAGTGTTGGCTTCCTTTTTTTTAATTTTTATATTTTAAAATTGCACTACATTTAATTTATTTGTTATGTTTTTATTATTTATTAGAATTATTTTTCTAATTAATTATTATTTAAAAAAAAAATAAATTTTCTTTTAATTAAATTAATATATTTATTATTTTAATTAAATTATTTCAATTTTTTTTGTATATGATAAAATATTATGTAAATTAGGTTAATTTATTAAAATTCCCTAATCCCTAGTATTTGTCATTATTATTTTGTATTCGCGAGTGAGTCAATTCTATATATATTGTATATATATATATATATATATATATATATATATATATATATATATATACAACGTTTTGAATTAAAACGCACTTCTGTTGCGTATACCTACTCTCAACGATAAATGTCAATTACTTACTCACAAATTAATTGCCTCTTGTATATATAGAAAAAAAAATCCACGCTCTATAATATTTACGAAATTCCAAATTTTATCGTGCTAATATGATTATGTTTATAAAATATGAAATTTACTCATTAATCTTGCTTTGTCGAGGAATTTACGACATATTCATATATATATATATATAGGGATAAAATAGAATTGCGCTCTTGAATAATAATGGCAACGACCTTATTTTTCCAAAGAGGAATTTATATATGGTGTAATCAGTGAAGGAAGCGTACGATAAATTTTTTAATTTTAAAATTATTATTTATTTAAAAAATATTTTTACTGACGATAATTTTGTTAGAATAAGGAAATTTTTTGTTTAGTAAATTCTGCTTTCTAAATTTGAATTAGTGTGATATTTAATTAATAAAATAGTGTAATTTAGCCACTGAATTCACCTTAGTAAGATTTCCATTTTAGGATGATGGAGGCCTTAACATAACCTTAAAACTAGAGGTGTGCAATAACTCGAATTTTACATGGACTCGAAATTCGAACCGAACCAAGTCCAGGTTAATTCTTATGGAGAGAATCAAATTTTTGACATTTGCACAGCTCTACTTAAAACTGAAAATAGTATTTATTTAACAAAAGATTTTAATTCAACATAATTTAAAAAAAATTTTTTCTTTCATATTTTTCGTCACATGTCCGCCATTTATCTCTCACCTGAGTTGCAAAAGTTTCTCCGCAAGAGCGCTAGTATCGCTTACTAAACACGACGCCAAATAGAATTTAAAAATATCCATAAAAATTTTTCGAATGTACCCACAGAGTACACAGAAAATTAAAAGGCATTAAAATAAGCTGCAACGCTTATTTTAATGCCTTTTAATTTTCTGTGTACCTCCTTATAAAACTTTGTGATAAGATATTTTTTGACCCATTTTATTTTATAACCATTGAATTCCTTGCAAAAAAAAACTAATTTTGTTTAATTTTTTACTATAGTTGAAAATTTAAGTATACCCTCCCATTAATATTTTTTTTAATTTTCTGCCTTTTTTCAACTTTCAAAAATAGAGCACTGTCATTTTTTCAACGATATAATAATTTTATTTTTCGAACAATAATTATAATCGGCGTTTTTCTCTTTCGCGTGCGAACAGCAAAAGATATAATATATATGTGCGAACCTTGCACATCACTATCGAAATGGAATTTCTCGATCGACAAAGTAACGCCTTCTTCTCACACTTGGCTACTATATATACCGACAAAGCATCTATCTCTCTTACTCTTTTTTCGTCACTTTCAAACTTATTACATGAATGTATCGATTCATTTCAAGGTGTGTAATGGCGTGTGTATTTACATGGTTCCAAAAGCAGCACTCATTCGCACGTAATTGAGATGCTTCAAGATCGAAACGAAAAAGGAAGCTATACAACATCCAGCAAGAGAGCTCGATATCAAAAGACTTATATATATATATACTGATGATGATGCGGACCAGGACGCGAGGACAATGAGATGGATCCATTTGGAGTCTTGATTGCGCCATCGTTGATCCACATTCTGCATCATCGTGTATGGCGTGCGTATATATTGAGGTGAATTTAGTGAAAGAATAAAAAAAAAAGAAGAAGAAGAAAAAAAACACATTGAGGATATTGCTTTATGGGACGTGAGATGAGCTTGACGACATGGGAATTTTCTTTGGGTGAGATAAATAACCGCGAGAGAGAAAGCATTGTACGACTTCAACATGACTAGAAGAATTCAAGTGTTGCTCCAATAACACTTTCCGTTTTGCTCATCTCATTCGGCTTTTATTTCGTCAAGAGTCATCTTCCTTTGTTGTTTCTTGGTTTATTTCTTCGTCAATGCAAATTTTCTGTTCGGGTTATTATGTACTTTTGTATATAGTCCTTCTTTTGTTTCCTTAAAAAAAAAAAAAAAATTACTACGTTATATATTGTAAAAATATACAAAAAAAAATAATTGTTAGGGTTAGTAAAAATTAAGTTGACTCAAAAAATTCTTATTAGCAATATAGAACTATAGCAATTTGCTGACATTGGAAAAAATTGTATGCAAAAATTTTATAATAAGGTGTTTTTCCTCCTAACGTTGAAATAAGTGACCCACATGAAATCAGTGCGCATGAGCATGGAACATTGAACAATTAATAATTAATTAGCCCATACTGATAAAAATTTTATAATAAGGTGTTTTTCCTAACGCAAAAATAAGTGCTCAAATATTACACGCAAAACAGTCTACGCACCTAGATCAGCGATATGGTTTACTAAAACAGTGAAAGTTTCCGCTACTCTATAGAGAAATATATCGCTGTTCCAGGTGAAGATATTTTTGCCTTTTTTTTTTGTCAATACTACTGTTACATAAAAATTGTATAATAAAGTGTTTTTCCTAACGCAAAAATAAGTATACCAACAGTCAGAAATTGTTCCATCAACAATTGCTAAATTAATAAATAACTGGTACCAAAAACCAATATCTTCAGGTAGACTTATCAATTACTTCTCAAATCATCCAATTCAACAAAAAATCAACATTGTATACAATCTCGTTGACAGAGCGATTCTTCTTTCTCACCATTCGTTTCGTAAAGACAACTATTATCAAAAGTAGAAACAATTTTGATAAATAACGATTATCCCCCTCCTTTTTTATAAAAAAAAATATTAAAATCCGTTTAAACAAAATTAGATTTAAAAATAAAGACTCGAATTCCAAAAAAAAAACACGATCCCTGGTTTATAAACAAATTCCTAAAATTTGTTAACCGTTTAACAATTCTGATTTTGCTAAGTTGTCAAAAATTATTAAACCACATAATATTCATTCCATTCGGATTGTTAATAAAAATCTAAAATCTATAACAAAACTCGGTAAAGATAAAACCGAGAAGTGCGGCAAGAAACGAATGTATTGTTTACAAATTTAATTGCAAGAGTTGCCCTGCAAATTACATTGGCCAAGCAAAACGTTTATTGAACTCTCTAAATTTGAATTAGCTAAAATTTCACTGTTTGAATCAGCGAATAAAGTTTTCACTGCAAATCAGCGGATACAGCTAATAAAATAGCGAAACACGAATCGGCGAACGTCGGTCATTTTCGTCGGAAGATAAATTTATTTTTAAAATAGTGTATTCCGCTGATTGAAATAGTTGTTAGTCGCTGATTCGCAGCTGCATACTTATAGCTTTTTCAATCAGCGACTATTCGCTGCCAATCAGCGGATTTTAGCTGATTCAAATTTAGAGAGTAACACACCTATCAATGAATATAAAAATAATAAAAACGATAAATCGGTGGTTTATGCACATCAACTAAATTTTGATCATGACTTCGATTGAAAGAATACCATTATACTTGATCGTGAAAAAAAATTATAAAAAACGCTCTATTTCCGAAATGATTCATATTTTAAGTAACGATTCTACAATTAATAAGAAAGAAGATATTTGTCTTCTTAATAAAACGTGTATTTCCCTCTTATTAGAAAATTAAATTCATAATAGAATCGTGAAGGTCTTTTCCTCTATACACTATTTACCTTTGAGTTCATTGACTTCCTTTTTTTTAACACGTGTGGTATTCCTCCAAAACAAATTTTAATTCAATTTTGACTTGATGTTCGCATCGAAATGACGAAAATTGTCGCGTATCTAATTTTTGTAGTGTTTTACTTTTTTGATTTTTAACGATAATTTTAAAGATGGATTCTAACATTGACTAGTTGCAATGTAATATTATTTTAAATATTCACGTATTTTTATTATTTAGTGTCAATTTATGTGTTTAATTTTGTGTATTTATTAATTTAATGTTTTGTTTAATAAATTAGCCTGAAGAAGATGGTAAACCAAACCATTGAAACGTTGCAACTTGACAAAATAACAAAAAAATCTGTTTTATCTGTTTTCTTTACCTTCCATTGATCGAATTTCACTTCTTATCAAAAAATTGCTAAAGTAGTTACTGAAGATTTGATGTTTTTCTTTTCTCTTTTACGTCATACTTATAGCGATTTGAGTACCTCTAACGTAAAAATGTTGCAATTTTCCCTTTTTTCGTTAGTTAGACCCAGAACGCATGCGCAGATCTACGTGGTCCGCCATTCGTCTCTCACCTGAGTTGCAACAGTTTCTCCGCTAGAGCGCTAGTATCGCTAACTAAGCACGACTTTGGAAAGAAAAAAAATCATCAAAATTTTTCGTATGTACCTATATATAGAATTGTGAAACTTTTTATACTATACTTCGTGAAAAAAATAGGTTTTCTACAGAAAAGTTAAAATTTTTAGCATATATATATATATCATTATGTTATTTGTATCATTTTGTTATTGAGTCGATGGTTCGCGCAAAATATTCCATCAGCAAAGAGCAAAATTAACGATCGCCTGGATCCAGGATGGCAGAGATTGTCACTATATGACGCTGAAAGGGCTGAAGGAGAGTGAGTGAGAGAGAGAGAGAGAGAGAGAGAGAGAGGTTACCAAGTATAGTCGAGTATCCACTCCAAAAGAGCCGGGTGAGCTAATTAGCGCGTTGCCTAGCAACCGGACGCTACAAGTATGTATATATGCGGGATCCTCAGAGCGCACTTTACCCGATTTCTCGCTATATATACTCTCAATAGAAGACTCTCATCTGCGCCCTTCTTTCACTCCCGGAAGAAGTTGAATCGAAATCGCGATAGAAGTATCCCTTTTCTTATATATATATATATATATATATGTTTTTTATTTATGTATAGATATATACGAACCTGAACCATTGAATTCCATACTCGTAGGATGGAATCCGGAATTCGTGTCGCCACTAGGACGATTACGAGATGGTTGCTCACCGACCCTGACGACCCGAATAGCATTCCTGCTAATTTTTTTTTTTTTTTTTTTCTTTCTTTTTTCTGTTGCAAACTTGCATTACCGTATGACCGCGATAATCCTCCATGTTCACTCGCGTGAACGATAAGCTCCCGCGCGGACATTGACTTGCTAACATCAACTCGTTCATCTCCATTCTTTAGATAAGATGAATCCGTTTGCTCATCCTTCCTCAATGTTTGTATTTCTCTATTTCCTTTTTGCAAAATTAATCATTCCTTATATGTATAAAGCTTCCATTTGTTTATTTTCGCCGAAAACTTTCTTATTTTTAAATAATGTCAGTAAAATATTTATTTTTAATTTAATTACAAAAAAAAAATTTTTATGATCGGAATAATCGATTACTTTGCTATTATCAAATAAATATTTATTAGAATCAAGTGAATTTTTTTTTAGTTTCTGTATTGCAATATTGGTCAAAAACTGAAATTTCATTTATATTATAAAAGAACTATAAAACTATTATTGAAATTTAAATAATTCGGAGAAGAACAAATTTGATTGGATCTAACATGACACTTAATAAGTATTAGATAACATTTCAAAAAAGAGAAAAAAAAAAAATTTTTGAGACAGGTTTCTAGGCGCCTCTGTCCTTTAGTTTGTCGGCATTCAAGCTGTGAAATTGCTCCGACTTATCATTCCACCTAACGAGTTTCCTAACCGTCTTCACACTTCGTTATATTCATTCTGTCTATTCTCTATATGTACCTATATATATACTCTCGTCACAATATATAAAAACACTGGCGTAGGACATTTGGATTTGTGATTTTGATGATTTTAATTTCTACTTGTATTTTTATTTTAACTTTCTATTTACTTGTTTATAATTTTTACTGTATATTTTTATTTTCACTTTCACTGATTATAATGTTCACTCTCACTTTTTACTCTCACTTTTATTTACACTATCATTTACTCTCATTTAAACTTTTAATTTTTTACCAAAAAATAGAAAATTAAAGTTTAAATGAAAGTCAAAATGGAAATCAAAAAGAATAAATTATATAATTGCATCAGTGAAGTAGAAAAATACAATGTTGCAGATCGAATCTGTGTCTTTTTAGTTTTACTAATAGATCAGCAAGATTTAGCTCAGGTTGGACATTTGAGATCAGTGGTTTTTGGACCAAAGTAGATGTGTCCCACATAAGAAATTAACTTTCAAGAAATTTTTCCATCCGAGAATCATCTGTAATTTTGTGGTCCTGGTCATTTATTTTTTGTCATTTCCCGTCTTTTTATATGCATCATTTACTTTTTTTTCATTTTTTAACGAATATATATATATATATTCATTCCGGGTTCCTGTGGTCATATATATGTATAAATAATGAGAGTCTGAACGTTTATTGAAACATTATTTTAGGTATTTTTACCATAAAGGAAGTTAAGTTTTCAGAAAATTGTTTCTTATCCAAAAAAAAAAATATATATATATGAGAAGAGTTTTAAAACATTTTGAACTGTTTATATAATTATATAGTGACGCTGCACGAGAAAAGGGACCTTTGAGGCAAAAAAAATTGTAGGTTGATAGTTTTACGTTGATTACAACTTTAATAATGTAAAATAAAAATTAGTTTTTAGTGAATATTTTGATGTATTAAAGGCAAATATCAATTAGGAGGTAATTTTGATGTATTTCCAATCCGAAAATTACAAAGATAACCTAAAATGTTTTTATTTCTAAAATCCCTTCTCTAATGGAGCGCCAACTACGGACATTGTCACAATTTTTTTAAAATAAATTTCAATTACCTTAATTGCGTGAAGGTCACACATTTATATGACTGTTTCCGTCGTCTTCGATCAATATCAAATAAATGACAATGACTATTCAAATATCTTTATAGAAATGACAAGAATGACGTAACAAATCATATGTGACCGCATACAAAAAAAAAAAAAAAAAAATTCAACACAGAAGAACATATTTCGAAATCGAAAGAAAAAATTTTTTTTTAATTAAAGAATTGACACTTGTCCTTGTTTATTTAATTTCACCTTTTGGCAACGTGAGAGAAAAATTTGCAGTGTAAAAAATATTATTCATCATCAAAGAAACTTGATACTTTCAATATTTATAATTGAATACAAAATGGTCATGTTTATTTAAAGATGTGTCCATTTTTCAAAGACTCAATATACATATATTGTATAAACAAAATCCGCTTTGCAGGTGAATATTTAAAACATTCTTTTTCTTCTTCTTCTTCTTTTTTTTCCGACTGGTATATTTATAGTAACAGTTTTAAAACTCAATTCCCCTAATTTTTTTGTTTTCAACTCCATTGTGCCCGGGGCTATGAAACCAATCGAGGTCTTTAACGATATACTGAAAACGGTTTCCAAAACGCCCTTCTCTCTCTCTCTCTTTTCAAAAGAGAGAGACAGAAATTAGAATAATCGGTGCACTCCTATAAATGGAGAGTTTAACTGCGCGCGACTCTGTTGTGGAGAGATGCAGTTTGAAATGGTTTAAACTATTTACCATAATGGACCACTATACAGTTTGAGAGGACCCTAACAATTTCAGAAGACTCTGCTCTGGCGCGGTCTAATGTCAACAGATTAGCCGTAATAGTGAAATTACACGTTCGTATCCCACACGTGGAGTCACGTCGAGTTGCCGTAATCCTCGTAATGGTCGCCTCTCTCGTCGTCATTCCCTCTTCACCCAGGGATTTTGGTAATGCTAGGGTTAGATATTATATATATATATGTATATATATATATATATATAAACTCGGAGACCCAAGAGGTCAAACGGCTTTAGATTACATGCATTATTTTTACGCTTTATTCTCCTGACATGTTATGGGCCTATAATAATCAGACGATGATCCTAATATTGTCCTATATGCGAGAGTCGCCATAACCTTTTAAAGAGAATCTCATCCTCCGCTTTTATACGTTAAGATCACATATATGTATGAAAATTGATACTTTCATTCATTAAATGAAATCACCAATATAAAAATTTTTTAAATATTTAAAAATTCAGTTTTGTTGAAAGTATCAAATTGATACTAAAATTTGTATCAATTTTTTATTTGATCCACATTTTTGGTATCAATTCGTTGCAATTTGATATATGTACTTTTAAGTTAACAGTGAATATCATTGATTATTTTTTTGCATTGCGAAAAAGGAGTCCTTTTGCGATGATTAAAATTCAGAATTGGACATTTATTTATTTTTATAATTTGATTATGTTTAATTATAACGTTTTTCGGCGAAAAGTAAACAAAGCGATCTTTCTAAATAAATTCCAATGAAGTTCAAAAAGTGAAGGAATAAGTAAAATTAAAATCAAACAGTGACAAAATTGATAAAATAATCGTCTTATTGCATGTATTAGAAAATGTTGTATAGGTTAGAAAATATTTTTTTAATTTCTTTTTAATTTAATGAATGTAATTTAATTGTACTGTCAAAATATTACGTGAATAAATTTCAAAAATATATTCGCAAAAAAATATTAAAAATATAAGAATCAAAGCAAAATAGATTTTTTATCATTGAATAATGTCTAAAGTGTTGTGATTTTCTCTTGTATTTCTGTGGTATTTTAGAGAATGGAAAATTAAGTCAAAGCTTATTTGCAGCTATTATTATAAGTAATATATTCTCTTTTCAGTCAATTTTTTTTTCTTTTTTTTATTCTAAATCTAAAATAATTATTAAATATTAGATTTGTTAATAGAAATTAATTCGTAAATTTCTGTTTTCTTTTTATTGCAGTGTTTTACTTTTAAAACTATAAATTTAAATGGTTTTAAATTTCCCGCTTCATTTGACACTCAAAACTGCTAAAGTCAAGTGTACGAGTATTTTTGTAGTTACTCAACGACTCGTATAGTGCTCTGCCTTCACTTTTACATTGCGTTTCACTGACTCCCGTGGTTAGCAGTTGTTAGCAATTCGGTTGGCAACACTGTAAAGCACGTTCATGCTCGTCAAGCAATGTCGTTAGAGAACGTGGTCATTTGTGTTTATGTTTTTATACATTTTATATAATTATACAATTTCTATATATAAATTATAAATTATTTTATAGAGTTTAAAAAAAGTGCCATTGATTTGCGGGAGTCATTAATCTCATGGGGTTTCGAAGAATATGTAGATCGTTTTGAATGTAAGTAACAATTTAAACAATAAACCTAATCTATATTTGTTTATTATTATTCGCATCATACAAAGAATAATAAGTTTAGTATAAAAATATATATCTTACTTGGTACAACAAAAAAAGTTATATTAACCTTATAATAAACATATTTTTTTGAACGTGCGAATAATATTAAAGAAATAATTGCGATTATAAGTATTTTAATTATTGAATTACCTATTTTATTAGTAAGCTTATCTAAATTTTATTAGTAAGCTTAACTAACTGATTGTTATCTGTTGCAATATGTAATTTTTATTTTATATTTTAATTAATAATAATCAGTGTAATATTTTGATGTTTAATATACCCGCTAAGAAATCGGTGTGCCATCGGCGATAATAATAAAAGCATTGAGAAAAGTTGGGGAGAGATGACGGACGACGGAATACCCCTGGGAGTTTCAAGTGGCTGATCCATTGTTGTGTGTGCTATCTCTGCTATTCTTGCTACACGTTTAATGCATAATCTATTACCGGGCTTTTAACAAAGCGAAACCACTACCAATAACGGTGAAGATGAACCTCCTTTTGGATTCTCTACTACTACTACTACTACTAGTGCCTCCTCATCATCCCGGAATTGATCTTCCGTCGTTCGCATCCTCATATTTCACAAATGTTTTGACGTCTGTTACGTAAGCATATTATATATATAGATATACATATCCGTCCGCTTCTTCAAAAGGAAGAAGCAGGGTGTCGACTACATGGGATGCAAATACCAAGCGCCCTCGAATTGTGAGATTTGGTCCACACACGGGAAGGAAATTGAGAGACAATGACATGGACAATCTAACTGAAGTTGACAGGCTTGACTAAAGGGCCGTAACATTTGAGGGATTCTATCATTGTAATTCAATGGAATGTAAACATTAGGGTGAGTATTCTATCATTCATGAAACTAAGAATCATTTTATTAATATTAGAATTTTATTTTTTATTTGGCATTTTATGTTATATTTATTTAATCTTTTATTTATATATGATGAAAATGTTATTGATTTTAAGAAAAATATTCAAATTGATGAAATGTTGAGAATTTTATAAAATATCATTCCAAAATTTATTTTGCTGATTTAAAAACAACTGACTAAATTAATTATTGTTTAATTTATTTTCAATTAATTTCAATAATTTTTAAATCATAAAATTTAGATTAGAATGACCAATGACATTGAACAATTAATAATTAATTAATTAGTTGGTCCATACTGGCGTTTTGTAGGTATACAAAAATTTTATAATAAGGTGTTTTTCCTAACGCACAAAATAAGTGACACACATGAGGTCAGCACGCATGAGCACGAAGCAATTAATCTGTTACCTATTTTATTAGTAACGTTAACTAACTAAATGTTATCTGTTACAATATTTATTGGTTGTTGGTACTAGCAAAATTAAGTTTCCCTTACTAATAAAATGTTAACGACAACTATTTACCTTTTTAGGGTTCCGTACTCGGTTCGGAACTCTATTAATATCGGTTTTTTTTTAAATCGTGTAACCCCCACCCCCCCCCCCTAGCGGCCACACGAATTTATCTGGAGAGCTGAAATTTGGTACACATATGTATTTTCGCGTGTAGATTACAGGAAAAATATAGCGAACCTGATAGGAATTGATTATCATAGCGTTGTTCATATTTGCAGTAAAATTATATTTTTACGTGAAAAATACAAGAAAAAAATGTAAACGCGATTAGAGTTGATGATCAATTTTTATCAAATTTTTGAAGGAAAATGATAAATTTAAGCAAAAAATGTATTTTTCCGCAAAAAAACGAAAAAAGTTTATCTAAAAAGTGATTCAAATTTATATATTTTGACGTATTTTTATGTGTAGATTACAAAAAAAATATAGCGAGGATAATTGGAGTTGATTTTTCTGGAGCTGTCAAGAAAAAACTAATAATTTTAGAAAAAATCATGAATTTTCTCCCAATAACGGAAAAAATTTTATCTAAAGGGCTTCAAATTTACTATTTTTACGTATTTTTATGTGTAGATTATAGAAATAATTTAATAAACATTATAAGAAGTGGAAACAGTGGATTTTTTTGCTTAAGTTTATTTCTTCAGTCGTTATAACTCTAAAATAAAATAGGGGGTTCTTTAGGTTCATTTTATAAAAATTTTGGTTTCTCGCGGAGAAGAGGAAGAATTTTGTAAAATTTAAGAAAATTGTTCCTTTTTGTATCACTTATATTATTTGAAATACAGCACATATTTAAAATTTTTTTTTTGTTTTTATACCAAAGAAGCAACAATTTTCTTAAATTTCTTTTTAAAATTTTTCCTTTTTGTATCACATATATTATTTACCATACAACACATATTTTTTAAACATTTGTTTTTATACCAAATAAGTTCGCTTCAAGTACGAAACCCTCGATTTTAGTTTTTAGTTAGTCCGATTTTTTTACTATTATAAATAGTATCACTGACTATCGAATTAGTAGTAGTATAGTTCACTAACCGAAATGGTATGTGTAACCATTTTATTATTATTCTTATTTTATTGCGTTTTTAAAGGTAATAATATAAATAATAGTAATAAATAGTAATAAATAGTAATAAATAATTATATAAAAAGTGTCGTCATCTCCCTTAAAAGAAAACTTCTTTTTTGATTTTTTTTTTTAAAACTGACTTTCTTTCTATACTGATAAACAAGCTTATTAAAAATTTTTTCTTTTATCGAAACAACTTGATTGCTTTTTAAAGCGGGGGACTAATTGTACAAAAGTGATACTTTGATAAATTTTTCGTGAATTTTTTTTTTTTTGTCAAAAAAAATATGGTGCGTATAATGAGAAAGGTAAATAGGGACGTTCAAGAAACAAAGTATAGAAGTATATATATATAAGCAGTGATTACGATATATAAACTGACAGCAAATGACTTGTCGTTGTACAACTTTATCGTTAATATGCTTCGTGTCGCTAATTTTATTGCTCATAATTACATATGCGTCTTGAGAGTCTCCCTTATATTATATATACTCTGATATGATATAATTCTTAAGACCGGATGCGTCTATATAGCAGAAAACAGGATAATTCTCCATTTTTTTTATTTTTTTTTGACCAAGACTCATTTTTCCTGACTACCTTGGCCTGATTTTGTGCGTCTCGCCTTTTAATTAGCGACATATATCTTCGCATGATTAGCGTTTTACCATTAGACATCTTATGTATGAGTGGTTTTACCATTTGTTAAACAGAGGTGAGAATTCTTGTGACGTAAAATTTCCTATTCAAAGTCTGTTTTTTCTTATAAGTAATGAATTTCTGTATACAGTTATTTTGATTTATTTAGTTTCAAGTAGTTTTTCATTTGCTGGAATTTTCGAGTGATTTTATTCACATATATATAGTGAATATAAGAAACCGGGAGTCGATGACAGGAGGGGCATTCGAGAAACAGGATGATTATGCTATCTCACCACAATGCCAAACCACACACACACACATATATATAGAGCCAAACGCGTCTTCGCGAAGTCATTCCACTAATGTCACGTCATTTCCTGTAATACGATATATGTGTGGCAAAAGTTCGAGTATCACCCTGGGGCTATCAATCTATTGGCAGGACTCCAAGGCCAATGCACTTCCCTCTGGATGCGTATATATATATATATATATAGATATATATACATATTCAAACATCATCCAAAGAGCGTCGGCGGCGGCGGGTAATTGCGCGAAAGAACTTTTTCCTTCCGCGATCGATTTACGGCGCGCGTTCTTATTTCTTCTTAAAAGGGAAAAATAGAAAATTCTCCAAATTTACTTTTTGCGTTCGAAAAACAAACTACTAAAGAAAATTAAAGGACCTTTCCAAACATAACCTTAAAATTCAAGGTCGTAGATCAAACATAACCTCAAAATTCAAGTCCTTAAGTCAAACCTATAACCTTAAAATTCAAGGACATAGGTCGAGGGACCGTTGACTTTGAGGCTATATGTCCATAACTTCAAATTCCCCTAACTAGGAAACGAAAATAACCTCAAAATTACGGATAACATTTTAATAATTCTAATACTTGTAAGCTTTTAAAAAGTTAAACGCATTAAAGTGGAAAATAATGGTTTTACATGAAAAAACCAGGAAGTGGTCCACTGATGACTACATATACTTCGATCACACGATAGAAGGGCAATATCGATTTGGATATTTTATGAAGATTTGGAATAATGGCGGGTATGATTCACATCTGCCTCATCATTTTAGCATTGAATCAAAAAGAGAGAGAGGGGGGGGAGTCATAGCTGGGGGCGCCAGGTGTGACCTCCCTGGAGTTGCGCGCGTATATATATATATATATATATGCTCTAATGACGATCCACGATCCATCCTTTTTATATGTCTGCGATCGTCCTGTCGGATATAGTTCAAGAGATTGATACACCTTGTTAAAGAGCGTCCTGATACGCGTGTTGCTCAAGTATGAAGAAGAAAAAAAAATGATGCGTCTAGCCCCGAGGGCGCGATTTTTCCCGCACCCTTCACAAAGTAGTTTACGACTGACGGGGGGCGATTAAAACACCGTCTCCCTTCACTTCCGATATATATATATACACAAACGCACCAAATGGTCGATTATATGTATCTTTTCATAATTTTTTATATCTTACATCTTATTTCTTACTTCTCACTTTCTACATGTGTTATTTGTTATTTAATTTAGTTACTTTTAATATTTACTTGATATACTCACTTCACATTACTTTCACTTCACATCACTTTCAATTTACATTACTTTCACTTCACACCACTTTTACTTCACTTTATACTTACTTTATACTTTAATTCGCACTTGATAGTGTCTTTATTTTCACATCACTATATCACTTCACGACATTCTTATTTTATTTTGAATTCCATTAATTTCACTTCATTTTCAATTAACATTAACTATATTTTAACTTCAATTGATATTCACTTCATTTTATTTTCACATCATTTTTAATTCACTTTCATTATGTTTTGTTTTAATTTTCCCATTATGTTTACTGCACTGTCATTTTGTATGACAAAACATAATTTATGTTTTAACATAATTTGAAGTGATTCAATTTCTTTGATGATCACTTCAAATTAATAAGTTAAAACATAAAATTCTTCACCTAATACAAAATGACAGTAAAGTAAATATAAAGTAAAAATGAAATCAAAACATAATGAAAGTGAATTAAAAATGAAGTAAAAGTGATGTGAAAATAAAGTGAATATTAATTGAAGACAAAATAGAATCAATGTTATTTGAAAATGACATAAAATTAAAGTGAAGTGAATTTAATTTAATTCAAAATAAAACTAATGTTAATTGATAATTAAATAAAATTAATAAACTGAAGTGAAATTAATTGAATTCAAAATAAAATAAGAATTACGTGAAGTGATAGTGATGTGAAAATAAAGACACTATCAAGTGCGAATTAAAGTATAAAGTAATTATGAATTTAGGTGAAAATGAAGCTAATTAACATATATGGAATTAACATCATGAGACAAATTGTTCAACGCTTAACAAACTCAAAATTACATATATATATATATATATATATATATATATATATATATATATATATATACAAATGAGAGAAATTTGATTAACCTTGAATCGAATTTATGCCAAGATTTTCGCGAATACTTCATTATTAATCACAATGCTTATATCCATCTCTCAAAGCATAACAGTAGCATTTCTCGTTAGCCTTTGGGGTTGAACATCAGAATGAATGAGTGAGTGAGAGAGAGAGAGAGAGGCAGAAATTTTGTGGGGCGGTTGGCCATCTCTTAATTACTTCCGCGCCAATTAACACCGCCTCGATTGCAGGGAAGGGGTATATATATATATACTCGCGACTACCAATCGCGTACTGAGCTTCATAAAAATGTTCATCGACCCTAAAGCCACTTTTCCTTTTTTTTTTTTTTTTTTTGTATGTTTTCCACAATTTTTCAACGTCCTCTTATCGTTATTAATTCGCTGCGAGACAAAGTTTGAAAACCTCTTGAAAATAAAAACGTGATTCGCTTTAATTAAGATCGACAAATTATATAATAATAATAATAATAATAATTATATAAATATTTTCATCTAATTATTAAAAAAAAACCAATACAATAAATTTAGAAGTTTTTATCTTATATATATATATATATATATAGAGAGTATTTCAATTACACATGGTATTAGCCAAGCCTTTTTTTTTTGATCGGGGACGAAACGAAATAATCTGGTCACGTTCGATAGAGTTTGCCAGGACTCAAGGGGTCGGCGTGTAAAGGCTATATGCCAAGATAGCCAAGAGGGATCAGCTGTGGTCTTCCAAAAGTCCCATGGGAAGTCAATCAACCAGTCTTTCTTCACTTCTCTCTGAAACCCGCAAAAGTAAGGAAGAAATAAAGGGGCGCTGATTGTGCGAGCTTTCAAACGATCACTGTTTTAGACAAAAGGCCATAGTTCACTATACGTACACTATACGCGCGCATCAATATTTATCGCCAAAACGCATAGTACATGCGTCACACGTGCATTTCTATAGATCAATTTTAGCCATTCATTTCTCCAAACGAAAATATAAATATTTACCAATACTTCGATCATTATTGTATGACAACTCGATAGACTTTTATTCTTATAACCCTTTTAGAGGATTAACTAAACCTAAGCAAATAATTCGCAGCAATAGACGATTTGTCCGCAAACTATAATCTTTTTCAATATATAAAGAGAGAAAGAAAGAGAGATAAATTTTATATATAAATTTCTGTGTGAGAATTCTAAATATTTGTAAATAAGTCATGTGCATCGATTAAGTATATATTTTTATTAAAAAGTACTTAAGTACGTTTAGAAAATTATAATATTGATTAGAAAGTATTATAATTAACCAAAAAAAAAAAAAAAAAACAATCAATTCAACTGTGAAAACATTTTTATATTTCTTTGTTAACATTTTCTTATAATAAAGCATTCATATAAGCGCGCTTCTTTTTGCCAATGAGAAAGTTAGCGTAACGCATGCGCAGTTGCATTTTGATTCAGTGATTGGCATCTCAGGGAACAACAAGCAGACGATACAATGCTATGCTTATAGAGAAATAAATTTGAAGTCACTTTAATAATATTTACTTAGATTTTAAACTCTAAAAAAGCTTGTTGATATGAAATAAATTATAGTAAAATGTGTGACTACCACTAAAAACTGCTGGAATTGTGAAGCTACTATTTTCTAAATTTTAATGGTCGCTTCATGATTCCAGCAGTACTTGACAACATCGGGACATTTCGTGTGACACGAGTATTTTCGACGAAAAGTAAACAAAGCGATCTTTCTAAATAAATTCCAACGAAGTTCAAAAAGTGAAAGAATAAGTAAGATTAAAATCAAAAAGTGACAAAATTAATAAAATAATTGTCTTATTGCATGCATTAGAAAATGTTATAGGTTAGAAAATATTTTTTTAATTTCTTTTTAATTTAATGAATGTAATTTAATTGTACTGTCAAAATATTACGTAAATAAATTTCAAAAATATTAAAAATATAAGAATCAAAGCAAAATAGATTTTTTATCATTGAATAATGTCTAAAGTGTTGTGATTTTCTCTTGTATTTCTGTGGTATTTTAGAGAATATAAAATTAAGTCAAAGCTTATTTGTAGCTATTATTATAAGTAATATATTCTTTTTTCAGTCATTTTTTTCTTTTTTTTTATTCTAAATCTAAAATAATTATTAAATATTAGATTTGTTAATAGAAATTAATTCGTAAATTTCTGTTTTCTTTTTATTGCAGTGTTTTACTTTTAAAACTATAAATTTAAATGGTTTTAAATTTCCCACTTCATTTGCCACTCAAAACTGCTAAAGTCAAGTGTAGGATTATTTTTGTAGTTACTCAACGACTCGTATAGTGCTCTGCCTTCACTTTTACATTGCGTAACTGGTTGGCAGTTTTAGCAATTTGGTTGGCAACACTGTAAAGCACGTTCATGCTCGTCAAGCAATGTCGTTAGAGAACGTGGCCATTTGTGTTTATGTTTTTATACATTTTATATAATTATACAATTTCTATATATAAATTATAAATTATTTTTTAGAGTTTAAAAAAAGTGCCATTGATTTGCGGGAGTCATTAATCTCATGGGGTTTCGAAGAATATGTAGATCGTTTTGAATGTAAGTAACAATTTAACCAATAAACCTAACCTATATTTGTTTATTATTATTCGCATCATACAAAAAATAAGTTTAGTATAAAATTTATATCTTACTTGGTACAACAAAAAAGTTATATTAACCTTATAATAAACATATTTTTTTGAACGTGCGAATAATATTAAATAAATAATTGCAGTTGTAAGTATTTTATTTATCGAATTACCTATTTTATTAGTAAGCATACCTAAATTTTGTTAGTAAGATTAATTAACTAAATGTTATCTGTTATAAAATTTATTAGTTATTGGTACTAACAAAAGTAAGTTTCCCTTGCTAATAAAATGGTAAGGACAACTATTTAACTTATTTTTACTATTATAAATGGTATCCCTGACTATCGAATTAGCAGCAGTTTACTAAAAAAAAATGGTATTCGTAACAATTTTGCCTCAACTATTTCGTATATGAATGCTGTTATTCCGGTTTGATTACATTTTGAAAAGTCGTGGCACTTTTATAATACAATTTTATTATTTCATGGCGTATAATTTGTATTGGTTTCCATTGTCCCCACTCGTCATTTGTTATAACTCTCGTCAACTACCGCACCCTGTTCTAGTAAAAATTTAGTGAATTTATTGTTAAAATAAAAATTTACTATAAAGTTACTTAATTTTTACTAGAGCAGGGTGCGGTAGTTGACGAGAATTATGACAAATGACGAATGGGGACAATGGAAACCAACTTGTTTAAATTATAACGCCATGAACTAATAAAATTATTAAAGAAGTGTAACAACTTTCCAGAATGTTATATGTCAAACCGGAAGGACAGTATTTATTCAATCGGATATTATATTTAATCAAAAATTCAGAAAATTTACACTTAAATCCATAACTCGTTTGAATATTAATACTAATTTTACTATAATTTTATCTTAGCTTTTTAAAATTTAAAACCCAAGTATAGAAATATGATTAAACTATAATATTTTTATTTATCCCAATATCATTCTGTCGTCGCTGCTTATTGTTCCTCCAACTATCTGACGTCATAGAATCGACTCAGAAGTCACAAATGACATAGTCTAATATACTATACATATATAATGCGCGCGCAAGTTGCAGAAACTAAAGCATAAAAAAAAATGTGTGCAACTTTACCCCATAATGACAAAATGAAGTTAATTTAGAGAAAGTATATGGACGAAAATGAATTCTTTTTTCGTAGATATAAAATATCGGTTTGTGGGATGGTAATAAAGGTAAACTCGTCGCATACCATAGTCAAAGATGAAACGACTGGTATGAGGATATGAAATGGGGTATGTATAGCTTTGGTTTGTGTATGTGTGGGTACAAAGGGGGCGGATCGTCGAAGACCCCGGTGCACAGCAAGTAGAGGGTGAATCGAGTGTAGAGAGAAGGGGGTTGGCGATTGGCATTTAATTAGCGGCCGGATGACCGCCGCCGCCTCCGGATCAATACGCCGCCCCTGGGGCAAGTGTGCAGGAGGCAGCACCCACCCATCCACCTTTTCAACCACCCCTTCACTCTTGTCTCTCTCTCTTTCTCCCTACTCCTCTCTTGGCCACACAACTCACCCTTCTTCTTCTTCTACCCTCTTTACCCCCCCTCACCCCTCCCCCTCTCTCATCCTATCAATTTCCAACATCGTCTCACCGAAAATCGTATATATCTGAACTGAACCCTTTCGACTGTGTCACCCCCTTTACCGTTCCCGCTCCTTCCTTCCTTCCTTCTTTTCCTCCCTCTCTATCTCTGTCTCTCTCTCTCTATCTCTCTTTTAACCCCAACCCTAAACCATTCATGTACTCTCTCCGCGCAGCACCATCATCATCCCCTACCCCCCTTCCCGTGTTACTTAACCTAACCTTCTGGCATTGCCACACGGCGGCAGCGTGAGGAGAATGTCCGGAAGCACTTGCGGAAAATAAAGTGAACCGGCGACCGGATATCGAGTCCTTTGATTTCAAAAGAGATTCGATAGTTGAAATTTTATTGCCTTTTGAAACCTGTATTTTTATTCTTTCATATATATATATATATAATGAATAACTGCGTGAGTGTATGTTAAAATGATAGAAGAAAATTTTTGATTTGAGGTTGAGAGTTATTAAATTATTTTTTGATGAGAATTTGCGGAAGAAGTTATAATCACTATATATGTAGGAGAAATAAATCTTTAATGCACTATTTTTTAGATAAAAATGAAAATAATATTTATAGGGAAATGTATAGTCATCAGTGGACCAAGTTTTGTTTTTTTGTATATGTATAACTTTTTTTTTAAGTAAATAATTAGCTAACTTCGCAATACAACGTTGGATACGTATCCGTTTATAAATTGCCCTACCAGGATCCTAGTAGGGAATGAAACGCCACATCTGATCAGAACCAAATCAGGGCAAAAATGTGGTTTTTCTAATCAGGCACGGTGTTTCATTCCCTAATAGGCCCTTACCAAAATGCCTTACTTTAAATAGTGCAAAGTCAGGCAATTTCTGCATGGGGAAATTTTACTTTCTTGAAAATTGTTCCGTTTTTATCCGTATATATATATATATATATATAGTTAAGTATTATTAAATTATACATATATTTCTAGATTTATCTTTAAAATATAGCTATATAATATCATAAACACATCACGTAATCAATTTTACATTCAATTTTTATGAAAATTATAAACGCGACATATTAAAGTATATAGGAGCTGGTAAAAATTTATTATTGTATTTATATATAGATGGCTTTTTACGATATGTGACGAATTTTATTATTGCATCAGAGCACTCGCATATAGATGAGGGATATCGTTTCGCTTATAACTATATAACGTGAATTTAATTTCCCGCATGTAAATATATATGATGTTACATAGTATATATGTACTTCCTTCGGGTCATATAATTATATAAACAAATTTTCCTTGTATGTTTAAAAGTACATATACATATATACACATCTCAAAATGTCAGTAATTTATCATCGCACAGTCTATTACTGGAATTAAATATATATATATATATATATATATATATATATATATATACCAACGAATGATCACCGTGTTTAGATGCATCGAGACGGCCTTTAAAATACACCGCACAAAAGTTAATCACTAATGGTAAACGACCGTCATTGTTCTACATAGGAAGGATTTGTAAGAAATGGCATCAGTTGATGTGTCTGTGCCAAAAACATTGTTTATATTGAAAATTATGGCAGCTTTAGTAACAAGTTTCGAAAATATCCGCGACGCGGTTCTCAATCTTTTTTTTTTTTTTTTTGTTCATATATGTTAATTTAAACATTTTTTTTCTAGTGAAAATTGTTTTACCCTCTTTTACCGCTTATTTTTTTCACTTAATTTATATTTAATTAAAATAATTTTTTTTATGAATTTTTAAATATGATTGAAGAAAAAATAAATTAGGTACTTTATATAAGGCTGCTTCCACAATAGCTAAATCGGATCAAGATGATGCGCGCGCATACATTGCCAATAACCGTCAATCAAAAAATCATTTGTCAATATAAAGAAAAACGTTGACAAAATAAGCGAACATATAAAGAAAATAAAATAAGTCAATTTATAAATTTGTCTCATATATGGTTGGTTTTCATTGTTCCCACACTCGCCATTTGTCACTACCGCACCCTGCTCTAGTGAAAATTTAATAACTTTTAATTTTAACAATAAAGTCACTAAATTTTTACTAGAGCAGAGTGCGGTAGTTGATGAGAATTATGATACATGGCGAGTGGTGACAATTAAATATGTTAAGCTATACCACTCTAAGAAAGGTGGAAACTATCATTTATATTGACGATATTGTACAGATGGCGCAACCTACCAAAGGGTGATTTATACTTTTAAAATAGAGATTTCATATTATTTATGTAAAAATTATTGATTTGAAATTTTATTTAGTACTTTTTGATATATGTTAAAATTTAAAAATAGTTTAATATAATATTCCCTCTCATGACATTGTAGTTTTTCATTGAGTGTGCATATGCCAGGGTTTGAAAGAAGCACCACTGATGGAAGTTAGCGTTCAGAAACAACAAGAAGCGTATAAAATACGGGACTTGTTAACAATGTTCGCACCTTTCAACGATGTAAGAGGCCGCGAATGGGATGTGTATATATATATATATATACATCTACTGTCCCTCTCACACTCTTTCTCACTCTGGGCTGTATCACAGATTCTATATACCTTTTGCAAGAGAGCCCTTTCGGCGATGACGACCTTCGCCCTAAGATCCTCCAAAGATATTTTATTCCCGAGGATTTTAACGAGCCGATATATCACACATCGACTCAAGAAAAAACGCGACGGGGTTGGCATTATAGTATATATATGTGTATGCCAAAAGCCGAACGGATTAGGGTGTGATCTTCTTTACATCTCATCTCCAACACACACACACACACCTTCATTATTGTTTTCAATTTTCCTTTTCGAAAATTCTCCAGTATTGGTCATTTCATGTCAAGTGTACACAATCCATGTTTATGACAAGGTTAGGTTAGATTGGTTACTCTTGACATGGAATGACCCATATATATATATACTAGGGGGCTACGCCCCTTGCGCACCAACCCCCATTCTCTAAAATTTTCGAGACAAATTCTGAACGGTACGTGAATTGCATGGTAGGCAAGTACAGCGAATTCCAGCGTAGTGTCGAAATTCCCCCCTCCCTTCTTCCCCTCCTTTCCCCCTCCCCCACCCTAAATTTAGAGGTTAAGATCGTTTCAAGACTCTGAATATAGCCACAAGTCCCCTCCCCTCCCTTCTCTACTACCCCCCCCCCTTCTCTTGACTTGCGGCTATATTCAGAGTTTTGGAACAGCGGCGTTGGCGGCGATATCTTTTTGTAATATAGGTAGATATACCTATATTAGTATTTTAGTTCTGATTTTAACCTTAAAACCACAGGCGAATTGACGCGAAACGACCCATATGTCTACCTATATTAGTATTAAAACGAACGTAACCTCAAAATTCAAGTTCCAAGGTCTATAGGATTAAAGGTCATGAATCAAACATAACCTTAAAATTTAAGGACATAGGTTTCCAGGATTCAAGGTCAGAGATCAAACATAACCTCAAAATTCTAAGTCATATGTTTCCAGAATTCAAGGCCTTAGTTCAAACATAACACAGGGTGTTAATTCACAATATTCCTAACCTCAAAATACAACTATTTCTAACTTGTCAATTTTCGTAAATTAATTTTACAAAGTAGTTTCTTCTTTTATAATTGATTAAACAAATACATTCTGAACATAAGACTTTCTTTGTCAGGAAGTTTCATTTTTTATTTCCACTCCTTTTTGCTTTTCTTATTATTTATATATATATATATATATATACCCAGATAACACACGTACTAGTACGGTAGTAGTATAATACTAGTACGACGTACTAGACGTACTAGTACTGTACCAGCCATGTACCTTCGCACGGTACCAGGTACTGTACTAGTACGGCGTACCGGTATGCAATATCGGTAGAATACGAGTACTATACGAGTACGACGTACTGAAAACTTTTGTGACTTAGTATAACGTACTGTTATTGTACTAGTACAATACTAGTATGATGTACAATATAAAATATTATATACCCTCCCCTTTCTCTTCCCACAATAGTATTTTCATTATTTTCATTTATTATTCAAAAGAAAATCATTTTTTTTATTTACATCATATATGTAACTTGTATTCTCACTTATCTTAAAATATCTGGTGTTTTATATTATCAAATATTAATTGATTATTTCTTTACATTTAAACATTATTTCAAAAGAATTTTAAACTTGATGTTATAAATTGCTTTGAAAAACATATTATCACATCCTAACCTATAAATATGTTATATGTATAAGAAAAACTATAACGAAATAACACACAATTGAATTTAAAAATATATCAATATGATCAAGACCGAATTTATGAATTTTTCTCATTATAAATGTAAAAGATTTTGATGTTTTTCAATGAAATAACACCACGGCACCATGTCAAAGTAAAAGAATATAAATCTTATAAAGATCGATGATTTAATATAAATTTAATCTCGGATATTCAAGATAAGTACAGAAGCACAAGTTACAAACGTTAATACTCTTTTGCTGCATCATAAACCACTTTTTTCACCAACATTTATTGCACCGTTTTCAGTGACGCGTTCATATTTGACAATTGTCAAGAAAGTGAGGTTGGGTTGGCATTACCAGCAAAGACTCCCAGTACGACGTACCAGTATTATACTTGTATCGTACAAGTATGTTGTGCTTCTTATTTCAGAAGTACGACGTACTGGTATTGTACTAGTACTATACTTTTATCGAGTAATCATATTTTACAATTCTAACAGTACGACATACTTTTATTGTACTAGTACCGTACTGGTACGACATATATCATTATTTTGTACTTGTATAAAACTAGTATAATACTAGTACGCCGTACTCGTAAATAACGATTAGTACGCTTGGTTATCTGGGTATATATATATATGTGACTTTTTATTTTTATTCTACATGTCCTTATTTCTTTTTCTTCGCCCAGACAGAGCTTTCTGGGGTATGTAACCGCACACATAAGTGCCACGAAGCAAGAGCTGCCTTCATAACTCACTTTTGGAACTCGTTCTCCACCCCACCACCCATTTTTTTTTTTTTTTTTTTAGATAATATAGTGCAAAGGCGCACACCTATATAGCTTATGGGAAACTTATTGGATATACATGGGTTTTTAACGAGTCATCGTCAAAGGAATATCAGCGCCAACCTTTTCAATTCTCCATGTACTTTAAACTAATTGGTTTTGACGGTTTTCTATCATCATGAATCGCCTAGTTTTAAAGGGTATATATACATATATATACATACACTGTGATTGCGAAAATTCCACTAAAATTGCACCTCTAGTTGTCCTACTTTCCATTTGAAGGATTTTATATCTTCTCAACATGTTATATTTTATTATCCATTTTTTTTTAAAGTAGTTTTTTTACTATGAAATTTTTTCTAACCGTTAAATGGAGAAATGAAGAAATTAGTTTTAATTTTTATTTGAAAGTATATATAATATATTTCTCTAGAAGAAAGTATATTCAAAATTATTATTTTAACAAGAGAAACGCAAATTATAATAGAAAATAATTTAAATTGATATATAATAATAGTTTTATTTAAAATCAATTGTTTGGTCAACAATAAAAAATATATATATCTAAATTTTCTTATGAACTCATCCGCACCTTGACGCCTTATACTTTTTTGAACATTCATCCACGTGAGGATCATGACCTTCTGTCACGAAATAGTCCCATCGTTACATCACGCCCCTTTTTTTTTCCTTGTGGGATTTATTATAGATTCTTGCCCATCATCAATGGTCACACACGACTTTGTCACGAAACGAACAGCCGAAATTGGAACCATCATCGGTAAATTATTGTTTTCTCTGTCTCTCTCGCTCTCTATATGGCGCAGTGAAAGCTTTTTTTTCTCCCCTTCGAGAGACAAAGGTCTGGCACGTCCTACACACGTTGTTCGAAACGAAATAAAAGAAACTCTCAGACGAAGGTTGAAACTTAATTAAGAATGAGAAAATGAGTAAAATTTACTGTATATGTGTGTGTGTTTGTTACATTTATAGAACGTACGATTATTTTTATTTATATAGAAAACAATTATTTTGTATCAATGTGAACCTAATGACAAAATAAAAAGTAAAATAAAATACCAAGACTTCGATTTTGGGGTAAAAATTATTTGTAAGATAAATTTCTCCAACGGTTAGGATAAATTTTAGTCGAAAAATAGGATAATTTTCAATTTTCCTTTAAAGAATGGATAAAAAATTTCGCCTTCTAACAAAACGCAGTGCTGATACATGGAAAAATATCTGGAAATTCTGAATACCCACTTGGAAACATTCCACGGAAAGTGCCCCCTGGAGGTTCTATCAGAATTCCGCCGGAACTTCCAACGTAATTTCGTCGGAATTTCATCGGAGTTCCAAAGAATTTCCAATGGGATTCCGATGGAATGAGAACTCTAAAAATTTTGAAAAAATTAATCGAAATTCCGTCGGAATCCCATCGGAAATTCTTTGGAACTCCGATGGAATTCCGACGGAATTACGCTGGAAGTTCCGACGGAATTCTGATAGAACCTCCAGGGGGCACTTTCCGGGGAATCTTTCCAAGTGGGTAACGTATATATTTGAATATATTAGAAAAAAGTATTCTTTATTTTGAATTTGAATTTTAAATTTTCGCGCGTTAATTTTAGTTTGTTTCTATGCTATATTTAGTTGGACGAATCAAAATGTCGAGTTACCATGTCATAATAGCAGAGTAAAGTTTTTCTTCTAACAGAGTTAAAATTATCTCATAATGAGTTAACTTGGAAATAAAATCATTTAACAGAATTTTTAATTGATAGAATTATCATTTGTCCGAAATTGCAAATGGCCGAATAAAAAATCGATTTTAGCGCGATTTTTAAAATCAACCAATCACAATTTTATGAATAATTTTTGATTGGTTGATTTTCAAAATCGCGTCGAAATCTTTCTGCCGATATGTTCGGCCATTTGCATTTTATTCCTAGGACAAATGAAAATTCTATCAATTAAAAATTCTGTTAAATGATTTTTCGGTTAAGTATAAAAATTCTATAGTATGAAAAATCGGTTATATGGAAATTATTATATTAAATAATAATTCGAACAAATGAAAATATTTATCTGAAAGAATAAAATGAAAATTTTATTCAATAAAATTCTACCCAATAAAAATTCTTTAAAATGCCTATTATGTTAAATGAAAATTCGAGTAAATAAAAATTCTGACAAATAAAAATTTGAACAAATAAAAATTCTGTGAAGTGAATTTTTAATTTTATAAAAATTCTTTAATATAAAAAATCATTTCGATGAAAATTCTGCAAAATATTAATTCGAACAAATAAAATTTCGGCATTTTTGCACTGTTCTGCGCATACCAATTTCAGGGATAGGTAGGTAGAATATACTAAAATGCTTTGCTATATATAGTAGAGCATCCGAAATGTTACACATAAAATATTCAAAGTGCAATATAATTCCCAGGGTTGTGAACATAATTTACCTCATAGATAAATTCTCCAATCCTGATAAATTCTCCCAGCAAACTGTCACATTTCGGAGGTTCAACTTGTATTCTCTTTAAATTGTTAAAAAAATTAGACGCAATAGATCTAAACTCTTTTAACGATCGTGACCTCTTTCAATGAACCACACTATATATATATATATATATATATATATATATATATATATATATATATATAAATTTTAAAAGCGTCCAATAAATGGAATTATTGGAGAGACATAGAGAGAGAAGGCGCACATGCGATGAAACGATGTCCCATGTCAGAAAGCCATCAGGCCAAATAACGGTAGATATAATTGAATTTTAGGACGAATGCAAATCGTGGGCGGTCCCAAACGATCGCGTGTGTCACTTCATTTTAAGAAGTGTTATAGCCTCCGAGTGTCGTATATTTTTTTATACATATACCGCGTGTCATTAATGCACATAAAAAAACATATAAAAATAAAAAATGCAATATACAACGGACACATGAGAATTAAGCTCAAATATACTAAAAGAAAAAGAAAAACATTTGCATTTCGTGACTTTTTTTTTATAAAAATCGGCCAATTCAAAATCAAATTTAGTCACAAATTTCCATTTTTTGCAGATAATACTAATAAAAATAAAAATAATAACAATAAAAACAATAATAATAATAATAATAGTAACAATAATAATAGTAATAAATTTTGAAATTGAAAAATTCAATATACTATCAGCAGAGAAATAATAAATGAACACAGAGATGAAGTAAAGAAAAGAAAAAGAGAATAGAACGAGAATAATGAAGAATAAAAAAAAAAGAGAGGAAATTCTGATGACCGAGGGAAGAGTAATGAAAAAGGGTTTAATAGAACAGGCGAGAAGAAGGAAAGTGACCATCAATGGAGAAACAAATAGAGGACCTTCCTTCCATTATGTGCCATTATGGTTCATTTTAGTTTAACAACGGATAAATCAACGTTGGGGGATTTTTTTTTTTTTTTTTTTTTTGAAAGGTGTGGCAGTCTCGAGATTCAAAGTCATTGGCTGTAGTAGCGATCGATGTCCCCCTGCGCTACGACACAATCGGAAATTACCAATCATGAATGTGACACTCTAAATCGTTGTCTTTAATCTATTATATCTACGCTTTCATGTATCTCTAATGTATTAGCTTTAACCTATAAATTTTAATTTTACATTTCATCGCGTGTTTAAAAAAAAAAAAACATTTTTCACATTGTATTATTTATATGTATATAGGAAAAAAATTCAATAATAGGGGTTTGAGAATTTATTTTTAATTTAAAGTATTTTTAAATTTAATTGAGAAAATTTTAGATCATATTTTCATTGATTCTAATGTTTACTTTTATTTCTATTAATTATAATATATAATAGTTTTAGAAATATAAATTTCTTTTTAACTTGATTATATAATATATAATATAATAATAATAATAATAATAATAATAATAATAATAATAATAATAATAATAATAATAATAATAATAATATTATTATAATAATACTAGGGGAGCTACGCCTCCATTATTTTCCACTTTAATGATTAATTTTTTAAAAACTTGCATATATTAAAGATATCAAAATTTTAGCTTAATTTTAAGGTTATGTTCGTTTCTTGGTTAGGGGAATTTGAAGTTATGTTTGTCGGCCACATATAGCCTTAAACCTAAAGGTCCCATGCCCTATGTCCTTGAATTTTAAGGTTGTTTGTTCCATGACCTTGAATCCTGGAGACCTAGGACCTTGAATTTTGAGGTTATGTTCGTTTCAATACTAATACAAGGTTAAAAACAGAACTAAAATACTAATATAGGTATATATGGGTCATTCTATAATTTCTATATCAAGTGTAACCAACCCATGTTTTTAAATTAGTTAGTACAATGGTTGGTTACACTTGATATGGAATGACTCATACTGGAGACAGCGGCGAAACCTTTTTAGAATAATATAATATATAATATATATAATATATATATATATATATACTAGGGGGCTATGCCCCCTGCGCGCTTCGCGCGCCAACCCCATCCCCCCTCCTCTCTTCCCCTCCCCCCACCCTAAATTTAAAGGTTAAGATCGTTTCAAGACTCTGAATATAGCCGCAAGTCCCCCCCCCTTCTCTTCTACCCCCCTTCTCTTGACTTGCGGCTATATTCAGAGTCTTGGAACAGCGGCTTCGCGCGCCAACTCCCACCCCCCTCCTCTTTTCCCCTCCTTTTCCCCTCCCCCAACCCTAAGTTTAAAGGTTAAGATCGTTTCAAGACTCTGAATATAGCCTCAAGTCCCCCCCCTCCCTTTTCTTCTACCCCCCCTTCTCTTGACTTGCGGCTATATTCAGAGTCTTGGAACAGCGGCGGCGGCGATATCTTTTTGTAATATAGGTAGATATATATTTTATATAATATATATTTTTATAATATAATGTAATAATAATAATATTTAAATTTTAAAACATAATTTATTTTTCATTATACCTGCATCCATGAACTGTATGTTTACATTGAAGTTCAAAGTGTACATTAGGACGAAGGTCATAATAACAATGTGAATTGAAAATCCCAAAAATAATTCAGTTGCAAATCGTGCATTGACCTGTTTAGCGACGTCTTAACTTGAGTGTGAGTTCCTTAATTTACAAAAAATTTTACTTTGACAAATATATTTTTCCTCTATTTTCTTTTATTTTGATATTTTTACTGTTTCAAAAAAAATAACTTCGGGAGTATTCGAAACTTTTATTTCGCAAATGAAAAAAATTTTTTTGTCATTTTAATAAAATTATTTTTTGCGGGAGTGTTTAAAAAATTTTTTAAATCGCGATCGCCTAAATATTAAAAAAAAAAAAAAATATTATGTATCTTAATATTTAAATATTGTTTCGGGAGTGTTCGGAATTTTTTTTAATAGCTTGTGTTTCCTGCACAATCTTATATCGTTCAAAATATATATGCTACATCGACTGAAAGCTATAAGGTTAGAGATATATTTTCTTATAAATAACAATATGTAATTGTCATTGCCACACGGAGAAAAAGGAATGGTTGGGCCAACCATAGGTATTGATAAATACGTCCCATCAATATTATATGGTTACCACAACCATATCTTTAGTTGATACAACCATAGTATGGTTGGCGCAACCAAAGGTCAGGTTGACACATCAAATTTGCAATTTTTCGTCATTTTGATGTGACAACCTAACCTTTGGTTAGGCCAACCATACTATGGTTGTATCAACTAAAGATATGGTTGTGGTAACCATATAATATTAATGGGACGTATTTATCAATACCTATGGTTGGCCCAACCATTCCTTTTCTTTCCGTGCACCAAAAAAATTTTAAACTATTTATTTATTTTGAGAAAAAACATTATAATGGCAATGCGTAAAATAAAACAGTAAATTAAACAATTATTAAATTAATATCTTGTTTTTAGATATATATTTAAAACATTATTTTATAATAAAATTATTACTTAAAGAAGTTGCAAACAAAATTTCGGTCATTTGAACGTTCAAAACTTTTTTGCTCATATGAATAAACGCCACACCTGATCAGGGCAACCAGATAATTTGGATTTCCTAATCAGGATCACATTAGGCGCGCGGCGTTTCGTTCCCTAATAAGGCAGCCTGATCCAGTTCCGATCTGGGCCCTGGTAAAATTTCTACACGTGTTAATGAGATTACAATATTGTTTAAAACAATACTATTGTCTAAAATTAGCATCAACATTCGAAAACTATTCCTTGTTTAATATCCCAACTAAATTAACTTCTCTATTGTTAGGAAGAACTATAACCTATTATTCCAATAACTTATTATCTACAAATATATTAAATTGTTTAGCTCAACAATAATAATGTATATATATATTCATCAATATAGCAATGTTTTACACGCATCTACGATACATATATATATATATATATAGTAATATACATAACATATGAAATTAATTGAAATTAAAAAATCTCAAATCCTCTGATTCCCCCCGCATAAGTTCTGTACTCTCTGGCAAAACATTATGTTGACGTCAGTATAATTCAGATAATCTGATTACGTCGGATAACGAGAGTTACAAGCTTGATAAAATAAACATATTCAGAGGTGAATATGGCAAGCGAAGAGTGGAGTTGGTTCTGCGCGCTCTCCGGTAAATTAAAATATCATATACGTTATATACGCGGTACACGCACACACAACTTACAAATTTATATATACATACGTGTATATACATATATATATATGAGGGTTGATATCGCTCGAATATACGCGAGTAACAAATGCCCCGTGCCGTTTATTAAATTCCAAAAAGGTCTTCCCCCCCGGTCGACATAGCGGCGTATTAACGCGTTAACGGGGTCGTATTGTTCTTCCTTTTGGCATTTAAAAAAAAAAATCTCTAACGCGTGCCTCTAACCCGCGCGCCCGAAAAACCCAACGTCAGGATATATAACACAAGGCAATCGGACTTGCTTGAAAAGGCTAAGCCTTTGGATTAACTTCGCCTTCTCCTTCCCCTTTTTCCTCTTTTTAAATTGGCTCGCTTTTATTTCTCATCTCCTTTTGCGCGCCCTTGTGCACAATTCTTGGGCTTTCGCGAGTAAATCTGATTTTTCAATTAGGACCTTTTTTTATATTTATTTTTTGATGAGAAATATTTGAAATAATTTTTTCCACACTAGTGGAAAAATGTTGGAGATTTTTTTTTTTTGGTTATTAATTGTTTTTAGGAAAAACACCAATAGTAAAATATTTTATGAAATCCGGAGCTGCTTCTTCAATAACTAGTAAAAATTCACAGTCATGACATTTCATAATCCACTTGTTTTTGTCTTTTTCTTGGTTATTAAGTGCAAAATTTAGGAAAAACACCAGTAGTAAATATTTTATGGAATCCGGAGCTGCTTTGGCGTCTCCTCCTCATTCCTCATAAAGGCTGAAAATAATAAATTAATTTCTATTTGAATAAGCATTACAATAAATTAATTAATGCGTCTCAAAAATATTTACAGTTTATTTTTATTTCAAATCTATACAACATAAGCTGTGTAAATTGTTTTAGTTATTAATTTCAAAATTTAGGAAAAATACCAATAGTAAATATTTTTGGAATCCAGAACTGGTTTGGCGTCTCCTCCTCATTCCTCATATAAAGTCTGAATGAAATAAAATGCTATTAAATAAACATTCCAATAAATTAATTAATGCGTCTTAAAAATATTTACAGTTTTTTATTGATTTTTATTTTAAATCTACACACTAGAAGATGTGTAAATTGTTTTGCTTGTTAATTGCAAAATTTAGGAAAAACACCAATAGTAAATATTTTATCTGGAGCTACTTCTTCAATAACTGTAATAGTCATTGCAATTTAATAATCTTCTCGTCCTTTTCTTTTTTATTAAGTGCAAAATTTAGGAAAAACACCAATAGTAAATATTTTATGGTATCCAGAGCTGGTTTGGCGTCTCCTCCTCATTCCTTATAAAGGATGAAAGAAATAAAATGCTTTTAAATAAAAATTCCAATAAATTAATTAATGCGTCTTAAAAATATTTACAGTTTTAATTTATTTTTATTTTAAATCTACACACTAGAAAATGTGTAGATTGTTTTAGTTATTAATTTCATAGGAAAAACACCAATAGTAAATATTTTATGAAATTCGGAGCTAGTTTGGCGTGTCCTCTTCAAAAAGGCTGAAAAAAATAAAATTCTATTAAATAAAAACACCAACAAATTAATTAATGCGTCTCACAGATATTCATATATTTTTTTTTTTTTATTGATTTTTGATTTCAAATCTACACAACATAAAACCGCATGCAATGTCGTTCTCGTACGATATGATTTATTTGAACCATATATTATACCGGAAGAGTTGTGCAATACACGCCGCATACAAAAACAGCCGTAAGTGTCGGGTCTATACATGCAGAAATAACGAAATGCTAACAGCCACTAGTTTAGCATATTGTCGCGGCCACAATGGCAATTTGTATGATATATTCTCACCCATTATCGCTATACGTTCAAATGTAGTGGAATTAACTGGTTGGTTTTCCACAGCAGAAAACCCAGGTTCTCGATGATAAAGGACCTAAGTGTGTTTCAAGGAATACGTGTGCAAAATGGAAAAAAAAGTGCTCGGGACGATTATGTTTTCTAGACATTTCTTCAGTAAAAAAGAATGGAAAAAAAGGATAGCAATGAATGAGAGAGAGAAGAGGATAAAAGAAAAAATAGAAGGGGGACACACACACACACAACCAGTTATAAATTTATGCGAGGCGACAAAATATCGCGAAATAAGAAAGGATCTCAAGGGCTGACGGACGACACCCCCAGGAGCAGTAAGTCACGGCTTATACGCTAACGTGGGTATATCCCGCGATGAAATAATATCACCCCGATTGCTTCTATACTCATATTCTTTAAAACCGTTAAAGGCCAAAAACCAAATCGAGAAGAAATAATAATTTTTAATAGATTTCAATTTGCGGATGCTACATAATTAGGGATGACTGAGGAGAAGAGTAACAAAAATATCAGTTAGAATCGTAAATTTTTATGTTATTTATACGTAACACAGAGAAAATATAAATTGGTGATTCTCCTGAAAGTGACATTTTAAATTTACCAGTTTAGATTGTTGTAAAAAAATTAAGCAATTTTATTGAACAGATTTTTGATATAAAAGGTAAAACAATTTCATCTTTGTAGCCATTTGACACGTCTCCATCACGATTTCTATCACTATATTTACTTTTTCAAGTTTTTTTAAACTTTTGAAAATTAGATAAAAATAGTTTCAGAAATAAAATAAGGTTTTCTATTTGATACGTATGCTTATTTACCCTGCAGTCTGACTATTAATAAAAATCTTCAAACTTTATTGTATTCACTTTTAGGTATAAAATTTCTTAGTAACGAATAATCATATTTTAAAATCAGAAAAATACTTTAATTACAGTTTTAATATATTTTAAACGAAAGCTAACGTTTCAAAGTTTGTTTTTCTGTTATATTTTTTGTAAATAAAAGGATAAATGTTGCATTTATAAATAATCAAAGTTAGAAGGTTCGCGCAAGTAAAAATTAATTTCATCTCCCTAACCATGTATTTTTCAATAAATAACTGAATTCTGTTGATATATTAGCATCATAAAATATAGTTATGATAAAATTTTACTTACTTTATTGAAAATAATACATCCTAATGCTAATGAAACATTATAAAAATTTTAAAAATCACTGAATTTTCATCTCCGTCGCCTTCTCATTAATACTAGTATTTTGTCTGCTTTTTGTATGTCTTTTATTATTTTGACCGAGGATAATCACTTAAAAACTACTAATCTCTCATATTGGAAATACGTGGTATATATTTAAAACTAACAATTATTAATTTGTTTGTAATTATTGTATTATTTTATATTAAATATGTGACGAGTTCCTAAGAAAAATACCTCAATTAAAAGTTATGCCTGTGTTTTTAAAATCAGTTTACGTGCTCGATTTAAATAAAATTGAGTTCTTTTTTTATAAAAACAGTTTTTTATAGGGAATCAGAATTTATTTAATCTAATAAATACTATAATAAATGATAAAATAATTACTTATTTTCAATTTTACATATAAATAGTTATATTGCTATAGTGTTTGTGTCCGATTTTAAAAAATTAAATTATAATGTTAAAAGAACGATTTTAAAAGTGACAAAATTTATTTAAGAGAGTCGAATGGTCTCTGAAATTTTTTTGGCAAGAAGAGACCTTTAATTATCGCTCTACAAAAACGTCACTTAACGTGAAAATGATAAACATTGATTTTAAAATACTTTCTTCTCGAAAGACAGACACTTTTTACAAAAGCAGCTAGAGATCGTTATCTTTTATAAATTTTCTAAATCCAAAAGATTATGCGAATCCATACAAAAACACGATTGCAAAACGAAAAGTAATATAATGACAGGTACATTACCTCCTGCCGCCGTCAGATGGCAGCAGCATGCAGGGCGCACAAAGTCGCAGCTGTTATTAGATTACTTTTCTACTTTTTGTTTTGCAACCATGTTTTTCTATGGATTCGTACAGTCATTTGGATTTAGGAAATTTATAAGATGAGGATTTTTGCTGATTTTGTTAAAAGTGTTCGTGTTTCGAGAAAAAAAGTATTTTAAAATCAATACTATTTCACGTTCAGAGCGATAATTAAAGCTCTCTTCGTGCCAAAGAATTTCAGATACCGTTCGACACTCTTACCCGTGTGGAAAAATTTCGGGGCGCTGGTAGGACGCTGGACAGACTGTCTAACGTCTCTATAGACCCAGGCCAGACGGTCTTGTCGAGCCCCCGATCAGAAATGGAACGAATGTTCCATGATACGGTCTAGAGTTAGACAAGCTGGCCAGGTCTTGATAGTCGCGTTCAATAATTCTTAATAATAATAGTAATAATAATAATAATCCTATTAATATTACGTATTATTATATTTATAGATAAAATTAAAACAACATTAGTATTCATTAATAATATGATTTTAATTTACTAATAATAAGGAGATAAGTTGTATTGGAATCTTATAAGTCAAGACAACTTATCTCCTCATTTAATTATTATTAGTAATTTCAAAAAAAATTTATTATTATTTAATTAATTTAATCCGAAGTTTTTTACTATTTTTATATTATCACTTAAGATTAATTAACAACACCTGTGGAAATAACACCTAATCTAATTTGAAAAATCTCGCTCGCACTGGGCACCGAACCCACGACCTAACACTCGCAAACCTACTACGCTAACCACGGAGCCACGCTGGCTACTTGGCGACAATCTGTTAATACCGGTGATGTTTTTGGCGCGCCTTTATGCTAAATTCAAAATGTTTTTATCCTTAAATTATATATATATATTTTTAATATAATTATAAAATTATTTCTATTTATATAAAAGCCATATCCATTGCCTTTATTGTTAATAATATTATAATATAATATATATATTAATAATAATATTGTTTTTTACGTTATATTTATGATTTATCATCTCTATAATGTATCAAATAATAATTCTTTAATTATTACAATATTATAGGTATAATTATAATGAATAATATTGAAATAATCCATAATAAAGATGTTTCAATAGACGTAGTCGAGTTCGTCTTATCTAGACCGTTTTTCAAGACTCAGGCCAGCGACTTTACAGCGCTACTTGACAAACGTATAGGTTATGGTCGTTTGCGGTTGTCAGTGTACTTTTATAGTTGTTGCACTTTTGTAAAATACTTTTGGGAAATACTTTTGTGAAATACTTTTGCGAATTACTTTTGTAGTTGTGTACAAATATTTTTAAATAATATATTTTTTACAATTTTTACTAATAACAATTTAATATATTTTATAATTAGTAATTAATATTATTTAAATTAATATATATTGTACAACTGGATATGTCGAATTTGGGTGTAATAAATTTTAAATATATTTTTAGTTTTGTTAAAAACGACTTTTTAGTTTGAGGTTATGTTAATGGATATATAATATAAAAATAAATAAATTCGTGACAAAGTTTTTTCTTCGATTAAAAAAATAAATGTCAAAAATCTATAAAAAAACAAAGAATATTTTTATTGAAATTAACAGCAATATATAAATATAATTTAAATAATATTAATTACTAATTATAAAATATATTAAATTGTAATTAGTAAAAATTGTAAAAATATTTGTACACAATTACAAAAGTAATTCGCAAAAGTATTTCACAAAAGTATTTTACAAAAGTATTATACAAAAGTATTTTACAAAAGTGTTTTACAAAAGTATTTTACAAAAAAAAGAATTTCACAAAAGTTCAACAACTATAAAAGTACACTGACAACCGCAAACGACCATAACCTATACGTTTGTCAAGTAGCGCTGTAAAGTCGCTGGCCTGAGTCTTGAAAAACGGTCTAGATAAGACGAACTCGACTACGTCTATTGAAACGCTTCTTAGCGAATAGCAAGACCGACTAGTTTAGACGGGCTTGCCTATGACTGGAAAGACTATTTCTAGACGCTAGACTTCCACAAGATTTTTCCACACGGGTAATGCATAAATATAAAAACGAAACAAGAAAATAACTTCATTGTTAATAAATTTATATGAACTCAAATCTAAAACATCTATTATCTATACGCATATAAGTATACATTAAATAAATTCTGGTTCCTCATAAAATACTATTTTTAAATATTTAAAACTTAATTTGTTTTAAATTAGGCACGTAAGCTGATTTTAAAACCTATTGAGAAAAGTGTTATATTCATCTTAGGACCATAATCAAAAATAATTTTTAAGTGCCAATTCATTTTTATTTAAACCTCCTTCTGGCGCACCGTGAATTGTGAATTACATTATTGTACATTTTGAATTTTCAAAATCCGACATCACATTCGTAATTAGCGACCGGAAAAACTCTTATGATGAAGGTTTGATTAAATTCCAATAAAAAATTTCTTATCGCATTTTAGCTACTTTCTGTAAAATTATAGCCCCAGTCAAGAGGTTAATAAATGTAATATAACTTTTATAATTTTGAAAATTAATTTTGCGCAACTTAGATAATGATTTATCAATACCAAATAATGAAAATTACAAAAAAATATAAAATTCAAAGAAAAAATTAATTCAAAATCCAAAGTTGAAATGGTGCACTTTTAGAAGAATCTCCCAAATATATAGATATCGTGTTTAGTCGGTTTTCAAATGACATTATGTTGTACATATATTTAGCTGTCTCTCATAATTTTTTTTAAGCATTTTTATGAAAAATATTCCAATTTAGTAGTTATTGATCCTGGAGCTGTTTTGTTTGATTTTATAACTGCTGTGCAGTGTGAAGTCCACAAATTTGATCTGAAAGTAAAAAAATAATTATTATCTTATTAATTGAACTAACTTTTAAGTAAAAATAGAAAAAATGACAATGAGATTTTAATTTATAATTCTTTCAACTATTTTAATTTTATTTATTTAAATAATTGTATAAATTAAACTTCAGTTAATATAATGAATGTTTGATTAGAAAACACATTTATTGCAAAATTCTAGTCTCCTCTCGATCTCATTAATATGCCTAGCTTTTGGAACCACGCGTATTTACGCGATTATAGGGTATATACTTGAGGTTTAATTCAAACCCCGGGTCAAATTAATTCGAAACGATGTGTGAGCGAGTATAGATTCAGTGGCGCTAATAGTACACACTGCATTTCGAATCAGAAGATTAGCTTGCGCGCATTTTCATTATTAAACACGAAACGTTTCCATTTGTACTATATATATATATATATATATATAGTACGACTGTAAAAGTACATACAAAATTTAAGCCCATTTCAATTGGCACAGAGAATTTGCTCGCGCTTATTCCACAAAGTTGCTTGATGCGCTTTCAATTTCACCGAATTATATAAGTCCCTCATTCAGATATAAAAAAAATTTATTGGAATCAAATTATCTTTAATTATATAATTAAGTGACTGAAAGTTTCTGTATACCTAATAATCAAATCGCATTAACTGACACTCTACATTCAATAAAAAAAATAAAATTAAAAACCCTGTAATTTCTGTCAACGAGAGCGTGAGAAAGGTGAAAGTATATATATATAAGAATATTTCTCGACCGGAAGTGAAAAAGTTCGTTAAGACTGCAGGTGTATATATATATATATATATTGAAATCGCGAAAGGACGATCCTTGGAAGGAAAAAAAAAATTTGCCGTTATATACATGGCTCTGATTAAAGCAACGCGTGGCACTTTGCTGTAGTGATTGGGTGGGACGCGAAAAGCCGCTTGGGCACCTGTGCATCCTTAAACTGCACACACGATATATAATAAACTGACCGGGAGGCATAACCGGTAATAAATGTTTCGTGACTCGTAAAAATGTTATTACCTCTTGGGCGGCTTGATACCAAATAGATAGTTTATGAAAATGCCACACGGAGACAGTAACAAAAACGCGCAGCAAAAGCGACCAAATGTCTCCGTATCATGTTAGGATTCATTAGACGATTTATCGATAAAATAAATGTCAAATGGTTATAAATTTATAAAATTATATATCCCTTTTAGTTTTATATATCGTTTTATGTATATTTCGATAATGATAATATTATGCTTCCTGTTTTAAATTGAAATTTAAGTGTGAAATATGGATCAGCTGTTTTTTTACCGCCATGTTTGATCACGTGACTTTCGTCTGCTTTTTTTTTTGTCTCTATTTACTTTCTCCTCGCTTTTACCGTTTTTAATTATTTTCAAAATTATTATTTCTTAATTTTTTAGTTAATTTTTATTTTTAAATTATTTTGTAATTATTTTGTAATTATTTTTTAAATTATTATTTTTTATATATTAAAATTCTTTTTTAATATTTTACTGAAATTCTTCATAAAGTATTCTAATTCACTTTCTTAATGTAAAACTTTTGAAATGTGTCATCATTTTGCATAATATGACAATGAGATTATATAAAATATAAAACTTGCCTCCTGCGAATTATTGTCCAATTTTTTCACCAAATTTTACAAGAGATAGAAGACAAAATATATTCCAGTTTATGGTGCGTATATGCTTCGTATCTGTATAAAGACACATGGCTTTTAGGGGAATGGTTCATTTGTCTCTATATATTAATCCCCATATAAAATTCCAAATACCCAAGTGTATCAAAATTTTATTTTTAATTTTTTTTTTCTTCATTCCCAAAAATCAAAATTGATGTCATTTAGAAAAAAAATTCTATATTTACCATTTTTTTTGTAAATTTGCTTTTTATATTTCCGTCAACTGGGCCTATTTTGGCATCCCAGGGGCTATTATGAACAACACCAGTTTTTAATAAATAAAATCTTTGTTTTCAAATATTTGAGTTTGTCGCTTTAGGTAAATATTGTCTGATTGTTTTTTTTTACAGAGGGCACTAAATATAATTATTTAATTTTTTGACATAAAGCAGAAAGAATTTGTATAGTTGTTCATAATAGCCCCAACCGTAGAAGCTGACAATAATAGCCCCAGTTGACGGATTTGCAAAATTTTAAAATAATTTAATTTTTATTAATTATTTTCCTATAAGCGTATATTTAAATTTTTACACAAAAAATTTTATTACAAAAATCAAGTTGACATTTAACAATTTTTCTATATATTTCAAAAATTTCAAAATTCCATGCCTTATAATATTTTAAAAATTGACAGTTTTTGTTTGAGATTTGAAAAACAGAACAAAAAAGCATATTTCTTCTTGTAATTTGTTTGCTATATGTATATATTTTAGATTTTGTTTTGTGTGGAAATTTATATATATATATATATTGTACCAGACAAAAGTTTAGAGAGCGTGCATTTTGTTCGACTCGGCGCGGTAAAATTGGACGCCTCCCAGGGGGTTAATTTCACAGAGACGAAGGGTGGAAAATATTCACGGTTCCTTAAAATCCGTAGATCTCCCTTTCCTTATACTCGCAGGTCCTTCCTTTCGTCTCTAGGGTGGTGTTATACCAAGCGGTCACTCAAAATATTAAACTATTATTTTAGCATGACTATGTGTATAGCCTCAGGATATTCTAAACTTGATTTTATATATATATATATATATGTTTTCTGCTTCGATATAAAAACATCTTTCATTAAAAAAATTTTGCAAATAATTTTTTAAGAAACTTTGAAAAAAATAATTCCTTTAATTCAAATTTAACAAAAAAAATTTATTTAGATTTAAGATATTTTTTATTTATATATCTAAAAAAATATATATATAGTTGATTCAAATAAAAATTAAATCTGATTTCATATTTGTAATTAGAGACTCCAAAAAATCCCTATTAACAAGTTTTCAGCTAAAATTTATTTTTTACTTTTTCGTCCGCCATATTGGATCCGCCATTTTGAAATTTGACGTGTTGTGGAAAATATAACGATAAATTTGAATTCAACGTTAAAAAAAATACGTTAAGAAATGTTCTTACTTTTCCGGGTCCAAAATTTGTTTCCCTTTATTTGATTTGGATCAAAATAATTTTTATTTGATCCAAATAGTTTTTATTTGACCAAAAACAAATTTTTTCCCATGTATTAAAAATTAATAAAAAAAAAAAAATTTCTATTTATTTTCAGTCCATCAGATGCACTGTCAAAGGATGTTCATGCGACTCGTTTGTACCAGGGAAACATTATTTGCGCTGCTGCGACAAATGCCATCATGGATGGGTTCTACATGGTGAGTTTTTTTTTGACAATTTTTTATAAAAATTTTCATCTTCCACTTGGTAACTGAAATCTTTGATTTGGAAAAAAAATGTTTGATCATCGACGAGTATAAAATCTGCATCTAAAGTAATATAGTGCGTTTATATTCATATGCGGTAAAAAAAAAGAAACATTTTCCAAGTGTCAGCATACTTCATCCCAAAATACTTAGAGCTGTCCTAAGGGATAGGATTCAATTTTCCATCGATGACCAGTGCCATTCCCTATAGTCTCGAGGCATTCTATATTCGATACGATATAAGCCATAAGACTGCGGACTTTATGCGGTCATAAGTTTTAGAATGTATATAGAAGCAATTTTTATTCGCGATACTTCAATAGACACACGGGAAAATATATACTGGGTGTTAAAAAATAAAATTTACTACATCTACTAATTCCATTAGTTGCGCGAATTTTTTTTTTTTTTGAATTTGAATATTTATCTAATGGAACACAAAAAAAAAATCTGGACTCATTTTTGTTGCAGTTCAAAATGAGCATGTTGCAAGTGGCGCCACCTACTTGATAATAACCCTTAACTGGCACCATGGGTCCCGTAGACCCGAGCATTTTTCGACATTTACATTCAAATTGTGCCACTTAAGGGTTAATTTAATTTATAAAATAATTCCTAAAATCATAAATAAGGTATAATTTTGATTTCGGTTTTAATTTTGTCGTTCAAAAAAAAAGTTGGAAACAAAAGAGTAAAAATCAAGGTTTTCTAATATATTAAAAAAAAAGTCACCCTGTAGAGACTTTGAATTTGCAGAGGCAGAGAATAAAAGGTATATATCAAACACACAAGAGAGGATCGAGTAAAAGCGTCCATGAACGTATTGCGTTTAAAATTCCGCCTGCTTGACCCGCGATAGATTGGAGGCAGCGTGGAATACATATCAATTTCGTCCGGCAATGTCCCTTGGGAAGAACTTTTCTGTTCTGGCTGCATTTTTCCTCTCTTCTAACCTTCATTTTTTTTTTTGCTCCTTCTTTGCGCTCGCGTTTATTACAATAGCCACCGGGCAAACGAACTTTAAATATATATTGTCCATTATTTCTGTTCCTGTACATACGTCAAAATTGTATAAGCATCATATCTAATTACAATCATTTTTTTTTTTCAATAATCTTTTGTATTTTCTAATTATATCGATAATCAATAATTATATTTGGTAAAAAATTGAAAATTTACAACTCAATACGAGATGGGAATTTTCCGCATTAAATGGATTATTCTGATAGTTTACAGATGCTTGCGCGTTGTTTTGTAGTTCGACAAATTGTTCGTAGATGGCGCTTACAAATAAGTCACTTTATCCAAACTTGATGTTTTGATATACAATATATGTCCAGGAAGTTAGATTAGTAAATTTAAAAATTTCAAAAAAACAAATATTGTACTAAATTGTACTCGACTTGTGCTCATTTGTAATAAAATTCATTTTTAGGGAAACTCAAAATTCCGGGCAAAAAAACCCAAAAAACATTTACAAATTTAAAAATTTAATGTTTTCAAAAAAAAAATATTATACTGAATTGTATTTGACTTGTGCTCATTTGTACTAGAATTCGTTTTTGAAAAATCTCAAAATTCCGGGCAAAAAAATCGAAATTTTTTTTTTAATATGTCTAAGTTTAAACTTTTCAAAAAACAAAAAGAGCACAATAAGTCGAACACAATTCAGCAGAAAATTAGGTTTTTTGAAAAGTTTTAATCTTATAGACGTTTAAAAAAAGTTTTTTTTTTGACTTTTTTGCCCGGAATATTAAGTTTTTCAAAAACTGAATTTCTTTACAAAACAGCACTTGTTGAGCACAATTCCAACAAAATGTTTGTTCTTTTTAAATTCTAAACTTAATAGTCGTGTAAAAAAAGTTTTTTTTATGTTTTTGCCCGGAATTTTGAGTTTTTCAAAAATTGAAATTTTTCACAAAATAGTATATGTACTTGTTAAGCACAATTCAGCACAATATATTTTTTTTAAAGTTTAACTTTTTAAATTTACAAATATTTTTTTGCCCGGAATTTTGAGTTTTTCCAAAAATGAATTTATGCAAAAAAGAGCACAACTCGGCACAAAATTTGTTTTTTTTTTTTTAAAAAAAGTTTAAACGTAAACGAATAAAAAAATTTTTTCGTTTTTTTCCCCTGAATTTTGTGCTTTTCAAAAAATGAATTTTAGTACAAATTTACATAAGTTTTTTTATTTTTTTGCCCGGAATTTTGAGTTTTTCGAAAAATGAATTTTAGTACAAATGAGCACAAGTCGAGCACAATTTAGCACAATATTTTTTTTTTTTTTTGAAAATTTTAACTTTACTGGTCTAACTTTCTGGACATATAATTTTTGAAAAAATAACAAATAAATTGAAAAAAATTTGTAAGAACTTTTTTTTTTGCTTCTTTTACGTATATATAGATATACGTAAATATTGATGTTTAGGTTTAGGATCTGATATTCGTGGTTGCTGCACGCCTGGTTGATTTTCGAACTCGACAGAGCGCAACCACCAATAGCCAGTGGCGCATTGTGTATATAGACTACCGATTCGGTAGCGGAAGTAGCTCAAAACCATCATCGACACGCCTTTCTAAACTGCGAGATTTTTCAAACCCAAAAAAAGCGAATATTAAAGAAAAAAAATTTATTTTTCTTTTCTCCATCTATTGTGTGCGTTTATCCTGTTTAAAAATTGTATTTAAAAATTTTTCGATTCTCTGATTCTATTGGGCTTAAAACAATTTTAAAAAAAAGTTTTGCAAAATGGGATTTTTTATGGATTCCAACACTGGAAACCACTCTGTGTGTTTTATAAAATTTAATTTCAATTTCCATGAGTATTCCACCGTCCGACATAATTTTTGACCCACAAAAAAATTTAACATTTTCGGAAACTAGGACCCAAAAAAAAATACCCGTATCTGGCCGTTTTGCTAGATTAAGTCGTTTGTGGTTATTAGGGGTGAAAGCAACCCCTAAATGAAAAGTGACAAGATATCTTTTAAAAATTATTAATATTTTATAAAACTTGGTATCTGGGGGTTTTCGGGGTTACTGATTATTAATCTGATGTCAGATTTTCAAAATTCAAAATGACGGATCCAATATGGCGATCAAATTTTTAAAAAGTTATTAATTTTTTATTTTATATCCGCCATTTTGAATTTTGGAAATTTAACATCAGATTCGTCATCAGCGACCCAAAAAACCCCTAGATACGAAGGTTTAAAAAAAATTTAATAACTTTTTAAAATTTTGACGGCCATATTGAATCCGCCATTTTGAATTTTGAAAATCTGACATTAGATTAATAATCAGTGACCCCGAAAACTCCCAGATACCAAGTTTTATAAAATATTAATAATTTTTAAAAGATATCTTGTCACTTTTTATTTAGGGGCTGTTTTCTTTCCTAAAAACCACAAAAGACTTGATCTAGCTAAACAGACAGAAACGGGTATTTTTTTTGGGTCCTAGTTTCCGAAAATGTTGAATTTTTTTGTGGGTCATAAAAAAAGTTGAATTTTGTCGGACGGTGTTCTATATAGTATTTTGGATCATAAAAACTGAATTTGATGTTCGATTTAAGAAATTCAAAATGGCGGATCCAATATGGCGACCAAAAATTTTTTAAAATTATCTAGATTCGCTTGATACTTAATACTTGAGGGTTTTTTTTGGAGTCACTGAATCTGAATTTGGTGTCAGTTTTTGAAAATTCAAAATGGCGGATCCAATATCTTGTCTAAAGTTTTAAAATTGTACGAAATTGAATTTTGTAATTTACCTAAATTTATTATGTGAATGTTCAATGTTCAAGCCAATTTAGACCATTTTTAAACTTTTTGGTCGCCATATTGGAACCGCCATTTTGAATTTTTTAAATCTGACATCAAATTCAAATTTAGCGATTCAAAATACTATAAAATACTTATGGAAATTTGAAATTAAATTTAATTTAGTTCGTTTTTCTAATGTAGTATATTAAATTTACATGGTAAAAATACGAAAAATTAGTTTTTTAAAAAAAACTGTCCGATGGATTATTTTAATTTTTGTTGCAAAAGACTGAGGGATGTCTCCAGTGTTGGAATCCACAGAAAAATCCCATTTCGCAAAACTTAAAAAAAAAATTGGTTTAAGCCCACAGTGCCTAATATAAAAACTGTTCAGACAGAATTTAATTCTTTTTTTAATCTTAATTTTGACATATTTAGTTATCAACTAAAAAGTAATTTAGATTTTAAAAATTCAAAATGGCGGATCCAATATGGCGGACTTTTTTTGAAAAATCGTTTGGATTTACTTGATACTCTCTACTCGGGGGTTTTTGGGGTCGCTGAAAATGAATCCAGCGTCAGTTTTTCAAAATTCAAAATGGCGGATGCAACATGGCGGACAAATATTTAAAATCACTGGAAACTACTTAATTCAGACGAATATATTAAGTTTTTTCAAAAGTCGTCCGCCATATTGAATCCGCCAATTTGACTTTTAAAAAACTGACCTCGGATTCGTAATCAGCGACCCCGAAAACCCGCAAGTAAAGAATTTTACAAGGATGAATAAAAGGTATCGGTTTAATTAGTAATTTGTATATATATAATTTGTTTATAAAAAATTAAAAATTTGTAATTTTGTAATTGAGATTTGTTTTTACAACTAATCGAATAGAAAATTAGGAATAAAAAAAAGTGATTTATAAATGAGCCAAAAATTCTAAATTCTCTAAATCTCATAGTTTCGAAAAGGTATATAGATTGAGATTTTTAAAAATTCATTTTAGAAGTTCAGTGCAATAAAAATTTTAAGACTTTTGAAGAAATTTCAAAATATGATTAATGGTCTATATTCGAAGAAATCTTTCTAAAAGAGGGGAAAAAAGTGTCGTTTTGCGTTTAGTAAAAGAAAAATAAAAATCTACTTCTTTTTGGAATATTGTTGGAACATATATATATATATATATAAAAGCAGAAGTGTTTCGCGGAGCAAAAACACGAGTAATGCGCTGACAAAGGCCTTTTTAAATTGTAATGAGCTGCCAAAGAGTGAATTATGTGCCGTCCGAGTGCCATCGGGTCCTCGCAAAATTTCGCATCTCCTATATATATAAAAGTCCATATATCGCCGCATGGCCCCTAGCCACCCCACGTCATGAATATATTTACATTGATCGTCGTTCTCGGCATTTTTCATTTGCCGTTGTGTCAGAAAGAGCCACGTCTATAACCCTCGATATGTATACTATATATTCTTTATTTATATTATGTCGCTTCAGGACAAGTCTGACACAAATTTTTCAAGTGTCCCCCTCCCCCCCCCCTCTCTCTCTCTTTCTCGTTTATCAAATCTGATCCATCATATAGTGTAATTGAATTTTATAAAAATAGTTTTTTGTCATCATTTAACAATTTACAATGAGTTTTTCAAGACAATTTTTAGGTTATGTTTTGATATTTTGTTAAAACGTTCAGGTTTTAATTGTTAAAAAATAATGAGCAAAAAAAAAATTGTTTAAATTCTATCAAATTTTAGGCATTATTTATGTGTCTTTAAGGCCAGATCCAAGTGAGGCAGCGCCATCTACATTGAAACTAAAATTTTGGAAAATTTTCAACAGCCTTTTCTTGAAAACAAGAAGGTAAAATGTTTTTTTCTTTATAGATAATTGATTATTGGCAAGATATACAACAGCTAAAACTTTTTTTGAGTTAAAATAATGAAAAAAATTTCATGTCGTTAAATTAAATATGAGCACTTTTTCTCACAAAAACTGTAACAGTACTTTCTCAGAAATTACAATCGAAAATGCAATTTCCATTTGGAAAATTAATAAACGCTAAAAAATACAACGCACCTAAGATTTACCAATCACGAAAATAACAAAAAAAAAAAATTTTATTAAATATTTAACATATTGATACTGCTTTACTGATTGTGACAGCCCTTTGGTATAGATTATGTATTTCAGGTGGTTAGCAACAGCGCCAACCTCCTCCTTTCGGCAAAACCGCGAAACGTTTGGTGACATATATAACCTGCCAAACGGCTGTCATAATGAGTAAAATATGTTATATTAAAATACTTTTTTTTTTGTTATTTTCGTGATTGGTAAATCTTAGGTCGTGTATTTTTTAGCGTTTATTAATTTTCCAAATGCAAATTGCATTTTTGATTGTAATTTCTGAGAAAGTACTGTTACAGTTTTTGTGAAAAAAGTGCTCATATTTAATTTATTGACATGAAATTTTTTTCATTATTTTAACTCAAAAAAAGTTTTAGCTGGTGTATATCTTGCCAATAATCAATTATCCATAAAGGAAAAAGCATTTTAACTTCTTGTTTTCAAGAAAAGGCTGTTGAACATTTTCCAAAATTTTAGTTTCAATGTAGATGGCGCTGCCTCACTTGGACCTGACCTTAAGGAGGAATGGTACACGTTAACATAACCTTAAAACTAAAATTGTTTTTTTTGCAATTTAACGCAAACAAAATTATGATTAAAATTAATGGCAACGAATTTTGAAGAAAACCGATGTTGATTCAAAATATTTTTTTTTAAATAATTATTTTTTTAAACATTTTAATGTTTTATCTTTCAGCTTAGACGCAAAAATCAAAATTTTTATCTAATTTTAATAAACAAGGGCTTATTTTATTCAGTAAGACATTATCTACAATCGTTTATATTTTTAAAAGTAAGTTGTTTAAAAATTATTTATTAAATAAAATTTCAATTGTTTATAATTTTTTACCAACTTACTTTGAATAATATAAAAATATAAGCGATTGTATTGATAATGTCTTACTGAATAAAATAAGCCCTTGTTTATAAAAATTAGATAAAAATTTTGATTTTTGTCTGTGAGCTAAAAGGAAAAACAATAAAATGTTTAAAAAACTAATTATTTAAAAAAAGATTTTGAATCAAAATCGTTTTTCAGCAAAATGCATAACAAGATTTTCTGAAATTGTTGAGATTATGTTAACGTGTGTCATTTCTTCTTACACGGTGCGCCAGAAGGAGGTTTAAATAAAAATGAATTGGCACTTAAAAATTCTTTTTGATTATGGTTCTAAGATGAATAAAAAACTTTTCTCAATAGGTTTTAAAATCAGCTTACGTGCCCAATTTAAATAAAATTGAGTTTTAAATATTTAAAAATAGTATTTTATGAGGAACCAGAATTTATTTAATGTATACTTATATGCGTATAGATAATAGATGTTTTAGATTTGGGTTCATATAAATTTATTAACAATGATGTAAATTTCTTGTTTCGTTTTTATATTTATGCATTAAGAGTGTCGAACGGTATCTGAAATTCTTTGGCAAGAAGAGAGATTTAATTATCGCTCTGAACGTGAAATAGTATTGATTTTAAAATATTTTTTTCTCGAAACACGAACACTTTTAACAAAATCAGCCAAAATCCTCATCTTATAAATTTCATAAATCCAAAAGACTGTACGAATCCATAGAAAAACATGGTTGCAAAACAAAAAGTAGAAAAGTAATCTAATAACAGCTGCGACTTTGTGCGCCCTGCATGCTGCTGCCATCTGACGGCGGCAGGAGGTAATGTACCTGTCATTATATTACTTTTCGTTTTGCAATCGTGTTTTTGTATGGATTCGCATAATCTTTTGGATTTAGAAAATTTAAAAAAGATAACGATCTCTAGCTGCTTTTGTAAAAAGTGTCTGTCTTTCGAGAAGAAAGTATTTTAAAATCAATGTTTATCATTTTCACGTTTAGTGCCGTTTTTATAGAGCGATAATTAAAGGTCTCTTCTTACCAAAAAATTTCAGAGACCATTTGACTCTCTTAAATAAATTTTGTCACTCTTAAAATAATTCTTTTAACATTATGATTTAATTTTTTAAAATCGGCCACAAACACTACAGCAATATAATTATTTATATATGTAAAATTGAAAATAAGTAATTATTTTATCATTTATTACAGTATTTATTAGATTAAATAAATTCTGATTCCCCATAAAACACTGTTTTCATATAAAAACTCAATTTTATTTAAATCGGGCACGTAAACTGATTTTAAAAACTATTGAGAAATGTTTGTTATTCATCTAAGAATCATAATCAAAAATAATTTTTAAGTGCCAATTCATTTTCATTTAAACCACCTTCTGGCACTGTGCTTAATTGATGATTTTTTATTAATGGCGAAAATTTGCAAGCATGTAGTGACCCAATTACTGTGATGTACAACCCAAGACTGACTTTAATAATAAAATAATAGAAGTGTAAATGAAATAATAATTTAATTCTTTTTTGTAAAATCACTATTAGTATCTATTGAAATAGAAATAAACGATACTTTAAACTTGAAAAAAAACAATTATATTATTAAAAATATTAACTCTTTTAAAAATGGTATATGCTGGTATTACTGCAGATTTGCATGAATTACTGCGCATCGTGTGCACCAATTACTGCAGCGCTTAAAGCGTTGATTTAGAGGTTAGGTTGACTGGATAGACCAGAATGAAAAAAATATATGCATGCTCTAATTACTGCGTGATAGGTTCAATTAAAACTTGAATAACTAATTTGATACTAGTCGAAATATGCACATTTTAGTAGATATAATATCAAGTATATCATTTGAAATAATTTTTAAAGTCATTTTGAAACAGTTTTATGTTCACAATTAGTAAATTTTACTAATTTGATAAAAATCGCAGTAATTGGGACATCAGCAGTAATTGATACACTTACCCTATTTTTCTTTCTCATTTGGCATTTTACAAAAATAGTATTACAAAATTAGATTTTGCAATAAGAAAATGGAACTGAAAACAATTTTTATTTTTTTTTGTGAAAAAAGAAGACAAGAAAGGTTACTTTGTATAAAAGAAGTTTAATAATAGAGAGCAGAGAGAAAGAGAGATGGAGAAAATTTGTCGAGTAAGAGAACTGCAATGAACATTGTCTGTGAAGCAACGACTTGTAATTTGCTTTTATCAAAGTGCTCTTTAATCGCGACCAATATGGCCTGAATCGATTGAAATCCACGAACCACGACGAAGCGACCTTTTTTTATTATTATTTATTACAAGCGGTTATACGAGCAGTTGAACAGCCCGCGTGCGATTATAACGAGGAAAATAGGATTTTAAAGAGTTCACTTCGACGTTCCCTATATACTTTACGTGCCCAATGCAATTAAGCAATTTTTTTTTTTTTTTTGTTTTTTGATCAAAGTCACAAGGACCTATCTATAGTATTTAGTTTGCTTAAGCACTTTTTAATATGCGGAGAAGAAACCTGTCTCAGTGTGGCCTGTATATATATATATATATATATATATATATGTATGTTACAGCCTTTCATTATCCGATGCTAAATAATGAGTACATCCTTTGACGCCAATTTCAGCGCGTCTAAGTAAACAGAGTCTGTACATGGTGTTCAAAAAGTATGGAAACTTGGAAATATTTCGAAATGTATAGGCAATTTCTTGATTCATTATTTTTCACTATAGGGTCCTGGGTCCAATTTTTGAGGTTCAAAAATGTAGATTTTTTTGGTTGGGAACAACTTTTGTGTTGAATATTTTTTAGGAAAATGCGTAATTTTCGAGATATTTCCAAGTTTTTGTACTTTTTGAACATCTTGTATATGCTGGATTCGAGTATATACGCGAAGGCCACCGAGACAATTTCCTCGAGGTATATTTAATAAATTTCTTATCTTTAGGGGTAATCCTAGTTTACCCTGAAGAATTACATGTTTTTGTTTTTTTTTTTTTTTGTTTATTTACAATAAACATCGCAGAAAATTGCAGTTTAAGTGATTTTTTGTTGTTTTCAATTTGAAAAAGAAGTGGGTAGTAACATTCCCTAACTATAGGATACGATTCTGTAACTTGATTTCACTCTCACTTCACTCTCGATGTTCATTTCACTTTCATTTCCATTTCACTTTCATTCGATGTTCACTTCACTTCACTTTTATTCCACTTTCACTTTACTTTTTTGCGTATGTGAAAATAGATGTAAAAATGAAATTACATAATCGACCTTCACATCACTCTCTATACTTTACCTATAAATTTGAATGAGCAAAATTTCACTAATAGTCCAGTCAAAAGTTAGCATTTTTAGATGTTTTAACACAGGACCTCAATTTTTTTTTTTTTTTTTGAACTTAAATCCTTCATTTTAAGGTAAAAATAAAGTATCTAAATTTGGTACTTTGAACTCCTACCGGAACCTAAAATTTTTTTTTTTTTAAAGAAATTGCAAAAAATTAATTTTTTGCAAATTGACGCATTCCATGACATTTTAGCATAATAACAGCTATTATAAAAAAAATCGATAAAATTCTGAATAATTTGATAAAAAATTGAACCTTTGTATCTCAAAAAGTTGTAACTTTTCTGTTAATCATTTTTAAAAAAAAATCATTGGTTTGATAGCTAAATATAGGAAAAACTGAAAAATAGCGGATTTTGGCTAAAATCACGAAAAAAATTTTTTTTTTTGCGGAAGCTATATATCTGGCTCAATTTTTGAGCTACAGTGTTTAATTTTTTATCAAATTACTCAAAATTTTATACACTTTCTTTTTTATAATAGCTATTTTTACTTTCTAAATCTGAATTAGTAAAAATGTTTACTAATTTGAATTAGTGACTCACTTTTTGCTTCTGAATTAGTTTTTTACAAATTGTTAGTAAAATTTTACTAATTCAGAAGCAAAAAGTGAGTCACTAATTCAAATTAGTAAACATTTTTACTAATTCAGATTTAGAGAGTTTGCTAAAATATCATGGAAGGCGTCAATTTGCAAAAATACTGATTTTTGCACCTATTTCTTAAAATATTTTTAGGTTCCGTTATGAGTTCGAAGTACCAAAAGGTATTTTATTTTTACCCCAAAAATGGAGGGTTTAAGCAAAAAAATTTGAATTCCTGAGTTAAAACATGATATTATGCTTTGCTTTTTGAATTATTTTGTCAAATCTGTTTTACCGATTAATGATAATGCAGATTTTACTTTTTGAATCAGTAAAGAATTCTACTAATTTTTAGTGAAATATCACTAAATTTGAGTGAAAATCTTATGTTGTTGAAGTTTATTTAAATATAAGGGTGAGATTTTGTAACTTGACTTCACTTTCACTTCACTTTTACTCGATTTCCACTCAATATTCACTTTTACTTTCACTACACTTTTACTTTATTCCTTTGTGTAACATTTTTTGTAAAAGCTTCTTATTTTTTAAAAGATGGTCCTATTTAAGTTTTTTTGAGGTCGCCAATTACTAATTTGGTGTCAGATTTAAAAAATTTTCAATTTTAAAAATGTCCAATACAATATGGCGGACAAAAAAAATGAAAAAATCATTTCAGATTTAAAAATTTTTAATTTTCAAAATGAATTCGAATGATTATTCATTTTTTTTTTGTCTGGTATATTGTATATTTGCCATTTTCAAGTTTGAAATTTTTTAAATCTGACTTCAGATTCATTATCAGTTGTCGCTAAAACATAGACTTTACTATTGTTGTTTATTTTAATATAAAAACACAAAACTATATATTTTAACTCGTATCCGTAAACTACATTTTCATCTATTCTGAAATTAAAAAATTAATTAAGAACGTATATAAGTTTTTATATTTTAGCCAAATATTCTTTTAAAAAAAAAATTGTATTTTGATTTTAAAGAATTAATTCCAAGTTCGCTTCACGGATTATCGTCCTTCTAACCTTTGACCCTTATTTTGAGGTTATGTCAGTATTTTTTACTATGACTTTGACCAAATTTTGAGGTTATGTTCGCCTTCATGCCTATATGACCTTTGACGTAATTTTGAGACTATGTTCTCCTTTGATCTATGATTTTTGAAATTTTAAGGTCATCTCTTGATCTCTGATACTAATTTTGAGGTTATATCCATCTCAACTCCGGCAAAAATCAAAGTTTTTGAAATATGTCCTTAATTTTTAGGGTTTCGTGGCCCATGGCCGAAAGCCTTATAGTTTCACTTTGGCGTCCGTCTGTCCGTAGTATATTTTGGGGCACCACAGCTTCCAAATTAAAATTTTGGGGCACCACAAATCCCAAATTCAAATTTTGGGGCCCCACAGATCCCAAATTCAAATTTTGGGGCTCCACAGATCCCAAATTAAACTTTTGGGGCACCACAGATCCCAAATTCGAATTTTGGGGCCCCACAGATCCCAAATTAAACTTTTGGGGCATCATAGCTCCCAAATTGAAATTTTGGGGCCCCACAGATCACAAATCTCCATTTACTGAATGGACATTTTCCCGAATGGACATTACATGTCCCATTAGTTAACATCCCCCTATAATTGACCTGTCTCAGTAATTGACATGTCCCAATAGTTGACATCTCCATATAGTTGACATGTCCCTATAGTTGACATGTCCCAGTAGTTGACATGTCCCTATAGTTGCCATGTCCCAGTAGTTGACATTGATTTATTTTTTTTTAATTAAAATTTACAGCGCTACGAAACCCTAGATGTAGGCGCAATTGCGCCTAGTTCTTTTCCTATTTTTGAGGTTATGTTCGTTTTAATCTATGTTTCTGTCATTTGACCTTGAGTATTGATGTTATATTAATTTTTAACCCATATTTTTGACATAGTTAATACAATTCTAGAGACAGCAATGGGTCATTCCACGTCAAGAGATAGCTGGGTTTGAGGTTAAAATCAGAACTAAAATAATAATATATATAGTGAATTCCCGCGTATCATTCAATCCTCTGAAATCAAGAAAAATTTTGAACGGTAAGCAAGTTATCGAATGGTTCGCGAGTTGAATGGTAGCCGCTAAAGACATTTTTCGCACTATACACATCAATGACTATATAAAGAGAGCGCCGTGTGTCGATGTGTATAAAAATAGATGATAAATAAGTGAGAAATTTCTCAATGTAGCGACACAGAATACAAGAGAGAGAGAGAGAGAGAGAGAGAGTTGGTATAAAATAGATATATATATTTAGTGCATAAATATATAAAAGAAGGGTGACGCGGTTGGTGGGCGAACGACGACGTCGCATTGTAAACACTAAGGCGCCGCGGCGCTTTACGACGCCTCCTGGTATGTTTAACTTATCTCTGAGACTTTCTGGCACATACACAATATAGCCAAATTTTCACTCTGCAATATAACGACATCGCGTGTACGTCGTCTCTTCTTGACGTATACAACGTGGTTGCTGCACTGTCTTCCGTAAACGAATCACCCTTCGACGCTCATCGCTTGACTTTAGAATAATCAACAGCCGATATATATATGACTCCCAAAAAAAGCTAAAGAGATATATCCGCTCTTTTGAAATTCATCCATAGTTTATTTAAACAAAGGGGATCAAAATAGGAACATATTGTCCGGGAAGGGGGAGAGAGAATGTATTTTTTTAAATCGCAGAAAAATGATGTTTAAAAATTTTAACCACAAAAACAAAAAATTTTAATTTTAGAATATTCTGTAAATAAATTTATAATTAACGGAAGGTTCAAAAGATTTTTAATTTTCTATAGATTCTTTTTTTTTCATCATCAAATATATGTACTGTGTAAATGTTTCGAGCAGATGATGTTATTCGATGAAGCGTGCGACTTTGATGAGCGTGGATCTCACATTATCGAGAATGACGAGTAAGAGTACTCTTGGCTTCGTTTCTTTACTTCTCTCTCTCTCTCTCTCTCTCTCTCTCTCTCTCTCTCTCTCTCTCTCTTTGATGTCCGAGCATTGTCTTTTTGGCAGAGTGAAAGGAGTCAGGGTGACAGGGTTGAAGCGTACCATCTGCGCGTCTTCCTCCATCTGCAGCAGCTGTATAATATATATAAGAAAACGACGCAACGACGACGACGACGAAGAAGAAGAAGACGTCGAACACTATTTTGCCCCTTGGCCGTATTGTAACGCGCGTTACATCAACGTATGCATAAATCACAAAAGCAGAGGCGTAGTCGAAAGTGACATACTCGCTTTGGCGTTAATAAACGTCCGCTTTTAAATTGTAAATTACCAATGTCAGGGTGTCTCACTCCCCCTCTGCCACCAATATATGAGAGAAAAGCGGCCAATGACTTGGAGATTATAATAGCCCCATATATATGTGTGTCCTATAGTCATCGATGTATATATATATTTTAGACCAACTGGGGTGACTATATAGTCTCTTTTTCCACCAGCATTACACCCCATTAAGACGCCGAGTCTCCCTATTCTTTCTCTTCTTCTTTTTTTTTAAAGCCTAAAACACGAGCCTATTTGTTCTAATATGAAACCAATGTTAATGGCGATATATCACGAGTTCTTCATAAGCTCACGCGCGCACCCCCTTGGATTCGAACCCGTGACCCGCGTCACTATGAATCATATCCGAGATGCTAATGTATCAATTTATCTTGGTTCGCCTTATTAAGACTCCTTTTCTTTTTAATGGGTGACGTACGTAAATGGGAAAACGCTGTATGTCCCTCTCGTATATATACGGTAATATTTATTTATTTACTTTTTTTTCAAAAATTATTTTAATCGACGATTGATATATTTTTGCATCTATATATATATATATATGTATATATATATATATATATACAGGGTGATGAAAAAGTCGCATTCAAAATTGCAAAATGAGTTCCAGGAAAAAATTCTAAGATAGCACTTCTTGTTCTTTTTTCAAAATTCGCAATAGTTTTTAAATTAATTGAAATTAACTATATTGAAAAGTCACGATAAATTTGAAAAATTTGATCGCCATTTCTGTCACGCGGCCAACTTCTCTATTGAAAAAAAATCAAAAGAATAGCTAACTTTAGCCTAAATGTCATGAAGTGATTTGTCAATTAAAAAAAATTCAGTCTTCATTGACAAATCCAAAATGGTTGTGTATACACATCAAGAATATAAAAATATGCTTAAATGTCATACATTAACGGGCGGTAATTGTCATCGTGCAGCTGAAATGTATAAGGAAAAGTACGCCGATGATCAACGGTTTCCCGGGCACCAAGTCATCACCCGGTTAATTATTCGAATTAACGAAGGAGGGCCAATGGTGCCTGACAATAAAAATATCTCCGGCAGACCGAGATCAAAAAGAACAGCGGTCATGGAAGAAAATATTTTAGAATATGTTCGCGAACATCCTCGAACTGGTTTAAGACAAGTCGCGAGAAAATTCAAGGTGTCTTATTCTATAGTGCAGGCGACGGTAAAAAAAGAAAGGTAGTTTAGTTAAAATAATAATAATACTAATAATAATAAATTACAATTTATTTATTAATTATACATATAATTATTATAATAATAATTAAATTAGAATAGGTTAAATAAAGAAATAAAATATCAAAATAATCAAAAATAATATAAATATATAATAAATATACAAATAATATACAAATAAATATACAAAATACAAAAATCATACATAGGACACAGTATACAAAAATAATAAAATAAATTTATATACAAAAACAATAAATCTAAGAAAAATACAAAAGTAATAAAAAGAAATAAAGAACAATTTATCAACAATTTACCTCACATCATCTAATGCGATGATATAAAATATAATAATAAATAGAGAAATAATGGAAGGGTAAAAGTTAAATGAAATGAAGTGTAGTGAAGTGTGTTAAGGTATAGTGAAATAAAATTAAGTATAGGGAAGTGAAGTGTATTGAGGTGAAATGAAGTGTTGTGAAGTCAAGTGTATTGAGGTGAAATGAAATGAAGTATAGTGAAGTGTATTGAGGTGAAATGAAATGAAGTGTAGTGACGTGTGTTGAGGTATAGTGAAATGAAATTAAGTATAGGGAAGTGAAGTGTATTGAGGTGAAATGAAGTGTTGTGAAGTCAAGTGTATTGAGGTGAAATGAAATGAAGTATAGTGAAGTGTATTGAGGTGAAATGAAATGAAGTATAGTGAAGTGTGTTGAGGTATAGTGAAATGAAATTAAGTATAGGGAAGTGAAGTGTATTGAGGTGAAATGAAGTGTTGTGAAGTGAAGTGTATTGAGGTAAAATGAAATGAAGTATAGTGAAGTGTATTGAGGTGAAATGAAATGAAGTATAGTGAAGTGAAGTAAAGTGAAATTATAAAATAGCACCTCTGTTGTGCTAGAAAATATTTTTCCATCAAAACTAAAATCAATTAAAAAATAATTTTAATAATCAATAAATTAAATTAATTGTTTATAATATATTTTAATAAATTTTCTAATTTCATCGACAGGTTGCATGATTATAGCTTTACGAGGGTCCAAACCTTAAGTCATCAAAATGATTGCCGGAGACGGTTAAAATTTTGCAAGTGGCTCGTAAGACGATACGAGCGTGACCCCAGTTTTGTGAATAACATCCTTTTCACTGACGAGTCATGTTTTGCTAGAGAAGGCCCGTTCAACTATAAAACGGAACATTATTGGAGTGATAGAAATTTGTTTTTAGAGATGCCACGTAATAATCAAAACAGATTGTCTGTGAATCTGTGGGCAGGAATTATAGATGGCCGATTGGTAAGCATCTTATACAACACCAATTCTTGGAGAAAAACATTGGCAACGTTTTCTTGATTTTCCCCACGTGGAAAGACTTCTAGGAAAGTGCTCCTGGGAAATTCGGTGGGATTCTGATTAAATTCCGATTGGAATTTTTCTGATTTTTTTAAATATTAATTTTTACATAATTATATCGGATTTTTTTGTTATTATTAATATATGATAATATTAGCAGAAAAATCCAAAGGATGTTATCCAATATCATTATGTAAAAATTAAGATTTAAAAAATTAGCAAAATTCCAAACGGGATTCAATCAGAATTTCAACTAATAATTCTAAAACATTAAAGAAATAATAACAACCCTAAGACATAGTTGAAAATTAAATTTTTTTTTCCATTTTCATACGTCCTTCAGATTTTTCATTTAAAAAATTTTAATTTCTTCTTTTTAGATCGGTCCTTTCCAAATTAATGGATATTTAAATGGTGATCGATATAATGACTTCTTAGTCAGACATCTTCCTCGTTTATTAAGAGCCAGTGGAATTAAGAAAGAGAGAAAGCATTGGTTGATGCAAGATGGAGTACCATCCCATAGAAGTGCGAAAGTAATGAAAACCCTTCGAAAAAGATATGGAAAAAGGATGATCGCACTAGGAACTCGAAGAGAGTGGCCCCCAAGGTCGCCCGATTTAAACCCATGCGACTTCTTCCTTTGGGGGCATGTGAAAGCTCATATTTATGCCAACCCTATTGTAAGCGAAGAACAGTTACACCAAAAAATTAGAGAAGCATTTTTGACTGTTACTCCTGAAATGTTGCAGAGATGCACCTTGAATTTAATCAGACGGGCAAGGTGCTGTATTGAAGCGAAAGGAGACACTTTTGAAAGCTTGCTTCCAAGGCACATCAGATACAATTTATCTGAAAATTAAAGGCATATCTGGTTTGATGACTACGGGGCATCACGAAAAACATGTTTCTGTCACAAAAATAGTACCGACCCCCTCTCTCTCTCTCTCGCTCTCTCTCTCGCTCTCTCTCTGTAGCTCTCTCTCAATCTCTCTCTGTAGCTCTCTCTCTATCTCTCTCCCTCTCTCTATCTCTCTCTGTAGCTCTCCCTCTCTCTCTCTCTCTCTCTCTCTCTCTCTCTCTCTCCCTCTCTCTCTCTCTGTAGCTCTCTGCAGCTCTCTCTCTCTCTCTCTGTAGCTCTCTGCAGCTCTCTCTGTAGCTCTTGCAATGACTTTAAATTTTTGAATTATTATTATTATTACTTTTGTTAACATTATTATTATTTTTAATTATTATTATTATTTGATTGATAATTTTTTCACTTATATAATAAAATTATTTTAAAACAAAGTAAGTGTTTTTTTGCAAAATTTAAAAATATTTTTATAAAAATGGTGTCAATTTTTTATTTTTTAAGAATTTAAAAGTACATAAAAAACAATAATACTTTAAAAACATTGTAAAAGAAACAATCAACAACGGAATGTAATTTTTTTTTTAATTGGACATTTTTTCATTCCTCAAATTGTTGCAAAATTTCGTGACGCATTTATTAAATTTGATTGTTGTTAGCCTTTTCTCTTCACGGCTATGTCGAAATACGAAAACTGCAAAAAGAAACAGTCATTACATTATTAGTTTTAATTTCAGAATTATAATCATATCATCAAACGTCTCAGATCCCTTATAGTTCCAGATATTTAAGGATATCTTACTTTACCTTCTACAGTGTTTAAAACGTTTTCAGGGATAGCCTCATGATTCCCCTTTCCCGTTCGGGACATTGATTTTAATTTTTCTTTCCCAAATAAATACACCAATAATTTAGTCGTCATTTTTTTAGGGTTATTTTTCAAGGACATTAAATTTTTTTCTTCCATCAAAGTAACAAATATACCACTTCCTTCAATAATTTCAACTTTATTTTCATTAACTTCAGGAATCTGCGCATCGTTTTCAGCATCTTGAAGCGAACTGTCATCTTTTGGTTCTTCATTTATAGCTCCTTCTGCAACTGCAGGTTCTTCATTTGGAGCTTTTCGCGCAGCTGCAATATGAAACGGTTATTTTTTATAAAGAAATCATAAGAAATGAAAAAATTAAATTTCAAGAAATATGAAAAAATTGTAGGAGTTTTTTAAGTTATGAAATTCAAATGTTTTGAATATTAAGAAAATGAAAATTTTATTTATTTACAATTTTTTTAAAATTTGTAATGTCAAAAAAAATTTTTTTTATTTAGATGAATTGAATTCCAATTTCTTTTTGAAAATTTAATATAACCAAAAAATTAAAATTCTATAAATTTTAGTATTTAAATGTTTTTAGAGATTGAAATTATAATCAGCGATCATAAAATCCTTTAGGTACTTTGTTTTATAAAATCATAATCAGTTTAAAAATTTTTATCTGTTTAAAAAAGTACCAAAATTCATAGATTATTATAAATAATTACCATTCAGCATTTTTTGTCCGCAAATGTAGCCTGCAGCATTGACTTCCAGTGTTTCTAACCACTCTTTGTCATCTAATAAGAATGTTGAAATTTTTAAGTAAAAATATTTGTCAAAATTTTCTGGAATTTAAAAATTATATCAAAAATTGAATTATTAAAAATATATCTGCGAAATAGAAGTTACCATTAACCGCAATTATCTTTGCTTTGTAAGATTTCCTTCCCCATGAAATGAAAGCAGTAGAATTTTTCCTTTTTACAATATCCGTTTCTTCAACGATGCTTACAGTTTTTTCGGAAACCCAATAAACAAGATAAAACATTTTTGTTTATTAACCTTTATTTTTAACTGACAAGCGACTTTCAGAAAACTCAAAGAGTAAATTTTTGAAAATATGAAACAGGTTAAACAAAACACTATTTAAATGTTACGAGGATGAAAAAGAAGTTCCTTGATAAAAAAATATCAGCAATTTTTAAAAAGCATCGATTTTCAGCGCCAAAAATATGCAATAACTTCAAAATATTTTTATCGAACATTTTGCCAGTAGTTCATTTAAAAGCTTTTAATGTATTTTAAGACATAATTGGTTTAATAAAAATAAAACGAAAATTGTAGAATATTATATTTTTATTAATACTATCGATAATATCGAAATAAAACATAGAGTTTCAGTTATTTTTTTTTAAGTTGACATAAAAAGTAAATAAATAAAAAAAATGGATTGGGTTTGTATAAAATATATTGAAGAATGCCCTGGACACAAAAACAACAAATCATACATTTTACCATTATCCGATGTAGAAATTGAAAGCGAAGAATTTAATACTAGAACAACATATTTAGCAAAATGTTTCCGAAATAAGAATAAATGGTGTCGTGCACTAATTGCGTTCATCGAAAAGAACAGTAACTTATTTTTCAATTTACTCTAAGCATGTTTTATAGACTAATTTTCATTTCAAATGTATATATTAACATATTTAAAGTATGAATAAATTATAAATACAATTATGTTAGGTTAATTTTGAGTTCAAAATTAAATGTAAATTATCGTAAAAATGAATGATAACGTGCAAAACTAAAAATATAAAAATTCTATTTTACAAATACACATATGACTATTTTATACGAATATATGTATATGTGGAACAGGTCTAATTCATACTTTAATAGACTTCAAACCAATTAATCTATATACTATTAAACTATATGATTAAAATAATTGTTGGTTAAAAATAATAATAGTTTGATTAAATTATAAATTAACTATCAAATACACAAACAGTTTTATTAAAAACACACATACTGTCATTTTCATATTTTGTTACATTTTCTCAAACATGATCTTGAAAAAAACAGGCACAAAATATAAGGCTATAGAAAGAAAAAATAAGTATAGATTGAAGTATCCTCCAATGAAACAACTTGACATAAATGATGGATCCTCCTTTGAAGAAGGAATACACGCTGAGAAGGTAACAATTGTGAAATAGTAGCAACAGAGGTATCCGTCAAGTCCTAAAACTGATATTAAAAGATGCGATCCATTAAGTCCTAAAATTAAACCTTATAGATGTGATCCATTAAGTCCTAAAATTAAACATTATAGATGTGATCCATCAAGTCCTAAAATTGATCCCAAAAGATGTGATCCATCAAGTCATAAACCTAATCCTAAGAAATCAGATCCATCAAGTCCTAAAATTGATCCTAAAAGTTGTTATCCATTAAGTCTTAAAATTGAACCTAAAATATTTGATGCATCAAGTCCTAAAATTGATCCTAAAATATTTGATCCATCAAGTCCTAAACCTGATCCTAAGAGATGAGATCTATCAAGTCCTAAAACTGATCCTAAAACATGTGATCCATCAAGTCCTAAAACTGATCCTTAAAGATGAGATCCATCAAGTCCTAACCTTGAACCTTATAGATGTTATCCATGAAGTCCTATAACTGATCCTAAACGATGTGATCCATTAAGTCCTAAAATTGAACCTTATAGATGTGATCCATCAAGTCCTAAAATTGATCCTAAAAAAAGAAATCCATCAAGTCCTAAAACTAAACCTAAAAGATGTGATCCATCAAGTCCAAAAACTGATCCTAAAAGATGAAATCCATCAAGTCCTAAAATTGATCCTAAAAGATGAGATCCATCAAGTCCTAAAATTGATCCTAAAATATTTGATGCATCAAGTCCTAAAATTGATCCTAAAATATTTGATCCATCAAGTCCTAAACCTGATCCTAAGAGATGAGATCTATCAAGTCCTCAAACTGATCCTAAAACGTGTGATCCATCAAGTCCTAAAACTGATCCTAAAAGATAAGATCCATCAAGTCCTAAAATTGATCCTAAAATATTTGATGCATCAAGTCCTAAAATGGATCCTAAAAGATGTGATCCATCAAGTCCTAAAACTGATCTTAAAGATGTGATCCATCAACTCCTAAAACTGATCCTAAACGATGTGATCCATCAAGTCCTAAAACTGATCCTAAAAGATGAGATCCATCAAGTCCTAACCTTGAACCTTATAGATGTTATCCATCAAGTCCTAAAACTGATCCTAAAAGATGAGATCCATCAAGTCCTAAAACTGATCCTAAACGATGTGATCCATCAAGTCCTAAAACTGATCCTAAAAGATGAGATCCATCAAGTCCTAAAATTGATCCTAAAAGATGAGATCCATCAAGTCCTAAAACTAATCCTAAAAGATGAGATCCATCAAGTCCTAAAACTAATCCTAAAAGATGAGATCCATCAAGTCCTAAAATTGATCCTAAAATATTTGATCCATCAAGTCCTGAAACTGATCCTAAAAGATGAGATCCATCAAGTCCTAAAACTGATCCTTAAAGATGAGATCCATCAAGTCCTAACCTTGAACCTTATAGATGTTATCCATCAAGTCTTATGACTGATCCTGAACGATGTGATCCATTAAGTCCTAAAATTGAACCTTATAGATGTGATCCATCAAGTCCTAAAACTGATCCTAAAACATGTGATCCATCAAGTCCTAAAACTGATCCTAAAAGATGAGATCCATCAAGTCCTAAAATTGATCCTAAAAGATGAGATCCATCAAGTCCTAAAATTGATCCTAAAATATTTGATGCATCAAGTCCTAAAATTGATCCTAAAATATTTGATGCATCAAGTCCTAAAATTGATCCTAAAATATTTGATCCATCAAGTCCTAAACCTGATCCTAAGAGATGAGATCTATCAAGTCCTCAAACTGATCCTAAAACGTGTGATCCATCAAGTACTAAAACTGATCCTAAAAGATCAGATCCATCAAGTCCTAAAATTGATCCTAAAAGTTGTTATCCATTAAGTCTTAAAATTGAACCTAAAATATTTGATGCATCAAGTCCTAAAATTGATCCTAAAATATTTGATCCATCAAGTCCTAAACCTGATCCTAAGAGATGAGATCTATCAAGTCCTAAAACTGATCCTAAAACATGTGATCCATCAAGTCCTAAAACTGATCCTTAAAGATGAGATCCATCAAGTCCTAACCTTGAACCTTATAGATGTTATCCATGAAGTCCTATAACTGATCCTAAACGATGTGATCCATTAAGTCCTAAAATTGAACCTTATAGATGTGATCCATCAAGTCCTAAAATTGATCCTAAAAAAAGAAATCCATCAAGTCCTAAAACTAAACCTAAAAGATGTGATCCATCAAGTCATAAAACTGATCCTAAAAGATGTGATCCATCAAGTCCAAAAACTGATCCTAAAAGATGAAATCCATCAAGTCCTAAAATTGATCCTAAAAGATGAGATCCATCAAGTCCTAAAATTGATCCTAAAATATTTGATGCATCAAGTCCTAAAATTGATCCTAAAATATTTGATCCATCAAGTCCTAAACCTGATCCTAAGAGATGAGATCTATCAAGTCCTCAAACTGATCCTAAAACGTGTGATCCATCAAGTCCTAAAACTGATCCTAAAAGATAAGATCCATCAAGTCCTAAAATTGATCCTAAAATATTTGATGCATCAAGTCCTAAAATGGATCCTAAAAGATGTGATCCATCAAGTCCTAAAACTGATCTTAAAGATGTGATCCATCAACTCCTAAAACTGATCCTAAACGATGTGATCCATCAAGTCCTAAAACTGATCCTAAAAGATGAGATCCATCAAGTCCTAACCTTGAACCTTATAGATGTTATCCATCAAGTCCTAAAACTGATCCTAAAAGATGAGATCCATCAAGTCCTAAAACTGATCCTAAACGATGTGATCCATCAAGTCCTAAAACTGATCCTAAAAGATGAGATCCATCAAGTCCTAAAATTGATCCTAAAAGATGAGATCCATCAAGTCCTAAAACTAATCCTAAAAGATGAGATCCATCAAGTCCTAAAACTAATCCTAAAAGATGAGATCCATCAAGTCCTGAAACTGATCCTAAAAGATGAGATCCATCAAGTCCTAAAACTGATCCTTAAAGATGAGATCCATCAAGTCCTAACCTTGAACCTTATAGATGTTATCCATCAAGTCTTATGACTGATCCTGAACGATGTGATCCATTAAGTCCTAAAATTGAACCTTATAGATGTGATCCATCAAGTCCTAAAACTGATCCTAAAACATGTGATCCATCAAGTCCTAAAACTGATCCTAAAAGATGAGATCCATCAAGTCCTAAAATTGATCCTAAAATATTTGATCTATCAAGTCCTGAAACTGATCCTAAAAGATGAGATCCATCAAGTCCTAACATTGATCCTAAAATATTTGATGCATCAAGTCCTAAAATTGATCCTAAAATATTTGATCCATCAAGTCCTAAACCTGATCCTAAGAGATGAGATCTATCAAGTCCTCAAACTGATCCTAAAACGTGTGATCCATCAAGTACTAAAACTGATCCTAAAAGATCAGATCCATCAAGTCCTAAAATTGATCCTAAAAGTTGTTATCCATTAAGTCTTAAAATTGAACCTAAAATATTTGATGCATCAAGTCCTAAAATTGATCCTAAAATATTTGATCCATCAAGTCCTAAACCTGATCCTAAGAGATGAGATCTATCAAGTCCTAAAACTGATCCTAAAACATGTGATCCATCAAGTCCTAAAACTGATCCTTAAAGATGAGATCCATCAAGTCCTAACCTTGAACCTTATAGATGTTATCCATGAAGTCCTATAACTGATCCTAAACGATGTGATCCATTAAGTCCTAAAATTGAACCTTATAGATGTGATCCATCAAGTCCTAAAATTGATCCTAAAAAAAGAAATCCATCAAGTCCTAAAACTAAACCTAAAAGATGTGATCCATCAAGTCATAAAACTGATCCTAAAAGATGTGATCCATCAAGTCCAAAAACTGATCCTAAAAGATGAAATCCATCAAGTCCTAAAATTGATCCTAAAAGATGAGATCCATCAAGTCCTAAAATTGATCCTAAAATATTTGATGCATCAAGTCCTAAAATTGATCCTAAAATATTTGATCCATCAAGTCCTAAACCTGATCCTAAGAGATGAGATCTATCAAGTCCTCAAACTGATCCTAAAACGTGTGATCCATCAAGTCCTAAAACTGATCCTAAAAGATAAGATCCATCAAGTCCTAAAATTGATCCTAAAATATTTGATGCATCAAGTCCTAAAATGGATCCTAAAATATCTGATCCATCAAGTCCTTAACCTGATCCTAAGAGATGAGATCTATCAAGTCCTAAAATTGATCCTAAAAGTTGTTATCCATCAAGTCTTAAAAGTGAACCTTATAGATGTGATCCATCAAGTCCTAAAACTGATCCTAAAAGATGAGATCCATCAAGTCCTAAAATTGAACCTTATAGATGTGACTTGAAACTAATCATAAAAGATGTGATCCATCAAGTCCTAAAACTGATCCTAATAGATGAGATCCAACAAGTCCTAACCTTGAACCTTATAGATGTTATCCATCAAGTCCTAAAACTGATCCTAAACGATGAGATCCATCAAGTCCTAAAACAGATCCTAAAAGATGTGATCCATCAAGTCCTGAAACTGATCCTAAAAGATGAGATCCATCAAGTCCTAAAATTGAACCTTATAGATGTGATCCATCAAGTCCTAAAACTGATCATAAAAGATGTGATACATCAAGTCCAAAAACTGATCCTAAAAGATGAGATCCATCAAGTCCTGAAATTGATCCTAAAAGATGAGAACCATCAAGTCCAAAAACTGATCCTAAAAGATGAGATCCATCAAGTCCTAAAATTGATCCTAAAATATTTGATGCATCAAGTCCTAAAATTGATCCTAAAAAAAGAAATCCATCAAGTCCTAAAACTAAACCTAAAAGATGTGATCCATCTAGTCCTAAAACAGATCCTAAAAGATGTGATCTATCAAGTCCTATAACAAATCCTAATAGATGAGATCCATCAAGTCCTAAAACTGATCCTAAAAGTTGTTATCCATCAATTCCTAAAATTGAACCTTATAGATGTGATCCATCCAGTCCTAAAACTGGTCCTTAAAGATGAGATCCATCAAGTCCTAACCTTGAACCTTATAGATGTTATCCATCAAGTCCTAAAACTGATCCTAAGAGATGAGATCTATCAAGTCCTAAAATTGATCCTAAAAGTTGTTATCCATCAAGTCTTAAAAGTGAACCTTATAGATGTGATCCATCAAGTCCTTAAACTGATCCTAAATGATCAGATCCATCAAGACCTAAAATTGATCCTAAAAGTTGTTATCCATCAAGTCCTAAAACTAAACCTAAAAGATGTGATCCATCAAGTCCTAAAACAGATCCTAAAAGATGTGATCCATCAAGTCCTAAAATTGAACCTTATAGATGTTATCCATCAAGTCCTACAACAGATCCTAAAAGATGTGATCCATCAAGTCCTGAAACTGATCCTAAAAGATGAGATCCATCAAGTCCTAAAACTGATCCTAAAAGATGTGATCCATCAAGTCCTAAAACTGATCCTAAAAGATGAGATCCATTAAGTCCTAACCTTGAACCTCATAGATGTTATCCATCAAGTCCTAAAACAGATCCTAAAAGATGTGATCCATCAAGTCCTGAAACTGATCCTAAAAGATGAGATCCATCAAGTCCTAAAATTGAACATTATAGATGTGATCCATCAAGTCCTAAAACTGATCCTAAAAGATGAGATCCATCAAGTCCTAAAACTGATCCTAAAAGATGAGATCCATCAAGTCCTAAAATTGAACCTTATAGATGTGATTCATCAAGTCCTAAAGCTGAACCAAAAAGATTTCAAGATAATGCCAAAATTCTTTTAAAAATGCTTTATTTTGTCTAGTTCCTAATCTAATCCCAAAACCATAGCTTATTTGATTTATTATTTTATTTGATAATCAGCCTTTTAATTTGTCTCTAATTTTCTTATTTTGATACTAGTTGTTACTAGAAGAAAAGAATCAAATTGCAAGATTAAGTAAACTAAAAGAAAAATATCTGTCATCTAAAGGACAATTTCAGAGTTATAGGGTTCAAAAGGTTCGTGTCGACATGGATGAGGATTATAACTTTGAAGAGGACGACGAAGCTGATTCTAATAGGATTAGAGAAATATTAGGACAACCAAAAAAAATAAGAAATGATGTTGACGAAGATAATAATAATAATAATGATGATGATGATGATGATGATGATGATGATGATGATGATGATGATGATGATGATGATGATGACGATGATGATGATGACGATGATGATAAAGATGATAGTGATAACTATAATGATTATAAAGACGATAAAGATGATAATTTTTATTTTGCATTTGTTCCAGAAAATATTAAAAAAATTCTTTTAAATGAAGGTATTTAAAATTAGTTGAAGCACGATGACAAAATTACTTTTTTTATATATCATAATTTTTTTGCTTATTTAGTGCTTATTTAACTGAAATGTTTCATTTAGATTCGGTAATGGAAGAATCTAAAAATAATTTTTCTACAAAAGTGAAGGGAACGAAAAGGAAAAATGAGTTGTTATCCTTCAATAATAATAAATATAAGGTAGATGCACTTTTGCCTGAAAATTCAAAGAAAATTCCAATTGTCAAAAAATTAAAGATAAAAAAAGAAAGTTTGGAAGATAATTTTTCTACACTATTCAAAAAAAAGAAAATTGAAAAAAATTCATTATGTTGCAATATTAATAATGAAGATACAATAGATGCACTTTTGCATAAAAATTCAAATGAAATTCCAATTCTCAAAAATGGAAATGATCCAAACCTTAAGGTATAGTACATTTATATGTAAAGACTTTTAATTATTTAAATTCAAAAAATATGAACAAACTAATATTCTCATCTGTCGATTTTTGAATATTAGTATGGCTCTTCCAATCAAATTGATCATCTCTTGAAAAAATCATTTAACTTATAACGTTCGTAGCTTTAAAAGTCAAATTTGAACATCTTTCTTAAAAAATTTTTTTATTAAAATCCAACAATTTTTTAAAACACTAGAAATTTTTGACCGTTATATTATTACAATTATCATTATTTACATTTTATAGTACAATTTCTTTTCAATTTTAGAGTGTAATGATAAACAAAGTGAACCATAAATTTTCAAACACTTGTGGAATGGATTCGTTGCTGGAGATTTTAATTGTTGCTACTATTGATAATTTAAAAGTTGAAAATTTAATTTCTCAGCTTCAAGCAATGAATACAACCATGAATTTAGTTTTATTCATAAAACAGAATGGTGTTAAAGAGGCTTATCTAAAAAGAGGAATAATTTTGAAGGAATTAATTAATAATTTAGATAAGAAGAAAATAACCTCGTATAAAAATAGCATTTTTGTCGAGTGTTCGATAAATGCGTTTTATTTATCGCAAAAGTTATTCGAAAACTTACCGCAGTCGCAAATATGCAGAAAATGTTTGAAATGTGGACAAATGAAAAAATACTTAAAAAGAGAGTTTTTATTGAATAACTCCTTTTTGGAAAATCCCCGTTCAGAAAGAAGTTTGTTCAATTTTTTTGAACCTGATAAATCCTGCTCAAAATGCTTGGGAATTGTAACAAGCACGTATGAATCTAGTGGTAAGATTAAAGAACCATCATAAAGGTGAAATTCATAATAATGATGAATAATAGAATGATTTCTAGAAGAAATTATTTTTAGGTTAACAAATTGATAAATTTTTGCCTGGAAAATTTTCTGCAAAAATTTATTGAGTCAAAAATTTTTAAAAACATTCTAGAAAAAAGAACATTATATTTTTTCAAACAGTTGATATAGCTCGGGTGGTGTATGGTTGAGTATGGTTAGTACTTCAGATGAGTGACCGCCGTGGTACTCGCCGTAGTCATGGTGTTTTTCATTGTAGTCGAGATATATTAATTGGGAAATTCAATGTCAATTATGTGTTTCTGATGACTTTTCAAATGTTCATTTAGAACTTGTCTGTTTTATAATCCTTTAAGAAAGCTGAAATAGAAAATGATTAAAATTTTATAATTTTCTATAAACTGTTTGATTAAATAATAAGTTTTTACATAAAATATCAGTATGAGTTAGTCTAATTAAATGCAACTTGTTAAAAATAAAGGTACATTTGTGTTCATGGAAATGGAAAAGGACGATGAAAAAATTAATTTAGAAAAAATTCCATCCAGCTTCCCTGATTTCGCCGGAAATGAAGAATATGAATTCATACTATTAGGCGTAATCAGGAATATAAATAATCTTCTAGAACCAACATGCAAAAATAAGAGGTTTAAAGTTGGCGCTGATTCACAAGGCATGATGGGTCATTATACAGCGATATGTAAAAGACAGAATATCTGGGTTGAAATTGATGATATTACCGGAATTCAAAGAAATTTGACAACTGAAGTGGCAAAAACAATTTTTATTGGGCTACTCATATATGCAAAAATTTCAAAAATATAAATTAATATAATAAATGTTCAAATTAATTTAATATCATATTAATATTAATCAGTTAAATGATTAATGATTTATACGTTAAATAATTTTTTATTATTATTGTTTATTAATATTTAATTAATTTAAATTCAGAATTATTAATTTAATTTATTCTGTGTATGTAAAATAAATTAACCCAATTTTTAACCTGCAAATTTTATTTAATTGTTTTCTACTTACCTTTACACAATTAATTATGAACAATGTTTCTCAATATGTATGTTATTCCTGTTTCTTTTTCCGGCACATCACTTTTTATTTTATATTTATTAGATTCAATAATAATCAAAATAGTATCTGAATAAACAGAACCTCTTTTTATAATTAAAAACCAAAATAAGCATGTGGTTTTCAATTAATTTTCTTTACAAATTGACAAATCACTTCATGACATTTAGGCTAAAGTTAGTCATTCTTTTGATTTTTTTTCCAATAGAGAAGTTGGCCGCGTGACAGAAATGGCGATCAAATTTTTCAAATTTATCGTGACTTTTCAATATAGTTAATTTCAATTAATTTAAAAACTATTGCGAATTTTGAAAAAAGAACAAGAAGTGCTATCTTAGAATTTTTTCCTGGAACTCATTTTGCAATTTTGAATGCGACTTTTTCATCACCCTGTATATATATATATATATACATATATATATATATATATATATATATATATATATATATATATATATATATATATATATATATATATATATATATATATATATATATATATATATATATATATATAGAGAGAGAGAGAGAGAGAGAGAGAGAGAGAGAGAGAGAGAAGATCGATATACGTAAAGAGGATAATTGGATATAATTAATTACCAAAAAAACGGAATTTTCAAGTGTTTAAGTTATTATCAAAAGATCGAAGATTTTTACTCATGTGATATTAATTTGTATGTTTTAAATAGCCATAGTGGTTTGGTCAATCACAAAACTTTTTCGCTACTTATTTGCGTTAGGTTATTTTTTCAATGACCTGGAGTGGGATTCTGTAACTTGACTTCATTTATACTTTCACTTCACTTTCACTTTACTTTCGCTTCACTTTCACTTGCACTTCACTTTCACATTCACTTCACTTCCACTTCACTCCACTTTCACATCACTTTCACTCCACTTTCACTTCACTTTCAATTCACTTTCACTTCTCTTTTCACTTCACTTTCACTTCACTTTCACTTCACTTTCACTTCACTTTCACTTTACTTCCACTTCAATTTCACCCCGTTTTTACTCCATTTTCACTAAACTATGGATTCAATTTTACTCCTTCTTTACTACATTGTCACTTCACTTTTTTTTCACTTTCACTTCACTTTCACTCCATTTTTACTCCATTGTCATTTCTCTTTTATTTTACTTCCACTTTACAAACACTACATTTTGTTTCCTTTTTCACTTCACTTTCATTCTATTTTCACTTCACTTTCATTCTATTTTCACTTCACTTTCACTTTATTTCCAATTCACATTCACTACACTTTTACCTTACATTTACTCAAGTTTTACTCCATTTTCACTTTACCTCCACTTCACTTTCACTACATTTTTACTCAATTTTCGCTTCACTTACATTCTATTTTCAAATCACATTCACATTATTTTTACTCCATTTTCACTTCACTTTCACCCCATTTTTACTCCATTTTCACTTTCACTTTCACTTTACTTCCACTTTACATTCACTACACTATCCCCTTACTTTCACTCTAGTTTTAACTCCATTTGCACTTCACATTCACCCCCTTTTTTACTCCGTTTTCAATTCACTTCCACTTTATTTTTACTCCATTTTCACTTCACTTCCGCTCTATTTTCACTTCACTGTAACTTAAATTTTACTTTACTTTCACTACATTTTTACTCCATTTTCACTTCACTTTTACCTCCCTTGCACTTCCACTTTACATTCATTTCACTATCACTTCACTTTCACTTCATTTTCACTGGATTTTCGCTTTCACATTCACTCCCATTTTTACTCCACTTTAAAGCTCTTTCACTCTATCACTTTGAAGTGAATGAAGTAAACATAAAGTAAATATAAAGTAAATATAAAGTAAATATAAAGTGAATATAAAGTGAAAGTGAAGTGAAAGTGAAGTGAAAGTGAAGTGAAAGAGAAGTGAAAATGATGTGAAGTTAACTTCTAATTCCATTATTATAGAAATTTAGACGAAAATAAGGCAACTCAAACTTTCGTTTTGGAATATTTGCTCATCTTAACACACTGATGAATGTAAAAGTTTACCTAATTGAGACATTAAAATAATAATAATTTAATCAAATAAAAATTCGCACATATGAAAAATTTTCTGACAATCCGAACTTTTATAATTATATGAAGTTTGTAAAAATTATAACATTTCGAAATTCGATACAATAAAAATTCGTAATTTTAGAAATTGAATCCTCTGATAATTTGAATTTCTAAATTTTGAATATTTTGTAACTCGAATTTCTGAAAATTTGAAATTTTAGTAATTAAAGTTTCTAAAAATTCGATCTTTTTATGTAATTCCATATTTTCTGATAATTCGAAATTTTAATAATTCGAATTTCTAAAAATACGAACATTTGGTTATTCGTATTTTTACAAATTCAGTTTTTTTATAATTAATACTTTTAGAAATTCTATCCCTTGATAATTCGAACTTTTAGAAATTCTATCTTTTTTTGGTAATTTGTACTTTTTACAATTCGATCTTTTCTTAATTTAGACCAAAACAAAGTGACTCAAATTTTCATTTTTAAATATTTTCTCACCTTTTAACACTGATGACGATAAAAATTTCACCTCCATTGAAAAATTTAAATCATATCAAAAAATTTTTAATTAATTATATATATATACAAAAAGAATATAAATTCATGTTTTTTAATTACAAGTTTTTTTTTGTCAATAAATTAATATGCTGTCGAATATATATTCGCGCATTAAGACACGCACACAGTGATGATTGTTGCTTGTATATATATATATATATATATATATATATATATATATATATATATATAGTGTAATAAATTTTGGTCAAAGATTTATCGAGACTGTCGCCGGGATGCTTCTCTCTTTCGCTAAAGATAGGCGCCTCTGCTCAGTTACAGTCACCTCTCTCGGGGCCACCCAGTCCGTTGTGGCGATGATCTTGAAGCGATAAACGCATTATTTAATTACTTGAAGTAATTACCGATTATTACACGGCGGACCTGTCCTGAGATGCACCGTTTGCCATTAATTACGAGAAGGACCGGATGAAACACATCACTCGTTACGCAGCAATTCTTAATGCTCGCGCGCGCGCACCAATCATATATATATGCTCTTTTTAATTTTGTAAATAAAGATTATTGAATAATTTCATTCGTTATATTTTCAGCAAAATTATCAATATTACAATTACGAATTTGCTAGAAAAATTCTATTGGATTTTTTTTTCCTTTGAAAAAAAGAAATTGAATCGATTAGTATATATCGATGAACGATATATTTCTAATCTCCAAAGAGAGAGAAAGAAAAAGAGCCAATTAAGCCCATATCGAACTGAGGATCAATTGGTTTGGATATATAAACAAAAGCGCAAGAAGGGAGAATCGATTGCCGCGCACTTATAATCAGAGTCTTTAATCAGTTTTTGAAAAAGCGAGGAAAAAGTATATATATTACTTGGTATAATAGTCCTTAAACGGTAATTTCGAGAGAAACGAGCAAGAAATAGAAAAGACAATTTCAGGGCTGTATTTATAATTATAGGAATAAAGAACGTTGATTTCTTCAATTATATGGAAACATTGAATCTTAAGTTCATGTAAACCTACGAAGAGATGATAATTATGAAAATTGAGATATAATTTTAAATTAAACCAAAAAGAAATAATATTATTTTTAGCTCAAAGTGTAAATAAACTATTCATTTGGAGGGTTAATAGAATTCCCTCGAGGACAACGCTATCTTGGCATAAATGCGCCTCCCCTTCCATTATTACCAACGACACCGTTCATCATATCCAGTAGGTAAGATCTAAAGAGAAGTAAAGGGAAAAAGACAAAGAGAGAGAGAGAGAGAGAGAAGAAGGAGAAAGGAATGAAGAAGATAAGGACCAACAATCCTTACGTCCGAGGTGGCAATCAGAAATCTTTCTTTCCTTCGCCCTTGCCCCCATCAACCCCGGTGACTCGCTTCTCGATCCTTTAATTTTTTTTTCTCCACTATTTTCTCTCCTTTCAGTTCTGTCCTCCTCTATCAATGTTCACCTTATCCTTCTCCCTCGTCTTTCCTTGTTTAACTCCTTCTCGTTGCATTTATCTCTCTCTCTTTCTCTCTCTCTTTCTCTCGCCCTTTTGACTCGTCCTGAGAGACTGAGGGACGTACGACAAGAGACAAATAACGCTCCCACGGGTCAGAACGTAGATCGAGGAGCAAGTGAACGCACATTAATCTGTATCAGCAGACGCTATCAATATTTAATCGTAATCCAGTGATTGCTGAGAGTCTGTGTGTGGCTGTATGTTTATAGATATATGTGTATATACTTGTATATAGTTTAGATGCCGGGGCAAAAAGTTGAGTTAATATCGCCTCTTGAGAAAATATGATGATATCAAAATGAGAAGGAAAATTTTGATTTTAGTTTCCGAAAATATATAAAAATTCAATATATTTTCGAATTATTTGTGTCATTATTATAAATTATGTTTTACACCCAGAAAAAAGATTTCTTTGAAACAGAGAAATCGTTTCTTTAAACTCACTTTTTGAATCAAAGTCACACTAAAAAAAAAAAGTAGAATTTTTACCCCAAAATCGGTATAAAAACACAGCCCCACAAAAAAAAAAATTTTTTTTGTCCGACGAATTAGACTAGTCATTCCATACGTATTTATGGGTCGCTGAATCCAAATCCGGGGTCAGAATTCAATAGTTGGTTCGTTTTTTCTTTCTAACCTCAAAAAACTGACTTTTTCGGTACATTTTGTGACATAATGAAAAAATGTAATCTTTTTTTGCATTTCTAATCATGAATTACTATTTAAAAATTAATATCACATAAAAATAGCATATATTCTTCAAATTAAAAAAGGCGGATCCAATATGGCGGCCCAAAATGGCGAATACTCTAAAAAATGATTCGATTTGCTTGAAATTTGGCACTTGGAGGTTTTTGGGGTCGCTGATTACGAATCTGGTGTCAGTTTTTAACAATTAAAAATGGCGGAAAATTTTTAAGAAACTAATTGGATTCGCCTGAAATTTGGTAATTGGGGGTTTTTAGGGTCACTGATTACGAATTTGATGTCAGTTTTTAAAAATTCAAAATATCGGATCCAATATGGCGGACATGAAAATTAGAAATTTATTGAATACACTCGAAAATCGTTACTAAGAAATTTTCGAATAAATTTTTAGCCTAGGTACTCAGTGATTATACACGCTTAAAAAGGGTTTACTTTTGGCAACAAAACGTCCGGTTGGTATTCAAGCATCCAAAATTTGCTGTTGTGCCAACAAAATTCTGGTTGTCCGATCCAAGCTTTATTCTATTAATTTTCCGCCATATTGGATCCGCCATTTTGAATTTTTAAAAACTGACACCAGATTCGTAATCAGCGACCCCAAAAACCCCCAAGTACCAAATTTCAAGCAAATCGAATCATTTTTTAGAGTATTCGCCATATTGGATCCGCCATTTTTAATTTGAAGAATATATGCTATTGTTATGTGATATTAACTTTTAAATAGTAATTCATGATTAGAAATGCAAAAAAAGATTACTATTGAATTCTGACTCCGGATTCGGATTCAGCGACCCAAAATACGTATGGAATGACTAGTCTAGTTCGTCGGACAAAAAAAATTTTTTTTTTTGTGGGGCTATGAAATTAACTGCAACAAATTTTATCTTAGTTGGGGGAGGGGAGGGGAGTAAACAGTCTATGTGAATTAGCATTGGTTTAAATTATCCGCAACAAAATTTATCCAGTGTTTTTTCTGTGAGATAAAATTTGTTTGAATAAAAAAAAAGTTTGCTTTGCTTTGACGAACTTAAGGGGAGATTTTCATTGCGGGAGTAAAAAAAATATATTTTTTTTATTGCTTTTTTTTAAAGCTATATATGTGCGATTTTTTGATCCAAAGAATATTTTCGTTTCTATAGCGTCTTGAACTCACCGACGCGACGCGACGTTCCGAAGCTGAGAACCGCTGAGGTCGTAAGTCTTCCGCCATATTAGATCCGCTGTTTTGAATTTTGAAAATCTGATATCATATTCGTAATTAGCGACCCCAAAAACTCCCGAGTAAGGAATTTCAGGCATTTGAATCGCTTTTTAAGAGTAGACAAATATTACATATAAAAATGCTTCAAAATTTTCCCAAAACATTAAAACGCGCGTTTTTCTCGATCTCGAAACAAGATTCTTCAAACTGTTGGGCATCGTAGCGTCTAAACTATTTGACCAATCAACTTCGGGTTTGCGGATAATTAAAGGTAACTAAATTCTGCTGGGGTTATACCTTTAATATGATATAATTGTTAACAATAAAGATTTTTTACAAGAGGTCAAACAAAAAAATAAGGCAAAAAACGCAGTGTTTTAAAAAATTGGCCGCCATTTTGTCATTTGTTTAACTTTTTAACTATTTTATAGGTATAGCCTATTCTTTAGGATGTCATCTTTCTAAAAAATGTTAAGTTTTTGTTTTAGACTTAAAATTGCGTATTGTAGAATGCCCACCGTTTTTCCTATTTAAAACAACATTGTTTACTAGGTGCGCCATATTGGTCGCCATTTTGTTATTTTTTGAAAATGAAATAAATGTTTTAAAAGTTCAAAGATGTACCTTTATTTAAGAAAAAAACTACATCACTATAAGTCTTAACTGTTCCCCGTAAAAAATTGTCAAAGTTTGTGTTTGGCCTCCGCAATGGGAACCTTCCCTTAATTTTTTGAAATTCAGATGAAAATTAGAGGACTCGAAAATTTTATCGACATTTATAAATCTATAAATTTATGTGTGACGAAATTATGTATTCTTATATGAAGACTGATGGACTATATTTGAGTCATTGTTGAATTCCCATTCTTCAAAGCCGCATAACGAAAGGCCGTTAATGGCAGGGTCATTCTAAGCGCAATAAAATATTACTAGATGCGCGCCTTATAAAGAGTATATCGGGTACACGAGTGGGATATAGTCGGCATGCGAGATAGGTCATAAGGTCCGTTTAACCGCAGAAGAGACGATGTGGTCACGAGGTCTCTTGTGAGATTAATGTGTCGCCTCCTATCACCGGTGATTGACAGCCGCCGTGACCACGACAAAGCACCGACTTCTAAACCCCCCCCCCTACACCCCCTCATGTTTCTTTGAGGGGAGGGGAAAACTATGTATTACCTTCTCTTTCTCTCTCTCTATCTCTTCGCGACGTCAACATCATCCGACATTGTCTTCAGGGCCCTTTTCTTGGATCACTGTTCGCATAATCGCGTTTATAATCGACCTCCGAATACCTGTACGGGATGCCTTTCTAACAAATTGTCAAACGAGAGACACAAAAAAAAATGGTATACAAAAATTTTATAATAAGATATTTTTTCTAACTAATCGAATTTTAATATTTTCGATGTCAAACGCAACTATTTATAGAATATTGGTGAACAGGAAATAATAACCATTTCTACAAAAAATAGTTCCAGTTACCATCAATGCATTAGTTTAACTAATAGAGTAATTGGGTTTACCATTTTTATAATTTAATTATGTTTGATTCTAACGTTTTATCGTGAGGGACCGGTGAAATTTCAAGCTATTAAAATAAATTAATGTTGTTTAAGGCAGGTCAAAGTCGATGCGATTTTTCCACTGAAAATCTATGTAAAAATTTCATCGACTTTGACCTGCCCTTAATTTTTTATTTTCAACATGGCGACAGTTGGCAACACCATGCGCGCGCAACCAACTCCAATTGGACTTGAAGTTGCCAAACGGATAGGAGCTATTGTAGAAACTCCATTAATGGACGCTTTATGACTCCAGCAGTACTTGATATAATCGAGATGTTTCGTGTCACACGAGTATTTTCGGCGAAAAGTAAACAAAGCGATCTTCTTAAATATATAGGGGAGACCGAGGAGGAAAGTAACAGAGGAGGAAAGTAACAAAGCTTATAACTTTTAAACAAATTATCGGATAGACATGGTTCAAACATATTTTTAGTCGGCACTGTTCCCCCTTCCTCCTCCATAGTGTGTCCGAGCCTGACAGGAAAGGTTAGGTCTGATTCCGGTGTGACGTGCAGAAAAAACGTCAAAAGTAAGTTTTCGTTTAAATTTTCAAAGTCTCGTATTTCTTTAATTTTATTGTTTTTCAAAATGTGCCTTTCGTTATTTTGTAGCCTTATTATCTGTCTTTAAGTTGTGCTTAAACAAACAATTTAACATTTGTGTAGTTTTAACTTTTTTGTTGACATACAAGAAAAAAGCGACCGAGGAGGAAAGTAACACGCTACTTTTCTCCTGTTGTCGATATTGTCCATTAGGCCAGTCAATAAAGACAAAAAGTGCCATTAAATGTAGACAGGCAACTCTAACCGGAATTTGGTAGTTTGGGGGGGTAGTATAAAGGCCCCACAGTTTGCTCTCGATTTCCGGTTGCAGAAGTTGTTGTAAACAATGGTTGAAGTTGGTGAAATGTGGTTTTTGCGTGCTCGTTACTTTCCTCTACATTTTAGAGGAAAAAGTTGTTATTAGAAAAAAAAGGTATTAAAAATACCTACAAAATGGTGGGTCGAAAGTTAAAATCGGATTATTTGTTTAAAAGTTATTGAATTTAAACCATTAAAAATGGTACTTTTTTAATTGTTTAATAACTTTATTAATAATAATCCGATTGAAGTGAAACTTTCTGAAAATATGCCCCTCATGATACTGAACAAAATGAAAAAACTTCAAGTTTAAACGGATGAATAGTTTATAAATTATTCCATTTGTTAATTAAAAACATGTTGTTTTTCAACATAATTTCTACAGAACGATATGGAGCGAATTCAATTTTTTTTCTTTCATTTTACTCTTGAAGAGTGATACTATCATGTACATAAAAGAAAGAATTGAAATTCATTAATTAATTGCATAATTATGGATAAAGAAAAAAGGGTACGTTTTTTCGTTATAAACAATTGAAATTACTCGACCAGTTTTTACTCTATCGGATTCTAATAAACGCCATTGAATTTCTTTTTTCTTTACAAAACTTTTTAAAAAAAGAAAAACAATCTAGGTCAAAGGGGGGGGGAGATAATTTTTTTTTTCAAAAAAATCCTAACACTATAATTATTAATATTTTTCATTCAAATTTATAGTACTTGTAGTTTAATATGTGTACTGTTAAATAAAAAATTGTAAACATTGAAAAAAATTTTTTTATTATTAATAATGACGGTTAAAGAGAGCTCAACATTTTACCTTGCTCCGGAAGGCGGAGTGGGGGAACTCGGTGGCGCGTGGCAAACGCCGCCACAAAATCAAACTCACCCGATCAAAATTACAAAATTTGTTATAACTCGGTTAATTATTAACCGATTTTAATCTTTCTTTTTTTGAATTCATGTTATTTTTTCTCCTCTTTTCAAAAATAAATTTACATTTTTAATAAAAAAATTTTTTTTGCTAATATTTAAACATTTTTTTTTTTAATAACAATTTTTTTTCACTAATTCAAGTTTTTTTTAAATTTTTTTTTATCTGCATATAGTGACAGGTATTTTAGTGTCTTTTTATGTTTAACGTTTTTTAAAATTATTTATACACATTCGTGTAGCACTATGTCATTTTTTTCATAATTTAAAAAATTTTGATTTATATTACTTTTTAAATAATGTAATGATGTTTTAATGTATATAACAAAAATTAATGTATTTTAATAATAATTTATATAATTTAACAGCAAATTTTTGTTATATATTTTTTTATTTATTGCTGTCTTCACGTGACCACGAGGTCACTAAAAATTTTGGGTCCGACAATAAAAAACGTTAAAAATAAAAAGAGACTAAAATACCTGTCACTATATGCAGATAAAAAAAAATTTAAAAAAAACTTGAATTAGTGAAAAAAAATTGTTATTAAAAAAAAAATGTTTAAATATTAGCAAAAAAAATTTTTTTATTAAAATGTAAATTTATTTTTGAAAAGAGGAGAAAAAATAACATGAATTCAAAAAAAGAAAGATTAAAATCGGTTAATAATTAACCGAGTTATAACAAATTTTGTAATTTTGATCGGGTGAGTTTGATTTTGTGGCGGCGTATGCCACGCGCCACCGAGTTCCCCCACTCCGCCTTCCGGAGCAAGGTAAAATGTTGAGCTCTCTTTAACCGTCATTATTAATAATAAAAAAATTTTTTTCAATGTTTACAATTTTTTATTTAACAGTACACATATTAAACTACAAGTACTATAAATTTGAATGAAAAATATTAATAATTATAGTGTTAGGATTTATTTGAAAAAAAAAAATTATCTCCCCCCCCCTTTGACCTAGATTGTTTTTCTTTTTTTAAAAAGTTTTGTAAAGAAAAAAGAAATTCAATGGCGTTTATTAGAATCCGATAGAGTAAAAACTGGTCGAGTAATTTCAATTGTTTATAACGAAAAAACGTACCCTTTTTTCTTTATCCATAATTATGCAATTAATTAATGAATTTCAATTCTTTCTTTTATGTACATGATAGTATCACTCTTCAAGAGTAAAATGAAAGAAAAAAAATTGAATTCGCTCCATATCGTTCTGTAGAAATTATGTTGAAAAACAACATGTTTTTAATTAACAAATGGAATAATTTATAAACTATTCATCCGTTTAAACTTGAAGTTTTTTCATTTTGTTCAGTATCATGAGGGGCATATTTTCAGAAAGTTTCACTTCAATCGGATTATTATTAATAAAGTTATTAAACAATTAAAAAAGTACCATTTTTAATGGTTTAAATTCAATAACTTTTAAACAAATAATCCGATTTTAACTTTCGACCCACCATTTTGTAGGTATTTTTAATACCTTTTTTTTCTAATAACAACTTTTTCCTCTAAAATGTAGAGGAAAGTAACGAGCACGCAAAAACCACATTTCACCAACTTCAACCATTGTTTACAACAACTTCTGCAACCGGAAATCGAGAGCAAACTGTGGGGCCTTTATACTACCCCCCCAAACTACCAAATTCCGGTTAGAGTTGCCTGTCTACATTTAATGGCACTTTTTGTCTTTATTGACTGGCCTACATGTTTTAACTAATGATTGAAGCAAATCGTATTTAATTTTACGAATAACAGAGATTTATTTAAGAAAAACCTGTGATCTAGGTAAGCATAAAATATCTTTAAGAAAAAAAATGAGCTAAATTCATAAAATGTTCGAAATATGTGCTAAATATGTGCCAAATAAGTATAAAGTGTACTTAAACTTTCATGTGTTCCTAATAAAAATATTTCTAATTAATAATAGTCATTAGACTAAAGAATTTTACATAATTTTATACTGTTACTTTCCTCCTAGGAGCTTGTTACTTTCCTCCTCGGGGGTGAGGAGGAAAGTAACAGATGAAGAGCTTGCGTAAAAGTTATACTGTGAACTGTCAATTTATTATAAATGTTTAATTCAAATTTTATTTAAAAGGTGAATGTCCAAGCTTTCATTTAATATATTGGACAAATTTATCCGACAAATATTTTTAATGTTAGCATAAAAAAACTGATTTTTGTTACTTTCCTCCTCGGTCTCCCCTACTGACGATGTTCAAAAAGTAAAGGAATAAGTGATATTAAAATCAAAAAGTGACATAATTGATAATTATCGTCGATAAATAGCAATTTTATAATTCGAAAATTTTTGTAAATTCACGCATCTTAATATTAAAAAATTTTGTAGGTTAGAAAATATTTTTTTTAATTTCTTTTTAATATAATGAATGTAATTTAATTGTGCTCTCAAAATATTACGTAAATAAATTTCAAAAATATATTCGCAAAAAAATAATAAAAATATAAGAAACAAAGCAAAATAGATTTTTTATCATTCAATAATATGTCTAAGGTGTTGTGATTTTCTCTTGCGTTTTAGCTTTTTTCTGTGGTATTTTAGCGAATGTAAATTTATTTCGAAGTTTATTTTCAGCTATTATTGTAAGTAATAAAGTGAAATTTATATTATAAATAAATTATTTTTAAGTATAATTTTTAATAAAAATAGATAATGAAATATTAAATTAAGATAGATAATAAATTTACTTTTCAATCATTTTTTCCTTATATTATTCTAAATTTAAAATAATGATTAAATATTAGATTTTTTAATTGAAATTAATTCGTAAATTTCAATTTTCTTTTTATTGCAGTGTTTTACTTTTAAAACTAAATTTAAATGAATTTAAATTTCCCGCTTCATTTGCCACCGAAAACTGCTAAAGTCAAGTGTAGAATTATTTTTGTAGTTACTCAACGACTCGTATAGTGCTCTGCCTTCACTTTTACATTGCGTTTCACCCCCGTGATTGGCAGTTGTTAGCAATTCGGTTGGCAACACTGTGAAGCACGCTCATGCTCGTCAAGCAATGTCGTGATAAAACGTGGTCATTTGTTTTTATGTTCTTATACATTTTATATAATTATAAAATTTCTATATAAATTATTGTACAGAGTGTTAAAAAATTGCCATGGATTTGCGGGAGTTATTAATCTCATAGAGGTTCGAAGAATATGTAGATCGTTTTGAATGTAAGTAACAATTTAATCAATAAACCTAACCTATAAAATTTATTTATTATTATTCGCATCATGCAAAGAATATGTTTAATATAAGATTTATATCTCACTTGATATAACAAAAAAGTTATATTAACGTTATAATAACAAAATTTTTGTAAATGTAAATAATATTAAATAAATAATTGTCGTTGTAAGTATTTTATTTATCGAATTACCTATTTTATTAGTAAGTTGAATTTTATCAGTTAGGTTAACTAACTACTTACCCTAACTATACTTTGTTCTCTCAGTGTAGATTTTTATAACATACGAAGCAACTAAAAAGGTTAACCTTCTATTGTACTTTGAAAAAGAATAATTAGCGAAATTTTAGATACCGGTCCCACAGACAGCTAAAACAGTTTAAAGGTCAAATTTATCCATATGTTAAAAACAGTATCATAGACAACATTTATTAAAAGATAGAATAATTCCTAATTTAAAAGAAATTATACCCATAGCAAAAGTCACATTCTTTAATACCCTAATCACATACAAAAAAAAAATTGTATTCGAAAAAAATTTCCCCTTTAGAAAAGAAATATTCGCGCGCTTATAATATATAAACGTTCTTTCAAAGAAAGAATTGAAAAAAATTAGATTGCTTTTGAAGTCGTGACAATTAGTCGGGTGTGGCGGTCGCGATATAATTAGATGAGCCGCACGTAATTTGCAAGAGAGAATATGATTCTGTCTTCGTCTCGGAGGTGCAATTCTGGGGTATTTACATCCCCCTTGGGATAGAAAAAAAGGCGGAGGGACGAAATTCCATGGACGGGATACTCCGGTAAGCGGAAGGCCAAAAACCCCTCTTTTCTCTTTGTGTTTATATATATCTATATATGTATATACGGTTTTAACGTTCCCTTCTTTCGTCTCGAAAGAAAGGGTTAATTAAAAACAACAAAAGCCATCCGCGCCATTAGCACCCGTTTGTATGCGTCCGCGTTACGATTATATCCGAGGCGCGCACGTCCCCCTTTCTTCTTTTCGCTTCTCTTCTTTGCGTAATGCAAAAGCGCGAGTTTAACGAGACGCACAATAAGAAAAAGAGTTGCTATCCTCACTTAATGCAACCAAATGGCTCTCTTCGAATATACTCTTGTTATTATTATTATTAATTTTTTTTTCTTTGCTTCCTAATCGCTCATTTATTATTGAAATTTATTGTACTTTTGCCATTTGAAAATTTTTATTCCTATCGGAGATCATCATCTCTTTGTGGGGTATATATTAAAGTCTTTTAAGCGCTTAATATCTTTTTAAGCCTTTTTTTTACAAGTCCCTGGTTAAAAAATGGAATTTCTTTTGAAATCGTTTCTTTGATATCGAGGAGGAAAAATTTGTTGCTTTTAAAAATTTTCAACTAATTATTTGATTAATTTTGTATACGACAAATTTACTCTTTTATTGTCTTTATAGTATATATATATATATATATATATATATATATATATATATATATATATATATATATATATATATATATATATATATATATATATATATATATATATATATATATATATATATATATATATATATATATATAATTGGCGGAGGTATTATTACTGTGGCGGAAATTTGATGCCCGGAGATATCGCTTTTTGGTCGTCGTCGTCGTCTGTGTCTTTTATTCTGTTTCCCTCGACCCAAATAAAGGGATACGACGATATTATTTAAATTGGCCGTTATTACCCTATCGTATAATTATATTAACTCCCGTGAACCGCACGGTTTTTGGTTCTCTCTTGTGCTATATATATATACATTCTGCATGCGAGGCCGCAAAGCAGAAATAGTACCTTTCAATTTTCAGAGGCAGATATATGATGACAAACTGCAGGTTCCGTCTTGCTGAAACTCGTGTCGAAGGAGAGAGAAGTCTAATCCTAGGGGTGCGGTTGTTTAATATTATTTTGACTTCCACTTTGACTTTGACTTTTATTTTTAATTCAAAAATTTTCTGTAAAAGTGGAAATGTAAGCCAAAATTCAAGTTTAATATATAATGCAATTCGCTTCAAACTTGTTACTCAAGGGTTTTTAAATTCTTCCGCTATTATGAATAATTTTGAAAAAAAATAACTCTGATTACGAATTCGATGTCAAATTTTTAAAATTCAAAATGGCAGATGCAATATTTTTGGGTGTACTTCCGAAGTAGGGGTACCTCTGATCTTAATGAAACTTGGTATACTAACGTATTTTGGTGCGCTGATTACGAAAATGATAGTGAAAATTGGCGCAAATTAGATTATCATGGTAAAAACCATAAAATCATGGTTTTTTTGCGATTATCGCGTAAAAAACGCAAAATTTCGAAAAAAAGTTGTAGACAAAAGTTATAGATCTCAAAAAAAAACACATATTTTATGTTTTATGCATTTTTTACCAAAAGTCATTATTTTTCGAGAAAAATCCAAAAAACCAAAAACACCATGATAATGAAAACATATATGTACAACAGTCATGGTTAGACATATTATTTGACTCGTATATAGTATCATATTCACCATTACTCAGAATCCAACGAATTCCGCAAAATACTTTCGGCCATATCCACCCCCTCTCGCCACGGTTTCGCTATATGATAATCAAATTTGCGCCAATTTTCACTATTATTTTCGTAATCAGCGCGCCAAAATACGTTAGTATACTTACAACTACCAAATTCCTCTCTAGTTACTATTTTTCTATCATTTTGTTGCGTTTTTGATCGTTTTTTGGATTTTTCTCGAAAAATAATGACTTTTGGTAAAAAATGCATAAAACATAAAATGTGTGTTTTTTTGAGATCTACAACTTTTGTCTAAAACTTTTTTCGAAATTTTTTGTTTTTTACGAGATAATCGCAAAAAACCGTGATTTTATGGTGTTTTTTATGTTTTTTACCATGATAATCAAATTTGCGCCAATTTTTACTATCATTTTCGTAATCAGCGCACCAAAATACGTTAGTATACCAAGTTTTATTAAAATCGGAGGTACCCCTACTTCGGAAGTATATCCATATTTTTTTTAAATTGTCCGCCATATTGCATCCGCCATTTTGAATATTGAAAATCTAACAATGGATTCGTAATTTATTTATTTATTTACAATGTACGGGCTTACAAATAAAAAAGTTAAAAATACCCTTTAGTGCAAAAGTATTTAATAGTATAAGGAGATATAATGAATGTAGTCACAAAATGACAAAATCATGTAGGTGACAGATAGACTAATACAAAATTAATTTTCGTATATCATTTGTGAATTTGCCTATAAAGATATACCAAAGAAGTCTAACGCGTGACAGTACTTGTTACCTCTAGTACAAATTCTGTTAATAACACTACTGTTATATATAAATAGTTAGATTTGTTAAATTTAACTCTGTACAGTTTTTGATTTCTTAAATCTTTTGAAGGAACAATAAAATTTATGTTTGACGCAATATCGATGGACAATCGATTAATCCGTTAATTATTTTGAACAATAGTATATAATAGGTCCAAAAAAATAATTCTGGAGTAGAGTTTTGGCGACCATTAGTGTTTTTCTTAAATCTGTATAATCATGACTGAGTATTTTGTAATATATACACCAACTTGTCTTGCTGCAAAACAGAGAAATTTATTTTGTACACGCTCTAGTTTTAACAATTGGTATAGTCTTTGGTATGGAACCCATATTGCTATTACAAATTCTAATTTTGATCTGGCTAAAGCAAAAAATAATGACTTTAAGACCACTATGTTTCTTAAAATGACACGCATTTCTTTGGATTGAGCCAAACACTTCATTTTAACTTATAAGTTAAAATGAAGTTATACAATATCCGAGTCGATATTTTTAGGTCACGCGCGTCGTCTTTTAAGAAAAAAATTTAAAAAAGATTACGTAATGTGCGAGATAACAATTATCATTGAAATTGAAGTTCTCGGGATTAAATTTGTTAAGTAAACGATTCTAGACAGGAATGACGATGTCCAGAGTCCACGGACAAGACACGACGGTTTAATTGCCCGCGAGTTAAACCATGACGGTAAATCTCTTTCATGCGCTTGTAAATCCAACTCGATGCCTCGAGGACGTATATATATATATATATATATATATATGCATATGCAAGGATTGTTGGTTCACTTTAACCTGTGGGTGGTAACACTGAAGACCAAACACACTACACATGCTACTTTCCGTGTTTGGTCCTTACGTCCACCATCTCGATAACGATAATAATAGCGCGTTATCATCATGATAACTTATTCCTAGGCTATAGTTATTTTCTAATGTTGTTATTCAAAAAAAAAGAGAAAAAAAATATACTTTAAAAATAACTGCACAGCATGGAAACAACTCACTTTGCATGCATTTAAACATCTTACCATATTACTTCCAACAATTTTATTTTTTTTTTTTTGTGAGGTTCGTAAATCTCATAACATATGTATTATCATAAAAACAATCGAATATTTACAATAGTAAATATATATATATAAATGAAGATGTAAAATTATAACAGGAAATAAATATTAACGAGAAAATATTGTAGGATCAGGGGGTCGATTACGTAACTTTCCCACTTCCCACATCTCACTTCCCACATTTTACATCCCACATCTCACATTTTACATCCCACATCTCACTTCCTACATTTTACATCCCACTTCTCAATTCCCACATCCCATTTCCCACATCTCACTTCCCACATTTTACATCCCACTTCTCACTTCCCACATTTTACATACCACTTCCCACATCCAACATCTTGTGGGAAATGGGAGAGATGTGAGAAGTGGGATATAAAAGGTGGGAAGCGTGATAAGAAAAGTGTAATGTACAATGTGAGATGTGAAGTGTGAAAAGTGAAATGTGAGAAGTGGGATGTGAAATGTGGGAAGTGAGATGTAGAATGTGAAATATGGGATGTGGGATGTGGTATGTGAAATATGGGAAGTGGGAAGTGGATATGAAATATGGGAAGTAAGAAGTGAGATGTGAAATATGGGAAGTGGGATATGAAATATGGGAAGTGAGATGTGAAATATGGGATGTGGGATGTAAAATGTGGGAAGTGGGATGTAAAATGTAGGAAGTGAGATCTGGGATTTGGGAAGTGGAATGTAAAATGTGGGAAGTGAGATGTGGGATGTGAATATGGGATGTGGGAAGTGGGATGTAAAATGTAGGAAGTGAGATCTGGGATTTGGGAAGTGGAATGTAAAATGTGGGAAGTGAGATGTGGGATGTGGGATGTAAAATGTGGGAAGTGAGATCTAGGATTTGGGAAGTGGAATGTAAAATGTGGGATGTGAATATGGGATGTGGGAAGTGGGATGTAAAATGTAGGAAGTGAGATCTGGGATTTGGGAAGTGGAATGTAAAATGTGGGAAGTGAGATGTGGGAAGTGGGAAAGTTACGTAATCGACCCCCTGTTAATGATTTTATTTTTAAATAATTAAGAATTACAAAATTTTATTTACAGATTCAATATATAACATCTTTACTGGTTCCAATTATATAGTATATTAGTAAAGGACTAGCGACATTAGATCTTGAGTTTCAGACCGCTGTCAGTTGCGTTTACATTTACTACCTTTACACACTACATTTGAATTGCTAATTTATTCATGCCTAAAGATCCATTTCATATTCGGTAATACTCCCCTGCGTTATATTAATAGATTACTATATAACAGATTATTACGGGTTCTGGCTTATTGTGACTGTACACAGCTTCATCAATCACTATACAGCATATATATATATATCTTATTATATATACTTTTCCTAGACTTTTTCTTATAATTGTATTATATATATATGAGTGTTTAGAGTCTTGAAATGGAAAAAAAAGTTTCCCTTTCAAAAAAAGTAAATTATACCTATTAGATCCTCTATTTTTGTCACTTAAAAAAAGGCCTTATTTTCTTCATTATAACTTATAACATTCCAAGTATAGTGTAAAATTTGATTTTTAATCATTTTTAAGCAATTTCAGCAGGTGGTCCACTCATGGATACAATTTTTTTTTTTTTTAAAAAAACATCATTTCAGAAAATTGATCTAAAAATTTTTCATTGAAGCTGGAAAAAAATCTCAATTTATATAACTTATAGCTGAGGACAATACCTATCTAACGGTATATTATAGTTTTTAAATTTCCTTCACTGAAAAAAATTATTTGAGTAAATAAAAAGGTGGTCCACTCATGGATACATTCCCCTATGTAATAGGTTACCAATAACTGTTTTTTTTTAATTTTTTTTTTATTTTAAAAGAAATTTTAATAGTATTTCATAAATATTCCAATTTTCAATTCCTAAATAGTTTAAACATATAAAAAATGAGAATGTAAAACTCAAAATCGTATTTTTTTAATCAAATATTTAATTATAATTACTTGTGAAAATAAAAAATTGCATGATAAAAAAGAGGAAGAAGTTATAGTTAAAATCATTAAATTATTTTTAAAAATGTATTATTTTATGATAAATTCCGTAATTTTAAATTGTGTTTTGAGCTAATTTAATTCGAAAAGGATAGTGAACTATACAATTTTTTAAATATACACTGAGAAAAATATTTAGTCAGAGCAACCAAAATTTAGTTGGGCCAACAAAAAAATTTTGTTGGTATTTAAGCAAGCAAACTATTTGTTTGAGTCAATCAAAAAATTTGGTTGAGTGTTTTTTGTTTTGGCATAACAAAAATGTTTGGTTAGCTCAACCAAATTTTTTTTTGTTAGGTCAACAAAAATGTTTGGTTGATTAAACAAACAGTTTTTTTTGTAAAATTAAAAATTTTATTCTACCTTATTTCTTTTATTTTTATTTATTTCATTATTTATTTATTATCAATTTAACATTGAATTTATATTTATCCAATTGAAATATTTGTGTACTTTGAAAAATCTCATCTCCGCCTGGGATCGAACCTTTGTTTTAAAACTAAAGATCGGGAGCTCTGACCACTGGACTACCCATCCTTGTGAGAGATTTAAACTAACTGCGTTCTCTTAAGCTATGAGCTGAGAGCGAATCAAATTATTTGGTTGTCGCAACCAAATTTTGGTTAGAACAGCAAACGATCATTTGGTTTTTTAGACCAAACTATTTTGTTGTGTTAACCAAATTATTTTGTTGTCGTAACCGAATTTTGGTTGGAATTTAAAAATTTTCAACCAAATAATTTTGTTGATCTAACCAAATGTTTGGTTGAGATAACTCTACGACTTTGTTTCAGCCAACCAAAATTTGGTTACAAGAACCAAAATTGCCACCAAAATTGAACCTAAAACAATTTGGTTGCAAACACTAAATTTTTTTTCTCAGTGTACATTGTTTTTTAATATACAGAAAAGGGACCCTATATGTAAATTTCCTAAAGTTTCAAAATAAATAAAAAAATTTTGTTGATTTTTTGAATTTTTAATTCTTAATCAAATTTAGGAAACTTAATCTTTTGTAACACATTTAACAACTTTGTAAATTGATTTATATGTTATTCTTTTAATAACGGATTACAGCATCTATTTTACAGGTGTCATTTTTAATGTAAAAGTAGATGAAATATTAAAATTCAAAAAAGACTCTATTTATTTAAAAGAAAACTCAAAATTGCGTTGATGCAATAATAGACACAGGAGTGAAGTTGATCCGGAAGTTCAATTCTAAATATTTAAATATTAAATAATAAAAAAACACAAAAGTTTTTTTTAAAAAATATTTCACACTTATAATAGGAATACAAACCACGAAATTGTAGCGAATGTAACGTAACGCGTATATATACACTAAAATCCGTTCATTTTATATTCCAAGATATGAATTTTTTAATTAAACGTAAAAAAAACTTCAATTGTTTATAACTAAGAGGATTTTAATTTTTTTTTGAAAAATCCTTCAAATTATTTGATAAGTTCATAATCACGTTTGCATTTCACATATTGTCAATTAAAAATAGTATATTTGAAAATTTGCTGATATACACTTTAGTAATTCTTACCTATTATAAATAAATTTTGAATTATTCCATTTTTCATTTTCCTGTTCTTTTACTTTTAGCCTAATTAAATAATCGAAATCTTGATAAAAAATGGGAATTCTAATTGGTTCATAATAAATTAGTTCTGTTGCTTTTTTAGCAGCAAAATCAGCGCGTTCATTACCCTGTATTCCAATATGCGATGGTGTCCATTGTAATAGTATGTGTTTTAATTTTAATTTTCCTATTTTTTCCAAAATATTTCTTATTATTGGATTCAATGATTTTTTATTTTGTGTTGCATTAATAACACTCTTTGAATCAGTGTTTATGATAAAATTACTTTTTTCCGAATATTCAATATAATTTAATGCCTGAAGAATAGCATAAGCTTCAGTTGAAAATACAGTAAATGTATTTGGTAATTTAATTGAAATTTCTACTTCATTTTCAACAATAAATGCACAACCAGTACCATATGCTGTTTTAGAGCCATCTGTATAAATATTTGTATAATTTGAATATTTATCTTTATTAGCCAAGAGAATATTTTTAATAATTAGTAAATTTGTATATTTTTTCGATAGTGACATTGTTTCTTTCATAATTTGTGGTGATTTTATAGTCGATGATGATGTTGGAATTTGGTGTATTTTTGTTTTTTCTATTTGAGAAATAGTTGGATTTATATTTTTAGAATTTTTTTTATTTTTAGTTTGTTGAAAATTTTTGGTTTCTATGTTTATTGGTTTGGAAATTTTTGCTTTTGAATTATTATTATTATTATTATTATTATTATTATTATTTGGGTAGAAAGAAATTTTCGATTTATATTGACTTGATTCCGCTTTTATATTTTCTAGTGCTGTGATATTTGCTAATATTTTTTCAATTGAATTTGTGAGAAAAGTAGCAGTTGTATTATTTCTTGAACAAAGCATTTTTATGTATTAGATTGGCCGAGAACTATTACTTTATAGAAGCAAAATAAATTTTTGAGTCTTTGGAAAAAATTTATTATACTTATTTATTATCTCAAGTGAAACAAGATATTGTAGCATTATTAAGTTTCCATCCTTAATGTATTAAAATTTTATAATAAGGTGTTTTTCCTAATGCACAAAAAACGACTACTTACTTTATTTTGCTGTCTGAAATTCTAAACTGTATATCGCAGCTACGCTTTTTGGTGAACAGATATACTGTACTAAATCATTTGTACCACAAGTATACAAGTATCTAGCCTCAAAAAGTTCAGAGGATGAGTTAATAACTTCTCTTAGTTTAGTAAAATTAAAGTTGACCCATACTGGCGGTACGTCTGCGTATATTAAAATTTTATTATAGATGATAATTTTTTCGGATTTGCATAATTTAGTCAAAATGTTTTTTTTATGTTGTTGAAAAATCCATAGGATTGATTAAAATTTTATAATAAAGTGTTTTTCCTAACGCACAAATAAGTGATCCTAATGAGCAGGAAACATTGAACAATTAATCTGTTAGCTGAGCAAATCGCAAACTGTTCGAATTCTTTCATTAAAAGTCTTAAAATTATCTCAATGATTCCATAAAGCTTCTTCAAGGCTAGTTCAGTAAGGCTTAAATTTTTTTAAAAATTCAAGGCTAGCTTGTGACACAAAATTTGCTCAAGGTTCAATTATTTCCTTCTAACTTGCGCATATGATTTTGTTCATATATAGCCATTACGATGAGTATTTTGAGCCATAAGCGAGCCTTGAAAAAGTCTCCAATAGTCCAGAATCAATATTCTAGTAAAAGTCAACAAACTGTTAATCAGTTTTAGGAAATTGTAATTATTATCACGTAGCATATAGAAGAATTTTCTCCCTCTGCATATACAATTATAATATATTTTTCGTAATATTTCACTCTTCAACCATAAATTACATTGGAACGTAAATTTTGTGAACTCGTCGTGTCATATGATGGATGAGGAAATGAATAGTTGTTTCTGATTTAAGGTTCTTGAAAGGTTGGCGATTTTGGTTTGATATTGTATGGTGTATATATATATATATATTTACGAGTCCAGCTCTCTCACACTCTTGTCTCGATTCCATTTTCTTTGACCGTATCACACCGAGGAGTTATCTCCCCCGCAAATATATATTAATGCGGGTGATATATCAGTTGGCCCGCGAGGGACAAAACCTTAAATATTGGATAAGTTGGTCCGCGCGAGGTCGACCCATCGGGACCAAATCTCAGTGATGGATGACTCGCTGCTGACTGTCATAACAACTTCGCTTTTGCCCTCTCTTACTCTTTCTTTCTTTTTTTTTTCTCTCTCTCCCAACAAACCACGTCTTGGATTCGTCGATTCTGACATATTGGCGAAAAATCTATTCCCATTAATAATCCCTTCGCAATAAAAGTGACTCTCTTCTTCGAGTGTATAACACAAAAGAGTTTCAGGGCTTTTCATATTCTGATCGAATTCTATTCATTGTGCGGCTTTCTCTCCCTTTCTTGTTGTTCTTTAATATTGTAAATCAGTATTTTCAAATATTTCAGTTTGCTTTTCTAATACAGTATAATATGTTATTGATTAGTATATATTTTTGTTCTTGATTTTTTGTTGGAAACCAAATTCGAAGATTTCATTGAATTAATAATTTTAGGAGCTTAGGATTTTTTTATTATCTTTATCGTAGTTACTATTCACTGTTATTAAATTATTTTTTGTTAATGACTATTAAAATTTTATAATAAAGTGTTTTTACAAATGCCCAAAAAACGACTACTGCTTAATTTTATTTGGCTATCTGAAATTTATGTTTTTATAGAAAACATAACTCTAAGAAAGTATTAAGAACATAATACTTATTTTCCATTAATAAATTGTGTTGTAATTGTGTTCCCATCAATAATGAAGCACAAAAAAGTAAAAGTAGGAAAATTAAAGTTGCCCGATACTGGCGTTACTTTGGTGTATTAAAATTTTATAATAGGGTGTTTTTCCTAATACACAAAGTGACCTACATGAGGTTTTTAATTTAATGAATGTAATAATTTAATTGTGCTGTCAAAATATTACGTAAATAAATTTAAAAAATATATTCACAAATAAATATTAAGGAAAATATAAGAAGCAAAGTAAAAAAGATTTTTTATCATTCAATAATATCTAAGGTGCGTTGTGATTTTCTCTTGCGTTTTAGCTTTTTTCTGTGGTATTTTAGCAAATGTAAATTTAATTCGAAGTTTATTTTCAGCTATTATTGTAAGTAATATAATGAAATTTATATTATAAATAAATTATTTTTAAGTTTAATTTTTAATAAAAAAATAGATAATGAAATATTAAATTAAGATAGGTAATAAATTCACTTTTCAATCATTTTTTCCTTATATTATTCTAAATCTAAAATAATTATTAAATATTAGATTTATTTATTGAAATTAGTTCGTAAATTTTTGTTTTCTTTTTATTGGAGTGTTTTATTTTTAAAACAAAATTTAAATGAATTAAAAATTTCCCGCTTCATTTGCCACTCAAAACTGCTGAAGTCAAGTTTAGGATTATTTTTGTAGTTACACAACGACTTGTATAGTGCTCTGCCTTCACTTTTTCATTGCGTTTCACGCCCGAGGTTGGCAGTTGTTAGCATTTTGGTTGGCAACACTGTGAAGCACGTTCATGCTCGTCAAGCAATGTCGTAAGAAAATGTGGTCATTTATGTTTATGTGTAATTATAAAAATAATTACACAATTTCTATATAAATTAAAAATTATTTTATAGATTGTTCAAAAAGTGCCATGGATTTGCGGAAGTTATTAATCTCATGGGGGTTCGAAGAATATGTAGATTGTTTTGAATGTAAGTAACAATTTAACCAATAAACCTAACCTATAAAATTTATTTATTATTATTCACATCATACAAAGAATATGTTTGGTACAACAACAAGAAAGTTATATTAACGTTGCAATAAACATAGTTTTTTTGAATGTGGGTCAAAATTCCTCAACTAATGTTGATTCAAATTACTAATGTTTTTCAAATTACTCTAATTTTATTTGTTCGTAAAATATTTCATTTTTTATTAACTTTTGTTAGTTATTTAATTAATATCTCGAAAACAAAAAATAATGCTATCTCAAAAATTTAATCATCGATTTATTATAACTTAAACAATATTCATGATATTTTTTCGCGTTTCTAAATGAGGGAGAACATGGTTAAAAGTTATAAACAAATTTTATTTTTTTAAACCAATTGTTTAAAAATTAATATTTTTTTAAAACAATAATTTTTTTCTAAAAGTTTTAAGATCTTCCGCGTTAAAAACATTTACAACATTTTTCTCTATTTTTAATAGGAAAAAAGTTATAAGTAAAGCAAAAAAATATTGCTCAAATTTGTTATTGTAAATATCTCGAAAAATATTAAAAATTTCAAATTCAAAATTTATACACTTATTTAACACCACTATCAAAAAAATTTTTTTTTAAACGGCCTTAAGCATCGAAAATTAAATTTTTTCCTTAAATTTTAAGAAAAAACGCTTTAAAAGAAAAAATTTTTAAATTTGGATATTATATTTTTAAAGTAGAGAAAAAATTCTTTTCAAAACCCTATAATAAAATTGTAATTGAATAAGTTTTATAGAAATTATGTTAAGTTGAAATTTAGAGGAATCGATTGAAATTAATTTTTGTAGTGGGAACAGTTGAGGAATTTTGCCCCAAGTGTGAATAATAGTAAATAAATAATTGCGGTTGTAAGTATTTTGTTTATTGGAATTACTAATTTTTATTAGAAAGCTGAATTTCATTAGGTTAACTAACTAAATGTAATCTGTTACAATATTTATTAGTTGTTGGTACTAAGAAAAGTAAGTTCCCCTTACTATAATAAAATGGTAACAACTATTTAAATTTTTACTATTATAATTGGTATATTCCTGACTATTAAGTTAGCAGCGGTTTATACTAAAAATGGTATTCGTAACCATTTTATTAGTTGACTTAACTACTTTATTCTCTCTCATATATATATATATATATATATATATATATATATATATATATAGACTTATAAAATGATATATGAAACTGATGTCTATTACACCCTTTACTAAATTATTTGACAATATTATAAATATTACCAAGCATTTTCATAAAAAAATATACTTTAAAAATTACAAACATCTTTTCTTCATTTTTTTTACACAATATATATATATATATGTACTTGAAAAATGATTCATGTAAAGATATAATGGCCATTCTCGAAATGAAATAAATAACATAATAGGTCGTATTTCAAGGGACTTGGGCGCATATATATATATGCATATATACGCGTATATATGGTCCTTGATCTTAATTTGCCGCGGGACAAATTTCGCGGTTCGCGTTATTGGATTCAGTCTTGATAATTCTCTCCTAAATCATCAGTACAGATGCAAAAGGAGGTCGGATCCAAAAGGGGGAAGGGGGCGTCTCTAATTTTGTGTCGGTCTCCACGGGGTCGTGGATTATGCAAGGGTGAGCAAAGGGTTGATCCTCACGGGAGGTGTGCGTCGACGCGACACTACTTAGCCCTTTTTGGCTTAATAGAATACAACCCGTTCACCTTCCGGTGTAAATATATATATATATATATACACTATTCACAAGGTCACTGAGCTTCTAAACGAGAACGTCTTTTATCTCCCTTTATTAGCATCGCAAGCTCAAACCTTTATTAACATTTTTATTTCCATCTCACCCCTTTTGAGATATTAATTTTTTAATTTTTTTTTTTTTATTAATTTCTTGGTGTCTTTTTCAACACGGAGTAACATGAAAATAAATAATTTTTTATTTAAATTAAATAAATTTTATATTTGAAACAAAATTTGTTTGTTTCAAATAAATTTTTTTCTTAGTCTTGCTATATACCCAAGAAGCACGTAATATATCCTCAATATCAAGGTAATATTACACGTGAGATTCGTAATATAACGCTGTAATATTACAGTAATCTTACAGTGATCTTAAAATGTCCGCCTCAAGGTAATATTACCGGGAATATTACTGTAATATTAACGGTAATATTACAGTAATATTACAGACTGATTTGAGTTATTCATAAAGCATAAAAAACGTAAATATATTATAAGTGAATTTGGCTTGTTGGTAAAACTCTGGACTCGTGTGCTTTGAGTTCGGGGTTCGATTCCCTGGATGGGTAGATTTTTTTCGTAAAGAAATGTTCCCATAATATTACTGTAATATTCTCTTGTAATATTACCTTAATATTACGGTATAATATTACTGCAATATTATTGTAATATTACCTTAATATTAGCGCGTAATATTACAGTAACATTCCTGGTAATATTACCTTGAGGCGGACATTTTAAGATCACTGTAAGATTACTGTAATATTACAACGTTATATTACGAATCTTACATGTAATATTACCTTGATATTGAGGTTATATTACGTGCTTCTTGGGTATACTTTAAATTACTAAGAAAATTTTTTCATTTTTTTTTTCTATTACAAAAATTATATTATCAATACAAATTATAATAAACTCTACTGCGACAATGTTGTGAAATATTTTAAATTCTTCTTTAAACATATTATTTATCGTTTACGCGATTTATAATGACATAAATCTGCGCTGACTTGGCAACAATTATTACTTGTCTTGACACATTTTTTTTTCATGTCTCTATATACTCGTGTCACCCAAGATAAACCTTGCGATGACATTATAAAGAATAAATTTTATACTTTGTACACTCTTCGTCAAAATTGAATGTATTTTTATTATTATTATTATTTATCAGAATTTTTAATAAAAACTCAAATCTACCATTTCTTTTTTTTCCTCTGTCATATTATAAATATTTCTCGAACTTTGATTCTTCCTTGAAATAAATTTCAAGAAATAACATATATTCCAGAGTTCAAATGAAATATACATATATCGAAATATTGAGAAATCATCATTTCCTGAGTGGTTTTTTTTTCGAAACTTTTCCATATAAATAATCTATGATAATGTGTAAGGAAAAATATATATATATATAAAAAAAGGTGAATTTTTCGAATGTCTTCTAAAAAGACAAATATAATCGTGTATAATGAACGGGGGAAAAAAATTATGTGCTAGAGTATATATATATATATGTATATATTTATGGAGAAATGATAATGTCAAGATGTCACGAAGAAGGGGTTATCGTTAAGACAACCGGCCTATGACATCGATCAGTCTGTGTCATTCTTATATATATGTGAACTCGATATCGCGTAACATTAATTATTATTGCCTCTTCGACACTTTTCAAATACAAGCCACTGAAAAACGTTATTTACGTTCAAAGATAATCTTTTGTCCATATATACATATATATATAATAAATAAGCGCGGCGCACCAAGTCGCCCGCACTTTTGTTATGTCACACATTTTGCGCGTCTTTTTGCATTAGAAAATAGCGATTCATTTTCGAGTTTTTTTTTAATTTATTTATTTTTTTAAATATTGTTCAAATGCCCGCAACGTTATCGATGAAAATTATATAACACTGTCGGTTCCATTCAAATATTATTTCAACAAATGTATTTATATATATATACAATATATAATTGTTTCTTGGATCAGTGTTTTCTTTGCTTTATTATATACACGTCATGAACATTGACGAGAGGGATAATGCTTATTATGAGCAATAAATTATGTTGAATATTTCTTTGAATGCAAAAACATTCTTCCATTGTTAACAGTTACTGTGCCAAGTTAACTTCAAAATTTTATGCTTTAAATTTATTTATGAATTTCAAATTTAAGGAAAATAAATTAACTAATTTTATAAAAAACAGATGCTATTCTTCATTTTCTTATATTAATTTATAAATTAGTATATGGGCGATTCCACGTGAAATTTTTACATATGACATTTTAAATTCGGTAAATACATTTTTTTTCCATCTTTATAGAAAATAAAAGGTTTATGTATTTTTTTATATTTTTATAAGTGCTCAAATTTCTGAGTTATGGATTTTTAAAAACTGATTTTTTCGAGTTTTTTTAAAAATACACCTAATTTTAATGACATCTAACTCTAAAAGCATTAAATTTACGAATTATGACCAACATACAAAAAAGTTTCAGTTTTTCATCGGCTTTCAAAATATGTTAACGAAAAAAAAAATTTTTTTTAATTTATTTATAAAAAACAGCGATTTTTTATAAACAAATTAAAATTTTTTAAATTTAGGGGTGATTTTTTTTTATTTTTACACACATGAAAATAAGAGGAAAATTTTTTAATAAGTTTTGAAGTGGGCCTGATGATTCTTTTTGTTTATATAATTTGTTTAAAAAATTTTTTTTTACTTTTGTTTCGTTTTTTTTTTTTATTTTTCGAAATGAAAAGAGTTTTGGGCACTAGGATCTTTTAGTAAACTCATATGTAAAAGCAAATTAAAATACATTTTATTTTGAAAAATAAAAAAAAAACGAAAAAAAGTAAATTTTTTTTTTAAACAAATTATATAAACAAAAGGATCATCAGGCCCACTCCAAAACTTATTACAAAAATTTTCCCCTTATTTTCATGTGTATAAAAAATAAAAAAAAAATTTTAAAAATCGCCCCTAAATTTAAAGAAATTTAATTTGTTTGTAAAAAATCGCTGTTTTTTATAAACAAATTCAAAAATTTTTTACTCGTTAACATATTTTGAAAGTCGATGAAAAACTGAAACTTTTTTGTATCTTGGTCATAATTCGTAAATTCAATGCTTTTAGAGTAAGATGTCATTGAAATTAGGTGTATTTTTAAAAAACTCAAAAAAAAATCAGATTTTCAAAAATTCATAACTCATTTATATAGTTGTAGATTTATAAATTCTGATGAGAAATCGGTACCGATTTCAAAACGTTAAAGATATTTTTTGATATATATATATATATTTCCTGTCCTAAAAAATTTGACAAAATTTTAAAAGAAATTATAATTTATTATTAATTATGGGATAAGACATCAAAAATTTTAAGAATATTTTTTTTACGGTGTACATTTTGACTAAAACATTTTTTATAATTATAACTTGGGTTTTTTTCTAAAAATAATAAAAAAAAAAAAAAATGAGAGTTCGACTAACTTTTCATTTGATTGTCCAACCCACATGTTCCTTTTTTAAACAAATATGTCATATACATGAAAAGTGTGTTTATAATACTTTTTTAAAAAATTTGATAATTTTTGTTTTCTTTTTTCATTTTCCCTTGATGTAAAGACGGAAATATATCTGTGTCATCAATTACGGTCAGAGAACTAGGGTAGAGATATCGAAAATATTTTCAGAAAATATTGACGGTTCGATTTGAATCACTGATTTTTCTAGCAATTTCAATTGAGCGGCTGTGTGGTGAATATATATATATATATACTTATATATACATATATATTCGTAAGAGGAATCGAAGGTATGAGTGCGTGTACGCGTACATGCGAAAGGAGTTATGAATGGAGGCAGTGTGCGGTCACATCAATGCATGAAGCGTGCGTGAGGTTAGTTACGCACCGCTTGTCTGCCCCAAGGGTGTGTTTTACTGACGAGTTCAGAAACTTACACCCATAGAAACAATTTGAATGCACTATCGTAATGAGCAGAACCATATTTATATACACTGAAAAAAAATATTTATTTGATTCAAATACCGGTAAAAATAAATAATAATAATAATAATAATAATAATTTAAATACACCGGTATTTGAATCAAATAAATTTTTTTTTTCAGTGTATATATGTTTATTTTAACTAAATATTTAGCATTGTAATTATACAGGTGAAAACAAAAAAAATTTCAAATGTTTTGAAGGCAAATAATAAATAGGAAAATGTATCCATCAATGGACCACCTTTCCAATTTTTATGAAACTAAATGCGAAATATTAAACTAATATTGGTTTTAAATAATAATAAATAAAACACCGTAAAAACATTTTTAGTGTAATACCTAAGTAAATTGACGCATTTTTGTGTTTAATACAGCCGCACGAGAAAAAAATTGTGTTAAAAAATATCGTGAAAATTTTATAACCATCTTTTCCGAGATTAAAAAAAATATTTAATTTTTACTTTTTCAAAGTAATTTTAATTTTCTTTTTGTTATTTATATATATATATTTATTTTTATCATACAAGAAGAATTTTTAATTATTTAAATGTTAGAAAAAATTTAAATATGATATTTAAAATTTCTTACACTAGTAGACGGCACCTTTTGTATCCATGAATGGACCGTTTACAAATTTTTAAAATGTCATTAAAAGCATTAAAAAAGAAATCTGCCGAAGAAAAAAAAGGCAATTGAAATTGATTCGTTGTTTACAATGCCCAGTAAATTAAATAGAAACTAGGTATATTTAATTTGCAACATTTCTAACACTGAAATTAATTGAAATGCACTAATATTTTTGTTTGTTTGAAATGTTTATAATAAATAAATATTCTATAAGTATTGAAATCCTTTAATGTTTATTTGATTTTTAATCATTTTTAAGCGATTTCAGCAGGTGGTCCACTAATGGATATAAATTTTTTCGTGTCAAAAAAAACATCACTTCAGAAGATTGATCTAAAAATTTTTCATTGAAACTGCAAAAAAAAATCTCAATTTATATAACTTATAGCTGAGGACAATATATATCCAACCGTATATTATAGTTTTTAAATTTCCTTCACTGAAAAAAATTATTTGAGTAAATAAAAAAGTGGTCCACTCATGGATATATTCTTCTAATAAATATTCCTTTGATTCAATAATAAAGTGAGGTTACAACGATTGAAAATATTTATTTTATTTTTGAAAATTTTTTGAAAAAAGGAATCTTTGTCGGGCTTATTGGACATGTATAAGTATATTGGATTACAGTAGAAGAACCGTGCGCGCGTAACATTCGGGGTCGTTCGTGTAAGGGGGCCTTTCACGCGCATTCACCGACCCCGTCAACAAGTGAATGACAAAAACAAGAGACATGTGGATGCTGAAAGACAGATGAGTGTGCACACAGTGGTTCGTTTGTCTCAGAGAGCAAAATTTAACATATTATCGTTATATATACGCGCAACTGCTACGCTTGGAGAGAAAACACCATAGGGTTCATACGATATCGATGTCGGCGATATAAGCTTTTTAAATTCAAAGAAGCTAAGGACCCCATACTTTTTTATTTTTCTTCTCCATTTCATTAAAAAAAAAATACACTCAGAAATCAGGAATTAAGTTTTTTCACTGTACTTTTATTCAAATTGATTCTATGAATTTTAAATATAAGAAAAAATTTCATCCATTTGCTTTTATATCAAAAAAAAATATATTCTAATATTTATTGTTATAATAAAAAATAATATTAACAAGAAAAGATAATAACTAAATTAAATTAATTAAATTAAACAGTTTTTGTAAAATAATTTTAAATTAACACGCGCTTTTTCAACCAATAAGGTAAGAATGACTATAGTTAATGCTTAGGATACGGGCGCACATCGAGTTTGCGTAAAACTATAACTTATAGACGTGGCCTGTTTCATAGAATGCGAAACAATCTTCGGAGTGTATTTTTAAAAAATACCGGAATATTATATCAAATCCGCTATTTGTTTACCAAAATTTATACATACATATAGACAGTAGCATGTGAGAGGATAGATCCTCGTAAGAAAGAGAAAGCTAGAGCCTAAAACCACAGGCTGTCTTTTTCTAAACTGCGCAAGTGCGCAAGCACGTAGTTCTATGCCAATAGAAAAATATTTATGAAATTTCAAGATGCAGTTACTTATCTGTCGCGCATGCGTGACACAAACGAGACAAAGATTATTAATTATTAATATATTATAATTATATATATTATAAATGTATTATATTTGTATATATTATATTTACAATATATTATAATTGTGATATTTAAGTTATCATTATTTTTTTAAGGAAAAAGTTTAATTTAAGGAATTATTTCAAGCACTTGGATAAAATAAAAATTATTCTTTTAATTTTTGTAAAATATATAGATATACAAATAAACTATAATTACAAATAACAGCTTTCAATAAATATAATATTTTTTATTATAATTATTCAAATTATTCTTTATTTTTATTGCATAAAGTGTACAAAAAAAATTAAATTAAATATTAGGGGAGGATGGGGCAAGGATAGTTAGTGGCTCTATTGCCTATACGGCTTTTTCAAAAAGGGCACCATTCATCATATATATACTTGTTTTAACACCAAAAGACGTCAAGAAAAATTTGATCTTGATGAGATATCATTTGTGGAAGCTACGTGTTTATTTGTGAAAATCCTGTTTTTTCTAAAATGTCTCAGTTCAGTTTCAAACACTGTTTTAGATATTAACTGTTTTAAATATTTATTTATTTCCAAAAAATTTTTTTGGTAGTTCTTTGAAGTGTTTTGAGGTGCTTTTAAACAATGAAATTAAAAAACCCCCAAATTTAATGTCTTTTTTTGATTATTTTTTGTAAAAAGAATTTTGATAACTATCCTTGCCCCAATAGTGGGGCAAGGATAGTTAAATTTTTTTTTAATTTTCCGCTAATATCTCGAAGGCATTGCAATCCACAGCAAAATAATGTATTACAAAATTGCAGCTATATAAACAGGCTTTCGAACGATACTATTCTTTTTCCGATGCCTATTGAATTTTAGCTGCTAGATCTAAAAATGTCTTACCTACAACTATCCTTACCCCATCCTCCCTTTTAACTTTCAATAAATGTAATAATTTTTCAATTTCATTATATCTTAATTAGAACTCAAACTTACAGTATGAAAGAAACAAATATTTCAGGTAATATTATTATATATAATATAATTACATTATTCAGGTATAAAATGGCAACTAATACAATAGGGTGTCATAAATGGTTTATTATAAATAGACTTCCAGTCGACTCTATTGTTGTTATTTCCCCCTCCCACCTTATTTTTTTGCAGCATTTAAAAAAATATATTAAATAGAAAATAATTAAAATGTGTCTTTTATCATTTATTTTCATGTCTAAAAAATGTAGAAAAAATGACTTGTAAAACATTACTTTAAAAAAAATTTTATTATCATCTAAAAATATTGAGATATAGTTTCGACAACATCCCCACGCTGATTTAGTAAATTGGTAAATTTGGTATACTAACGTACTTTTTTAAGCTGATTATATAAATTATATTAAATTTTTTTTGAAATTGTGCGTTTTTTAAAATTTAATTGCAAAAAACCTTGATTTTATGGTGTTTTTAAAATGGTTTTCACCAGGATAATCAAATTTGCACCATTTCTCACTATCGTTTTCGTAATCATCGCATTAAAATACGTTAGTATATCAAATTTTATTAAAATTGGAAATTCCTGTTTTGACAAAGGACTCCCAAAAAAAATTAAATTAAATTAAATATTACAACTTTCAGTAAATAAAATATTTTTTTAATTTTATTATATATCTAAATTTGAACTCAAACTTACAGTATGAAAGAAATAAATATTTCAAGAAATATTACTATATATAATTTAATTTCATTATTCAGGTATAAAAGGGCAACTAATACAATAGGGTGTCATAAATGGTTTATTATGACTAGACTGCCAGTCGTCTCTATTGTCGTTATGTCCCCTTCCCTCCTTACTTTTCTTTTGGAAAATTTTGATAAAATATATTTTCGTACAAAAATAAATTAAAAAATATTTTTATCATTTTTTCTCACATCTAATAAATAAAAAAATAAGCAGAAAAAATGACACTACCATACGCAAATGTATATGTGATATGAGGAAGTAGATGTCAAAAAATGTAAAACAAAATATACATGTGAGAATATTTTATGAACGGACACTATATTATAATTATGTTTTTTATATTTAAGTATATTTAATAAAAATTATTTAAATAATTTTGCGCTTTTATAGCAGTATTTTATTGAAGTCTATTTTATTATATAATCTTAAAATTATTTCCGATAAATTATTATAAATATATATTGGGAATTAAAAATTATTATTTTATTGTAAATAACAATTTTAAGAAGTCAAAAATAATAATATTTATATTATTTGTTTAATTTGCAGAAATTTTTACAGAAGAAAGAAGGATTCCGACAACAACATCAATGGCCAATGTTGAAAATTATTGTATAACATCGTCGAAAAGAAATTATCTATAAATTATTAATAATTATAATTTTGAAAATCGGAGAATTCAAATTTAAATGGATCGCGCGCCTTTTCCAACAAATCAACGCCTGGTGTTCTGTATTACGTCAAGCGCGCCAATTCCAGTAGAAAAACATTTCCAGCCAATCAGAGGACAGCGTTCATAGCGAATAGTGTCTTCCACCACCTCCAACGTCGCGCGCCACTTCGCAAAATTGTCAACCAATCAACGCCCGGCGTTGTCAACGGAAATCTCTAGCGACATTTTTCGCGTCTTCAAGCATTTAGTCCGCCATTAGCCACGTGCCTGCATCGTCCTCATTGTGTGAAGACGAGGTTCCGGAATTTCGGTGAGTTTTCCTCAATTACTTTTCCTAAATACCACCCCCTTTTCCAGGAAGTTAACCATATTAAGTTCCTTTTTTAATCTGTTAACTTCCAGTTAAATTTCATGCATGTCTATATATTTCCCATTTTTTTCTTTCCTTTGTTAATTTTCTAGTACTTATCAATTATTTACTAGAAAAATGCAAAGGATTTTTTTTAATATTAATGTGCAAGTTTTAAAGATTGTAGTTTAAAATTTTTTAAAATATCTAATTAAATTACTTTAAATAATTACATTTGAATTTCCCAAAAAATAAAGTAATAAATTTCTTGAATATGGGACATTCTACTTAAAGCGAACAATCCCTTCTTGTTTCTTTTTAATATTATTACTTTTAAATATTATTATTTTATTAAAAAATCATTGAATATGTTTTTCTTTGTTTGATGGATTTTTAATAAAATAATAATATTTAAAAGTAATAATATTAAAAAGAAACAAGAAGGCGGTTGTCCGCTTTATCTAGAAAGCTCCAAATTTTATTAGCTAAGTTTAATATATATATATTTAATATTTATTTATATATAATATATTGTTACATTACTTATTTAACTGAAATTTTTGTATGAATATTATTCATTAGAAAATTTTTTAAAAATCATAAAAATTTGGATAATAAAATGATGTTTTTTTGTTTGTTTGGCCAATTGGCTTTGTAATATCTATTTAAAAGATATTTGAGACCTGGTCAGTTAAAAGGGATATTACGTCCGAAAAAATCAATTTTTTATTGATTGGTGATTCTGATAGAGAAAAATATTTTTTATAAGAATTACCAATCAATAAAAAATTGACTTTTTTTGGACGTAATATCCCTTTTAATTGTCCAGATCGTCTTTAGCAAAAAATATTTATTTAATATTTATTAAAAATTTCATCATTTTAAGAAACAATGCAAACAAACAAAAAAACATCTTTTTATTATTATTACTATGAATTATTATTATTTTTTGTTGTTTTTATTACTACTTATTTATTTGTTTAAATTTATTTAATAAAAGAGGATAAATATATTCAATTATTTATTAATTTACTTGTTTATTTATTTGATTGATGTATTTTTTGTAAATTATTAAACAATCATCTGAAAAGTGGAAAAAATCTTTTGAGATGCAATTGTTATCATTGGTTGTTACAAATGTTTGGTGACTTCAAAAACCCCTTTCACAGCATACTTATTGTATCTATATGTTTATTACATTTTTATTGTTATTGTGTCGATATTGTTGTTAATAAGCTTTGTTTTTACTATTTCAGTAGAAAATTATTTAAAAATATATAAGAATACTGCAAAGTTCAGAATGTTGAGTTGCGAGGATTAGTAAAGGTTTTATAATTACTAAAATGTCGGACTTGTTTAAATTTATTGTGCAAAAGTTCACCAAAAATATAATCAGTGCGGACATTTTAATATTTATACAACTTTTGACTAAACCTTGTAACTTAATATTACGTAGCCTGAAGTTAAAGATTACAAATAAATATCAAATTTAAAATATAATTTTGATGTCTTGATTAGGAGTGTAATTGGACTGTCTCAATAATTTACTTATATTGTATAAATATTTTTATTTATTATCATCAATTCTTAATACAATAGTAACTTAAAATTAATTAATAACAATAATCGCATAATAAATAAAACTGTAATATACATAAATATACAAAATATTTCAATGAAAAAATTAAATTCCAGCTCCGTTTGTAATGACCAGTAAAAACACTTGTACCTTTACAGAATGATTTTATTTCCTCTTCAGATGGTTGACTACTAATCTGGAAATAAACATAACATCAATGAAATAAATAAACAAACAATTTTTAATTAATTATAACTAAGTAAGCGATAGTAAATAAATAAGTAGTAAGAGTAGCAGCAAAATAATAATAAAATACTCCTTAATATTCATACAAAAATATCAAAGTAAATAATGTAAGAATTATTAAATGTTATAAGTAAATGTTAAAAAAAATATATAATTAAACTTGTTTATTGAGGAAATTCAAATGTAAATAAACATTTAAAGTAATTTGAACAGATACTTTAAAAGAAAAATTTAAAACTGTAAACAATCTTTAAAACTTAAGACATTAATATTGCAGAAAGAATCCCTTGCATTTTTAAAGTAAATAAACAATGATAAGTAGTAGAAAGTAAACAAAGAAAAGAAAAAAGAGGAAGGAGATATATAGACATCCGTGGAAGGTAACTGGAAGTAGCAGAATTAAAATCGGGACAGACCATGGTTGACAACCCTGAGAAAAGGGGGACGGTACGAGGGAAAGTAAGAGGAAAACTTCACCGAGAAGAAGGAAGGGGACACGTGAAGGAGGGAGGCACGTGGATGATGAACAATTGAACCGGATAGACGAAATGATGAAAAAATTTATATATATATTATCTTAAGGTCTGTTCTATGTATTCATTCTTTGTCCTCTTCATTATCCACGTGCCTCCTTCCTTCACGTGTCCCCTTCCTTCTTCTCGGTGAAGTTTTCCTCTTACTTTCCCTCGTACCGTCCCCCTTTTCTCAGGGTTGTCAACCATGGTCTGTCCCGATTTTAATTCTGCTACTTCCAGTTACCTTCCACGGATGTCTATATATCTCCTTCCTCTTTTTTCTTTTCTTTGTTTACTTTCTACTACTTATCATTGTTTATTTACTTTAAAAATGCAAGGGATTCTTTCTGCAATATTAATGTCTTAAGTTTTAAAGATTGTTTACAGTTTTAAATTTTTCTTTTAAAGTATCTGTTCAAATTACTTTAAATGTTTATTTACATTTGAATTTCCTCAATAAACAAGTTTAATTATATATTTTTTTTAACATTTACTTATAACATTTAATAATTCTTACATTATTTACTTTGATATTTTTGTATGAATATTAAGAAGTATTTTATTACTATTTCATTGCTATTTTTACTATTTAAATTTTATTTCTTTAAATTCATTTATTATAAAAGATGAGAGACAAGGATAACTTATATGCATTGTTTTTGAAAAAAATTAATTATTATATTGTTGTTCTGTTTATTTTTAGATTACTACTCAACCATCTAAAGAGGAATAAAAATCATTTTTCGAAGAAGCAAGTGTTCTTATTGGTCTTTACAAACGGAGCGGCCATTTGAAAACTTTTTCGTCAAAATATTTTGTATATTTATGTATATTATAATTTTATGACTTCTGCGATTAATATTGTTATTAATTAATTTTAAGTTACTGCTGTATTATAATTGTTAAACAAAAAATAAAAATATTTTTAAAATATAAGTATATTATTGAAACAACCCTATCATACTCCTACATAAAACACCATCAAAATTATATTTTAATTCTTTTTAGTTAAAGTAAAATTTAAAAATAACAATATTGGCACAGTAATAATAATAATATAATAAACATAAAAATGCAAAAAAAATGCTGTAAAAAAAGTTTTTGAATTCACCAAACATTTGCAACCACCAATGATAACAATTGCATCTTAAAAGAAATTTTTTTCCTCTTTTCAGATGATTGTTAATTGGTTCATAAAAAAAACAATACAATAATTAAATAAATTCATATATAATTGCATAAAATTATCCTGTTCATTACTTCTTTTATTAAATAAATTTAAACAAATAAATAAGTAGTAATAAAAAAAACAAAAAATAATAATAATTCATAGTAATAATAATAAAAAGATGTTTTTTTGTTTGTTTGCATTGTTTCTTAAAATGATGAAATTTTTAATAAATATTAAATAAATAAATATTTTTTACTAAAAACGATCTGGACAATTAAAAGGGATATTACGTCCAAAAAAATCAATTTTTTATTGATTGGTGATTCTTATAGAAAATATTTTTCTCTATCAGAATCACCAATCAATAAAAAATTGATTTTTTCGGACGTAATATCCCTTTTAACTGACCAGGTCTCAAATATCTTTTAAATAGATATTACAAAGCCAATTGGCCAAACAAACAAAAATACATCATTTTATTATCAAAATTTTTATGATTTTTAAAAAATTTTCTAATGAATAATATTCATACAAAAATTTCAGTTAAATAAATAATGTAACAATATATTATATATAAATAAATATTAAATATATATATTAAACTTATCTAATAACATTTGGGGCTTTCTAGATAAAGCGGACAACCCCCTTCTTGTTTCTTTTTAATATTATTACTTTTAAATATTATTATTTTATTAAAAATCCATCAAACAAAGAAAAATATATTCAATGATTTTTTAATAAAATAATAATATTTAAAAGTAATAATATTAAAAAGAAACAAGAAGGGATTGTTCGCTTTAAGTAGAATGTCCCATATTCAAGAAATTTATTACTTTATTTTTTGGGAAATTCAAATGTAATTATTTAAAGTAATTTAATTAGATATTTTAAAAAATTTTAAACTACAATCTTTAAAACTTGCACATTAATATTAAAAAAAATCCTTTGCATTTTTCTAGTAAATAATTGATAAGTACTAGAAAATTAACAAAGGAAAGAAAAAAATGGGAAATATATAGACATGCATGAAATTTAACTGGAAGTTAACAGATTAAAAAAGGAACTTAATATGGTTAACTTCCTGGAAAAGGGGGTGGTATTTAGGAAAAGTAATTGAGGAAAACTCACCGAAATTCCGGAACCTCGTCTTCACACAATGAGGACGATGCAGGCACGTGGCTAATGGCGGACTAAATGCTTGAAGACGCGAAAAATGTCGCTGGAGATTTCTGTTGACAACGCCGGGCGTTGATTGGTTGACAATTTTGCGAAGTGGCGCGCGACGTTGGAGGTGGTGGAAGACACTATTCGCTATGAACGCTGTCCTCTGATTGGCTGGAAATGTTTTTCTACTGGAATTGGCGCGCTTGACGTAATACAGAACACCAGGCGTTGATTTGTTGGAAAAGGCGCGCGATCCATTTAAATTTGAATTTTCCGTTTTTAAAAATTATAATTATTAATAATTTATAGATAATTTCTTTTCCACGATGTTATACAATAATTTTCAAGACTGTCCCTTGATGTTGTTGTCGGAATCCTTCTTTCTTCTTTAAAAATTTCTGCAAATTAAACAAATAATATAAAAATTATTATTTTTGACTCTTTAAAATTGTTATTTACAATAAAATAATAATTTTTAATTCCCAATATATATTTATAATAATTTATCGGAAATAATTTTAGGTTTATATAATAAAATAGACTTCAATAAAATACTGCTATAAAAGCGCAAAATTATTTAAATAATTTTTATTAAATATGCTTAAATATAAAAAACATAATTATAATATAGTGTCCGTTCATAAAATATTCTCACATATATTTTGTTTTACATTTTTTGACATCTACTTCCTCATATCACATATACATTTGCGTATGGTAGTGTCATTTTTTCTGCTTATTTTTTTATTTATTAGATGTGAGAAAAATTTAGAAAAATATTTTTAAATTTATTTTTGTACGAAAATATATTTTATCAAAATTTTCCAAAAGAAAAGTAAGGAGGGAAGGGGACATAACGACAATAGAGACGACTGGCAGTCTAGTCATAATAAACCATTTATGACACCCTATTGTATTAGTTGCCCTTTTATACCTGAATAATGAAATTATATTATATATAGTAATATTACTTGAAATATTTATTTCTTTCATACTGTAAGTTTGAGTTCAAATTTAGATATATAATAAAATTGAAAAAATATTTTATTTATTGAAAGTTGTAATATTTAATTTAATTTAATTTTTTTGGGAGTACTTTTTCAAAACAGGAATTTCCAATTTTAATAAAATTTGATATACTAACGTATTTTAATGCGATGATTTCGAAAACGATATTGAAAAATGGTGCAAATTTGATTATCCTGGTGAAAAAACCATTCAAAAAACATTATAAAATCACGGTTTTTGCAATTAACTTTTAAAAATCGCACAATTTCAAAAAAAATTTTGATATAATTTTTATAATCTGCTCAAAAAAGTACGTTAGTATTACCAAATTTACCAATTTACTAAATCAGCGTGGAGATGTTGTCGAAACTATATCCCAATATTTTTAGATGATAATAAAATTTTTTTTTAATGCGAGGGGCTGTTCACTCTCGAATACCCGATTTGTCATAAGAAAATGTAAATTTCTTGATTCGAATCTTAACGAATCTCGTCGATTCTAGTAAAATCCTAAGTCATGCAGTAAGAATTGTTGCGAGTCACGAATGGTTACGGAAACATACGAGCGAATTCGGCGGCAATTAAGCGCGAGGTATAGTCAATGGCTCAAATACTACCGAATTATACAATTAATCTATTTTTCTTGCAATTAACTCTCAATTACTTCAAATAAAATGAAAGCACTATTTCCCTTAATTTCAAAATAGGAATTACGAAAATGACTAGCAATCCTTAAAAATCTTTAATGAATTCTCAAATATTGTTCAATTGGATTTTCAGTGAACATCAGCCCCTCGTTTTAATGTAATGTTTTGCAAGTTTTTTTGTATACGTTAAACGGAAGTGATAGAAAAAAATTGCCAGCTTGAACAAATTGTAAGAGTTAATTAAGAGGCAATTTAGGATTTGACATTAGCATAGATAGTTTTTTGACTGTATAGAATCAATAATGGCCGGTGTATGGTTATGAATCACTGACAGTCTTGGATTAAGAGGCGGGCGACCCTATATATATGCCGGATGCGTGCAATTCGTGGCACGCGAATGCTAAACATGTGCTACCGACAGATAAGAGAAATTATCTCTTTAAAAAAAGAAAAAAAAACCATTATGATGTTGGATGCCATCGTACTTAGAGAAATAAAAAGTAAATAAATAGGTTTTGAATTTAAAAAAGAACCTAAGCAATAAATGAAGTAAGATTTTGAAATATTTTTTTAAGACAACCAAAATTTGGTTACAACAAAGAAAATTGCCTATAACTAAACGCTATTGTTTTTATTTTTAAAAAATTTTGTATTTGCAACAAAATCGTTTGGTTAGGCAATTTTGGTTGTCGTAACCAAATTTTGATTGACATTTGGTTAGGCCAACAAAATTATTTGGTTAAACACTTTTAAATTTTAACCGAAATTTGATTACGACAATAAACTAATTTGGTTAACACAACAAAATTGTTTGATCTACAAAATCAAATGATCGTTTGTTGCCCCAATCAAAAATTGGTTACGACAACCAAAAGTATACCAACAAAATTTGGATTGCTGAGACGATAAATTTTTCTCAATATAATATTGTACTGAAAATGAATCATCGTCTCTCGAATGCAATTGATTTTAGAATAGAAAATTCATATTTTATTGAAAGGAAAGTTGGATTTTTCGGTTGAATATTTAATTGGCGTCGTTTTTTTTTTTTTTTTTTTTTTTGCATGAAGCCAAAAAGAAAAGTTAAGTTGTGCAAAGTTATTAAAATTTAATTTCGTCGAAATTTTCTGAAAAATCCGTAAGGCTTCGCCTAATGGATCAAAATGCAGTGCTTAACTTCAAAGAGAGCGGGAGAATCTTGGCGTAATCTCCAGTAATCCTGAACACTTTCAAAGGAAGGGGGAATTACTTTGCTTCTTCTCTTCCAAGTTCGTCCGATAATCGAGGGAGACTCGTCCGGGCTGCAAAAACGGACGGGTTCCATAATTGATTTTGTTCCCCGGAAGTTGGCATGCACTCCAACGTCGTACGTGCAAGACGGAGAGAAAGAATGAGGGAGAGAAAGAGAAAGAGGGATCGTGGTAACGCCAAAGTTATACTGGAGAGAGCACACAGAGAGAGGGAGAGAGAAAACTAGCTTCAAGCCCGTTAAAACTTCGCTTCACGATGCCTTTCCGCAGTCTGGAAAATCACCGGAAGTTTCAAGCGATTGCCAAGCCTCTTCCACCTTTTTTTTCTTCTATACCTATATAGTATTCCCTTTCCCGAGGGATTACTATGAAATCTCAAAATATTTCCACGATTCTCGCACCGTTCATTTAACTCGCGACAATTGACATTGAAATTATATTGTATTTTTAATTAAAAATATTTTTCAATTAAAAATTGGAGGCATGATTATGTTCTAGAAATTATTAATTATAGAACTTTTATTTTATGGAATTTCATTTGTCTTAATTATTTTTGAGCCGAATTTTTATTTGTTCGAATTATTATTTTGCAGAATTTTCATCAAAACAATTTTCTATATTACACAATTTTTATATAATCGAAAATTCACTTCACACAATTTTTATTTGTTCGAATTTTTATTTGCTCGAATTTTCATTTAACATAATAGGCATTTTAAAGAATTTTTATTGGGTAGAATTTTCTTTCAAATGAATTTTCATATGTTCGAATTATTATTTGATATAATTTCCATATAACCGATTTTTCATATACTACAGAATTTTTAACTTAAAACCGAAAAATCATCCAACAGAATTTCTAATTGATAAAATTTTCATTTGTCCGAAATTGCAAATGGCCGTACAAACAATCGACAGAAAGATTTCGGCGCGATTTTTAAAATCAATCAATCAAAAATTATCCATAAAATTGTGATTGCTTGATTTTAAAAATCGCGCCAAAATCGATTGTTTGTTCGGGCATTTGCAATTTCGGACAAATGAAAATTCTATCAATTAGAAATTCTCTTGAATGATTTTTCGGTTAAGTATAAAAAATTCTGTAGTATGAAAAATCGGTTATATGGAAATTATATCAAATAATAATTCGAACAAATGAAAATTCATCTGAAAGAAAATTCTACCAAATGAAAAATTCTTTAAAATCTAATTATATTAATTAATTGTTTTAAATTTCATTTCTAAAATTGCATCCTCAGTTGAAAATTGTTATATACAAAAAAAAAAAAAAAAAAATTCAAATTGTCATAAAATATTGACATGAGAAAAAATGTTATGTTAAAATATATAAAGTTTGTTTTAGGTTGTTTCATCGCGAATACATATCGAACATGTCCCATCTGTTGCTGTCGTGTGGGCGTATTCCGAGCGTTAGAGGCGTATAATTCTTATTATAAAATTCTTGCATAAATCTTTGAAACAATAAACTGATGAAAGGCACGACTCGCATTAATAGTCATATATCCCGCATATGCAAAGCTCACGGATCACTTCACATGCAAACATTGTATTTGTTTGTCAAACAATTGTAATATTTATTATATACATGCATTTAATAAAAGTTTTTGAAAAATTGAAAAAAATCTATGATTTACAATTTATAATTGTTAAAAGAAAGAGTCGGTATCATAAATATATACAAAGTATTTAAAAAAAATAAACGAAAAATAAATATTGTTATTTTTACATTTCATGTTTTTACTTCTGTTAAAACAAATTATCGTAAACATCAATATATACGCTAAAACTATTTTTAAGTGAATTCGACAAATTTTGAAAAAATGTTCCGCCATATTGGATTCGCCATTTTGAATTTTAAAAATCTCCTAATTGTACAGTAGTTTAATTCTAAATTTGGGTTTACATTTTTATTATTGTATAGAGTTCACATGATACACTGTAAAAAATTTTTTGGTTAAAATTCCCCAAAAGTCTAGTGACGCAAATTTGCAGTGCATTTTGTGGAAAATTCCCTAAAATTTTCTGGGGAAACTTTTCCCTAAAATTTTAGGGAATATTCCACAAATATTAGTGAATTTTCCCAAAAATTAATATCAATAGTTTAAAAAATTGAAATAAAAATTTAAAAATTTGATTCATGTAGCATTTATATCTTAATTACATTATTTATTGGTACCTATTGTTGAAAATTTGTTTTCTTGAAAATTATCAAATATTATCATGAGGTCTCGAACGTAAGCGTCATTAGGAGAGATTTAGAAGTCTAACGCTTTACTAACTACGCCACGGAGGCTCATGAAAATAAAATTATAATTTCAATATATAAGATAAAACTATGTAAACATGCTTTGTAACTTTAAAAAAAGGAAACAAACGTTGAAAATAGTTGTGACTTATGTTATATAATAAATAAAATAAGATCTGTTAAACAAATATTGATTAAATTTTAATTTAATTCTTTAGAAATATAAATTTTTGTCTACTTAAAAATACTTATTTAGTTAAGTTATAATTAACTTATCTATGAAATGAATAAATTATATTACAATTTACAAATAACTTTTTGTAACTTAAGTAAGTTTAAAGTTTAACTTTTTTGAAGAAGGATTTCAAAAAAATTGAGGAATTTTCACCACTTGTTTTTGGGGAAAAATATATTCATTGGAATTTTGAGAAATTTTCACCAACTTTTTTTAGGGAAAATATATACATTAGAATTTTAGGGAATTTTCACAAAAATTTAGGGAAAAAATAACTAATTTTTTTGGGGAAAACATTTTCCCCAAAAATATGAAATATTCACCAAAAAAAGTTGGTGATAATTCCCAAAATTTTTTACAGTGTAGTATAAATCATATTCTAATAACTGTGCGGTTCCACCTGCAGTTTGGCAAAACGTATCTCTCTCTCTCTCTCTCTCTCTCTCTCTCTCTCTCTCTCTCTCTCTCTCTCTCTCTCTCTCTCTCTCTCTCTCTCTCTCTCTCTCTCTCTCTCTCGATGTGTGTATATATTTTGTCTGTGACGGTGCAAAAGCCACATGCATTATTCAAAGGACCAAGAGACCAATATGGTAAATTTTTGCATAAACGCTGACGAGGACCTTTATAGCGTTATATATATGTACACGATAGCACTTTACAGGATACGTTTACGTACCACCTCTTTCGTCCATGACTTACGCACAACTAATACGATAACTGGCCAACAAAATGTGTGGGCGGAATATTGGCAGAATATTGTCTACTAGCACGTATATATATATTTCCTTTTATAAATCTTATCACAGAAAATTTGCTTATTAAAATAACGACGTTTTTCAAAAAAAAAAAATAATGAATTTATATTTTTTACTGATTTGAAAAGTTTATTTTTATAAAATTAATATTCAATAACTCAGCTGAAAATTTGTTTCAAATGTCTGATTCTTGCTTATTATTAAAATAAAATAAGTAATAAATTTTTTTGTAACTTTTAATTCTGTAACAAAGCAAAAAATATATAAAGCGCTCATCCTTGATTAGGAAACTGTTAATTTGTGGCCATGCCTTCTTTGTCTGAGTATAATTTTTTTTTTTTTTTTTTTTTCGTGAAAATGAAGAAGGTGAATGGCATGATTAGCACGTGTGTATAGACTCATGGCGTAAATACGAGATCATTGGCGGTTACCAACAATGACTGAGTGCTCAGCATCCCGAGACAACGTTGTCTCTTGCTAATCGACCGGCGCTGCGCTAATTACCCGGTGCTAATTGAACCGCAAGTTTACAGCCTGCTTTATATATATATACACTTGAAACACACACGCATACACCAACTTCGGCTTTTATACTCGTGACATGTGCCAAAGGCAATTTCAAAAAGAAAACACACTTTTGCTTTGCAATTCAATTATCTACTTTCATTCTATTTATATATATATATTTACGAGATTTATACCAATGTTATGCGCTATAAATTTTTGTAATATACACAATGTTAACATATATATATATATATAGGTCGTTTATTGTCGTTCTACTTTTTATTTTTGCTGTTATAACAGGTCAATTTTAAAAGGATTTTTTATTAGTTTCTATTAACACAATTATTGTATTTTTTCTTTTCTTTGAAAAAATTTTTTGGGTCACTCAAAAACGATTATTTCATTTTATTTCTACTTTCACACTGAGAGAACAAAGTATAGTTGAGGCAGCTAATCAAATGGTTACCAATACCATTTTGGTTAGAAAACTATACTGCTGCTAATTCAATAGTCGATACCATTTAAAATAGTAAAAAGTTAAATAGTTGTCGTTACCATTTTATTAGTAAGGGGAACTTACTTTTGTTAATATACCAACAACTAATAAATATATTGTAACAGATAATATTTAGTTACAGTTAACCTTACTAATAAAATTCTGCTTACTAATAAAACAAGGTAACTTGATAAATAAAATACAACCGCCATTAGTTAATTAATATTATTCACATTTAAAAAAATATGTTTATTATAATGTTAATATAACTTTCTTTTGCTGTACCAAATGAGATATAAATCTTATATTAAACATATTCTTTGTATGATGCGAATAATAATAAATAAATTTTATAGGTTAGGTTTAATGGTTAAATTGTTACTAACACTCAAAACGATCTATATATTCTTCGAACCCCTATGACATTAATAACTCCCGCAAAACCATGGCAATTTTTTAACACTCTCTACACTAACTTATATAGAAATTTTATAATTATATAAAATGTATAAGAACCTAAACATAAATGACCACGTTTTTTCACGACAATGCTTCAGGAGCATGTGCGTGCTTTACAGTGTTGCCAACCGAATTGCTAACAACTGCCAACCACGGGGATGAAACGCAATGTAAAAGTGAAGGCAGAGCACTATACGAGTCGTTGAGTAACTACAAAGATAATCCTACACTTGAATTCAGCAGTTTTGAGTGGCGAATGAAGCGGGAAATTTAAATTCATTTAAATTTAGTTTTAAAAGTAAAACACTGCAATAAAAAGAAAATTGAAATTTACAAATTAATTTCAATTAAAAAATCTAATAGTTAATAATTATTTTAAATTTAAAATAATATAAGCAAAAAATGACTAAAAAGTGAATTTATTATCTATCTTAATTTAATATTTTATTATCAATTTTTTCAAAAACTTATACATAAAAATGATTTATTTATAACATAAATTTCATTATATTTACATTCATTAAATTAAAAAGAAATAAAAAAATTATTTTCTAACCTACAAAATTTTCTAATGAATATATGAGAAAAATTCTCCGTTAGTTAAAACGGTCAGAAAATACAGTTTTAGACGGAAATTCTGTCCAATCAAAATTCGGTCAAGCGAAAAGCCTCTATACTAAATATCGTATATGCTTATCCCAGACAGAAGTTCCGACCAACAAATTCTGCTATAGATAAAAATTCTACCCAACCGAAGTTGGACCTTCTACTCCCTCAAATATTTCTGCAGAAATTCTTCTGCAATTCTTTCAAATAAAAATTTTGGTACACTCATGGAAAAGATTGGTTGGGGTTACCATTTTTAGTTATAGTAAACTATACTGCTACTAATTTATTAGTTGTAGTTACTATTTTCATTGGTTGGCATAACTATATATTATTAGTTGATTTAACTATTTAGTTTGTTGGAATGACTATTTAATTAGTTATACTTTAGTAAGAAAATTGCCAGGCTGACTAACTAAATGGTAAAAGTAACTATAATAAAAATTAGCTAAAATATATACTCTCACTAACGAAATGGTAATCCCAACCAATCGTTTCTCTCAATTTATCCAATAAATTTTCGAGAATGTTTTTTTAAATACACTATAATATTTGATAGGAATCGAATTTTTTTTATTGTTCATCTGCATGTGGTGGGTCTGATTTTGTGTAGAATGACGCACATACAGTTGACCTATGGCGAAGGCATGATTCGAATTCTTTTGCCGTTCGTATATAATAATACACGTACGGCACACAGCCGGCGGCTCGAAAAGCGAAAACCGCGAACCAAACGAAGAACCAAGAAAGGAAGGAACACGCCGCCGGAGAAGAGCACGCGGTAATGCATGCGATTATGCGGATCAATGAGCTATAGCGCTATTTATGGCTCTATCAGGTTCGCGCTACCACCACATCAATATATATATATATCTTCTTTGTTGCTCTTCATTTTCCATCCCTCATCTTTTTTTTCTCAACATCTCACTTATTTTTTAACTTTTTTTCCTATGCGGAACCTTTTGGTACACGCGCGCACGAGCCAAATATTTTTCATCGTTTATACAATTAGTTTTAGTGAACAGCTCTTTTGCTCTATATTCTAAGTCCAACTTGGCTTCGACAGAATTTGCATCCAGCAGAATTCATTAGTCGTAGGACTTTTGCGTCTCAGAATAAATCACGGTGCGCCAAAAGGTGGTTTAAATATAAAAATGAATTGACACTTAAAAATTCTTTTTGATTAGGATTCTTAGATGAATAACAAACATTTCTCAATAATTTTTAAAATCAGTTAACGTGCCCGATTTAAATAAAATTGAGTTTTTATATAAAAACAGTGTTTTATGGGGAATCAGAATTTATTGAATCTAATAAATACTGTAATAAATGATAAAATAATTACTTATTTTCAATTTTACATATAAATAATTATATTGCTGTAGTGTTTGTGTCCAATTTTAAAAAATTAAATTATAATGTTAAAAGAACGATTTTAAGAGTGACAAAATTTATTTAAGAGAGTCGAATGGTCTCTGAAATTTTTTGGCAAGAAGAGACCTTTAATTATCGCTCTATAAAAACGGCACTAAACGTGAAAATGATAAACATTGATTTTAAAATACTTTCTTCTCGAAAGACGGACACTTTTTACAAAAGCAGCTAGAGATCCTTATCTTATATAAATTTCCTAAATCTTAAAGATTATACGAATCCATACAAAAACACGATTGCAAAACGAAAAGTAATATAATGACAGGTACATTACCTCCCGCCGCCGTCAGATGGCAGCAGCATGCAGGGCGCACAAAGTCGCAGCTGTTATTAGATTACTTTTCTACTTTTTGTTTTGCAACCATTGGATTCGTACAGTCTTTTGGATTTAGGAAATTTATAAGATGAGGATTTTGGCTGATTTTGTTAAAAGTGTTCGTGTTTCGAGAAAAAAGTATTTTAAAATCAATACTATTTCACGTTCAGAGCGATAATTAAAGCTCTCTTCTTGCCAAAGAATTTCAGATACCGTTCGACACTCTTAATGCATAAATATAAAAATAAAACAAGAAAATAACTTCATTGTCAATAAATTTATATGAACCCAAATCTAAAACATCTATTATCTATACACATTTAAGTATACATTAAATAAACTCTGGTTCCTCATAAAACACTATTTTTAAATATTTAAAACTCAATTTGTTTTAAATTGGGCACGTAAGCTGATTTTAAAACCTATTGAGAAAAGTTTTTTATTCATCTTAGAATCATAATCAAAAAGAATTTTTAAGTTCATTTTTATTTAAACCTCCTTCTGGCGCATCGTGAAATATTCTAGAGACTTTCCTTTAAACTAAAATTTGATTGGTCAGAAATTTCAAGTTCGATAATAAATTATGTTAAGCGAATTTTAATTTAATAGAATTCCCTATTCAATCGAATTTTATGTGATACAAATTTTCAAAGGACAGAAACTAATTCATCTAATTTTAATTTGTCCGATTTTTATTTCTATGAATTTTTAATTTATAGAATTTTTAAGACACCGAATTTTCATTTGACCGAAATTTTAAATAGTCGAAAAAACAATCGACAGAAAGATTTTGGCACAATTTTTGAAATTGACTAATTAGAAATTATCAAAAAAAAAAAATTGTAATTGCGATTAATTTTAAAAATTGGACCGAAATCTTTTTGTCGATTGTTTGTTTGGCCAATTAAAATTTAGGAAAAATTAAAATTCGGCGTTTTAGAAATTCTATCAATTAAAAAATTGGACAAAATAAAATCATGCACAAAATCTTATGGGGTTATTAAGCTCTTATTATTAGACAATTAACATATTCAAAGTGTAGTCAATAGATGGCGTTCAAAAGGACTCTGTGAATATATTTCTGTCGTTTTGCGGCTTTTTTTGTGGTTTAATAAAATTTCAAGGTTTCCCTAAATATTTTATAAAATTATTTTTTTTGGAAGTACAAAAATAATTTTGTTTAAATAAATAAAAATTATTAGTTCCTAATAAAAAAATATATATCTTAAAAAATTTAACTAATAAAAATATTTTAAATAATTTTTTTAAATTTTGGTATATAAAAATTTAAACTTTTGAATTATTCTCAAATTACGTTTTAATTTATAAAAAAAAATTATGTTAAAGTAGAGCATAAATTTAGCATAAAATATAATAAAAAATTTAATAGAAATTATCTATATTCAATGTTTTAATTTTGAAGAATGAAATTTTTTTTTAAATAAATTTCGTTTCGGAAAAATTTTATTCAGGTAAATAAAATTATTTTACAAAAATTATTTTTCCAAACTAAAATGTTGAATAATTTCATTAAAATTTTTTATTATGTATTCTTATTATTTATTATGTTTTTTTTTGTTTTATGCCTCAAAATAAAATTCACTAAGTGCTTTTGAACGCCATCTATTGATCAACGTGTGTAATATACATATATTATGGTAACACACATAACCTCAAAACTGTCAAGAATATCGTAACTTATCTAACTGAATATTTATATTTGTAAATAAATATTAAATATTATTTTAAATTAAAATAAATAAATAACTACTCACTCGCAATTTTCACCAGTGGATCCAGCCGGTATATTTTTGTCAATCCAATTCGTCGGAGCTGTGTCACGTACTTTGAATTTCTAATTACATTCCTTTGATACGTGACGAAAGATCGCAAATTTTTTTCGCTTCGGATTCATATAATCTGTAATAAATAAATAAATGTTACTATTATCACTTTCCGCTTCGCTTGAATTCATTTCAATTATAATTTAAACTGTCTATAATATAAACTATTTAATAACATATCGAACACGTGTAAAACTGAGACGCCAACAATGCGACCGTCACAAAATGCAACTGCGCTTGCGCCGTAATAAACTTGTGATTGGTATAGTAAAAAACCGCGCTTATTTAAACTTCATAAATATAATAAATATTATAAGAATAGTAAAAAAAAATTGTAACTATCAAATTTATTGTTTTTATAATTACTTGTAAGGCTTTCTAATAAAAAATAAATATATTGAACTATTTCTATGATAAATAATTAATTGAAAAGTATCAAATTGATTAAATTTTTTATATCAATTTGTTATTTTTAGTATGAATTCGATACTTTAAATTAAGTTAATTATTTAATTAATATTTTCTAGAAATAATCAATTTTAAACCGTTGCATGTCACTGACGCTTATATCGTAAAAATTAAAAGTAATTAAATAAAAAAATAGATAAAATAAACTCCTTAAATATTCCTGAAATTGGTTACTCGGGAGTTTGCGGGGTCATTGATTATAAATCTGACAACAATTTTTCAAAATTCAAAATGGCGGATCCAATATGGCGGACGACAAAATTAAAAAATGACGAGTTCGCTTGAAATTTGTTATTCGCGGGTTTTTTTGGGCGCTGATTACGAATCTGACATCAGTTTTTCGAAATTCAAAATGGCGGGTCCAATATGGCGAACAATTTTTTAAAATATATCGGATTCTCTAAAAAAATGTTACTCGGGGGTTTTCGGGGTGGCGGATTATGAATCTACCAACAATTTTTCAAAATTCAAAATGTCGGAAGACAAAATTAAAACTTGATCGGATTCACTTGATACTTGTTACTTGGGGGTTTTTTTGAGGTCGCTGTTTACGAATCTGACATCAGTTTTTCGAAATTCCATATGGCTGATCCAATGTGGCGAACAATTTTTTAAAATACATCGGATTCTCTAGAAACTTGTTACTCGGGGGTTTTTGTGGTCGCTGATTACGAATCTGACATTAGTTTTTCAAAAATCAAAATGGCGGACGACAAAATTAAAAATTGATCAGATTCGCTTTGAAACCTGTTACTCGAGGGTTTATGGGATTATTTTGAATTTTAAAAAACTGGTGTCAGATTCGTAATCAGCGCGACCACGAAAACCTTAAGATACCAACTTTCATAAAAATCCATTAAAATTGTTTTCAACACACTTTTAGCCCAAACATTAAAAATCATGGCGACAGTCAAGGGGTTAAAATTAAAATATTTCATTTACAAATAAATTTTCAATAAAGAAAATAATTTTCGAAAATTTACTTCAAACTTTAGTAAACGTTAATCAGGAAATTTTTTTTGCACTTTAATTATGCGGTATTATGTGTGTGTGAAAGAGAGAGAGAGAGAGAGAGAGAAAGAGTAGATAAAAGAACGTTAAAGAACATAAATCTCTTTCGTTTTACACTTGTTACATGGAGATTGAAATCATCTATGAACAAGGGAGGGGCGTAAAAAGACAAGAGGCATTTCTCTTTTTTTGTGTTATGTATGTATGTGTTATATGTGGAGATGAACATTTCCATCTCGAAATGAAGAATGCTCTTACGTCGACAGGTGGACTAATGACGTCGAGAGAGAATGATCTAACCCCATGTGGTTTTTACGTCGGCTCGAACAAAAAAAGAATCAAGGTTGACTCGAACTGGTCGATGTGGTCACCCCCTAGTGACATTTCCCATTCTTCTCGACATGCTATTACCCCGTCAAAGCGGCCGCCCCCGCGGGACGTCATGCTTCGTTGTTGTTGTCATATATATCTCTCAAAAGGCCACTTTTCAGTTCACTTTCCTCCAATATTCCTCTCCCTCTTTTTGACTTTTCCACATGAACAATATTATAATAACACGAAGGGAATTCCCTCGAGTTTATTTTGATCTGATTTTTCTTCAAGTTCTATTTGAAAATTTTTGATTTTTTTTTTTGTTTAGAAAAGTTAGCGCTTCTGTTTAACAAAAAAAAAAAAAAACAAAACAAAATGATTAAAAATTTTACAATTATGTTTATTACAATAATTTATTAAATGACAATTTTTTATGCTTTTGACAAATTAAAATTTTTTTTTTCAACCTGCGGGTACGTAGGTTTTTTTATTTTTCTCGTTCTATCTCGAATTTAAAATTTTTTTTTATACATAATTATAGAAGAAGTAGAAAAAATTATATAAATATGTGTTTCATTTCAGGCGCGACTTCATTTCATCTATATCACTTGTCCATAAAGGAAGAAATTGTTTTTGAAGTCGACGCGTGATATGCGGGTTATTTTATTGTAGAAATTATTTTTACCAGTTAGAAATTTTATAATAGTAAATATTTTTTTACATTAACAAAATTTTTTATATAAAATTTTATTTTTATATAGAAAATTCTCTGAATGTAAATTAGTGATAATTCGTTCTCTAATTTAAATTAGTAAAAATTTCTACTATATTTAGTCATTTTTTTTTTCCATTAAAACTTTAGTAAAAACAAAATAATATACTTAATAAAATAGTAATTATTTACTAAAACTTTAATAAAGACAAAATAATACTTAATCAAATAGTAATATTTTACTAAAAATTAAGTAAAAAAAATATTATTAAATAAAATAGTAATATTGTGCTAAAAATCAGCGAAAATTTCTTCTAAAATTTGAATTAGTGAACGAATTCTATTCACAAAATTTCTATTATTAAATTTCTATTTAGATATGATTATTTTAATCATAAAATGCAAATTGCCAATCACACAATAAACAATTATATAAATTTTGGCTCGAAGATTTAGAAAAAAAAAATTATAAAGAGAATCAGTGTTTTTAGGTTTGTTAGTATTTCATCGATGATTTTAACCTCAAACCCAGTGGCCTTTTGACCTAGAAATTGACGTCATTTTGTGTTTATGTTAGCCAATTTTAACCTCAAACCCAGAGACTTCTTGATCTCTATAGAAATTCACCTAATTTTGAGGTTATGTTTACTTTACCTAATTTTGAGGTTATGTTTTCAGATTTGTTAGTATTTTGGTCCTAAACATTGGCAGGTCATTAGTTTCCAACCGCTAGGTCTGAAATTTAAACATAACCTTAAAATTAGGTTAAAGTTCAGAGTCAAAGTGGACGCTGGGTTTGAGATTATAATCGCCGAACGTAACCTCAAAATTACGTCAATTCCTTGATAAAGAAAGCAAACATATAACGTCAAAATTCAAGGTAAAATTTTGAGTTTTTATATCAAGAAGTTAAAATCAGTATAAACATAACCTTAAAATTAGATCAAAATTCAGAGCTAAAATATACGAACATAACCTCAAAACTTAAAAGATTTAGGGCCATGCCCACCTAGTATATTTATTAGGCATTCTATATATAGAGATGTACGATAATATAAGAGTTAAAGAAAGAGAGAAAGATATAATATAGATTGCTATCTGTTTCTTAGCACGCGTCCAAAAGTTATAACAATTACAAGAATTCCCAATAGGTCAAGAAAAAAAAAAAAAAGAAAACGGTATACTTATGTTTTCGCCTCTTCTAATGGCATCGTCGATCGATTCGCTTTCGATCGTAAAAAGCAATGCCATGTCAATATATGACTACAAAAACCTTAAAGAAACTGTCGCGCCCTAACAAATAAAGTCCCAAAGTATTGGACCTCTTGCTGTGGTGGTGTGGTTTCTCGCCCAGAATCGTAAACATGCACGCCGCACAATCGATTCTGAATACATATATATATATATATATATATATATATATATATATATATATATATATATATATATATATATACATATAAGAAAAAAAGGGGGCCGGGGAAGAATCCAAAGCGAATTTATTGAAAGCGATGATCTTTCCAAGATAACGACATTGAACATGAATATTATCCCTATAGTGTGTTTGAAATGATAAAATCATCTTCAATTTTTTTTTCTTATCCCTATACGCAATATGTATATTTATCGATCTTCTTCATTATTCGTTCACATTCCTTGGAGACAATTTTTTTTTCTATAAATATATATACATTTTAAGATTAACAAAAAATGTCTCTATTATCTATATATATATATATATATATATATATATATATATATATATATATATATATATATATATTCTTCTGGAGCAAAACTTTCCATTTTAAGATTAACAAAAAATGTCTCTATTATCTATATATATATATATATATATATATATATATATATATTCTTCTGGAGCAAAACTTTCCGTATACAGTGTTGTTAGAAAAATCTGCTTGAATTCTAAGGCAGTTTTTTTTAATTTAATAAATACATTTTTTTAAAAAAAATTCTAAATAATGTTTGAAAAAAGATTTAACGAAACATAACCTAAAAATTGTTGTATGATAACAAAAGCCAATTTTGTTATCGTACAACAATTTTTAGGTTATGAACCTAAAGATGAAATTTGTATAAGGGGGAAAATTCCTGAAGTGAACCGATATAAAAAAAAAAGTTTTTGGATCGGGCTAAAATTTTTCCTAAATTTAGTACTATGGGTGAGTACTTCACCCACCAAATATTATTAAGTTTTATTAAAAACTGTAGAGAGGGGAGGGGGTTGTAGTTTTCAGTCAAGCGTCAACATTGAGTTTTTCTAATAATGGTAGCTATTATATACTGAAATGAAAAAAATTTTGACATATATGTTTTCGAAAGGTTTTTTCCTGCTCTTTTGAATGGTTTTAAAAATTTTTGAAAAAATTCAAAATTTGACCCGTTTTTTTGAAAATTAAAAATATTTTTGACTGTATCTCAAAATCGGCATTTTTTTTGAATTTTTTTTTTTTTTTTTTTGAAATAAAGCTTAAAATATGTACTTTTAGTAAAAAAATTTTGGAAATGTCCTTTTTTTTGTTTTCCAGATATAAATAAATTTATTAACAAAAATTATTAAAAAATAAAATATTTCACAAAGGAATAAGTTTTTTTCAATTTTTTGTTAATAAAATGCATTATAGAGAACAGTTGAGAAAATAATGAATTATGAAAATGTCCTTGTTTCTTGTTTCGGAGATATAAACTAATAAATTAATAAAAATTTATAAAAAGTGAAATGTTTCAAAAGCAAATAAAGTTAGAGTGAATTTGAAATTATCAGCTTAAAGATGGTTAAATTTCGCGTCCAATGAGCCCTATATGAAGCATTTTGGATTAATAGATTTTAATTAATTAATTAACTAGCAGTCATTGATAATTATTTATTAACAATCTGTTAATTCAAAATACTTTACACATAGCTCATTAGATGCGGAATTTCATAAGCTTTGAAATATTAATCTCAGAGTTACCTTAAACTTATTCCTTTGTGAAATATTTCATTTTTTAATAATTTTTGTTAATAAATTTATTTATATCTGGAAAACAAAAAAAAAGGACATTTCCAAAATTTTTTTACTAAAAATACATATTTTAAGCTTTATTTCAAAAAAAAAAATTCAAAAAAATGCCGATTTTGAGATACAGTCAAAAATATTTTTAATTTTCAAAAAAACGGGTCAAATTTTGAATTTTTTAAAAAAAAATTTAAAACCATTCGAAAGAGCAGGAAAAAACATATATGTCAAAATTTTTTTCATTTCAGTATATAATAGCTACCATTATTAGAAAAACTCAATGTTGACGCTTGACTGAAAACTACAACCCCCTCCCCTCTCTACAGTTTTTAATAAAACTTAATAATATTTGGTGGGTGAAGTACTCACCCATAGTACTAAATTTAGGAAAAATTTTAGCCCGATCCAAAAACTTTTTTTTTTATATCGGTTCACTTCAGGAATTTTCCCCCTTATACAAATTTCATCTTTAGGTTAAAATTTCGTGGTTGCTGCGCTTGCGCATAATGGTTCATTCACACGTTCTTTTGCGCCTGCGCGGTTCACGAATCATAACCTAAAAATTGTTGTATGATAACAAAATTGGCTTTTGTTATCATACAACAATTTTTAGGTTATTTTCCCCCATAAGTATATGTTTTGTTTCTGAATATTGACGGTGAAAATTCTTAACAATTTAAGAAATTAAAAAAAAATTAAAGGCATTAAATAGACCCTAAGAAAAAAAATTTAATTACAATTCAAAATATCATTCAATTAAGAATTTCCTGGTAACCATTTCGGATATATATATACGCAATATAGTAACGACCTAGCTTTTGCCAAACAGGCGACGAAAAAAGAGCAACAAGACAAAAAGGCGTCTACCCGAGGCGCGGGAAGATTAAAAAAAAAAAAAATAAAAGAACAGAAAAAAAACCAAAAAGAGATGGCCAACTCTAAAAGCCAATCAAAGAATGACAGTCCAAAGACCGCCTTGTAACCTTCAAAAAGGGCTGCCCGAGGGCTGCCGCGGGATTGGACACTCGGCTACTCCATATTGATGAGTTATATGGGCTCATCTCCAAAACTTTTTCTCTCTCTCTCTCTCTCTCTCTCTCTTTCTCTCAGGACTTTGGGACGACCGCAACTTTCGAAACAATTGCGGCGCCTATCTGTATATTAAGTGTCAGGGTGACGCGAGTGATCATCGACAAGATTTCAATAATCACTGAGTCACTCTGGTTGAAGTATAAGGAAAAAAAAAGAAAAAGGTACTTTGCCCTTTCAAGGCCCTCCGACACGCCCTCCTACTGATAATTGAATTGGATTTCTTCGGAGACATAACGACAGAGTACATTATAAGAGAGTATGATGCTCTCTTCGCACCATTTGCATTACAAAGGCGCGATCAGCGACATAAGATTCGTTTACAGACAAGAAACATATACTAACGCAACGTGGGAAGTTGCTGTTTCACTTTATCAATGAGAACTTGGGGATCATCGATTTTTCATGTACATATTCGTTTTTTTTTTATTTTTGTATATTGTATATTCATTAACTTCACTGTTTTTCTGAGGGTATCAATAATGGTGTGCAAAATTTTGATGCCCATATAATTGATATCAAATTGATACCAGTTATGCACCGAAAGAAAAATATTCTTGTATTCAGAGGAAAATTCCTCTTACAGAATCCTCTTGAATTTTATTCTTAAAACAAGAGTATTACTCTTTAAATGAGAATAATATCCTCTAATTTCAAGAGGATCGGAACAAAAGGACAAATCTAGAGCATTTCTCTTATATTCAGAATAATGTTTTTAGAATAAAAATATTACTCTTAGAATTTAGAATAATCTTCTATGTTTAAGAATATTCCTCTAAATTCTAAGAGGATTTCCCATAAAATGTCGCTCATGCGCAAAGATGATTTCGTCATATCATTTACGTCGCGTCATAAATCGCATATCATGCGTGAAAAAGTTTTAATTTCTGTGTGAAAAAAAAGGGGAATAAACCAAAATTGATAATAATCTTTTAAATATCTTGATAGAGTTGCAACTTACACAATACGTGCGCCTATTTTTGAAGGTAAAAGAAAATTTTAAAAGTAATTTTTAAGAAAATTTAAATAATTTTGAAGTTATGCTACTTAAAAATTTATTTTATTGCGATTTTTATTTATATAAATTTTCAAATTTAATGAATTATATGTTTTGCGCATAAAAATATTATTAAAAATAGATTTAGTTGATTTATTTAAAAAAATTAAAATCAATTTCAATTTATTTATATACTCAAATAGATGTAAATCATGGAATAACAAATTTTATTCCTTTTAATTTTATAAATTATATCTATGACACACAAATTAGATGATTGCATTTTTATTATTTCAGAATTCTTTTTAAAATTATATTTTCCTCTTAAAATAAGAGTATCCTCTTAAATAAAGAGGAATAATTTTACATAGAGGACAATCCTCTTAAACCTAGAGGACATCCTTTTGCAGCATATACTAGAGGAAAATATGCATTGAAATAAGAGGAATCCTCTTGAAACAAGAGGATTTTTTTTTCGATGTGTGGATCATTTTGAAAAATGATGTATAAAACGGTCTCATTTTTTGATACTCACAAAAGGTATCAATGTATATATGTTTAACATGGCCGACGGGTACTTACTCGTAATTTGATGAATTATTTAGACGATAACAGTGCACTTTTGGCTTTTCACATACAATGTTTATTGAAAATCACGTAGGAAATAAAAACAAATAATTTGTATAAAATAATTTAAAAGCGTAAATAAAACATTATAAGTAGTTAAAGCACGTTTCACTATCACTATCATTTAAAAAGGAAAAAATGCCATTTTGTAAGAAATTTACTAAACATAACAATTACGTTGAAAAAACGTAAACGTCAAAGAATGACAACATAGCTGCGTGGCTAGAGTACACAGCTCGCGTTCTAAGGGTCCTGGGTTCGATTCCCCATGCGTGAAAAATTTTTCAAAATTATTCTCAAGTGTTTTATAAACTATATATGCAATAATTAAAGTAGAGTATAAGTTAGGAGTAAAAAATTATAAAAAAAACTATAACATAACCTCAAAACTGAACAATGGTTTTTAATACAAAAACAAAACTGAAATAAAAATTATTTTCAAACAATTTAAAAAGATCTAGTTATACACTTTTTGGAAAAAAATTATGATGAGTTAAAATCTTTTTATTAAATAATAAATTTATTTTTAATTTTTTTGGCTTTTTTTCTACCATAAAAGTCAAAAATCACAATTTTTATCCAATTTTTATAAACAATAGCTTCTTTAACTCAGCGAAACATTCTCTACAGTCTTAAAATTTTTAATTATTAAAAATATTGTTAAAAAATTTTTAATTTATAATTTTTTAACAAAATATTTTTTACAATTAAAAAAAGTTTACAATTGTAGAGATTCTTCCACTTAAGTAAAATAAGCCATTATTTATAAAAATTGGATAAAAATTGTGTTCTTTGTCTGTTCTAAAAGAAAAAAGTCAAAAATTGAAAAAAAATGATTACTTAACAAAAGATTTTAAGTTAACATAATTTTTTCCAAAAAGTGTATTTCATAGAAAAAAACTAGGTTGCTAAGGTAACGGTTGCTAAGGTAACAGTTGATATGGAAACGGTTGCTACGGTAACGGTTGTTATGGTAACGCTTGATATGGTAACGCTTGCTATGGTAAGGCTTGTTATGGTGTCGCTGTTTATGGTAACGTTTGTTTAGGTAACAGTTTCTAAGGTAACGGTTGCTATGGTAACACTTGTTACGGTAACAGTTGATATTGAAACGGTTGCTAAGCTATGGTAACCATTTCGAGTGTACGGCGGTCGGATGGACGGGCATATGTTATATATGAAACATTAAATGATCAGAAAGGAAATAAAATTTAAAAATATCAAATTGATACCAAAAATATCAAATTAATATAAAAATTTGTATCAGTTTGAAATTTTCACTATATCAATTTGATATTTTTTTAAAATTAGTGTGTCAGTTTAATGTGTATATCTAAATACCAAAAATAAAATGAACTTTGAACGACATTTCGAGTCTTTGTTTTAGTAATCGCAAGCACATGTCACAAGTTCTTTGCGATTAATATGCGCGATGATTCTATATTATTTAAAACATATATAAGGAAAAACAAAATCGTATAAAAAATTTTCTGTCAGCAATTATAAATTTTTGAAAAAAAAACATATCGTCGCTTTTGCATCGTGTTAAATATATTTATTGCAATATCGCAAAATTAAATATATTTATGAGAAAATGATGACAACTCAAAGTGACGAGTACGTGTCCCCATTTTTTTTTTTTTTTTTTCTAAAGATTTTTACATTTCAATATATGAAATCTGAATATATGTATATACTATATCGAATGAATTACGTAAATCGAAGATGATACTGCCTGACTTGTCAATCAAAATGTTTCAAGATAAGATACATTTCTTTATAGCTCTTTGTATCCTTAGAATAATCATATCCATATTTTATGTATACTTAATCGATCACTTTTGCTACTGTTTAAGTGGACCCTGAATAATTCACAAAAATAATATAATTTTTCTATCGGATAACTTCACTTGATTTAAAAAATAGTGTATTAAGAATTAATTATTTAATTAAAACAATTAAGGGAATATTAAAATCGTTTTACATTTATGTTTGAAATGTTAATAGAAGAATAATAATATTTGTACCCAAAAAAAAAAAAATTTAATAGAAAATTTTTTTATGTTAATCTAATTGATTAATATATAGATTTAAAAAAAATGAAATAAGTGTCAATTATTGAACGTTGTTAATACAATAAAAAATGCGTATCTTTGTAAATAGCAATATAATGATATACAAGCCGTTGTTTTCGAATGATCAGTGATCTCAAAAAGAAAAAATATCGCCAGAGTTCATCGTTTAAGGTTATCAAAGAAGACAAAACTAACGGCATGTCATTTGTGTATTGCCATCGCGTCAACCGCGTGTCACATTTATCGTTTATGACTGGCCAATTAGTATTATCTTCATCTTTAAGAAAAGTATTGTACATTTAAATGTTTATTACTTATTTTGTATTTCGCGAACTTTTAATGATATACATGGAAAATGTAATTTACTTTTTCTTTTTTTGTACAAATTTATTTACTATTTGAAATATTTTATAAGCGTTAGAATAATTTTCATTCAGAACAAAATGAAATGTGGTGCTATTTTTTTTAACTTTATTTCACTTCATGTCACTTGATATATTTATTACATTTTTATTGCAATTAATATTTAGTTTACTTTAACTTTAGTTGATATTTAATTCACTTTAATTTTGTTTTCAATTCACTTATATTCATGTCACTACACATTTCACTTCATTTTTACTTCATTTTCACTGCACCTGTTATTCATTTCAATACACTTTCATTTCATTTTCAATTAATTTGATATTCATTTCACTTCAAGTTCACTTCGTTTTCAATTCACTTTATATTCACTTCAGTTCACTCTCACTTTATTTTTAATTCACTTTACTTCAGTTTCATTTTGTTTTCAATTTACTTATATTCATTTCACTACACATTCACTGAACCTGTTATTTATTTCAATACACTTTCATTTCATTTTCAATTAATTTGATATTCTTTTCACTTCAATTTCACTTCGTTTTCAATTCACTTCATATTCACTTCAGTTCACTCTCACATTATTTTTAATTCACTTCACTTCAGTTTCATTTTGTTTTCAATTTACTTATATTTATTTCATTACACTTTTACTTCATTTTCACTTCACTTTCACTGAACCTGTTTTTCATTCCAATACACTTTTATTTAATTTTCAATTCATTTCACATTGAGTTAAAAATAAAAATATAAGTTTTAATTCACTTGATATTCATTTCACTTCACTTTCACTTCATCATTTTACAATTAGCTTAAATATATAATGTAAATTTTTTTCTAAATAAACTCACTTTCACTACACTTTCACTTCATTTTCAAATTATTTAATTTTTTTTTTATTTCACTTCATATTTACTTTTTATTTTTTTAATCTCATTTTCATTTGATCTTCATCACTTTAATTTCACTTCACTTCCTTTTTGTTTTTAATTCACTTGATATTAACTTCATTTTAATTTAAAAACTTAAAAAAGTCTCATTTTCCTTTAATAAAAAATGAAATTCCTTTTTTACAAAATGTAAGGTGAATAAGTGAAAGGGAAGTTAAAATGAAGTGAAGTGAAAGTGATGTTAACATCATGTGAGTATTAAATAAAAACAAATTGAATTGAATGTATAGTGAATATAATGTGAAATTAAACTGAATGTGATTTGAAAATGAAATTTTGTTAATATCAATAAGTTTAAATGAAATGAATTGAATGTCCAGTGAATATGATGTGAAAAGTTTTTTTTCCAATCACTTGCTATTTACTTTATTTTAACATAAAATTCTGATTCTCCTTTAATAGAAAATGCAGCACCTTTCTTTTAAAAATGAAAGGTAAAGTGATTTGAAAATGAAGTGACATTAATATCAAGTGGAAATGAACTTAATTGAAAGTATAGTCAATATGATGAAAAATTAAAATGAAACTGAAGTGAAAGTGATTTAAAAATAAAGTGAGGCGATTGTGAAGTTAATATCAAATGAAAAGGAAGTGTAGTGAATGTGATGTAAAGTTAAAATGAAATTTATTTGAAAATAAAGTGAGATGAAAGTTATGTTAATATTAAGTGAATATCAATTGTAAATAAATTGAATTGAAACTGTAGTTAATATGATGTAAAGTGACGTGAAACTGACGTTAATATCAATCGAAGTGAGGTCATAGTGAAGTGAATATGATGTGAAGTTAAAATGAAAGTGATTTGAAAATGAAGTGCAAATAAAGTGAAAGTGATGTTAATTTCACGTGGAAATGAACTGAATTGAAAGTGTAGTGAATATATGAAATTAAAATGAAAGTGATTTGAAAATGGAGTGAGATGAAAGTGCTGTTAATATCAACCGAATTGAAACTGAGCTGATAGTGAAGTGTAGTCTCACAAGTAAAAAATGAACTAAAGTGAAAATAAACAAAGTAAAATTGATGTAAAAGTAAAATTAAAATATAGCACCTCTTATTAAAGAACATAAAAAATTTCCCATAAACATTTTTCAATCATTTAAACCAAAATTCTTTTTTCACCCACATATTTTGAAAAGTACATATACCACTTTCAAGTATTTTTTGCGGATACAAATCCACATCCACAATCTTATAAAAGTGAAGAAAAAAAAAATATTAAAGGTAAACTATTTTTGTCATTTCACTATCACGATTCCAGAGAGTCTCAAAAATACCCTATGTGAAGTATGAAAAAAAATTTATGTGAATGAACTAAAGATGGCGTTGCTTGTTCATATATATATATATATATATTTATACAGAACTCCTGCGTCTCAATAAACGCGAATAAGATAAAGATACTTTCCAAATTCAAAATACGAAAACTGCCTCCACAGATGTCTTGAGTGCTTGTCCAAGGTGCATACACATCTTCGTAAATTGCACCCACGCGATTCATACACCATCAGGAGATCAAAGAAGGTGCGGTAAGAGTCTCCACAGGACGCTGCGCGGACGTCGTCGTCTTTATTCCCGAAGGCGCGAAGCTTCGAACACCTTCACTGGTCCATCCCTCACCTTGCACGTTGGGCAACAACATTTTCTGAGAGTGTATATATATATACATATATATATATGTATCAGCTATATAACTATATATGATACGAAAGTATCGTATCGTACTTTGCGTCCCACGCGTCTCTGAATTAAAGCCTGCGCGGCTGGTTAGTCTTGATTTATCCCTGAACATTGGTCTTCCTTCTTCTTTTGTTTCGTCTCTCTCTCTCCCTGGTTCTCCCTTCATCTCTCTTTGGACTTGATTTCTTTTTTTTTTGTAATAATCCTATACACGGAAGATATATACTTGGGATTCTGTGGTCATCTCCTTCATATATAACAAATGTGCTGTTTTGAACCGGCACGTCATTCATCCAGGTCTTATGGGCTGTTTGATGAGGCAACATTAGTTTATATATGAAATGCCATATCGTAGAACCGGTAACAAACACTGTTGTGACTTGAACGAGGTGAAACTGAGGATCCGTCATATATATATATATGCGCGACGAGCAGCTTCTTCCACTATACAATCATCACGGTATTGTCAAGTCGAGATATTACCTTCTTTGACAAAGAATTATGGGTATCTCTCTCTCTTTCCTACCTTGTCATGCCTAAAGAATAGAATCAACGATTTTATATTTCTATCTATCTAATATGTCTATAGACAAATTTAAAATTAACTCCCCCATATAGTATGATCATTTCTGACAATATATTCTCTAACCTGTGGCTGTTTTTTTTTTATTTTCAAAATTACACGGGTACCATTGTCCAAGGACCGATTTGGTGTGGCGTTCAAATTACATCTGGACCCAGAGGGCATTAGATTCTAATAAGCGATGCGGTTCGAAAAGCATTTTCGATGATCGTATATATTAGAGACGCGACGCTTTATACAAAAGATGATTCTCTTCTTAATTATAGGTTTAACATGTTTTTTTGATAAATAGTTGTAGAAACTTTTTACCTATACGTTAAATATGTGAATCAAAACTTATATTTATTACTGTTTGTTATACTTTATAATAATATTTTGATTTTTTTTTCTGTTTCAGGTGAGTGTTAAATATTTATATGTCAATTTATATGTAAGTACAGATTTCATATATTGAGTGTAGGCAAGGTATAAAGCACCCAGAATCGAAATCGAAAATAGAGGACAGAGTACTGAGCTAATTACGCAGGCACACAAAAAAGTAAAATGTGGTTTGGCCGAGATACTACACTAGTCTATTTTCATGTATTTTTTCACGCTGAATCCGAATTTGAAGTCAGAATTATTAGATTGGCTTTTATTTTTGAGATAAATTCAAAAAACTGCTCAGAAAGTAAAATAAAATCAAAAAGTTAAAAACTCAAAATACTCAAAATCAGTTTTTTGGAATTATCTTCAAAATTTGAGCCAATCTGTCAATTCTGACTTCGAATTCGGATTCAGCGTGAAAAAATACATGAAAATAGACTAGTCTAGTGTCTCGGCAAAACAACTTTTTATTTTTTGTGTGCCTGTGTTATTGGACAATGGGAAAAATAGTTGCTCGTTTGACTTCAGTAGTTTTGCATGGTCAAGTTGCGCGCGCACCGGCGGGATATTTAACTTTTATATATTATCATATAGTGTATTAACATATTAAAATAAAAAAATTTTATTATCTCACAGTTAAAATATGAAAAACAATTTATACGTAGAATTACTTTTTAAATATAAAAAAAGATTTCTTTTTATTTTAAAGATATATATATACCGTCAACCGGAGCTATTCTAGTACAACCTAGTACAACAATATTAATAAATATTAGACGAAAATTCATTATCAAATATGTAAAAAAAACTCCTGTTCTTCGATTTTATATACAAATGATTTATTTTTGGGACGTATGATTATGTTCTCAAAATCATTAGTTAGAATTTTCATTTTACGGAATTTCATTTGTCATAATTATTTTTGAGCCGAATTTTTATTTGTTCTATAATTATAGCATTTTACAGAATTTTCATCAAAACGATTTTCTATATTATAGAATATTTATATAACCAAAAATTCACTTTACAGAATTTTTATTTTTTCGAATTTTTCTTTGTCAAAATTTTCATTTAACATAATAGGCATTTTAAAGAATTTTTATTGGGTAGAATTTCATTGAATAGAATTTTTTTCAGATAAATTTTCATTTGTTCGAATTTTTGTTTGATATAATTTCCATATAACCGATTTTTCATACTACTGAATTTTTACTTAACCGAAAAGTTATTTAACAGAATTTCTAATTGATAGAATTTTCATTTGTCCGAAATTGCAAATGGCCGAACAAACAATCGAATTCGGCGCGATTTTTAAAATCAATCAACCACAATTTTATAGATAATTTTTTGATTGGTTGATTTTAAAAATAACGCCAAAATCGATTGTTGTTTCGGCCATTTGCAATTTCGGACAAATGAAAATTCTAATAATTAGAAATTCTGTTAAATGATTTTTCGGTTAAGTAAAAATTCTATAGTATGAAAAATCAGTTATATTGAAATTGTATCAAATTAAAATTCGAAAAAATGAAAATTCATCTGAAAGAATAAAAATGAAAATTCTATGCAATGAAATTTTATCCAATAAAAATTCTTTAAAATGCCTATTATGTTAAAGGAAATTCGAGCAAATAAAATTTCTATGAAGTGAACATTAAAAAAAATTGACAAAAAACAAATAAAGAAATAAGAAACTTGTAAAAGTGACGTACCTAACCTATAACATTCGCTAAAAATTACAATTTGACATCACAATAAAAGTAATAATTTTGCTCACCAGTAATAAAATCACTTGTTATCCTCACAATTCACAGATTGTCTTTTTCGCACTGTCACTGATTATTACAAACTTTCGTAAACACAAATTGTTAATACTTTAATTTAAAACCGATCAGCAATCTAAATCTTGTATATGTTTACATAAAATGCTTCGCAATGATTCGTGCCGACACGAAATGTACCGAACGTGCAATTTACTGCTGAAGTCAGCGAGTTACTATTAAACTGTTGTAACTAGCACTACTTGAATTTAGTAGTTTTACATAGCAGTGACGTCACACGAAATGCTCCCCTTTCATCATTCGATTCACCCAGGTGATTTAAAAATACTGTCAGCCATGACACTTTACTATCCGAAGTTTCTTAGCTACTGCGCATGCGTAACTAGAAAGAGACAAACATTGGTTCTATTTTCTATCTCTTTTTATCCTACACAGACCCTTACGGCAAAATCTTTTGCTTACTTCATTTACATTATTTACAGATCTTTTTTTTTCAAAAACGGAATATTTTTGAGAATTTATCAACAAAATCAAATAATTGACTTTAAATTTTCACTCTCTAAAAAAGAAAAAGGAATTAAGTATATGTAAGAGCAGGAGAATCGAGTGTATTGACGCACACGCCCGGTAGCAATTTATTCCCATTAACTGATGTTGTCGGTGGTATTGAAACCTTGCCACCGTAATCTGCATTCATTTGAATAAATATCCGATCAGTAACTATATAATAATAAGCATATCCCAATCGCTACTGGTTTGTCATCTTAGCAATATTGTGATAAACTGTGTGTAAAAAAATTTATCTTCAAACCAGGTGGTAAATGCCTGGTCCGTAAACAACAAATTAGTATTAAATAGAGGTGTTTAACAGGAATTTTTTTTTTTTTTTTTTCTTTTGTCGAAATTTTTCGTCAACGTTAATATCATAAAATATATGCATTTCTGTTGCTATACATGAATACCACACTGGATGAACGCGGGGTCCAAACCAATTTGTGACTGACGAGGCGATTGGTAATAAGCAACAGGGACTCAAATTGCTTGAGTTTTTCTGCGGTCGTTCATTGGGTGTTGTCGTCGGTTCTTTCTTTCTCTGTTTTTTTTTATCCTCTCGCAGTACCTCCTGAGAATTGCATGTATATCATCATCTCATTCTAACGTGAAGAGAAGAAAGATCCGATCCCATTAACCGGGGCCCCCGGGTCCCCGCCTTCTCATATATATATGTGTGTGTCTCTCTGTTCATCGGAGAGGAAGCCTGATAGGCAGCTACGAGTCTCTTGTATTATAAACGCGCAGTCCTCCCGTGGACGTGTTGTAATTTTCTCGAGAGACAATAGATCCATATGTGCAAAAAATAAAAAAGACCAGAGGCCACAATATCAAAAAAAAAAATGGAACATTATTTTCAATACCTTAAAAAAAAAAATAATCACCCAAAAATTTATCCTTTTAGCTCAACAGTGATTATAGACAATAAAATCTTTTATAAATCATGATAAAACGCTAAAAATGAGATTTAGTGTGAAAAAAAGAAGAAAATGAAAAAGATTACCAATGATTCCTGGAAGCTAGGGGGTCTAATTGGTGTTGAGGACGAAGCGGGACCATAAACTGTCGCCTGCAATCAGAGGAGCGCGACTTTAGCCCGCGGCTGCTTTCTCGTAATACGAAGTCTTGAGTTTTATAAAGAAGAGAAAAGGGGGCTGTGCTACGAACATATATATATATACAACGGGCCAAGTTCCGTGTACGAATTTACATTTAAAAAATATAATGAAGCAGCGTGAAGCGACCACTATAGTCGTTCTTGGGAGATGACAGACGGTTTCGGACCCCCAACCTCTATCTTGAAAGCGCGCTTCGGCCAATATGAAACAAAGAGCGAGAGAGAAAAGAGACCCATCTTAAAAGAGCACCGGGACTTAATGACATCGGGGTCCGTGGACAGTGGTTTTCATTAGTGGTTCTTATGCAGGGCTGTTAGCGCCAATCGATCGATCTATACCACCATCAAGGAAAAAAAAAAAAACAACACAAGAAAGAAAAAAGAGACTCGGTCTCGCAAATCGATTTCTCGTCGTAAATCATTTCACCGAGGGCGTATCAGCGTGACCAACCTCCTCATATATATATATAGTTTTCGTGGAAGGAAAAACCTATACGCATTTATATATATAGCGAGATGAACAAAAGACCGTGAAACACGACGAGAATTGTCTCACAACTTTTTATTCTATCTCTTTTTTTTTTGCTTTGTCATTAATTAGTTATGAATTTGCCGATTATATATATATATGAGGCAAAATTTCTGAAGTGATACAATTTTTAAAATGAAGGTTTTCGAATTGGGATGAAATTTGCACGCAAACTTTAGTACGGCATTGAAAAAAAAATTTATTTGATTTAAATAATCGGTTATTTGACTATTATCAAATAAATATTTATTTGAAACAAATAATTTTTATTTGAATTAAATAAACTTTATTTGAATCAATAATTTCGATATTTGAAGGAAATATACTATTTAATTTACTCAATAATAATTATTTGATACAAATAAATATTTATTTGATAATAGTCAAGTAACTGATTATTTGAATCGAATATACATTTTTTTCAGTGTATGGCTATAACACTGTGTCCGACACGTGTTTTGTCCCACAAAAAAATTAAACATTTTCGGAAACTAGGACCAAAAAAAATACCCGCGTCTGGCCGTATTCGTAGTTCAAGTCGTTTGTGGTTTTTAGGGAAGAAAACAACCCCTAAATGAAAAGTGACGAGATATCTATCAAAAATTATTAATATTTTATTAAACTTGGTATATCTGAGGGTTTTCAGGGTCGCTGATTATGAATCTGATGTCAGATTTTCAAAATTTAAAATGGCGGATCTAATATGGCAGTCAAAATTTTAAAAAGTTACAGTGAAACCCACGTATATTGGACCCTGTTATTCAAGAAACCCGCTTACATCGCACCAATTTTGAGACCCTGTAAATTAAATTTTTCTCCTATATATCGGATTAGTTGTTTAAATTTAAATAAAAAAGTTTTAGCAAATTTATTATTCAGTATGTCTTACCGACTGATGGTAAAGAATTTTTTTTGGAAAATGCTAATATAAAAAATTACCGACATAGAAATCTACCTTACCGATTGGTAAGAAAACAGGTTTTTTTGGAAAATGCTAATATAAAAAATTACCGACACAGAAATCTACCTTACCGATTGATGGTAAAGAAATTTTTTTTGAAAAATTAAAGTATAAGAAATACCGACACAGAAATCTACCTTACATACTGATGGTAAAACAGTTTCGAAAAGGTTGATAAAATTAAAAAACATACTTTACCATCAGTTGGTAAGGTAGAATTCTGTGTCGGTAATTTTTATATTTTCATTTTTCAAAAAAAAATTACCATCAGCCCTCCACAGCACGGAAAATTTCCTAAAGATTTATTTGAAATATTCGAAATATTTAATTGCAAAGTTTAGTGAAAATTGTGTATAGATTTAAATGTCCGACCTAAATAAATGTATTGTGCGAAACTTTCCTGAACATTTATTTAATCGGGACATTTAAATCTTTACACAATTTTCACTAAACTTTTCAATTAAATATTTCGAACATTTTAAATAAATCTTTAGGAAAATTTCGGTGCTGTGGGGGTCGGTAAGGTAAATTTCTAGATCGGTAATTGTTTGTATTTTTATTTTTCCAAAATTTTTACTTATATTCAACGGAATCGCATAATTAGCATTCGATGTACGTGGGTTTGACTGTATTAATTTTTTATAAAACTTGGTATCTAGGGGTTTTTGGGTCACAAATATTAACATGGCAGATAGCTATTATTTTTCAGTTTTTTCAAAGGAACTTTTTTTTATTTAATTTTTTTTCTTAATATTAATAATACTATATATATTATTTACTTACAATTAACTGCAGAGGTTGAAACGGTTGAGACTGTCAAAATTAGGCCTTAGAAGAATTATTTTAAAAATTTCCACACCGCCGTTTTTTAACTTAATTCGTTTTCACTTTATCTCACTTTATTGTATCGATTCTCACTGTAATTAATAATAATATTACATTAGTAGAATTTAATTTCACAAAAGACGAAAAATAAATAACACGTGCAAATAGACAGTACAACCATTGAGTAAAATTGTTATAGAGAGCGAGAGAGAGAGGCACGCGCAGCTTGTTAATAAAGTTCACTCCTCAACCGCTGGCGCTAGTGTCTAATAGGAAAGTTCCCTTTTTGGCGCGAACTATTTAAACTTTATTGCATCAACTTCTAAAATAATTTATAGTTTTTTTTTGTTTACTGAATTTTGTCGCATTTAAGATTGTATTCTAATTAAATTATAATTAATAACAATTATAGTATAATTATTCGATTAAAATAAAAAAAAAAAAACATAACTTCATTAATAATTTTACAAAATTATTTATAAACAGAGAAGAATTATAATTCCTCGTTTGTAAACGAATTTTGTAAAATTATCCGTGAACTTATATATATGTATATATATACAATATTTACAGCGTGACCAATTATCGAATAATAATTACATGGGACACTCTGTCACGCTGTATAAAGAATCGCGCAGGTGTTTTTATAAAATAAACTCATTAAACTGAAAAACATTAAGAAAACTAATTTACAGGAAGTTGAGGACTTAATCATCATCTCTCAGTGATCAGTTTTCAAACCAGAAAATATGACATCATTTAAGTTGTGTACAACATTAGTTGCTGGCGTACACAAAAGTCAAAATTGTAAATGTTTTAAAAGAGCCTTGGTTATTTTTCTTCGCCTCCTATATATATATATATTTTTTCTTTCTTTCTCTCTTTTATCTCCGTCTCTTGGAACAGCTCCAATACCAAAAAATCTACCCGTCCATCCATCTCACCGGGCAAAGAGGCGTGCTCCCTAATTATTATAATTATTTCTGACCGCGGCCGTGCAGACCGTAATTAACACAGCCTCGCCAGGACATCTTGACAGATCCGAATTCTCCGTAATGATAAAAAATAGCTGACCATAGCGAAGAGAACGAGACCGATGGCACGCTCAATTACAAAAGAAACCTAAAGTCCATCGACATATATATATATATATATATATATACACGGGGCGTTATATCCATTAGGGTGAAGTTGTAATTCGCGACCAAGGGGTTCATTCCGCTTGATGAAAATTGACCGAAAGTTATATAGATATATACAGAGAAAATTCCCGTTATATTGCCGTTATTCCAAATCACTGTTTCGCCATATAACCACAGAAGTAACTAGATCCAATTTGTATACATATATATACTCTTTTTTTTTCTTGAATCTGCCGCCTTGATTATTATATTGATTTGCATTTTTGAATTCATCATTTTCAAATTGGATCGATTTGAAAATAAGTTGCCGCGCACGCACAAACAAGGCGTCCAATTTCAATTTGAAATTGCCCCTGATCATCAGAAGAACATCGCGAGTAATTGCCTCTGCTTCTTATTTATAAAGCCCAGGACTCAAATAACGAAACGGAAGCCATTAAGGAATTTATTCCAAATGATCATTCATTTAATTTCTTTTCAATTGAAGCAGACACAGAGAAAAAAAAACAATTTCTGAAAATATAAGAAAAAATATATACATATATATATAGGAAGTGATCGAAAATGATACCTTCCCAAAAAAATAACGCACTTAAAAATAAGACTAATATAACAGACGTCGATCGATATAATTAAATCACCGAGAGTTATTCCCGTCACGCGTCCACGCAATTATAATTAAGGATTTATTAGTAGCTATATGGTATCCGCCTCTTCCCCCCTTTTTTTGGTCTCAAGAACCACAGAAACGCCTCTTTTTTTGGATGCCCTCTATAACAACTATAACAGGGTGGTAAGACTTCTTAAGGACCAAGAGAGCATCTTTTCTTTCATCTACCCCCCTGTCCCCTCACCCCCTATGCGTTTCTATATTACCTCTGGCATCCCTCTGTCTTCATCTCCCAAGAAATCCCTCTCTCGCCCTCAACCTTGCTCGAGGGAGAACAAATTAAAAACTGTCCCAGTGGCCGTAAATAAAACGCGGCCGGCATTCCGCCCATCTCAATATGGGTACGATTTTTTTCTTTCTAAAAAACAAAAAGAAGCCTCTAGACACGCACCTTAAGTGTTCTCTATACCGGGTGTGTCACGACCCACAAAAAATTTTTTTTTTTTTTATAATTTTTATGCTTTTTGTTTTTTTTTGTAGTATTCTTTTAGTATCCTCTCTATACTCACCATTTCAAAACTGTTTAGTAAAGACAAGAAACGTTTTCTGAATAACTCTATATATGGATCTTGAGAAGGGTTTATTATATTCTTATAATTAAAAAAAAAAAATTATTTTCTTGAGAGAAAGTATTATATTAAGCTATATATACAATTCAAAACGAAAAGTTTATATAAATTATATTATTTACAGTAGTAATAAATAACCTAATAATGAGTTTTGAATTTGGCGCGAAAAAAAGTAAAAGGTTGTGACATTCTATACCCAGGTGGCGCTTAGTGTATGTTCCAAAACTTTCAAGTTTCACGTCTATTTGCATAATTGTCTAATGCTTCTTGAAAGGTACAGTTATTCTGTTTTGCTACTTACTAAAGATTATTATTATTATTATTATTATTATTATTATTATTATTATAATCAGAATTAATAGAAAAATAATAATTAATATAATTAAATTACTTCGGAACTATTTGGTAAAATTTTAAATAACATTGTCAATGAAAATATGTTTAGAAATTCTTGTATTTGCATTACCGCAGGATTAAATAAAACATCAAAATAATAATTGTATGATGACTGATAGAAAGAGTTGCGCATAAAATATGCGCAAAAGTTACCTATGGAAATTTACTGACACGTTACACCTAACATCGGTCTGAGAAACTTCTGCATTTGACATTTTGTATTTTTGATTTGACAATCATACTTTGAAGGTTAATAATAATAATAATAATAATAATAATAATAATAATAATAATAATAATAATAATTTTAGTGGTAATAAATATAATAATATAGTAACAGTAATGATAACAATAGTAATTGTAATGATAAAAATAATAATAATTATTATTTAACATTATTGTTTTTACTATTATAATTATAATTATAGCAATAATGCCGACAATAATATTAGTGGTAATAAATATAATAATAATAATTATAATAATAATAGTTGTTATTATTATTATAGTAACATAATACGATAATATAATCTTTTTTTTATAAATAAGTTACAAAAAAAAAATTAAATACCTGTTTAAAAATAATGCTATCCTGAAAAAATTACACTTAAACATAAAAACAATGAAAATAAATTATTTTCTTATAAATGAAGAACGCGTTTATGATGACATTTATAATCTTCAAGTAACGTCATTTCAAGTTAACTTTAGAACAATTAATAAAACATCAGTCATTTTGCAAAATTATAATAGACAATAATATGACGAATCTTGATTGACGATAAACAAGTGAAGAATTATAAAAAAAATAATAATCATAAACCATCTTCTTCATTATCATAATTACTTATCGGAAGAATTAAACTCAAATGTTACTGTAAATTAATTAAAAACCTTCAGTTTTATAACAACAAAAAAAAAAGGAAAATTTCTTAACTTTAAGTAATGCTACAGTAATAATATTGTTTTTTTATCCTAAACTTGTATATATATAATCTTTACACTGAGAAAACAAAATAGTTGAGGCAACTAATAAAGTGGTTACGAATACCATTTTGCTTAGTAAACTTCTGCTAATTCGAAAGTCAATAATATCCATTTATAATAGTAAAAAGTTAAATAGTTGTCGTTACCATTTTATTAGTAAGGGGAACTTTTGCAAGTACCAACAACTAATAAATATTGTAAGAGATAACATTAATACTTACAACCGCAATTATTTATTTAATAATATTCACGTTCAAAAAAATATGTTTACTCTAACTTTCTTGTTATACCAAAAGATATAAATCTTATATTAAACATATTCTTTGTATGATGCGTATAATAATAAATAAATTTTATAGGTTAGGTTTATTAGTTGAATTGTTACTTACATTCAAAACGATCTACAAATTTTTCGAACCCCTATGAGATTAATAACTTCTGCAAATCCATGGCACCTTATTAACACTCTGTAAAATAATTTATAATTTATATAGAAATTATGTAATTATATAAAATGTATAAGAACATAAATACAAATGACCACGTTCTCTCACGACATTGCTTGATGAGCATGAGCCAGAGTTGCCAATGACCCTATCTAAACGCTCCTGCGCTTGCTCTACGACAACTCTCTTATAGGTCGAAAAAAGCGGGCTTATATAAAATGCTTAATAATAAGAAAACGTTAATAAAGCAATATAAAACTATTTTCACTAAATTGAATTTATTTTTTTTGGTAATTATATTGTTTCTTAATAAAAAAAATATTAATTTACTTAATGTACTTAAGTATGTAAAAATAATAATAATTATTATTATAATATTAATAATTTTATTATATTTATATCATTATTGTTATTATTTTGTTATAAAATATATAATCTATTATTATTATTATTATCAATTTAATATTTCTTAACTAAATATATAATATATTATTTATTTTTGTTATTATCATTAAATTGTTATTTATTTATTATCTATGATATATACATATATATTTTTTTAAAACTTTAGCGAAATTTTTTTGTACTTTTTTATGAGGAAAATTTGAATTGGGAAAAAAGTACAAAAATAATTCGATCCATTTTTTCGAAATGTATAGATATAATACATTCATAGATATTTAATAATAATTTATTGAAAATAATGATAATAATAATAATAGATTATGAATATTTTATTTAAAAATTAATTACAATAATGATATAAATATAATCAAATTATTATTATTATTATTATTATTATTATATACTTAAGTACATTAAGTAAATTAATATTTTTTTTTATTAGAAAGGAATATAATTAACAGAAAAAATAAATTCAATATTGAAAATAGTTTTATATTGCTTTATTAAAGTTTTCTTATTATTAAGCATTTTATATTAGCGCGCTTTTTCGACCTATAAGAGAGTTGTCGTAACGCAAGCGCAGTAGCGTTTATATAGGGTCATTGGCAACTCTGGCATGAGCGTGCTTTACAGTGTTGCCAACCGAAAATTTGTTCAATTAAACAAAATTGTTTTAGAATTATTTTAACGTATCAACAATTTTTTAATATTAATTTATTTTATTATTAATTTTTTTTCTAATAAAAAAAGTTCTTTTAAAGAAAAAAATTTTTTTTTTAATTAAATAAAATTTTTTTGGTCTGTCATATATATTTTTAATAAGTTAGAAAAAAATTTCGAACACCCGTTATATGCGAAACCCTAATGTTGTATTTTAGTTTATAATAGAAGGATGAGATACTGGATCCTGGCGCCGCGCTTTTCAAAATAATGACACGGGCCAGGCCACAGTCCCATCAGGGGAACTTTTAATTACCAACTGATAACCTGACTCTATTCGAAAAATATTGTCTTTCAACTCTTTTATTTTCATATACCCAATATATATTAAAGGTGTATATATATATAAAGGATCCATGTTAGCACTAATTTCAATTTAACCTTGACCTACTCCAATAGCTATATTATACCTACTATATATATATATATATATATATATAATTTATCTTTCAAAAATTACACATATATTCCATATTTGGAAATCAAATCAGACAGCTATAACACAGTAAATGACTGCATATATCAAAATAGGAACTAAAATTGAATGAAACTTTTTATATGCATTTTCTTATTCTTTATATGGGAACAAAAAATAAAATTACAAAATTACATGTTTAGCAAAAATAAAATATCTTAAATAGATTTTTGTTAGTAGGATGAAAATTCACATTGGAAATTTAAGGCTACTGGTTAATACATAAAAATTGAAGATGGAATCTGTTTTTTTCGTGTATATATGTGTGTTGTTGTTGTTGTTGTTGTTGTTGTTGTTGTTTGTGTTTCGTCACGGTTAGTTTTCATATTAACCGTGATTCATGACTTTTAAACCGCATATATGATTTTGTAGCACATGTATATCAACTTCGGCTTTATTTCAAGTATATAACTAACTGACCTAAAGACGTCAAGTGTTCATAAATTGTAAATGTTAGCAAAAGTAGCGAAGATTAAATCAGAAATGCATCTCAATATCTAATTGTTAAGTGCTCTTAATAATAAAGTTATCATGCATAATAACAGGTATTTAGGTATATGTTTATAAGGATAACAAACACATATACTATATTTATATGTATATAACTTAAGAATATGTAAATATACATGTATAGACCAACATTTACGTAGAAGCATATATATATACAACCGGAGAAAATTAGTGTCGAAAAAAGGGAGAAACGAGCAGCAGGAAAAAGAAGCTTCAGTAAAAAAAAGAGAACCAATTTTCTTGAAAAGTTACGATCGAGGAAAATTACAAAACTTTCAATATTTTCGGGAAAAATTATAGGAGATAGCGACGTGTTGTACCTATATATATATATAGAATAAAGGTAATTGTTGGATTAAATTTTTTTTTACAAAACTTATAGGGTATTAAATTCAAAGATTATAACTTTTATGGAAAAAAATTGTGTTATCTATATATGTACAAGTAGTTAAAAATAATATAAAGAGATTGGGGATAATTTTGACACCTTTATAAATTCTAAAGATTACTTTTAGATGAAAATGATCGAAATATTTTTTAAAAAATATTTAAGATTACGTAATTGTAGGTTTTTATTAATTTTTTGTTTCATATATATTAGATAGAATATGTATCTACACTGCAAAAAGAAGTATCTTATTATAAGACACATTGGAAGCAAGTTACCAAAAATATCTTCCTATCTATCTTATATCTTAATAAACTATTGCATTTTAAGATGTTTTTGATAACTTAGAAGCAGGTTGTAAAAAAACATCTTAAAAAGGCGATCAAAACATCTTAAAATAAGATACTTCTTTTTGCAGTGTATTCTTTTCGATTTTTATAAAACCAAAGGCAAAATATTAAACTACTGATTTAACTAATAAATAACACTATATAAAAACATTTTTTGTGTGATACTCAAATAAAACGACGCATTTTTGTGTTTAATACAGCCGCATGAAAAAAATGGTATTAAAAAATATCGCGAAACTTTCGTAAACTATATAGTTTTTCACTTTTTGGACTGTCCTCTAAAGTTTGGAAATCTTTCATTAACTTTTTCCAAGATTTCACGAACGTTCATCACTCTCTTTATGATAATCAATGTCTGCGTACGCGCACAAAAAAAATAGTTTGTGGAATCTTGAAAAAAGTTAATGAAAGATTTCCAAACTTTGGACCCGTCCAAAAGTGAACAACTATAGTTTACGAAAGTTTCACGAACTATTTTTTCGCGTGTACAAGAAGAATTTTTAATTATTTAAATGCGTTAGAAAAAATTTTAATATGATATTTAAAATAGCTTACACTAGTAGATTTATTTTTCTACGTGGAAGACTTTTGACACATTCTAAGTGAAATTTCACTTATTCAGATTTAGAGAGAATTAGAAAAACTGTGCTTTATATTATTGCATAAAAAAAGGGCCAAAATTTCCCCAAGTTTTACTTTTTTTCGAGAAATCAATTTGTTAACTTAGGACATATTACACGTAAAATGCCTCAAATAAGGAGCATGCGATTTTTCCCAAAAATTAAAAAGGTCGAAAATTTAATTGATCGAATTACATTAAGTCGATATTTTATTTGAACGAAATTCTAAATGATCGATATTTAAAATGGTCAACATTTTATTTGGTCGATATTTTATTTGGTGGATATTTTATTTGGTCGATATTTTATTTGGTCGATATTTTATTTGGTCGAAATTCTAAATAATCGATATTTAAAGTTGCCGATATTTTATTTAGTCAATATTTTATTTTATCGAAATTCTAAATGATAGACATTTATGAAGGTCGACATTATTAAAAGAAACTCAAAATCTTAAAAGATCCTTAGAGAGGTATATTAGCATTTTCAAAAGTTTAATTTTATCTAATATATAGTTAAGATTATTAGTTTGAAAGTTTTATATAAATATAGTTTTTAAAGGTTAATAAACAAATAAATTGTAGGTTAAATGTATTATTTAATAAATAATACTTAGCAAAAATTGACATTAAATTAAACCAAATTATATATTAAATAAAAATTAACGATTTATTCCTTAATAATTCATTATTTATTTCAATTTATTTAATTTATAGTTTGTAACAATGTGTAATTTTTAAAATTTACATGATTAGAATTATACCTAACTAATTTTAATTTATAAAAAAAATTACCACTAATTCGATAAATTTATTTGATTTATACTTTTTAACAATGTGGAATTATCAAAATTAACAATGGTTAGAATAATAAATAACTTTATTAATTTGTTAAAAGAATTATTATTTTTTGATAACAGTTATTAATATATTAATAGTAATTTATTAATCTTTTAACCATAAAAGTTAAAATCATTTTTCTACTAACCTCCGTTCAATTTTTACATGTTTGAATTTGCAAAACGAAATACTCGTGAAGCTCGCTCGGATAGCCGAGAAGATCGTTTTATTAAAACAAAACAAACTATATTCTCGGTTGTCAAAATTAAAAAGTCCGATTTTCTCGCTCGTTTCTCGGATCGTCTTGCTCATATGAATCACTATAAATGATAGAAATTTAGAAGCATCGAATTTTATATCCATCGAAATTTAATTTAGTCGATATTTTAAAAGCTCGACACTTTTTTAGCTATTACGAGTTTCCTTTCTATGTAGTTTGTCGGTAAAGCACACTGAAATTTTGCGGGAAAGAGACGCATGAAAATCCCCTAAACTTCATATAACAGAAATGCCATTTGACAGAAATTTATATAACAGAAATTTTATTGGACAGAATATTTACATGGCAGACAATTCATATAACAGACTTTTCATTGGACAGACGTTTGATTGGACAGAATTTTTATCGAACAGAAATGTTACTTAACAGAAATTTTATCTGACAGAATTTCCATTCAACAGAACATAAGTATAGCAGAACTCTAATTGGTCATAATTTAACTTTTGCATCATACATTCTCATCCCTGCTATATTTTTAACTTGTCGGTAAAGTAGACGTAGAGGTCAGTAGTTGCTATTTCTTTCTCGCGCCAAATTTTGAATATTAAATAATAAAACTAATATTTTATTTCATTGTTATTGATAATGAATACCTAATAATTATAAATAAATAAAATATTAGTTTTATTATTTAATATTCAAACTTTGGCGCGAGAAAGAAATAGCAACTACTGACCTCTACGTCTACTTTACCGACAAGTTAAAAATATAGCAGGGATGAGAATGTATGATGCAAAAGTTAAATTATGACCAATTAGAGTTCTGCTATACTTATGTTCTGTTGAATGGAAATTCTGTCAGATAAAATTTCTGTTAAGTAACATTTCTGTTCGATAAAAATTCTGTCCAATCAAACGTCTGTCCAATGAAAAGTCTGTTATATGAATTGTCTGCCATATAAATATTCTGTCCAATGAAATTTTTGTTATATAAATTTCTGTCAAATGGCATTTCTGTTATATGAAGTTTAGGGGATTTTCATGCGTCTCCTTTTAAAATATCAACCAAATTAAATTTCGATGGATATAAAATTCAATGCTTCTAAATTTCTATCATTTAGAATATCGAACTAATAAAATTTCGACCACTTTTAATGTCGATCATTTAGAATTTCGACCAAATAAAATATCTCGACTAAATAAAATGTCGACCATTTTAAATATCGATCATTTAAAATTTCGACCAAATAAAATGTCGACTAAATAAATTGTTGACCACATTATATATTGATCATTTAGAATTTCGATCAAATAAAATATCGACTAAATAAAATGTCGACTTTCATAACTGTCATTCTTTTAGAATTTCTACACCCTAAAAAAAGTAATTTTCAATCTAGAGGATTCCTCTAAAATAAATGCATATTTTCCTCTTAATTTTGGTATCAAAATTATTATTCTTCATTTAAGAGGATTTTCCTCTTAAATTAAATGTCGACATCCAAACCTCGTAAAATTGTTTTTAATGTCAAAGCCATCAATAAAATAATTATAATTTCAATCAAATAATAAAATCTTTGCAGAAAATACATTTTTAAATTAAAATTAAGTAAAATTATAATAGTTCATTTCAATATAATAATAAAAATTGTTTTTTAATATAACATTAACAATGTCATGTTTTTGGTTAATTATCAACATTTTATATTGATAATTAAAATACAAAAAATAAGTTTTCATTAATCAGTTGTAATGATCAACGAGATTTTCAGCGCAAAAATAATTTTAAAACATGATGATATGTTTAAAAGTTAACATTTTTTATAGGACAGAAAAAAATTTCATATATGAAATTATTTAACGTTTTAAAACTTTTTTAAAAAAGTAAATAAAAAGATTTAAAAAATTCGAAAGATTCAAAAATGGAGTTATAGTATTTCTATTTACCTGAGTAGTAAAATTTCACAAGAAATATCCAAATTTTTTTAAATCTAAAAATAGCGTTAAAAATATTCATTTAATTTGAATTTAACTATATTTTCTGTATTTTTAATAAAGCAAATCCATTTTTTTGTCCTTTTTGTTGACATTTTACCAGAAATATTAAAACTGAAAGGTTAAAAAACAACTTCACAACTATCATATACCCAGGGAAAGGGATCGAACGATTACATTATTTTTTTCCGTTTCCTTTTTTTAAATCTTCTAAATTTAAAACGGAAAATCTTAATTAAAGAGGAAAATACAAAAGGAATCCTTTTGTCATTCTTCCATTAAAATAAAGAATAAAAATATTCTATATTTCAATTGAATAATCTTGTTTTAAGAGGAAATATTTAGAGGATATTAGAAGAGGAATTTTCCTCTAAGTGTAAGATTACTTTTTTTTGGGTGTATCCAATAAAATATCGACTTAAAGTAATTCGATCAATTAAAATTTCAAACTTTTTAATTTTTGGAAAAAATCATGCGCCCCCCTTAAATATATATATATATATATATATATATATATATATATGTACCTATATGTATTTTACAAAACGAATAAGGAATTGAGGTTTTCGTGACGCGAACGCTTTTCCACACGTAATCGTGCAAAGATTATCGTTTGATTCCATCGTTTTTGCTATACACACGATGTTATTGTAGGTCGATGGGTGTAAATGCGTGAGCTAACACATATACATTTAGATATAGATATATATATATAGATGAACAAGTAAAATCGACTGAAATGATCTTAAAGGTAAACGATGTGCGATAGGTTTTGGAGAGTATATATATATATGTATGTGTAATATGGACGAGTGTGACGAAGAAACCGTGTCAATGTATAACATACACATATACAATACATTGAAAGAGTGTTTTCAGGGTGCAACCAGGGGGCTCAATTTCTGCCTCCAACCAATTCCAACTTTGGCGGAGCGAAGAGCGGTTTGGCCCCACGTAACGTAACTTCTGCGCCCGGCAATCTGACTCGAAATCACCGTTCGCTGAATTATCGTGGTAACTGCGTGCCGTTCCTGGATTGCGGCAATTACCTGGCCTGGGTAATTATCGAGGAGAAGGACTCGTAGAGTGTTGTTTAATCTGTGATCTGTTGTTTGCCCGAGGCCCGAGTACTGCGCGCGGGGTCCGATTACGTTAGACCCCCCCCCTCTCTCTCTCTCTCCTTCGAAGAGCGACTTCTTGATGCCCGTTGTCTAGAATCATCGCTACTCGTGATTTTCACAATACAATTTTATATTACCCAAACAAATATAGAATTGGTCAAGCGCATAAAACGAAGCAAATTGGTCACGATATAATATACACCCAGGACATCAAAAAATACTTTCAACTTTTGTGTTGATCAATCGTAAAAAAAAAAAATAAAAGAAAGAGGGAATTTTGTCGAGTGCGGTTGGTACACCACAAAATGACGAAATTACATGTATCAAAAAATGGAAGAGTTTATTCTTTCGTCAAAGAGAACCTGTTTTTTTTTTTTTTTTTTTTTTTAGAGTGACCCATTTTTATGAAGGGTCTTTTGGTTATGGACTGTTGAGCTCAAAGAGTGCAATTTGTATATACTATATCTCCCTCTATAAATATACAAGTATATCAAGCCAGTGGATTCTTTTCTGTGTTAAATAACAGAAAACAATTTTCTGCCTCTTTACTCTTTAGAGGGGAATGAATATTGTGTGGCTTGTTTTTACACATGCCTATTAGCTTCTCAATGTTTTTCCGTTTGGAAGAAGTAAAAAAAAAAAAAAGAAGAAGAAGAAGAAGAAGGCTATTGATCTATTTATGTTGGACGCGCGCGCGAGACAAAGGAAACTTGAGTATATATGAGTGGAAAAAAATATGTATATATATATATACACGCACACGCAGATTGGTCGTATAAGGACGATTTGCAAGTCCTCTGAAGAAACTTTAAAATACTCTCTTCCATCGCCAATTTCGAGTGAAACACAGGGCTATACTTAAGGGTATATAACAAAAGAGTTGAGGCTCTTGAACAACAACGACATACGTACCGGAATGCTTGCTGTGTGCTCATAAAACTGGAGTAGAGATATATTCTTCGCATATAAGGCGCGGAAAGACCGCGCGGGTACAACGTTGATCTTGTATAACCATATGCGTATATCCAATCATCCCGAGAAAACAGAAGCGCCTTTGGCACCTGTATTGGTCAAAGAATTTTTTTATTTTTCAAACAAAAGTCTTCTTTTACCTAAAACAATATAAAAAAAATTTTATATGTTAAAATAAAAATTTTTTTTTAATTAATTTCCTATCTGCTGTACAAAGTAAAACTTGCTTTTCTATATAAATTTGAAAGACGATAGATTTAACCAAACGATTTTCACCCTTACAGAAATGCAACTTAATTTACTGCGACTTTACTTTAGACAGTAAATATGCAATAAACATATTATTATATTGTCTCTATATTATAAAAAGATTTCGCCGCTGTCTCCAGTATGAGTCATTCCATTTTAACTGTACCCAAACTATGTTTTTGACAAGGTTAGGTCAGTTTAGGTCATTCAGGGTGGCCACCTGACCTGGAAACCTGGAAAACCTGGAATTGGACGTGAATTTTGTTAAACCTTGAAAAAACCTGGAATTGGACGTGAATTTTTTTCAAAACCTTGAATTTTAATTCCCAACTGAAATTTAATTGATATTCGTGAACGAGTTTTCCGGAAAATGTGGTTAGGTCCGATCTATTTAACATAAAGCTTTTATCACATTCCTACAATTTCTATGCGCATCATTAAATTGTCTGCTTTCTGTTCGTCCTAATCTTTAAGCCAATCAATTTTCGATATGACTATTCTGAAAGAAATTCACAGGTGGATCCCCGATCCGTGCCTGTCTCATAATTGAGTCTTCTAATACCCCAACTCTGCATAAACATTCTATGGGTAGAACGTGAACATGCAACTATCTTTTTACTACAGTATTTGTTTGACAAAAACGAAATAAGTTCGATCTCAGAGTTTTTAGTGAAAATGTAAAGTTTTTTTTAGATAATACGCCAGTTACTGTGGTAAGTACTACCTATTATATAATGCACGCATTATTATTAAATTGATAACTACAAAAGTCGCGAACAGTTAACAATAAATTTTATTTTTTAACATTCTCATTGCATCAGAAAGTGTTATTTTAATTATAAATTTGTCTTTATAGATTGTTTTACAATCTATTAAATTTATATTATTATGTAGTTAATTACAAGAAAAATGTTTCGAATGTATATTTCTAGTATATTTCTGACGCATTTTGAGGTTATGTTTGTATCTGACAGATCTCTCAATCTTAGGATTCGTGTTTACGATATTTTCAAGTTTAAAAATTTATGTATAAGTTTATCAACAAATATATAATTGAAATTAATAAAGTTTTTTAATCATTTACATGAATTGTTTGTTGAATTACGTTAACAATATTTTCAAAAATTAATATTCAAATTACGATTGTAAAATAACTTTTATAAAAAATACAAAATATTCAATAATTATTATTCAACAGCAAATTTTGAGTAATAATAATTTTTTTCAAAATTGCACAACTGGATATTTTTAAATTCTACTTTGAGGTTATGCCATGAGATTTAATCTCTCTTTAAAATAAATCAATTGGATTTAGGGAAACTTACAAGCTGTTTTTTTATAACTTTTTCTCTGTGAAATATGTGTTATTAAAATTAATTAAGAATGAATATATATTAAGTGAACAATTTAAAAAATAATTAAAACATTGTAAATGTTAATATTATTGTTTACGCTTTTTTTTACTTCGGACAACAGATTGCTAGTAATTTTTTCATACATCTCACTTCTTAAGCATAAGGTTAAACTTTTTTTAGGAGAAACATTATTAAATAAATTGTTATATTTTTTCAGATTTACAATTGTAGCAATGCCTCGCCAGCACTCGACATCTGTTTTTCAAGAGCAGTGGCTTACTGATCCGTTATTTATTAATTGGTTAAAAAAAAGTGCCAAAGATGGTCAATATGCGTATTGCTTTTTATGTTTAAAAGACATATCTGTATATAATATGGGTCGACAGAGTCTCCTAAGCCATATGAAAAGTAAAAAACACAAAGAAAAACTTTTAGTAATGCAAAAGACTGTCGATATTCGAGCGCAACTGTCATCTCCCAAATCCACATCAGAAAATTACATACCAGAGCCTATTCCTCAAGCAAATGATTCTGAAAAGTCATTTCAGGTTTGATTTTACATTAATTTTAATCTCATTATGGTTTAAATTAGCGACATGTTGTATTTGCAAATTGTTAATAACAATATTTATCTATATGTATTTTTTTGTTAAGGAACCTGTAGTGACGAAGAAAGCCGAAGTCCGTGGGATAAAAGCGCATCTTCTTAAAGAGAATGTCACAACAGCAGAGATTATTTTGTGCCTGCAATCTGTAATCACTCATAAGTCGATGAGAACTGCTGCTAAGGATGTTTCTTTATTTAAGATGATATTTTCTGACAGCGAAATAGCTCAGAAACTTCAGCTCCAAAGGACAAAAATTGGTTATACCATCGTTTTCGGCATAGCTCCTTATTTTAAGGAAGAATTGATTAAGGTCTTACTTAACTGCCCTCGCTTCGTGATTGGCTTTGATGAGTCATTAAATAAAGTATGCCAGCAACAACAAATGGACATAAATGTGAGGTATTGGGATGATCAGACGAATCAAGTGTGCACCAGGTATTTGACTTCAGCCTTTCTAGGAAGTACTAAAGCTGTCGATTTGTTAAAAGCATTTTTAGAGGCTTTGAAACCGTTAAATGTGCAACTAATATTACAAATATCGATGGACGGTCCGAATGTAAATTTAAAGTTTCTAAAAGATCTAAAAGTATATTTGAAAAATTGTGAATGCGATACAGTTTTGCTGGAGTTGGGAAGCTGTGGTATTCACACTTGTCATAATGGCTTCAAAGCTGGATTTAGCGCTACTGATTGGGATATTGTAAAGTTTTTAAGAGGATTGTACAATGTTTTCAAAGATGTGCCTTCACGAAGAGCTTTGTACACGTGTTATACAAATTCCAGTATTTTCCCTATGAAGTTCTGTTCTATTAGATGGTTAGAAAATGCTGACGTAGCGCAAAGAGCTCTTGACATGTTGCCTCATGTACAAACATTTATTAAGACCGCTGAGAATGAAAAAACGCAACCATCTTCAGCTAGTTATAAAAAGGTAACAGAGTGCATGCAAGATCCAATGATCGGTCCGAAATTAGCATTCTTTAAAACGATTGCAACAGATGTGGAGCCATTTCTTCGAGAATTCCAGTCCGATTGGCCACTTGCACCATTTTTATACTCAGCTTTACATGCTTTGCTTGAGAAGATCATGGATCGCTTTGTAAAACCATCGTGTATTCGACCAGACGTCGACGTTTATAAACAAGAAAATCTTATTCATTCACAGAAAATCGAAATTGGATTTGAATCATTAAAAGAAATCAAGAAGTGCAGAAAACGCGTGACCGATTTGGAGATTGCTGTTTTTCGTCGAGATTGTAGAAGGATATTGCAAAAATTTGTTTCAAAAATCAATGAGCGTTCTCCACTTAAATTCAAGCTAACAGAAGCCATAAGTTCTCTTGATCCAGTCATCTTTTTGAAACCCGAAGGAAAAGAGCGATTTCAAAAACTCCTGCACATATTACATGATAATAACTGGATTCATTCTGCGACTGCTGATACGGCACTTCATCAGTACAAAGAATTATGTTCATCAATGACTGTAATTGAGGAATGCAAAATTTTCAACAGAAAAAAGGAAAGATTAGATTCTTTTTGGATGAGGCATGTGCTTAATAACGACAGAGAATACCATGATTTTAAAATCGTTTTAGAAACGACACTCATTCTTTCTCATGGTAACGCGAACATCGAGCGAGGATTTTCCATCAACGCTGAAAGTATTTTCGAAAATATGACGCAAGAAACTCTTGTAGCGAATAGGATAATCTATGACGCGGTAAATGCTTTGGGTGGAATCAATAAGGTTCCAATTACTAAATCATTAATTCACGCTGCTCGAAACGCCAATAAATTGTACAAAGAAGCCTTGCAACGTAAAAAAAAAACATCTGATGATGAATCACAGGAACTCCTTAAATTAAAAGAAAATTCTTTCCTAATAAAAAATTTAGAAAGCGAAAAAAGTAAAGTTTTAAAAGACGCTGAAAAAGCTGCACAAGTTTTGGATAAAAAAATCGAAGTTATAAAAAGTAAATAGTCTCTGAATATATGTATGTTAAAACAAGGAAACTGATCCAAAGATCTCGTATTTTTTTTTTCTTTATGTATATGATCTACTCTTTTAAATGTTAATAAGAAGTTAAAAAAAAGTTTATTTAATTTTAAAATATTTAAAAATTGTTTTAAAACAAACAATATATTGCTTTAATTAATAATAATTAACATTTATATAAATAAAGTGCTAAATAAAGAACTATTTTCAAAACCTTGAAAATTTCTCAAAAACCTGGAAAAAACCTGGAAATGACCTGGAATTTTATCCGCGAGATTTAGTGGCCACCCTGTCATTGTTAGGTTAGGTTATTATTAGGTTAGGTTAGATTTGGTTAGGTTAGATTAGGTTAGGAAAAGGTCATTCCATATCAAGTATAACCAACCTATGTTTTTGACAAGGTTAGGTTTGGTTAGGTTAGGTTATTGTTAGGTTAGGTTATGTTATAGGTTAGGTTAGGTTAGATTAGGTTAGGTTAGGTTAGGTTAGGTTAGGTTAGGTTAGGTTAGGTTAGGTTAGGAAAGGGTCATTCCATAACAAGTGTAACCGACCATTGTACTATTAATGTCAAAAACATGGATTGGTTACACTTGATATAGAATGACCCATAAATACATAATATATTAGTATTTTAGTTCTGATTTTAACCTCACAGCCACAAGCGAATTGACGTGGAACGACCCATATATCTACTTATATTAGTATTAAAACGAACATAACCTCAAAATTCAAGTTCCTAGCTCTCCAAGATTCAAGGTCATGAATCAAACATAAAATTAAAATTCATGGACTTAGAGGGCATTGGATCGGTAGATTTGAGTCCGACAAATATAACTTCAAATTCCCCTAACCAAGAAATGAACATAACCTCAAAATTCAGATAAAATTTTCTTAATTTTAATATATGCAAGCCTTTAAAAAATTAATCATTAAAGTGGAAAATAATGAGGGTTGGGCACGCAGGAAGGCGTATAGCCCCCCTATAGTATTATATTATATCTGGTCTGAAATTGAGTAGGAAATTTGTACTCAATTTGAGACGCATCAAAAATCAAACTGGTTGCCTCATTTTGATTTATAATGCTAAAAGTATTGAAATTAGACACAGGGCAGTTTCATTTCGAGTAAAAGATAAAAGTTTATAAATATCAAAAAAACAAGTAATTATATATAAAAACCCAAAAAATATAATAGATTTCTATTAAAAATAACAAACTAAACTTATTATATTGTTTAATTTAAAAGATAATTTAATCAAATAATAAAATTTTCAGTAAGAAAAACATATTTTTAGGTTATGAACATAAAAACATGCGTTTTGACAGCAAAAACAATACTGACAACCTAAATAATGGCGCGAAATTTGAAAACTGATAAAAAAATTAATTATTATTTAAATAAAAAATGATTAATATTTTTTTGCTTGAAAAATATTAAATATTCGCACTGATCTTAAGAATTATATTTAATATTATTCAAATATTAGAAAAAAATTATTTAAATTGTAAATCAGTTTAAAAATGATACCAACCTAAAAATATGAAATTAAAGCACTCTTAAATTGAGTAACTTGAAGTTTGTCATATACTCAATTTGATACCGATCTCAAAATGAAGTTTTTGAAAAATAAACAAAAAATTGTATATTTTTTTTTGTTTTATATTGTAGTATTGGTCCTACAGCGTTACCAATATAAAAAAAATTACCTGTCGACGCCAAGACAGGTCTTTTGAGCGGCAATATAGTAATTAAATGAAATGGTAATTGCATAATCGCGAAAACAGCACGCGAACCATAATAGTTGGCTTATAGCTGATATTGCCGAGAGAACACGGCGCAGCGATCAGCTGTTTTTCCACCATTGTATATATATATGTATTGCAGTCTGCTTTGCGATCGGCAAGGTACGATAATTATTTTACACGTGTAACCATGGCCTCTGAGATAGTTATATATAAAATATTTAACCCCGTTGGGGTTGCGAGAGAATATGATATAAAACAGTACGATTTAAGATAACGAAAATATTATATATATATATATATATATATATATATATATATATATATATATATATATATATAGCTCTCTTTATAAAGAATTTTTTTTTTGATGAAAAACAAAATAAATGTTCAATTCACGATTGTATTCACGGAATATTCAAAGATATATCTCCTTTTCGAGGTATGTTTCCTGAACAAAAAGGGATATAAAGAATAATAGATTATAATAGATTATAATAGATTATAAAAAAATTTCGCCGCTGTCTCCAGTATGGGTCATTCCATGTCAAGTGTATTTAACCTAGGTTAGGTTAGGTTAGGTTAGGTTAGGTTAGGTTAGGTTAGGTTAGGTTAGGAAAGAAAAGGAAAGAGTTATTCCATATAAAGTGTAACCAACCATTGTACTATTAATGTCAAAAACATGGGTTGGTTACACTTGATATAGAATGACCCATAAATACATATAATATATTAGTATTTTAGTTCTGATTTTAACCACACAGCCACAAGCGAATTGACGTGGAACGACCCATATATCTACTTATATTAGTATTAAAACGAACATAACCTCAAAATTTAAGGTCCTAGGTCTCCGGAATTCAAGGTTATGGATCAAACATAATCTTAAAATTCAACGACATAGGGTTTCAGCATTCAATGTCAGAGATCAAACATAATATCAAAATTCTAGGGCATAGGTTTCCAGGTTAAATAATTATTTCTCCCATTTAATTAAATCAAATTACTTTTGCAATAACTGGTTTCGAAAGAGAAATTTCTAAACTTTACAATTGTAAAAAAAAATTTTCAAAAAAACATTTAAATAGTATAAAAAATTTAGCTTGAAGGTTAAACTTGTAAATATCTGAAAACACGTTGTCTCCGATTTTGACAAAATCTATGTCAAAAGAAAGCTTAAATATTCTATTTTTTATTTTCGTAAAGTTTATAATGGACATTTTCGAGAATTTCCAGAAATTAATTAAAATTCTCAGACGTTTCGGAGGTTAAAAAAGATTGAAATTTGTATGAATGGAGAACCATTTCTTTAAGAGCGGATTTTGTTTTTTAAATTTAATTTCCATTAACCTTACATTATTACATCACTTGACATTAGAGAAAAAAAATATTATAAACAATAAATATATTGATCTTTAGCTATTTGCAATTAAAAATTTTTCAAATTTAAAAAAATTATTAAGATTAAAATTGAAGTTTTAAAATTTATTTATTTAAAAATTTTGTAAAAACAAATGCCGCTGTATTTGAACAGAGGTTCTCTATTCATGCAAATTTTAACCCTTTTTTACCTTTGAAACGTCTGAGAATTTTAATTAATTTCTCGAAATCCTCGAAAATGTCCATTATAAACTTTACGGAAATAAAAAATAGAATATTTAAGCTTTCTTTTGACACAGATTTTGTCAAAATCGGAGACCACGTGTTTTGAGATATTTATAAATTTAACCTTCAAACTAAATTTTTTATACTATTTAAATGTTTTTTTGAAAATTTTTTTTTTACAATTGTAAAGTTTAGAAATTTCTTTTTCGAAACCACTTATTGCAAAAGTAATTTGATTTAATTAAATGGGAGAAATAATTATTTAAAAAATGTCTTATATTGTCAATTGTTTACTAGGGGTATAATTTTAAAATAGAATGCCCCATATATTATATATCTGTTCATATCTAATTCGAATGGACATTTTTGTGACGTAGCGGTGAAAAAAGAAAAAAAAAAAAAAAAAGAAGTCCTGACAGGATGAAAATTATATCTTTCATCAAGTGAAGTTTTTGCAATGGGGTGCGTAAGACGTAAACATAGGAAAATGCCTCCTGGATGTGCGAGAATAAAAAGAAAACACTACGACCAGTGGGAAATATTATAATACACTGCGTGTATATATATATATATATATATATATATATATATATAGTAGTTTACTCGCAACATCCCTGATTCTTGCTATGCAGCTTGGGGGTTTCCTCATCGTCGTTGCGTTGCGTTTATGGGGGAGAATAACGATATCCTGAAGAACCTCCGGCGTGTAGACGACAAGGTGGGCTTAACGTGTAATCTCTCTTTGGTTTCGCGACTGTATATGCCCTAGAAGCATTATATAAGGTACCGACGTCTTTCCTGATCCTAGTGGACGCGAAGACCGTTCGCGCAACAAAGAAAGAAAAACGGGAGTGGAACGCGCGCGATGTAGAAATAAAAGAAGTCGCGCGCGTCTCTATATACAAGAAAGGGAGGGAAGGGGAAAGAAGACAAGATATAGAAGAAAAGAGTTAAAAGAAGAAGAACGGAGAGAGAAAGAGAGAGAGAGAGAGGAAGAAGAGAAGAGGCCGGGAGCTATGCGTGCTCCGCTCCGCCCACGCTTTCAGAGACCCAGGACTTCAACTTGTCCACCTTCTTCGTATTGTACAGCCACATGCAAGAGTGATTCGATTCCACCACCCCTTTTACATATAAAAATTTTTTTGTCAAAAAACAAATCTCTTAGGAAAATAGATCCCTTATCTAAAATTGTATATCTTGCACCCTTTGATATGGATCTGTTTAGTGTTTTTAGGGAACATATATTTCAAAAATGGAATTACATTTTTGTAGAGAAAAAAAAATTTGACATTTTGATCCTGTGTACAATCCGAATAACCAATTTGTCTTTTTGCATTCTAACTCTGCAATTGAAAAGTAAATTGAAATCTTATTGAATTGTAGTGTAGTACATATTGTTCGACTCTTTTAATCTCTTTATGCTATACTCGGATGTACTTATATAGATGTATATCCAATCAGCAATTAGATTTTCTAGACGAAAAAATACCATTAGTAATCATGTATATATGGTATCCGGATGTTTTTCTCGTACGACAATATATATATATGCTCCACAATTTTCTCGGTATGATTATCAGATTTAAGGTTCCTGATGATGATTATATAGTTTCTATCAAAAGAATTTTTAAAGCAATTTTTCTAAATTATAGATCTAGTCGAAACAAACATCAGAGTTGTAGAAATAGTGAAAACTGAAGTTAGTTTGGATTTTCATCATCTCCATACTGGAAAAACAAGTATCTTCTTTTAAAATGTTTTGTTAGCGTTTTTAAGGCATTATAAGATACATTTAAAATGTCGTGAAGACGCTACCAAAACATCTTAAAATAAGATATATATTTTTTTGCAGTGTCTGGAAAATATGCTAATAAAGGATAATCTCCTAACACAGTAAAAACCCGGGCTCAAAATGATCCAGCCAGCAGGATTATTTTGATCCGCAGCAAAAATGAGTCAAGTATATAGATACGGTGCCATGTTCTATGTCGTTTAGCATTGGCTCATTTTGAACCGCAGCAAAAGTGAACCCAGGTTTCTACTGTGAAATTTTGATATTAACTTATAGGATCAGTTTCACCAACTCCTATTGATCGGTGATTTAATATCCCTAACCAACAAATTTAACCGCTTATGATTGGTCGGTTAGGGATTTAATCACCGATTAATAAGAGTTGGTACAACTGTCCCTAATGTTATTTTTGTAAGGTTAGTTTTTCGGTTAAGATTTAGGTAATTAGCAACATATTGCATTCTGAAAAATTCAGGCTTCTAAAATTTTGACAAAACTATGATTAAAAACACTTTTCCTAATGCCCTAATAAAAGAAATTAATGCTCCGTTTTAAAAATTAAGTATATGAACAATGATAACGAATTTCTCAAAGATGTTTTGGGCTTGACCGTACTCACATAAGCCGGAGGCGCCATGCCATCTTCTGGAACGCTTATCCCACTGTATCCTCCACTTTCAAGTCCGTGTCCCTTGCGCTCATATTACCATAGTGAGCCCGCGAGGTTTGACTTGGCGGGCGTCTCTCTCTCTCTCTCTCTCTCTCTCTTTGAAGACAGTTCATATGAGGAATAATATTCCCGCTCATAGTATACAAAAAGGCCATTCTCGCATATACATATTATGCATGCACTAACGCCAGAAGGTTAACGTTATACATCCCGCGCATATAACAAGTCCGGGGGACCATTGAGTAAATGTTAGAGCGAGAGAGAGAGCGCAGTCCATACAAAAGCCGGACGTTGGTACTCGTCTCGCGTTTTGAGCAAATACTAAAATGTTCAAAACTGATTCATTCGTGTATATATATATATATATATATATGCTTCTCTCTTTTACTCTCTCTGAGAGAGTGTTAGTTAAACCGCATGTGTATGGGAGTGTTTATTTGAAACACTATATGTTAAAACGTCAGGTGGAAATTCTCTGATGAGCGCGTTATATATGCCATTGTGTGTCGCCTACAAAACAGCTCACAAGAGTATGTGCCCCTCCGAACAATTTTCCCGCCATTTATAATGGTTAACGAGTCTTCCGCTAAAAGACCATAGTCCTTTTGTCTTTCTGTCGTCACCCCTTACGTTCTGTTATTGTGTTATGCGGCCTTTTTGGAGGGGTTTTACCCGTTCCTTTCACCATTCGTCATTTTGCCGTTTTCACACTACTGAAAGAGTTTTGGAGTTTAATTTTCATTAGAGGTGTGTTTTCTATTGTTTTTGAAAGTTAATTAGAGTAGAATTTAAAATTAATTATAGATATAGAGAGTGAAAGAGATCAATTTTTTAAATTATATATTTTGTGTTAAATATTTTCAATTTTTGTAATTTTAATTCTAATTCGTAATTTTTCACTTCACTTTCACTTCATATTTACTCCACTTTTACTTTCCTTTTCTTTCTCTCCATTTTCTGTCGATTTCTACTTCACTTCATTTTCACTTCACTTACACTTCATTTTCAGTGTATTTTCACCTTACTTTCACTTTACTTATATACTCGATATTCACTTCACTCTATTTTCATTTCCTATTCCTTTCACTTCACTTTTCAGTTGATTTTGCACATTACTTTCATTTCACATTTACTCTATATTCACTCGATTTCCATTTTCATTTCACTTTCACTCAATATTCACTCTACTTTTACTCTTAGTCCATTTTCACTCGGTATTCACTTGACTTTTACTTTTATCCATTTTTACTCTAGCTATTACCCGTGCAGAAATTATTGTGTGGGCCTCTCAAGGTCCTTCCCAGTACGCCTGGATTCTGGCAAGGGCCTGACATGGCAAACTGGCAAGGCCCTAGTTAATGGCTTGAAACGATTTTGCAAGGATTTGCCCTACTTAGGGATAAACTTGTCAGGGCCATGAGAGTTTTCCTGGGAATTACCCTATATATTTTGTGACAAAAATAAGCAATCAGTGAAAAATGTACTACAGGCTTATAATCAGTTGTAATGAGTAATTGATTGAATCAGTAAGCAACAAAAACTTGTAACAAAACAAAAACAGAAGAATGCACAATTCTAGCCTGACAAATAATAATCTCAAAGTCGACCCAACTTCAAATATGTTGTAACACCAACACTAAACAAAAAAATTAAATATGGAATTAATTATACAATTAACACATTATTTATTACTGAAGACCTTATATTTACCCCTACCTATTATTATTTGACGCAATCGCTTTCATAAATTTTGAAAAATATTTAACGCTCGCTGGGATCGAACCCCCCTAACCTAACGCTCCGTAATCTAACACGCTAACCATTACGCCAACTTAAAGTGAGAAAATAAATACAAAATTGATTTGATAAGTTGCGACTGAGGAAAATGAAGACTTGAGCAGCAGCACAGTAAAGAAACAATAATTATATATAAATTATAATTTATTTTTAATTTTAAATAATTTATTTAACATAAGTCAATATTTTCATTTTTTTATTTTATTAAAACTTAGGAACATAATTTTTCTTATTATCTAAAATATAGATAATATAGTAAAAAAAGACAAATAAATTTTAGTTTTTATACAGAAAAAATCACTTATTTTTTTTTGAGTTGTTGATAAAATTCTTAGATTAAAATTGTTAAATTTTTTTTAAAAATTAACTTAATTAATTTTTCTTTAATTTTTTAAAAAATTAATAATTTTAATAAATAAATTATTTTAATTAATTTAATTAATTAATTACAATTTTATAAAATTATATAAAATTCATAAATATTATTATTAAATAATTATTACTTGATAAAATATTTTGCATGGAAATTTAATTTTATTATAGTTTTATTTGATGTTAAAAATTATTTTTTATTTTGAGGTTATTACATAAAACCATGACAAGATCGAGTTGCTCTATAAGGAATGCCATACTTGTGGACAAACTAGCAAGGGCTTTTCCACTGCCTTGATATATAGTTTTCTAGGTTATATTACAAACATGGCATAACCAAGTAACTGTCGTTTAATCTGGAAAATGACAGACTTGTGGAAAAACTGGCAAGGGCCATGAGAGATCCTTACTCAAAGTAGAACTAAGTGGGGAAATTTCTGCACGGGTATCACTTTACTTTCTTTTCACATCACTTTCACTTCAAATTACTCTCTTTTTACTCGATTTCATTTTCACTCTATTTTCACTTATACCTTTAACTTCACTTTTACTTCATTTTCAGTCGATGTTCACTTCATTTCTCTTTCACTTCATTTTCACTCTGCTTTCACTTAATTTCCACTTTACTTTTACTCGATTTTCACTAGATGTTCACTTCAATTTCACTTCATTTTTACTCAATATTCATTCAACGTTTCCTTTTATTTCATTTTGACTCTATTATCAATTCACTTGTTTCAATATTTACTCGATTTTCACCTTCACTCCATTTTCACTTCCCTTTTTTTTTCACTCTATTTTCAGTTTATTTTCACTTCACATTCACTTCAGTTTTACTCGATTTTCACTCGAAAATCACTGCATTACTTTGAAGTGAATAAAATAAACTCAAAAGTGAAGTGAATATCGAGTGAAAATTGAGTAAAAGTAAGGTGAAGTGAAAATGAAGTGAAAGTGAAGTGAATATCGGGTACAAATCGAGTAACAATGAAGTGAAAATTGAGTGAAAACAAAGTAAAAATGAAATGAAAGTGTAGTGAAAATCGAGTAAAAGTGAAGTGAAAGCACTGCAAAAAGAAGTATCTTATTTTAAGATGTTTTGGTAGCGTTTTCAAAACATCAAGACATCTTAATATCTTAAAAACGCTATCAAAATATGTATGTTAAAATAAAATTCTTCTTTTTGTAGTGAGTGAAGTGAAAATCGAGTGAAAATGTATATTAAGTGAAAGTGAAATGAATATCGGGTGAAAATTGAGTAAATATAAAGTGAAAGTGAAGTAAAAATCTAGTGAAAATGTAATGAAAGTGAAAGTAGAATGAATATTAATTAAAAAAATAAAAGTGAAAAAATGAAGTGAAATGGAAGTGATGTGAAAATCGACTGAAAATGGAGTAAAAGTGAAGTGAAAGGAAAGGTAAGTGAAAATAGAGTAAATGTGAAGTGAAAGTGAAGTGAAAAGAAAGTAAAGTGATAATAGAGTAAAAATGGAGTGAAAATGTTGTGAAAGTAAAATTCTAGTGAATATCGAGTGATAATCGAGTAAAAATGAAGTGAAAATCGAGTAAAAGTGAAGTGAAAGTGAAGTGAAGGTGAAATAACAGAATCGCACCCCAGTTACGGGGCTTAACATAAGTTTTGGGGAGTTAAAGATGCGTTTACGCAGACTTAGTGCATTAACACTATATCAAAATGGTAAATTTGATTTTAATCTTTTGAAAATGATGGCGAATTCAAACGTTGCAGGTTACATCAATTTGTATAGGCAATTTTGTGTGTAATTTTTATTACACACTATTTCACAATAATTTCTTTCAACGAACACACAAATTATTTTAATTAACTAGATTATAATAACATTTTCATATATAGCAAAAGCATCAAGTGCTTCGAAAAAGATTGAATAATATATCTTTTAATAATTCTCATATATACTTTAGAATTGAGAAATAATTAATGTGAAAACGTATAGGACGCATTTTTTTTGCAGTACACAGGTAATTTCGTATGGCCTTGACGAGAAATCAATCAAAAGGACAATTCGTCTGCTATATATATATATATATGCGCATATATACATATAAACATAGTTTGAAAAAGTGATCGATGTGGCTTGTTGATTGATAGTACGGTTATTGCGCGCGGATAGTATATGAAAACGAACCACACGTGACAGCATATGGCCACCTATAAAACAATTTATACGGTGGCACCGCAGGTGGTGTATTGTCTCTGTACCACATCAGGCAAAGGCCGAGCCGATGTTGTTCACCTTCGACTTTTTGAATCTGAAGCCGCGCGCGCTTCACAGAGACGTATGCGGATCACCTTTCGGAATTCGTGTCCAACCCGCCAGGGGGCAAGTTACTTTTCTCTTTCAAGAGAGTCCGATAATTACCGCCCAAGGAGGTTATAACGACGACCCCCAGCTTTTTTATCGAAGAAACGTGTTCTCACTTTAATAAATGTCTCTAATCGCCGCAGCCTCATATAGTGACTTTTATTGTTAAAAAATTAAAAGTTGACTATAGAAAGTCAATAAATTTTCACTAAACTACCGCACCCTGCTCTAGTGAAAGTAGAGGTGTATATTAACCAATCAAATGCCGTCGAATTAATCGATATATCGAACAAAGTATCTTCATTCAAACTACATAACCTCAAATTCCAACACATGTAAATATATTTTTGAAAAAGAAATAAGAATGTAAAGAGGCTTTCAACTTGTCGGGTGAATATTTTGAAAAGTGTGTCTAAAACATCAAAAAATTGTAGGATGTATAATATATTAGTGTGAAGTGAGTATGAAGTGCCACCGGAAGTATGACTATCGCCTCGTGGAAAATGGAGATCCATATAGTATACCTATATATATATATGTATAATCTCTAAAGCGCGGAGATCTCTCTTGAGGACTCCTTGGAATGCCAGCGAAGTGTTTACATTTGTCTCCTCTGTGGCAGCTTGACGTGGCTTGTTCGACGGGGTCACACACAAAGACTGTTTTATAGTCTGGTCCCCCCGCGATGGTAGAAATTTCTCCCGCTCGTCATGGCATGTCGCGGCCGGCGACAAAACCTTACAAAGCAAGCCTTGTTAATTACAACCGTCCGTAACTGACTCTGCATATGTATATGTTCTATAGTCGCGCAAGCTCGTTTTCCAATTTCCAAAAAAAAAAAAATAAAAAAAACAGGAAACTTATAAGTCTCCCATTATTGCTTTTACTGCGAATTCATATATTGAGAAAAAAAGTATAGATGCACTAAGAAAACTCTTCAATAACTTGATTAAATTGTAATTTTATACGGAAAAAAAATCTCTACCTGGAACAGCGATATATTTCACTAAAACACTCTGTTTTTCTGAGGGTATCAATATGGTGTGACCATAATTGATATCAAATTGATACCAGTTATGTGGATCATTTTCAAAAATGATGTATAAAACGGTCTCATTTTTTGATACTCGCACAAAAGGTATCAATGGATATGTTTAACATGGCCAACGGCTACTTACTCGTAAATTGATGAATTATTTAGACCATAACAGTGCACTTTTGGCTTTTCATATACAATTTTTATTGAAAATTACGTAGGAAATAAAAACAAATAATTTGTATAAAATAATTTAAAAGAGTAAATAAAACATTATAGTTATAAATGCAATTGAATCAAATATATATAACAAAATTAATTATCAACACACATTTTAATTTTATTAGATGTCAATAAGCGCGTTTTCCATATTTAAAGTATGAATAAAATTGATGAAAGTGGAAACAAATTTTCTTCCCCATAAGAATAACATTGTATCGTCTGTTTGTTGTCCCTCTAGGCCTCTGACGTCACACCTAGAATCGACTCTGACGTCACAAGTGACATAGCCTAATTGAGTCGGATAGGCAAGTCGGTTGCGGGAACTTACATATCCCGTATCCGACTTGCGTACCCGACTCAGTGCTTAGGCCTTAATGGTGCGTCTCCAATACGAACCTAATGAGCATTTTTAATCGTAAGACGTCACTAATGCTGATTCTTTACTGCTTGCAAGAGTTTTAAGTTTAATAAATTAAAAATGATCCATTTTTTTCTTGACAATAATTTTAATAATAACCTGTATGAGAAAAATGTGTTTTAGTTTTAAAAACATTATTATTCAATATTACCATAAAAATGAACTTGCCTTTAAGCATATATGTTGGGACAGTCATGAATGTACTGCGATAGTGAAATGTGCTTTAACTATATAATGTTTTATTTACGCTTTTAAATTATTTTATATAAATTATTTGTTTTTATTTCCTACGTGATTTTCAATAAAAATTGTATGTCAAAAGCCAAAAGTGTACTGTTATCGTTTAAATAATTCATCAAATTACGAGTAAGTACCCGTCGGCCATGTTAAACATAAACATTGATACCTTTTGTGAGTATCAAAAAATGACATCGTTTTATACATCATTTTTCAAAATAATCCACATAACTGGTATCAATTTGATATCAATTATATGGGCATCAAAACGTTGCATGAATTGAACCAATTTATGGTTTCATTTTGATACCCTCTAGAAAAAATAGTATTTTAAAATAATTTTTACTATAAAATATATTTACCCTAAAATCTTGTTTCGTTCAACATAAGAAGTTGGTTGCTATTTAACGGTATGGAGGAATAAGTTGATGTTCCGTTTGAAAGCAACAAAGTTTTGTCTTTCGAAAAATGTATTACTTTCATCCTGATAAACACTAGTTGGTGTTCCATACGAAGCAAGAGTGTTCCTCTAATGAAGTATAAGCTAATGTTTGCTAGAAGTCATAATAGATTTTTTTGTGTGATTGTGATTCTATGTTTGCAATTAATGTATATTATTGCAAATAAAATTATTTTAAATTAGAGAATGCAGAGAATTTATCGTGAATCACAATTATATAAAAAAGCAAAAAAGAGAATCAAGGGAAGTAATCGAGAATCAAAATTATATAAAAGCAAAAGAGGATCAAGAGAAGTAATTGAGAATCAAAATCATATAATCTGTAAAAGCAAAAGAGGATCAAGAGAAGTAAAAGAAAACCAAGAGTAGTAATAGAAAATCAAGAGAAGTATAAGAGAATCAAGAGAGAATCAAGAGCATCAATAGAGAAGCAACAGAGGACCAAGAAAATTAAAAGAGAACTAAAATTTTGACTCGGGAAGTGCAGCAAAAGTTTATCATATATCGCTGTTTCAGATAAACATTTTTTTCCATCTAAATTATTAGATTCAGAAATAAGATCTATAACCTTTTTTTTTTGTTTCTCTAAAAATGTTATAACCTATTCTAATTTTGTAGTATCACTAATATCGTATCCTATTTCCAAATGAGAAAAAAAAACAACCGCATAAGAAATTCTCCTCACTACTCACTTGACAAATTTCAGGAAACGATATTGAAATAGGAGAGTATACGAACACATATCTTGGCAATGGTCGCAAATGATTTCCATTGAGCTGAGCTGACATGAAAAATATTATTGGTAGCAGCCGTATGAGAAGGGTTCGAAGCTCAAAGTCTGGAAGTAAATAACGAAAGCAAAAGGCGATGAAGGCATGGGTGGTCGAGAGAGTTTTGCTGTGTGTGAGCGCGCGCGACTTCAAGGAAAATGTTTCTGCGCGTTTAGGAGAGTATATTATAGTCAGAACGAAGTTTGTTACCTAAGAAAGTCACTTCCAAGAAGGCAAGCAATGCTTTTTGGATGTTGTCACAAGACTGGACATATATGTATACATATATAATTTAAACCGCACAAATCGAAAATAGTGTTTGGGAATAGAAATTCATGGGCGCTATTTCTCCACCGCGACAGATGGCTCGCGTCAAGATTCGCATCCGTATATATATATATATATATATATATATATATATATATATATACCCGTACCGCGACACTTGTATTTCTGTCCAAAGCAGTATAAACAAACTTGCAAGTGACGATCCAAATCCCCAGCCAGAAATAACATTCCATTCGACTGTTGATCATCGCAAATTCAAATATCGAAATTTTTTTACAAATTTTCATCATTTAGCGAAATGTATATATGTAAATATACTAAGGAAAATTTTTTGTTATAATATCGGTTGCTTCACTGAGAGAACAAAATAGTTGGGTCAAATAATATGTTACTAATACTATTTTGTTTAGTAAACTGCTGCTAATTCTATAGTTAGGGATAACATTTGTAACAGTAAAACATTAAGGGGACTTTCTGGTTTAGAATTGACAAAAAAGGAAGATTTTAAAACTTTTATTGTAAGAACAGTATTAAAGAAATTGTAAAAACTATTTTTGGACATTGTAGCACATTGCGTAGAGAAAATTTAAAAAATATGTTTGAGTGTATTTAGTTTAATTTCATAGCTGTAGGTGGCGTCTTCCAAAAGATACCTTTTTTTGGTACGTTAGTTTCCGGGCAACCTGTAATACATAAATTCAAGTTCCAAACGGGAATCTCTTCATAAGGATTTATTCTGGGGCCTAAACCTCAAAAACGATTTTTTTAAAGGTTTTTTTATTTTTTATGTACATTTTTCTCAAAAACTAACAAAAACGCCATGTTTTTGGGTCAATTTACCTCCATATAAAAACACAGGGGGTAGAAATATGAGTTTTTAGAGGTTTAGGCCCCAGTTTTTTAAATAAAGAATCGAAAAATTTTTGGGATTTCAAAATCGGTTCGGTAGATTTCGAGAAAAGCTCTGTACCAGTTTGAAAAATGAGTTTTCCAGAAAAACGCGTTCAAAGTTTTTATAACATAGTTCATTGAGTCATGAATATTAAACAACTTTTTATTACAACAGAACTTCGTATCCCGCTGTTTTTAGGGTCGCTGATTACGAATTTGATGTCAGTTTTTGAAAATACAAAATGGCGGATCTAATATGTCGGACAAAAAAAAATAAAAATTGAACCGAATTTGCTTAAAACTTGTTACTCGGAGGTTTTTGGGGTCGCTGATTACGAATTTGATGTTCCTAGAACGATAATGTTTTGTGCCTATGTTCATAACTAGCAATCTCAAAAGGCCACAAGTAACCATTTTCAACTAAATTTAATTAATTTCTTAATCTTTGTCCACCATATTAGATCCGCCATTTTGTATTTTCAAAAACTGACATCAAATTCGTAATCAGCGACCCCAAAAACCCCCGAGTAACAAGTTTTAAGCAAATCCGGTTGAATTTTTATTTTTTCGTCCGCCATATTGGATCCGCCATTTTGTATTTTCAAAGACTGACATCAAATTCGTAATTAGCGACCCCAAAAACCCTCAAGTAACATGTTTCAAGCTAATATCAATAAAAGAGGAACACCAAATATGTAAATAAGATAACTGTAGATTGTTGTTGAAATACATACCGTCATAAATATTGTTATAACTTTTGTTTTTGTACATATTTTTTAAAAAACGTTTTGGGACAGTAATTCTATGATACTATGGAACATTTTTAAGCAAAAAAAAAAATCGATTTTTTTGAAATTCTAAACCAGAAAGTCCCCTTAAATAGTTGTCGTTACCATTTTATTAGTAAGGGGAACTTATTTTTGTTAGTACCAACAAATAATAAATATTGTAACAGATAAAATTTAGTAAGTTAACATTACTAATAAAATTTAGGTAAGCTTACTAATAAAATAGCTAATTCGATAAATAAAATACTTACAATCGCAATTATTTATTTAATATTATTCACATTCACAAAAATTTGTTTATTATAACGTTAATATAACTTCCTTGTTGTACGAAGTGAGATATATTAAACCCTACTTGAAAAGATTCCCCGTAAAGTGCCCCCTGGAAGTTCTACCAGAATTCCGCCGGAACTTCCAACGTAATTTCGTCGGAATTCCATTGGAGTTCCAAAAAATTTCCGATGGGATTCTGACGGAATTAGGACTCTAAAAATTTTGAAAAAAATTAATCGGAATCCCATCGGAAATTCTTTGGAACTCTGATGGAATTCCGACGGAATTACGTTGGAAGTTCCGGCGGAATTCTGATAGAACCTCCAGGGGGCACTTTACGGGGAATCTTTCCAAGTGGGAACATATTCTTTGTATGATGCGAATAATAATAAATGAATTTTATAGGTTAGGTTTATTGTTTAAATTGTTACTTACATTCAAAACGATCTACATATTCTTTAAACTCCCATATGAGATTAATATCTCTCGCAAATCCATGACACTTTTTTAACACTCTGTAAAATAATTTATAATTTATATATAGAAATTAAATAATTATATAAAATGTATAGGAACGTAAACACAAATGACCACGTTTTCTCACGACATTGCTTGACGAGCATGAGCGTGCTTCACAGTGTTGCCAACCGAATTGCTAACAATTGCCAACCACGAGGGGTGAAACGCAATGTAAAAGTGAAGGCAGAACACTATACTAGTCGTTGAGTAACTACAACAATAATCCTACACTTGACTTTAGCAGTTTTCGGTGGCAAATGAAGCGGGAAATTTAAATTCAATTTAAATTTAGTTTTCAAAGTAAAACACTGCAATAAAAAGAAAACATGAAATTTACCAACTAATTTCAATAAACAAATCTAATATTTAAAAAATTATTTTAAATTTAGAATAATATAAGGAAAAAATGACTGAAAAGTGAATTTATTATCTATTTTAATTTAATATTTCATTATCAATTTTTTCAAAAAATTATACATAAAAATTATTTATTTATAATATAAATTTCATTATATTACTTACAATAATAGCTGGAAATAAGCTTCGAATTAAATTTTCATTCAACAAAATACCACAGAAAAAAAACTAAATCACAAAAGAAAATTACAACATCTTAAATATTATTCAGTGATATAAAATCTATTTTGCTTTGATTCTTATATTTTTAATATTTTTTTGCGAATATATTTTTGAAAATTTTTTTTACGTAATATTTTAACATGACAATTAAATTACATTCATTAAATTAAAAAGAAATTAAAAAAAAAAATATTTTCTAACCTACAAAATTTTTTAATGCAGTCATGAAGATGTATGAATTTACCAAAATTTTCGAATTATAAAATTGCTATTTACTGACGATTATTATCAATTGGTTATTATTTCCCGTTTACTAATTATAAATACTTGCGGTTGACACCAAAAAAATTGAAATTCACTAAAAAATATTACTAAATTTTACTAACTAAATAGGTAGAAGAATAAATATCTCCGTTACTAAAAAAGAGTTGTAGCCCCAACCATTCATTTCTCTCAGTGTGCAGAAACAGGGTATCTTCAAAAATCAATGAAAACTGTTTTTCTTGATTCTTGATTCGATAATTGATATACCAATATTGGAATTATTTTTTAGAAATAATTCGGAAATTGTCAAATAACATTTGTAAACAAACAGGGTTGGGAAGGAAGAACCCAAAATATGTTCGTTCATAGCAGAGTTGGATTGGTTTGTAATTTTGTTCAACAATAATTTTCAGAAAGTGTTGTTTTTAACTGTATTACATTGTGAACACAGCCTAAACAGTTAAATACACTTTCCAAAAATTATAATTGGACAAAATTTCAAACCTACCCAATATTGGACGAACATATTTTAGACTCCTCTGCTTCTCAAATCTATTGTTTACAAATATTATCTGAACACTTAAGATTTTATTTTGCGACTGGAAATTAATTATTGCATTAATTGACAATGCATGAAAAATATATTTATCAATTGCGCAATGTTTAAATTTTGTTCATTTATAATTAAATTATTGATAGTCATTTGAACCATAAAAATAATTAAAAAATTTAAACTATTGTAATTACGAACTTACCTTAAATCTTCTTCTGCTGCTGCTGCACGGAAAAAAATTTGTTGTGTCAACCTCAACTCCAATAATCTAGAAAAAATAAATTGTAAAAACTGTACTGTAAAAAAAGAAAATAGTGTTTCCAACATGCATATATGTTTGGGCAAATCACAAAACAATCTATGTTTTTTTTTCACAAAAAATTTTCGTATTCGCCAAAAAATTTTGTTTTGATTATACAAGGAAAATTAATGATAATGTATACGTTAATAAAATTTGAATACAATTATTGTGAAATTATATATTTTATTAAAGAATAGTTAATGGATTATAATTACCATCATCATTGTCTCTGGAATCGATCTCTTTGGTATATATATATATATATATATATATATATATATAAACGACTCATCGAGAGGAAACCCCAGGGGCACTTCGATTGGCATATACACCTTGTTGCACCTGTGTATAATGTAGTTCCTTTTGCGCTCATCAAGAGTGTTGTGCACGAAAAAATCAGCGAAGCAGTCGATAATAGCTTTCACTAATGGGGGGAGGGGACCACCCAATTAGAGAAGCTTTAGCGAACAATATCAAGGAACAGGTTGATTCTTGGAAAGTCCGAGACGATTCTTCGATACGCCATGGGTTTTCTGCGTATATACAGGATCATCATCGTTTCTTCGCTAAATCTATCGCCAACAGCGAAGCTAAAGCAATCTTTATTTATATATAAAGTATGTTTTATCACTAGGTACCCCGTTGCTCATTTAGATGACAGACACTAGCGTAAGGTATATATATCCCATTCCAAGTGACGTAATTTTAAAATCTTTAATTTACGTGCAGAACGAATAAGGTCATGCCTAATTTTCAGTCGGCAATAGATGTCCATTATTCCAAGCAATACTGATTCGTTTCTCTCTCATTATATTCTTCTAAGAGTAATTATAAATATCTACGGAAAGTGAAATACAAAAGTTTGATAAAAAAACACTAATTTATAATGTTTTTGATTAATTTTACAGTCACACAAAAAAAATATCATGTGCGGCAGACCCGAGTAGCCAATCCGAGTACAAAAACAAATTTTTTGAAAAAATTTCTACCATTTTGAATTTCTAAACTCTGACTTTAGATTTGTAATTACCCAGACAGCACGTAAGCTTGCAGCAACCTTGCGGCAAGCTTGCTACGCAATATTGCCAACCTTGCACCTTGCTGCAAGCTTGCAGCCAGCTTCACTTGTCCCACCTAACCCAGGCTTGCATGATAAGATTGCCGAAAGATTGCAGTGTAAGGTTACTGCAAGATTGCATGATAAGATTAACACAAGCTTGCATAGTAAGCTTGCACGGTAAGCTTGTGGCAAGATTGGTGCAAGGTTGCCAATAACCTTCCCCAATCAGCACAGAAGTAAATTTCTTTAACCTCCCAGGAATTGGTGCTCAATTTATGTATACAAAAATAAATTTCCTTCTCCAAAAAAATTTTTTGTTATATTCCGCAAGCTTGCTCCAAGGTTGCGACAAGCTTACCGTGCAAGCTTACTGAGCAATCTTGCGATAATTTTACTGTGCAATCTTGCAGTAACCTTCCACTGCAATTTTTCGGCAAGCTTACCATACAAGCTTGTATTAGGTGGGACATTTGAAGCTTGCGGCAAGCTTGCCGTGAAAGGTTGGCAATATTGCGCGGCAAGCTTCCCGCAAGGTTGCTGCAAGCTTACTTGCTATCTGGGCAGATGCATCATACTTTTTTTGTGGGGCTGTTTTTTATTTCTACAGTTCATCAAAGTAGTAACCATCGCTTTTCCATAAGGGTGAAAATTATTTGGTTTTGGAAAAGAAATTTGGTTTTTTTTTTATTGGAAAAGCGACTTTTCTTGGTTTTTACTCTGGACAGCAGAATTGAAGTATTTAATTTCCTATTACAATGGGAAATTATATAAATGTCCCTGATACAGTAATTAATTTTTGAATCCGGTTAGTAATGATAAAAAAAAGATCAAAAATAAAAGATGATACATACTCTAAATCTGAATCAGTGAAAATTTCACTAACTTCAAATTAGTGGCTCAGTTTTGTTTAATTCCACTGTTTAATTAAAGAAAACTGATCCACTGATTTGAAGTTAGTGAAATTTTCACTGATTCAGATTCAGTGTATAAAAAATACAGAATACGATTAAAATTATATATAGCAAATTTAAAAAAAAAATTAAAGAACTAAAATCGGGATTTTCAATACCATAAGACTTGTGGATTTTTGTGAAGAAATATGTGTGTGTGTGTATTTTAATGGCTCAATTTGTTTTGTCCCATATTTTCTTGGCGGCGGGTTTCAAACTTCCTGGCAATATGTTTTACCCTCTCTCAAAGAGAGCGACTTTTTCATAGACTTATGAGCTTTCTTTGCAAACGGCAGTTTCTCGAATATACACTTTGGTCTATTGCTTCGCTTCAATATATATGTATATAGACGATGTTAAGACGTATGTCTTGCAGGCTTGTGGCATCGAAGAGAGTCACGTCGTCCAGACGTATATGACGAGAATAGCATATAATGTCGATAATCTGTAGAGGTTCGAAGAAATGTAGGTGCCGTTGTAAATTGAAGGAGCGACAGGCCATAGCCCGCGAGAATATATATCTGGCATCTGCAGTTCATATAATAGTATACTGTAACACAAAGAACATAAGGCACACAAAAATTAGTAATTAAGAATCTATATCCATGAAAATAAATTTCAATTTAATAATTAATTTTTCAAAAAAGGTATAAATATCCCATACACCGTCAGGTTTATTTTAAGTTCGAGATTAATGTTTAAATACACAGGTGTTTACGTTAAATTTGTTAACATATGAAGTTAACAGTTCGCTTTCAGTAATTGTATTAACTATGTTAAAAACAAATATAACATCAAAATCCAAGGCAAAATGTCACATAACATAGGTTAAAAACGAACATAACCTTAAAATCTAAGGCCATAGTAACTTATGCCATAGTAACTTATGCCATAGTAACTTATGCCATAGTAACTTATGCCATAGTAACTTATGCCATAGTAACTTATGCCATAGTAACTTATGCCATAGTAACTTATGCCATAGTAACTTATGCCATAGTAACTTATGCCATAGTAACTTATGCCATAGTAACTTATGCCATAGTAACTTATGCCATAGTAACTTATGCCATAGTAACTTATGCCATAGTAACTTATGCCATAGTAACTTATGCCCATGAAGTAGTATAAGGAGCACTCACTCTATAGGCAGTTTTTGAAAATTCTTCCCCAGCCTTTCCAGATTTAATAGAAGCATATACATATCCCCGATACTAACAACCCTAGCGGAAAAGTGAGGCATTGGTACATTGTTATATATAAGTGTTTGTGTATAACTGTCAGTTAGCGTTTTTTTTTTTTGAAATGTTTTTGTTGCGAGTTAATTTTGTGTATAATTATAAATATAAATTACGAAACATAATTGATAACAAATATTTTAAAAATCTAAATTATATATTTGTATATAAATAAGCAAAAACTTACCAATTTTCAAATAATCGGAGATATGTAATTTTGGATTTATTCTCATGCAGGGGGCCTATATGTTTAACGCAAGCATTGAGTGCTCCTTACACTACTTTATGATTGTTAAAAAACAATTTCTCAGTTTTGAGGTTATGTTAACGTGTACCATTCTTTAATAACAAATTAGAACATTTATTAGAGATGGTACAGTTTATATAGAGTACTTTTCAGCTCATTGTACAGCTCGTTTGTTCACCATATAAACTTCTTTTTTGTATATATTGACTTAAAGAAAACCGCAAAATCATTGTTCATTTATCAGCAGCTGACCTGCTAAACAATATTTCATCATCGCTTGGCATTTATTGGCAGCTTTTCACTCTTCATGTTGAGTGTCGGATGTCCATTTTGTATTCTTATAATATATATTATTTGACCAACTAAAATTTCCTATATATACTCTTTGTTGGTTTTTTTTTCTTCTTATTGTCATCTATATTTATTTATTTTTTAAATAGGCTAACTGCGGCTCAAAATTTCTACGAAATTCTTGAAAGTAAATAAAAAAATAAATAAACAGAGATATACTAATATCAATAAGTAAAAGCAAAAATTATTATTGTTAGCAGCAATAAGGACTTGCTACTTGTTTAGTTTTTAACTAAAAAACTGGAAATCAAAAAGTATTTTTAAATTAGCTAATCTCTGATCCGAATCATAAAACAGAAGTGATTTTGAATTTTGTTTTGACTCTTATGAAAATTAAAAAAAATCAAAAAGGTGTAAGAAAAATTTGGAAAATTGCGATTAAATAATAATTACAATTCTATAGAAATTTGATGATGACCTCGATGCTGTGATTATTAATATTATTTCAATACCCGCACTCTAGAAATATGCTCCTATTGTTTCTTGTGTGCGTCCACACAATGATATCACGGGTAAACGGATACTAATGATCCCACAACGTCGAAAATCGGCAAAACGAGCCAATAATTGCGGCTGTCATTATCTCGTGAAAAGCACATCGTCATTGTACTACCAGTTTGTATCGATTCGATTTTTCGCTAGATATATATATATATATATATACATATATAAATCCCGTGTTCAATTAAAATTCTGTTATACAGAAAGTTTCTCTCAACTGAAAAATTTTTATTAATATATTTATTAAATTTACGCTTTATTAAAATTATGTTAATTGAAAATTTCATAAAATGAAAAATCCTCTTATGAAAAATTGACTATTATATAAACTATAATCCGAGGGAAAATTGAAATGTGGACCTAATAGGGCTCTGACCAGTTTACCTTTTTTTTAATGTGGCCCTTTTAAGAGAAACTAACTAGTGCCCTCACGGTGCGCCAGAAAGTGGTTTAAATAAAAATGAATTGGCACTTAAAAATTCTTTTTGATTATAATTCTTAGATGAATAACAAACATTTCTCAATAGTTTTTAAAATCAGTTTACGTGCCCGATTTAAATAAAATTGAGTTTTTATATAACAACAGTGTTTTATGGGGAATCAGAATTTATTTAATCTAATAAATACTGTAATAAATGATAAAATAATTACTTATTTTCAATTTTACATATAAATAATTATATTGCTGTAGTGTTTGTGTCCGATTTAAAAAAAATTAAATTATAATGTTAAAAGAATGATTTTAAGAGTGACAAAATTTATTTAAGAGAATCGAATGGTCTCTAAAATTTTTTGGCAAGAAGAGACCTTTAATTATCGCTCTATAAAAACGGCACTAAACGTGAAAATGATAAACATTGATTTTAAAATACTTTCTTCTCGAAAGACGGACACTTTTTACAAAAGCAGCTAGAGATCGTTATCTTATATAAATTTCCTAAATCCGAAAGATTGTGCGAATCCATACAAAAACACGATTGCAAAACGAAAAGTAATATAATGACAGGTACATTACCTCCTGCCGCCGTCAGATGGCAGCAGCATGCAGGGCGCACAAAGTCGCAGCTGTTATTAGATTACTTTTCTACTTTTTGTTTTACAACCATGTTTTTCTATGGATTCATACAGTCTTTTGGATTTAGGAAATTTATCATATGAGGATTTTGGCTGATTTTGTTAAAAGTGTTCGTGTTTCGAGAAAAAAGTATTTTAAAATCAATACTATTTCACGTTGAGAGCGATAATTAAAGCTCTCTTCGTGCCAAAGAATTTCAGATACCGTTCGACACTCTTAATGCATTAATAAAAAAAGGAAACAAGAAAATAACTTCATTGTTAATAAATTTATATGAACCCAAATCTAAAACATCTATTATCTATACGCATATAAGTATAAATTAAATAAATTTTGGTTCCTCATAAAATACTATTTTTAAATAATTAAAACTCAATTTGTTTTAAATTGGGTACGTAAGCTGATTTTAAAACCTATTGAGAAAAGTTATTTATTCATCTTAGAACCAAAATCAAAAAGAATTTTTAAGTGCCAATTCATTTTTATTTAAACTTCCTTCTGGCGCACTGTGGTCTCCTAAAAGGCTGTTACGCTTTTTTCAACCAATAACCCATCAGTTAGGGCAAAACTTATCAGAATTTCGTCGGTTTTTCTTTAAACTATATTTTTAAAATTTTCTTTCAATGAAAAAAATTATTTGAGTAAATAAAAAAGTGATGGATACATTCCCTATAAAATTTTAGAGCAAAACATATGTGACGCGCTCTAAAGAAAGGAACCTTATATATATAGAAACAAACGAATTTAAGTTATTTTTACGGTAATTTTACCTTAATTTAAAAGTTTTTTTTTTACTTTTGTAAAATTAAAATCAGTTTTTATTAAATATTTTTCCTAATGAAGATTTAAATAAAAATTATTTCTATCCAAAGTTGATTCTCTTTATTTATTTTCAATTAAAAATTTAAAAACATAATCTATATTTTTTTTGCTTCTAAGGTCCCTTTCTTTAGAGAGCGTGTCACATATAAAAAATATTGTTTGCAAATTTTTTTTTCAAAGAATTATCACAACTTTCGCCCTTTTCGTATATATATATATATATATATGTATAAATTTGAAAGGCGCGCAAATCCTCCTTCAAAGTGCTCATACCACATGAGAGTTTCTTTTCTATAGGGAGTTCATCCCCTGTCACGATTCTATTTTTTCTTCTTTCCACATGGCCCGCTTCTTTCTTCGATTACGTCGTCGTGTGTTCCTCCCGAAAATAAGTATATCTCTCCCCGATAACACCTACTTTTACATATATGCATCTCAGAAGCCAGATCCATTTTATCTTCTCTGTTATACGTATATCTGCCTATTTATATTTTCCATTATTATTATTATTATTATTATTATTATTATTATTATTATTATTGTTGTTATTATGCAAAAGCAGGTATAACGAAAATGGAACATTCTTTTGTTGGTATATGGAATGATCAAGGCCGTCACACGATTTCAATTGAGGTATTTTTCTTATTTTGACTGAGTGATACAGAGCGGATGTTGGATCGTTTTATAAAAGTTTACGAAGCCTTTAAATGTTAAACGTTTTTACCCAAAGATTATAACATACAAGTGACCGCAATTTAAAAAAAAATTCATTGTCCAAAGTGTCGGTGCCAAGTATATATATATGTATATATACATATATAGCACATGGACATTCTGTGAACTATATAACTTCACATAGCGTGTCTATGTTACATTTACTTAAGCAAAGAAACATTAATAGCGTCCGTTTTTTATATCGGATGCCATATGCACGGAAATTGTTATACAAGGATGTTGACTATATAGGTTTTCTTCAGTTTGGTACATGTTGTATAATAATCTGTCATATTATATTATTCTGATAAAAAAAACGTGAATTCAAATATTCTTTATTTTACATTGAAAAAAAAATTTTTATTTGATTCAAATAATCGATTACTTGAGTATTATCAAATAAATATTTATTTTTAACAAACTAGGGGGGTTTTTGCCCCCTGCGCACTTCACGCGCCAACCTCCCATTTTTTATTGTTTTTATAGATGGCCTTATGACTGCTATTTTGAGTTTATATTTGTCCAATTTCTAGAATTTAAAACTATTATTAATATTTTATTATTTTTTTTAAATGTTATTTATAATTTTTATTATTTTTAATTTTTAAAACAAAATTTATCTAATTTTTTAAATTTTCCTGACAAAATTTAACCTACATTTGAGGTTATGTTTGTTGCTTGGTCGTTTCGCGCCAAAATAACAAAACCTCAAAATTTATGTCATTTTTGGCGGAAAATCCACATCCCTCTCAACGTAAGGGAGGCGGGGAGGGAGGCGTTTGCGGCTATATTCAGAGTCTTGAAACGAACATAACCTTAATGTTTAGATCATTTTTGGTGGGAAATCCAAAACATTTATTTTGAAACAATTAAAAAGTTTAGTTAATTCAAAAAAAAATTTGGTTCATTTCAATAAATGAATTCCGTCTCGAAAATTGTACATTATTTTATACATCCATTATGTCGGAACTCATTTAAAATAACAACTAAAAGGAATAAATTAAAATTAAAGTATATTATACGACTAAGAGAAAATAAAAAAATTTGCTAAACGGACAAATTGACTCTTTTGGTGTTAAAGTCTCATTCGTTCTAATTACAATCCCCGGCTTGAAATAATGTATATTTGATCTTATCGAGCGCGGTTACCAATAAATCGACGGTTGCAAGGTCCATCTGCATCGACAGGCAATTCGATGAGATAAAAAAAAAAAAAAAAGATGAAAAAAAGCCAGGAGGCTTTTCAAGATTGTTGTCACGCACAGATAATTTTTCACAATGTTAAGTGACAGCTATTAATTTGATCAAAAAAAAAGATAGGAGAATAGAAGCAGGGCCTTGAGGTTTTACACGTATACATATTTATATAATCTGGACCAGCTGCCCTAATGAAAACTGCTTTTGCACCTTCCTAAAACTGACATCAGTATTATCAGCTCTCGAAATTAAAAGTGAATATTCAAAATACACACACAATCACACACACACTAAAGGGGCTTTCCGCGCCAACACCCTATTTAAATTTTCAAAAAAATATTAAATATTATAATACTAATTTTGAGATTATGATCATCTCAACTCTGTCAAAAACCAAAGATTTTTACACATGACCCTGATTTTTGAGGTTATGTTCGTTTCTTGGTTAGGAATATTTGAGGTTATGTTTGTGGGACATAGTCCGAACCTAGAGGCAATCTTGGAGACTTGCGGCTATATTCACAGTGAAAATTCACATAAGTTTTGAGGTTATGTTCGTTTCTTTGCTGGGGGGGGGGAGATTTCCTGACAAAATTTTTATCTAAATTTGAGGTTATGTTCGTTTATTTATTAGGGAAAGGTATTTCCCGACCAAATTTGAGCTTAGTTTGAGGTTATGTTCGTTTATTTATTAGGAAAAGCTATTTCCCGACCAAATTTGAGCTTAGTTTGAGGTTATGTTCGTTTCTTGGCTAAGGGGCATTTCCCGCTAAAATTTGACCTAATCAGCTTATATGCACTGATGAATTAGTGGAATTTCACTGATTTTTCAGCGTATATCCGCTGATTGGTACCAGTGGTATACTTATGGCTGATTCAAATTTAGAGAGTATATATATATATATATATATATATATATATATATATATATATATATATATATATAATACGTAATATTATATACATATACCTCTTATGTAATAAGTAATTTTCTTTTATTTCCCATAATATTATTAATTTATTTTTAATTCACAATTATATTACCACATTCAAAAATATATAATGATTAGAAAATGTTTTTTTTTTCTTCATCCATATCTATAAATATATCAAAAGAGTTATTGAGAAATAATGTTTCATTATTTATGTAGTTAATTGTTATTGGTACAAGAAAAAAATTAACAAGATAATAGTTTTTAAAACCCAACGACATATCACACACAAAAAAAAAAAGAGAAAAGAAACATGAGAAATGTTGATCCTCCAATACTGAAATGACTTTACATTAATTATAAGTGATAAAATCTGATAATTTACTCTCGGTACAACATAAACACGCTTTTAATTTGACCGTAAATTCACTTTCCAATTACACAAATGACATTTATGACACGTTTGCAAAACATATAATGTAAACAACGTCAGACCTTAATTTAACCTCTCTTTCTCTCTTCAGAGGGGGAAGGGTGCAAGTGTCAATTCATAGGTGAGAAAATTACAGGTTTCGGGGACAAATTACCGAGCAAAGACAATTTTCTTTCGAAAAATTAATTTTCACATTGTTCTCTTTTTGAAAAGAGAGAGAGAGAGGGGGGGGGGTGGTTTCGCACCATTTGGTTTTTCACGCTTTCTGGTATATAAAATCTGTATTATAATTAAAGAACGACGACCGGTATATTATAAGAACAAAGGGAAATGTATATAGGAAAAAAAAAGGGATTTTCGAAACGATTTTCAACATTCTGAGAATTACCTGCGCAACCGCTTCAGGTGGCATTGATGTTGAAGCATCATCTAAACTAATTGTTGACAGCGGGACAATGGCAACCTGGTAATAATAACTTGCCTGCCGCTGGGCGGCATTATGTCCCAGAAAAGAAACAGAACGGGGACTGGCGTCTATACCTGCGCGGATACTCTATGAGGTATATATATGTATATATATATGACAAATTCGCCGCATCCCTGATCCTCTGGGGCGGCATTTTCAACGCATCACTGGACAGGCAATATATCGACTAGCGACGACCCCCCCCCCCCTAAAATGAGTCTCGATTTTTATGAGGACTCTAAACAAATGTCGGAGCGAAATAAAAAATGAATTATAGAAGAATAGCTTTTTTTTTATATGTTATGTTGGAGTTCGTTCTTCAAAACATTTGGCTCATTTAAATGCGGCTTGATTTATTTTTTTAAGAAAAAAATATATAAAAAAAACAATGGGGGCGAACGAGGAGGAAAATATGAAAAATCAGTTTTTTCAATGTAGAACAAAAACTATTCATCGCACAAGTTTTGTTAGTAGATTAATTGAAAACTTGGGATTTTACATGTAGATAAAATTTGGTGTAATACCATCGACTGGCGCTATTATTGTACAAAAATTGCAATTTTTTTTTTTTTTGTTATATGCTTAACCAAAATTCTAATGTTTATAGAAAAATGTTTTAAACTATATTTAGACATATTTGTAAAGATATAGGATCTGTTATTTTGAATTTTTAAAATCTGACTTCAAATTCGTAATTAGCAATACCGAAAACCTCCGAGTAATAAGTTTCAAGGAAATCTGTTTGATTTTTAATATTTCCCTCCGCCATATTAAATCCGTCATTTTGAATTTTTAAAATCTGACCTAAAATTCGTAATCAGCAACCTCAAAAACCCCGGGAGGCATATAATTATGTTCTTAAAATCGTTAGAATTTTTATTTTATAGAATTTCATTTGTCGCATAATTATTTTTGAGCCGAATTTTTATTCGTTCAAATTAGTATTTTGCATAGAATTTTCATCAAAACGATTTTCTACATTAAAGAATTTTTATATAACCAAAAATATACACTTCACAGAATTTTTATTTGTTTGAATTTCATTGCACAGAATTTTCTTCCAGATGAATTTTTATTTGTTCAAACTATTATTTAACATAATTTCCATACAACAGTAATTTTTTACATTTTTATTTTTCAAGAAACCTGATTTACTGTCAGTCGGTGAGGTAGATTTATATATCGGTAATTTTTTATAATTTCATTTTTAAAAAAACAACACTTATTGTACCATCAGTTGGTAAGGTAGATTTCGGTGTCGGTAATTTTTGTATTTTTATTTTTCAAAAATCTGTTTTACCATCAGTCGGTGAGTTAGATTTTTGTGTCGGTTTCTTTAACCGAAAAATTATTTAACAGAATTTCTAATTGATAGAATTTTCATTTGCCCGAAATTGCAAATGACCGAACAAACAATTGATTTCGGCGCGATTTTTAAAATCAACAAATCAAAAATTATCCATAAAATTGTGATTGGTTGATTTTAAAAATCGCGCCGAAATCGATTGTTTGTTCGGGCATTTGCAATTTCGGACAAATGAAAATTCTATCAGTTAGAAATTCTGTTAAATGATTTTTCGGTTAAGTATAAAAAAATTTGTGTAGTATGAAAAATCGGTTATTGGAAAATTATATCAAATAATAATTCGAAAAAATGAAAATTCATCTGAAAGAATAAAATAAACATTCTATGCATTGAAATTCTATACACAATAAAAATTTTTTAAAATGCCTATTATGTTAAATAAAAATTCGAGCAAATAAAAATTATAACAAATAAAAATTCTGTGAAGTGAATTGTCGATTATATAAAAATTGTGTAATATAGAAAATCGTTTCGATGAAAATTCTGCAAAATAACTATAATGTTGACAAATAAAAATTTGACTCAAAAATAATTATGACAAATGAAATTCTATAAAATCAAAATTCTAATGATTTTTAGAGCATAATAATATCAGATTCATAATCAGCGACCCCAAAAACCCCTGAGTAAACGTGTTTCAAGCAAATAATCTGCCGAATTTAGCAAAATATGTCTGCCATATTGGATCCGCCATTTTTCATTTTTGAAAACGGACTTCAGATTCGTAATCAGCAAAATCGAAAACCTATGTGCACACAGATTTAAAAATTTTAGTGAAACTATATATAGTTGCGCGATTTAAAATTTTTATACAAATGTCAGCTAACAATTTTTCATTATACTAAAAAAGTTTCAAAATTAAAAAATCCATCATCTCTTTCTTTTGCCAATGTTAAGAATTGTCTTTTAATTTACCATCAGTTGATTTTCGAAATGTCCGTAAAGTCATTTACGGAAAAAAAAGAAGAAAAAGAGTGACAAAGCAAAAATTAGCGATTCTTTTATGGGTACATCGCACGCCGAAAATTCACTTTTAAAAGACAAAGTATTATATATATAGAATTCACACTGAACGGCGGATCAGTTCAATTTTCCCTGAATCCTACTGTGGGGCGCTCAAATTTTATCTCGATGAGGTTCATTTTTTTTTCTTTTCTCGCCGACACACACACACACACACACATAGATATATATATATAGACGATGACACGGAGGTTTTTCTTGCAAAAACAAAGCACGTAGAATGACTGTCAGTCATGGTTCGGGTAAAATATTGGAAATCGCGCGCCCCTCTTGTGAAAGGTGTGACCGAGCCCTGCCCCTACTGGTTATTCTTTGGGGGGTGCCGTGTCAAGAAAAATTAACAACCAAAACTGTAAAATCCGGGTTTCTTCCCATATATATACCAAAATCTCACACCCTTGAAACATAATTGTTTCGCCTCCTCCTAATGACTAATTTTCAACTTTCATCATTAGACGTATACAAAACCACAAAAAAGATTCTTTTAGTCAATGGGAAAGATATATAAATAAATCATTTTAAACAAAAGAATTTTTTTTTTTTGAACTATGCGATCATAGTGACACGAGATCTATTATATGGTATGTATATATAACTTTTTCACACTATTTTTAAAAATTTATTATTTTTAAATAAATTTAATTTACGTATGGGGAGGGACCAATTTTTTTTTCAAATGACCTAATATTCAAAAAGCTACACATTACGAAGCTGAAGTACGCAACATTTATATAAACGATTTTTAAAGAAATATTTTTTTAAAATGAAAAATTCTATAATTTTTTGCTCAAAAAATATTTCTTCTAGTATTCATTAATCAACAAATTATAAAAAAATATTTTTTAGGCAAAAAATTATAGAATTTTTTATTTCAAAAAAATTATTTCTTTAAAAATCGTTTATATAAACGTTGCGTACTTCACCTTCGTCACATTCAATTAATTTGAGCTCGAAAAAATGCTTGGGTCTACTGGACTCATGATGCCAGTTAAGGGTTCCCAGGTGGAAAAGTTCCCGGTAGTCATTACCGCTCCCGCTACCGGAATATTCAATTCCGGGATAATTTTTCCGTACTATCGGTAGTCACTACCGGTAATTCTTCTGGTACTACCGGTAGTAACTACCGGTAGTACTGGAAGAATTACCGTTAGTGACTACCGGTAGTGAATATTCCGGTAGTGTGAGCGGTAATGACTACCGGTAGTCACTCCCGGTAATTTTTCCGTTACTACCGGTAGTCACTACCGGTAATTTTTCCGGTACTACCAGTAGTCACTACCGGTAATTTTTTCGTTACTACCGGTAGTCACTATCGGTAATTTTTCCGGGAATTAGAATCAAAATTTATTACCAAATAACAAATTTTAATTGTAACTCCCGGAAAAATTACCGGTAGTCCCGGAAGAATTACCGGTAGTGACTACCGGTAGTACCGGTAGTGCCTACCGGTAGGACCGGAAAAATTACCGGTAGTAACTACCGGTAGTACTGGAAGAATTACCGGTAGTGACTATCGGTAGTAAATATTCCGGTAGCGAGAGCGGTAATGACTACCGGTAGTCACTACCGGGAACTTTTCCACCTGGGTTAAAACAATAATTTGTAATAAAATTCCTACTTAAAGAAGTTGTAAAAAATTTTTTTTCATTTCATCATAAATTATATAATTATGATAGTTTATCATCTCTTGATTAAAAATTTATTTTTATTTATAAAAAATAAATTTTTTTTCTTTAGAATTGAGGAAAGACAACATTTGTATTTTGATCTTCTTTTGTATAATTTTGTACCTATATACATAACCTATAATTTATTTTGCTCCCTTTCGTCAGAGCATCACCATTTAGCAATTTGCGGGTACAAAGTTTTCAATTCTTTGAAAAATAATAATTGAAAAATAGAAAATTTGGCATTTTAATAAATATACATCATACAAAAAAAAAAAAAAATCTCGGAATTGAAAAAATCCGTGCGTGTTTGTAACGCCATTGAGGGGAGGATATATAATATAAAAAAGCAGCGCGTTCAAGTCCGGGTTCATATACCCAGTATTTACCTAAAGTGTCGCCTGGCGGGCTTGCGTGTAAGAATGCCACGAAGGAACCGATCATTATACATCTGGTGTCACCCAAGGTGGGTAATTTCGACAAAAGTTGACTTCTTCTCTGTGTATATATATATATATGTCTCATCGGGAGACAAGGAAGCAGAATATAACAGTGCCATTTTTTCTTATGGGAGCAGCGTAACTTTGCGATTGGATGTCTCAAATTATTTCGTTCCACTTTTTGATACGCACTCTCTATATATACTGATCCGGTCATGCCTCCCCCCCCAAAAAAACCTGATTCCTATATCATCTAACAAAGTTCAAAAATTTTAAAACCACAATGACAAAAAGAATAAAATACAAAGAAATTAAGCAAAGGTATATAACATTTAGAGAATTTGTTTGAAACAATCAAATTTTTGTTGAATCAAACAAATAAATGCTAGTTAAACAAACGTTTGGTTGATTCAATTAAATTATTTTATTTCACCTTAAAATTGCTGGACTTCACTACAGCCACAGTATATAAATTTTTAATACACAGAAAAAACTTAGTCTCATTTTGATATGCAGCAAAAATAAGTCAATGCTAAACGACATAGACAGTGGCGCTACCAACCTGACTCATTTTTGCTGCATATCAAAATGAGTATAGCATACGCTATCATTTTGAGTTCAGATTTTTTCTGTGTATATAGAAAAGATATGTTCCCAGAATCGAAGAAATAAGTTCCGGATATCTCTCATAGAGGATTTATTCATATAGATATATGTCATATTACCTACATATCCTTTACGTAAACAAAAATCTGACCCATATATAAGTAATTCCTAAAAACGGTTTTTCTTTTCCTCTCTATACGATTCATAATTTGTCGTTATTGTTATATGATTCGTATATTGTTCAAAAAAGAAAAAAAAAAGGAAAATCTCAGTGTCTCGAATCACCTATTCTTTACCAAACCAATCACAATATTTTTGACGAGTTATGTCAGTATATAATAGCGGATGAATATGCTGGACGATGATGATGAGTGTATGGCATAAATGTGCATTCAGCTGCGTCGAAACACATGCTCGAATCTTTTTTTTTTTTTTTTTTGGGTGATTCGTGGGACATACAATGGACCGCGCGAGGTCCTTGAGCCCTTAAAAGCACAAAGACATTCGCATCCTGCTTATCCTGGTGGCGTATATATGTATATATATATCTATATAGATATCCCTCGGGAGAAACCGTGGAGCGTGCGTAACGCGTTCAGCCGCCCGTGAGTTATGAGGGACGCAATATTAATATTTTGTATCATCCTTCCTTCGGGCAGGATGTATATATGGTATAAGCAGAAGAAGGACCCTTGTCGCATCTTCTCTCACAGGAGCTTCTGTCTTTTGTCGTTTTCAAAGTCCACACGCGCACTCAGTAGCGTGCGGCGTGTCCTTTGAGCGAGCCAGGCACATATACAGATATAAATTCGATCTCCGCACCCTTGAATTCATTTTGATTTCTTCATCCGAATCCAACAACACGTTTACGTACCTTACCCCCTCTCCTCTTTCATGTATGTACTTTCTATTTCAAATCCCCTTAAAATCCCACACTGAGAAAAATAATATCGTAATAATAAGAAAATAATTTAGTTAAGCATTTTTAGTTGGCCTTACTAAAGTATGATTGGCACAACAGAAAAGAAAGTGGCAATCAATCGAAAAATTTAGTTTGCTCTAACAAAAAATATTTTTGAAGGTTTCATGTCTACGAACTAAACAGTTTGGTTCTCCGTACTAAATCGCTGGCACGCAGAATTGCGCACGCGCTGTTCTCGAAAATGTGGCGTCGGTCGTAGGGTCTAGTCAGTCGTGGACCTCTTCCGCGTTATGCTTATCCGATCATTTATGTCATGTGTTTTTATTGTTCGGCTGGTCTATTATCGTAGCAGTGTCATTAAAGTTTTATAAATATTTATTTTTTAAAAGTGTACTGAAAGTGTTTCTTTTATTTCGAAAGAATGGCTGACGAAGTGACAAAACGTTTGCTAAGAGAATGGGGGTTAGAATGCCTCGTGGCATTCTGTATCAACTTTTGAAAACTTGCTCCTCAATTTTATGCGATATCATTTTGAGATATTTCATGAAACGCGCGTAGTGTGTACTTACGGGAAGATAAATTATTTTTGTAATGTCTAAGCATAATGAATTTAATAAAGTTATATTATTAATCTCATCTCTCTTGAATTAAAATACCTTATTTTTTATACAAAATCGTAAAAATGACCAAATAAACTATTTTATATAAAATAAATTATTTAGTTATTTCTACAAAAAAAATTTTTTTAATCAACGAAAACAGTAAGTTGAAATAACTAAATTTTATTTACGTCAACAGAACATTTTTTTTCATTCTAATAAATGTATTTATTACGTAGACTAAATTATTTGGTTACACCTACTAAATAATTCAATTGAGCGAAATTTAACGGTTGGACAAAAAAATTTAGTACTCCCAACCAAACGGGTTAGTTGCACATATATCAAATAAAAAATTTGGTAGGGACAACCAAACTTTGATACATGATACCAAACAGTTTTCTCAGTGCATCATAGCCAAAAGTCGTTTATGTATATACCTCTTTCAAGATCAAGAATTTTATATTATATTTATAGTATGCAACAAATATAAGTAGAAAAAATTAGACTCATTTTTGTTGTAACTCATTTTAAGCACATGAATAATGGCTAAAATTAATTATTAGGAATTTTTTGACAAAATTTCCATTAAACCGATTTCCAGTATCAAAGATTTTTTATATAACCGAGAACATTTACTTCACAAAAATGGTTACGAATACCATATTTTGGTTAGTAAATTGCTGCTAAGTCGATAGTCAGGGATACCATTTATAATAAATAACACATTATATGTCTCAAAAATTGAAAAATTTATAATTCAAACTTTTAAAAATAAAAAAAATGTTCAAATTATCCTTAAATTAAGCACTAGTAATGTTAAAGTTATTACAAAATGAAAATATGTGGACAGTTTTCAAAAATTCAAAATGGCGGATTAAATATGTCAGACAAATTTAAAAATTGATTGAATTCGCTTTGAAACTTGTTACTCGGGGGTTTTCAGGCTCGCTGAATACGAATCCGAAGTTGGTTTTTCAAAATTCCAAATAGCGGATCCCATATGTTGGAAAAAATTCAAAAATTGATTCAATATATTCGCTTGAAACTTGTTACTCGGGGGTTTTTGGGGTCGCATGAATACAAATCCTACGTCATTTATACAAAATTCAAAATACTTTAACATTACTAGTGCTTAATTTAGAGATAATTTGAACATTTTTGCGTACTTTTCTAACGTTTTAATAATAAATTTTTAATTTTTTGAGACATATAATGTGTCACATTTTGAATTTTTTAAAAGGCCCCATGTTTTAAATGAAAAAGTACTTCAAGACGAACATTTTGAGACCTTAAACATAACAATTGGCCCAATACAATTACTTGACGTTGAACGTTCCTATATTTATTAGCGAATTTCTAACTAACTAAGTAAATAGGGATGAGAATAAGGACCTCCTTTACTAAAAACAAAAGTAGTATAGCTCTCAAAATCAGTGTATAAAAAGTGAAAAATAGAAAATGGAAAGTAAATTCGAAAGTGCGATGAAAAGTTATTGAATCGATCCCCTGGTATAGGGTTAAATTCATAAATTTTCATATTAAATTAAAACTACAATAAAAATAACGTTTTTTTTTTTGTAAATATATACCTATAACTTTTGTTTTGTATAATTTTAACAGAATATTGAAATACGGTTATCTCTGAGCGTTTGTAGAAACAAAACAAACTTGGTTTGAATCTGACCGCGAGTCAAATCCTATATATATATATAGCGAGATGAGAGTAGTACTATCTAACTAGGAAAGCTTCGCGTTGGCTTTAGGGCCCTTTACCTTGCGTATTGCTTTAGGGATATATGCCGCGATGATGTTGCAAATTTAATCATCTGCATACTTGCCGATTACACAGTCCACCGATCACAGAGGTCGTCGAGACTCCCTCCGGCATTACGCCGCAACTATATAGAAGTATAATACGCGCACATCATCCGCTATATATATATATATATATATATATATATATATATATATATACAATATAGTTATATATAGTGGACGACAGTTTTTTTTGTCCAAATATCTGTGTGCACTTCTATTAACTTAATTCATCTCTAAATTAATTTTTTTTTATTAATCGAAACCTACACTGAAAAAAAATTCTACTTAGAATAACTACACAGCCCCACAAAAAAAAAAAGTGTCATGTACTTTTGACCGAAATACCCTAACCCTATGTATTTTGACGCGCTGAACACGAATCCGAAGTCCGTTTTGCTCCATCACGTCAGGATTTTTTCTAACCTCAAAAAACATGTTGGATTTTGAGATGTAGGCGATTTTTTTAAAAATTGATGTATTAACTTCAAACTTGGTATCTGGGGGTTTTTTGTGTCGCTGATTACGAATCTGAAGTTAGATTTTCAAAATCCAAAATGGCGGATCCAATATGACGGACGAATTTTGAAAAAATTTTAAGATTTACTTCAAACTTGGTATCTAGGGGTTTTTTGGGTCGCTGATTACGAATCTGATGTCAGATTTCCGAAATTCGATATGTCTGATCAAATATTAAGAAATTATTTTTTAAAAATTGTCAGATTTTTATGAAATTTGGTATCTACAGGTTTTCTATGTTGATGACAAGTAACACTATAGGGAAGTGCCGTACGCCGTTTTTTCTGAAACTTGGCAGTTTTGTAGTTTTTTGAAAACAATTTGACACGTATTTTTTTGTTTTTTTTTTTGAAAATCTGTCGTTAGATTCGTAATCGGCGACCCAAAAAACCCCCGGATTCCAAGTTTGAAGTAAATCCATCAATTTTTAAAAAAAATCGCCTATCTCTCAAAATCCGACATGTTTTTTGAGGTTAGAAAAAAATCCTGACGTGATGGAGCAAAACGGACTTCGGATTCGTGTTCAGCGCGTCAAAATACATAGGGATAGGGTATTCCGGTCAAAAGTACATGACACTTTTTTTTTTTTTTTTGTGGGGCTGTGCTAGAATTCTGGTTAGGGTATATATTTAACATTTTGATTCTGGTTAGGTTAACCAGAATTCTGGTTATTTTAACGAGAATTCTAGTTAATATGTACAACTAGAATTCTGGTTAACATAACTAGAAAGTAATGTTAAACTATTTTCTTATGTAATTCTAACCCTAATTTTTTGATAATCTGCAAAAGACAAGCATCAATTCTTTACTATTCGCGATACCTTTTTGTTCTTTACAATTCTAATCTTTTGATCCTCAATATATATATATTTCGATGGACATACACACTCACACATATCAGGACCATTTGGAAATGAAAACTTAACGAGATTTGTTTGAAATAAAAAAAAAAAAAAAAAACCAGATTCTCCATCTCTGGGACATGACGTTTGCTATACAAAGTGACACGTGACCTCACCCCTCATGACATTGGATACATTTCGATGGAATAACACAGCCCCCCGGCGTCTTCTGGCGTATTGTATATAATACTTTATCGCTATCGACTCGGGCATTCCAGCTTAATTGCTTTTTACGTAATGTTAAACACAAAATCACAAATCGCATGGGTCCCTGTTTTTGTTTTCCATGAGGATGAACCTGCGATATTCCGATAGATCAAAGCATACACTATACTACGACTGATGTATATGTGTATATATATATATATATATATATATATATATATAAGTCTTGGGAGAATTAATTGAACAAATTTCCTTTCCCAAGAAGAAAACAGAAGTTATTTGATATAATCCTCTTGTGTCTTTAACGATCGAAACAGAAAAATAATTGACTAAAAAAGAAAATAGTTTTTGAATTTCTGATGTCGAAAAAAAAGTACATATATATATATCCAGCAATTGAAAATAATTTCCCCAAGATTTTAGATTTCGTCAGAATTCCAACAATATTCCGCCGAAAGGACTTTTCTCAAAATTCCGACCGAATTCGGATAATTATTTGTGGTTTTGTTTAATCAAAGTTCAATCTAATAGAAAATCTTCTATCGAATACTTTTCTGACCAATAAAAATTTTGATATATATATATATTATGATATTTTACCAAATTCTGTTAGATTATATTTCCGTTATGTAGATAACTTCCGTCTAATCAAAGTTCGGTCCAGTGGAAAGTTTATATATATCACCGAATAATTCTGCCAGGCGGAAGTTCTGACTTTCGTCCAATTAAAGTTCTATTTAACGGAATGTCTGACACTCTAGACTGTAAAAAATTTTTAGGAAATTTTTCCGAAAAGTTCGGACAGCGCCGAAACACAATTGGGTCGGAAATTTTTCCAGCGGAACAAATGAAATAATTTCCCAACACTGTTTGGAATTATTTCCAAATTTTTTTTTAGGAAAAAATTCTAATCTTAATTGGATAATTTGCCCAGTTGTTTGGATAATTAATCGAAATTATTTGGAAATTCTTCCGAAGAGTTTCGGACAGCGCCAAAACACAAAGGGTTGGAAATAATTCCAGTGAAATAAACGGAATTATTTCCTAACTCTGTTTGGAATTTTTTCCAATCTCCAGTATACTATTTCTGTCCTAAAAAATTCTGCCAAATAAAAGTTCTGCTATATATATATATATATATATATATATATATATATATATATTTTCCTAAACGATAAAATACTACAATTGATTGATAAAAAATTCTGTCCAATAAAAATTCTGACAAATGAAAATTTTTGCTATAAAATACTTCCGTTGGTCGGAAATTTTCTGAATTGAAAGTTTTGTTACATAAATTTCCGTCAGAAATAGAATTTCCATAAAAATTCTCTTGTTCCCTCACTCTAATCTCTTGTGATGTGTAAACCAGTAAAAAAAATGCAGATAAAAGCACCCCATCCCAATCCTTTTGTATTGTCGTTTGAAGATCGTTTAAGCCTCCTTCATGATTTTCCGCGTTTTTTCGGTCTCTCTCTCTCTCTCTCTCTGGCTGTTTATATATATATATATAATATTTCCTTCTCCGCGGAGATGGTTCTTGTCGCACAAGGACCTTTATTAGTCCGGAACCCCTCGAGGAATATGAGGGTGACTTTTTTATTTCCCTCGACTTGACATACGCCGATCTCGCACCGTGCGTATTTCTCCCATAGAGCCACTTGTTGCTCATCGCATCGTGTCCTGATCAAATTCTTGTCGTGGTGCGCGCGATGAAAAAAAAATCGCTTGCCGGACACTTCTATGAAGAGTATTTTTCATTCGCTTACTCTGTAATTTAATACCCCCTCCCCTCCTCATCTCTCTCACATCCCTTATCCTTGCGACGCCCTTTTAGTATATATAAATTCGCTATTGAAAAAGGACTTATTATATATACCAATTGGTAACTTAATATCACTCACAATAATCATATATATATATATATATATATATATATATATATATAACGAGGAAAAATTACGGTCACATTTTTTTTTATTTAGGTATTAGAAAATTATATACGAAAAAATTACTATATTACAAAAAAAAATTTCGCTGTCGATACTGTTTTATAAGAATCTATGTTCCTAAAACCTAAAACCCACAGCGGACCCTTGACCTAGAAATTAATTTAATTTTGATGTTATGTTAGCTGATTTTAAATTCTCTAATCCAGCGGGTTTTTTTTTACTTAAAAATTGATTTAATTTTTGAGGTTATGTTAGCCGATTTTAACATTAAACCGAACGACCTCTTAACTTAGAAATTGATTTAATTTTGAGGTTATGTTAGCCGATTTTAACATCAAACCGAACGACCTCTTAACTTAGAAATTGATTTAATTTTGAGGTTATGTTAGCCGATTTTAACATTAAACCAAACGAACTCTTAACTTAGAAATTGATTTAATTTGGAGGTTATGTTAGCCGATTTTAAACCCAGCGGACCCTTGACCTATAAATTATTTTAATTTTGAGGTTATGTTAGCCGATTTTGACCTCAAATTTAGAGGCTACTTGACCTCCTTAATATTTGACCATATGCGATTTATGCGAGGATATATGCTTTCTTCACCTTAATTTGTCACCTAAATTTTAGGTTATGTTTTTCGGTTTGTTTGTATTTTGGACCTAAGTCATATAAGTCAAGCAACCGCTAGATCTGTAGTTTAGACATAACCTCAAAATTAGGTCAAAGTTCAATGTCAAAATCCTATAACATATCAAGAGAACGCTATACTACTGGGTTTGAGATTAAAATTGACAAAACCTAACCTAAAAATTAGGCCACTTTTTGGGTAAAAATAGCGTTTTTATATCAAAAAGTTAAAATCAGTAAACATAACCTTAAAATTAGTTCAAAACTCAAGAGCTAAAATACAAACATAATCTCAAAAATTCAAGAGTTGGGGCGCATTAGGGCGAATATATATATTAAATATATTAACAGCACCAATTTTTAGAATTTTTGATATATTATGATTTTAATTAAAAAAGGTCCAAATTTTCCTTGGATGATTATAAACACGTGTAACACTCTTTTTTTTTAAAAAAAAAAAATTTCCAATTATTTGATGTATTTTTCATGTCGACGATTATGAGTCAGGTGAATCCCACGTTTCTTTTTACTTTTTTATTCCGCAGAAGGAACCATAAGAGGAATTATTTTCGTATACTCTCGAACAAGAAGCACCGTAATTTATTTTGTCGTTATACACGCGTATATTTTGTGTGCTTGATTGCCAATATAACATCAAGCTAAACACATATTGTCCGATTCGTATATAATGTCTCGCATCTCCAAAACGAATTATTCGGTCAATTTAAATATATGAGCGATTTCTCAATTATGTATATATATATGCCACAAAAAAAATAATCATTATCCAAATTATATAATTTTACGATAAATGCTTTTTGTAATTCCAATAACTGTTTACTTTACAGATATATTGTATATATATATATATATATAGATTCCAATACTGCACCGAAAAAAAATATTCTCGAAAATAGAGGAAAATTCCTCTTGCGAAAATCTTCTGGAATCAAGAATATATTACTCTCAATCGGAGAGTATTTTCCTCTTATTTTAATCCTCTTAAAATAAGAGGAATCCTTTCACGTGATATTGTAGAGGAAAATGTGCATTAAAATAAGAGGAATCCTACTACTAAATCAAGAATATTTTTTTCAGTGTGCTCTATAATGGAAAAACATATATATACTATACGTAACTTTTACTATACTTACAAAGGAAAATTTAAAATGTTCGTAAATTTCTCTGCATTTCTAATAACTTTTTTTCCGGAAATAAAAAAAAATTACTCCTGAAATTGTAAAATTTACTCCAAATATATAGTGTATATTTTTTTACTATTTCCGGAGAGTAAAAAAAATATTTTTTTAAATTAATTTGAATATTATGATGAAATTTTTTTTTTTAAATTAATTAAAATTAAAAATTTTCTACAAAAAAAGAAGAAAATATGTTTTTTTTTATATATTCTACAATATAGTCAAGGATCATTGAAGAAGGAAATCCCTGAAAATTTTAAACCGCGCAGTTTACTGAGCGTGTTACATTATATCTAAAGGAAGTCATTGTTTAATAGTGTTCGATCGAGCAATAAGTCGTCGTCGGTGACGCGATCAAATACAATTCCTTTAAATTCTTGTTTCCTTTTTTTTTCTAACTCGAGGGAATAAAAATCAAACGCGTTATATCGTCGCGCTAGATTTAACAATCTAACTATCGTTATAGTCTCATTCGTGGTTTTCATTATTTCCATTTATTTTTTTTTTTTTTTTTTCATTCCAAGAAATAATTTTTAATTAAATGGAAAACATATCCGTATATTTATAGAACTGTAAATTATTTTCATTTTGAATGTAAATTTAAAAAAAAAAAATTTTTTTTGTCATTTTGTTTGATTTAAGAATTGAATACGTTTTGTTATTTTTGTTCTTTTATTATTACGAAATGGAATTGTATATATATTGAGAATGCCAATCATGAGAACCACTGTATTAAAACCGCAAACCACAGTCCAATATAATGAGATTTAAATTACCGCGGGCCAGTGTGACATAGTGTCGTTTTTATAATATGCGAATCGTTACCAGACTTCAAATCTGTTATTCTCACGTATATGTGTGTACACACACACACATTTATATATAAATATAAATGTGTATACTTCTGTCCAATTAGGAATGGAAATTTGATTCGAGAGTCCCTGTCTTAAAAAAACAATCGATTGTTATTGGCCATCGTGTCCTCGAATTCCATTCGACGCGTAACCCACGATTATCTGAGAAATAACTATATCTTCTTTTTTTGCCACCATACTGCGTCTAATTCTTCTGAGAATTTACACAAAATATATTGTATAACTGTAATTTTTCTTTCTGACATAAAATTTTTTTTTTCAAATAATTTATAAAGATAAAAATTTAAAAAAAGGAAAACAAATTTTAGTAATCGTAAGTCCAAAAATCAAAGATATAGATAAAAAATTAAATTAATTGTAACAAATAATTATAATAACAATAATAATAACAAATAATATATAATTCGCATTATATGAAAAGTAATTTAAAATATTGATTTTCTAAATAGGAAAAAATAGAGGTTAGGTCGTTTTACGTCAACAGTTGCGTTCGATATATCGACTGATCAAAGAATTTAATTGGTCGGCTTTTAATGGCGTAATTTTCCTACTATAGACTCGTTATATAGCAATCATATGTATATTTATCCAACGGAAATTTATCTAAAATTACTATTTTATTTCACCTTTTTTATTTTTTACTATTTTTATTTTTGTGAATTATTTTTTTATATTGAAAATAATATGCAAAAAGACATTGTATGAAAAGAAATTTTTTTTGAAACAACCAAATTTTGTTTGGAGCAACCAAAATTTGTTTGAAACAATTAAATTTCTCAATCTAAACTAAAATGACTAAATAACTCAATCAAATAAATACATTTACTATATATAGTTAAAAAAAAAGTTTGGTTAATTTAACTAAATAATTAATTAAATACTTTTATTTAAATCAACCAAATGATTTATTGCACTAGACTAAAGTTTAATCTTAATCAAAACCACATTGAGAGAACAAAGCAGTTGAGGCAACTAATAAAATTGTTACAAATACCATTTTGATTAGTAAACTATGCTGCTATGCTAATTTAAAAGTCAGGGATACCATTTATAATAGTAAAAAGTTAAATAGTTTGTAGTTACCATTTTATTAGTAAGATGAACATACTTTTGTTAGTAACAATAACTAATAAATATTATAACAGATAACATTTAGTAAGTTAACCTTACTAATAAAATTCATCTTACCAATAAAATAGGTAATTCGATAAATAAAATATACTTACAACCACAATTATTTATTTAATATTATTCACATTGAAAAAAATATGTTTATTGTAACGTTAATATAACTTTCTTGTTGTACCAAGTGAGATATAAATCTTATATTAAACATATTCTTTATGCGGAATAATAATAAAAAAAATTTATAGGTTAAATTGTTATACTTACATTCAAAACGATATACATATTCTTCAAAGCCCCATGAGATGAATAACTTCCGCAAATCGATGGCACTTTTTTAACATTCTGCAAAATAATTTATAATTTATATAGAAATTTTATAATTATATAAAATGTATAAGAACATAAACACAAATGACCACGTTTTATCACGACATTTCTTGACGAGCATGAACGTGCTTTACAGTGTTGCCAACCGAATTGCTAACAACTGCCAACCACAGGTGTAAAACGCAAGTAAAACAGAGTTGCCAATGACCCTACCTAAACGCTACTGCGCTTGCGTTACGACAACTCTCTTATAGGTCGAAAAACGCGCGCTTATATAAAATGCTTAATAATAAGAAAACTTTAATAAAGCAATATAAAAATATTTTTACTATTGAATTTTTTTTTTTGTTAATTATATTGCTTCCTAATAAAAAAAATACTAATTTCCTTAATATACTTAAGTATATAATAATAATAATAATAATAATAATAATAATAATAATTTTATTTTATTTATATCATTGTTGTAATTATTTTTTAATAAAATATTCATAATCTATTATTATTATCATCAATATAATATTTATTATTATTATCATTATTTTTAATAAATTATTATTAAATATCTATGAATGTATTACATCTATATATTTCAAAAAAATGAATCGAATTTTTTTTGTACTTTTTCCCCAATTCAAATTTTCCTCATAAAAAAGTACAAAAAAATTTTGCTAAAGTTTTTAAAAAATATATATGTCATATATCATAGACAATTATTAAATAACAATTTAATGATAATAACAAAAATAAATAATATATTACATAATTAATTAATAAATATTAAATTGATAATAATAATAATAGATTATATTGATAATAATAATAATAATAGATTATATATTTTATAAAAAAGTAATAACAATAATGATATAAATATAATAAAATTATTAATATTATAATTATTATTATTATTATTATTTTTACATACTTAAGTATCTTAAGTAAATTAATATTTTTTTATTAAGAAGCAATATAATTAACAAAAAAAAATAAATTCAATAGTGAAAATAGTTTTATATTGCTTTATTAACGTTTTCTTATTATTAAGCATTTTATATAAGCGCGCTTTTTTCGACCTATAAGAGAGTTGTCGTAGCGCAAGCGCAGTAGCGTTTAGGTAGGGTCATTGGCAACTCTGAAGTAAAAGTGAAGGCAGAGCACTAAACGAGTCGTTGAGTAACTACAAAAATATTCCTACATTTGACTTCAGCAGTTTTCGTTAACAAATGAAGCGGGAAATTTAAATTCATTTAAATTTAGTTTTAAAAGTAAAACACTGCAATAAAAAGAAAACTGTTTACAAACTAATTTCAATAAACAAATCTAATATTTTATAATTATTTTAGATTTAGAATAATATAAGGAAAAAATGACTAAAAAGTGAATTTATTATCTATCTTAATTTAATATTTCATTACACAGTCACATAAAACAAAAGTGCCTGGGTTGGGAGATCAAGGTACCTTTTCCCCCATGTATTTTAGGTCGCTGAACACAAATCTGTAGTCCGTTTTGCTCCTGCACGTGTACGTTTCTTCCTAACCTCAAAAAACATTTCATATTTTTGGTGGTATACGATTTTTTTTTTAAATTGATGGATTTATATGAAACTTTGTATTTAGAGGTTTTTGAGGTCGCTGATTACGAATCTGAAGTCAAATATTGAAAATTCAAAATTGCAGATCCAATATGGAGGATAAATTTTTAAAAAATTGTTGGATTTTTATGAAACTTGATACCGAGGGTTTTTTTGTGGTTGCTGATTGATAATTTGAAGTCAGATTTTTATAATTCAACATGACGGTAGTGTATTCTTATACTTCTTATACGTTTATTTCAAGTTTCATTAAAATTCAACAATTTTTAAAAAATTCGTCCTCAATAGTGGATCCGCCATTTTGAATTTAAAAAATCTGACTTCAGATTCGTAATAAGCGACCAAAAAAAAACCCTAAATACTTAATTTTATATAAATCCATCAATTTTAAAAAAAAAATCATATATACTACCAAAAATTGGAAATGTTTTTTGAGTTTAGGAAGAAACGTACACGTGCAGGAGCAAAACGGACTACAGATTCGTGTTGAGCGGCTCAAAATACATGGAGGTTAGGGCACTTTGATCTCCCAACCCGCAGGCACTTTTTTTTGTGTTGCTGTGTTATCTATTTTTCTTAAAAATTATGTATAAAAATTATTTATTTCAATATAAATTTTATTATGTTAGTTACAATAATAGCTGCAAATAAGCTTCGAATTAAATTTCCATTTGCCAAAATACCACAGAAAAAAGATAAAAGATGCATTTTATTGAAATGAACCAAATTTTTATTTGAATTAACTAAACTTTTTAATTGTATCAAATTAATTAAACGGTTTCCTTAAGTAAAATTAACTTTTTCTCTGAATGTAATTTAAATAAATAGAAATGTACAATGTATTGAAAATAATAAAAAAAAATTGTAATTCCTATAAATAGATAAAAATTGCATAAACAAGCCACGAAGAAGAATGATGCATTCAATTAGTAATTTTTTTTTGTCGCACTGGAACTAAATTGATTTGCGTATAACACTATCCAATTGAAATTTGTAGAGCGAAGAATCGAAACGCGACAAAAAATTGTTTTCTTCAAGGCGCAACACACACACACACACACACATGTATAAATGATTTTTCCAATGCGCCGGCGCTCTCGCATTAAAATTCGATTTGTCACGATGTCGCAAAGGCGCGCAGGTAGCATGAGAGAAAGAGGGATACATATAGTGTGAGAGTTTGGGTTTATAAACCAAATGTCAAAAAAAAGGGCACAAGGAAGCTTATCTATAAACCCTCTGATTTTCTTTGAACGTTTTTGTCAATCAATTAAAGGTGATCTCTCTCACCCGCAATTTAGAACGCATTAAAATTCCCCCGTGTACATTCCAGAACCCTCCTTTTATATATATTATACATATATATATAGCAACCTGTGTGAGAAAGGATATGTATGAGAAATCTCAAGAAAAACAAAATTCATTTAATTTCAAATATTTTCTATTTTTTCATCAAAGTGTATTTTTTAGAGGACCTTATAATGATTAATGATTAAATGACTTTCATTTTTCCTTTGATTTTCACTTTCACTTTTACTATTAACAAAACTCATTAAAAAATTAAAATTTCAATAAAAATAGAATTTCAGTAAAAATTAATGTGAAAGTGAAAATGAAAGTCAATGTCGATGTGAAAGTCAAAATGAAATTACATAATTGCACCTGTGATCTAAAATTAAAAACGTTTTTTTCCCTTCTTTTCCATACAAAAGGGACCCAAAGAAAGAATCTTTTTTATCAAAAGGGATAAACACAGCTCCACAAAAAAAAATTGTCATGTACTTTTGACCGGAATACCCTAACCCTATGTATTTTGACGCGCTGAACACGAATTCTAAGTCCGTTTTGCTCCATCACGTCAGGATTTTTTTCTAACCACAAAAAACATGTCGGATTTTAAGAAGTGTACGCAATTTTTTTAAAAATTGATGTATTAACTTCAAACTTAATATTTGGGGGTTTTTTGTGTCGCTGATTACGAATCTGAAGTTAAATTTTCAAAATTTAAAATGGCGGCTCCAATATGGCGGAAGAATTTTTCCAATTTCATATTTTACATAATTTAAATTTTGTCTCAAATCTGTGCGTTTATTTTTGATAGAGATAGCTTTTTATCTTTGTTTTAATTAACAGCGTAATGTTAATAAAATAATGACTTTTTATTTATACAATATGTTTAAGAAGGAATCAAATATTATTAAAAAAAATTGGCTTAAAGATATCATATAAATTGAATAAGCTATACAAGCTTTCAAAGTTGCCCTTTGTCAAAACCATGCAAAAAACCATGTATTTTTAGTCTTTAAAAATCTGTAACAAATACAAAAAATTTTTTGGTTATATGCAATTTTGTATAGAAACTTAAGAATAGTGTAGCTACTTATTTCATTTTGTCTTAATAACGTACGATTTTTTTTTATCCAAGTTATGAGCTTTCAAAAACAGGGATCTTTACATTTTGAACCGATAGTAGGCGATTTTTTTAAAAACTGATGGATTTACTTCAAACTTGATATATGGGGGTTTTTTGGCTAACTGATTACGAATCTGATGTTAGATTTTCAAAATTCAAAATGGCGGATTCAACATGGCGGACTTTATAAAAGAAAATTTAATGTTTTTTATGAAACTGAGTATATCTAGGGGTTTTTTTTGGGTCGCTGATTGCAAATCTGACGTCAGATTTTCGAAATTCGGTATATGTCTGATTCAATATTAAGGAATTATTTTAAAAAATTTGTCAGATTTTTATTAAATGTGATATCTACAGGTATTCTAAGTTGCTGAGTGTGTTTTCGAAGCGGATTTCTCACATTTTTAAATATGGCATCTATTAAAATTTTTTCATAAAATATTCCTCTTGGTTACAGATTGGATATGTTTGGTGCTGAAGCCGAATAAGAAAGTGCATTGTTCCATTCTGCATTTTATTCTCTTATACCAAATTTTATGTAAATCTTAATATCTTTTAAAAATTCATCCGCCATATTGGAGCCGCCATTTTAAATTTTGAAAATTTAACTTCGGATTCGCGTAATTAGCGACCCAAAAAAAAACCCCTAGTTACCAAGTTTGAAGTAAATCTGAAAATTTTTTCAAAATTCGTCCGCCATATTGGATCAGCCATTTTGAATTTTGAAAATCTAACTTCAGATTCGTAATTAGCGACCCAAAAAAACCCCCAGACATCAACTTTGAAGTAAATCCATCAATTTTTAAAAAAAATCGCCTACCTCTCAAAATCCGACATGTTTTTTGTGGTTAGAAAAAAATCCTGACGTGATGGAGCAAAACGGACATCGGCTAGGGTATTTCGGTCAAAAGTACATGACAATTTTTTTTTGTGGGGCTGTATGTAATTATATACTAAAATACATATTTAGGTTATAAGTTTAATTTCTGAAATTTTGGGCATTTAAAATTTATATTTTCTGATTAATACATTGAAAACAAAATTTTTTGAAGGTTAGGTTATTAATATAATGGCCAACTTGACCAGTAGCTCGCCCTCTGTAGTTCATAATTTGATTTAATTATACCCGTCACTAAAAGTGAGGGCATTTTTATTTTGTTCCCTTCGTAAAATTCGCATTTTTCGAAAATATTCCGTTTTACACACTCCATGATGATACATACAGTATATACAGTATATATAAGCCTCGAGGCTAGTAGCCAGGGACCTGTCATTATTGAAATCTATGTTTAATACTGCCACGCCAGCTTCAGCCCGTTTACATTATCAGATTAACACATTTCTTGAAGGAAGAAGCTCAGCGAGAGCAAGAGAGCCAGAAAGAGAGAGAGAGAGAGAGATGGCAAAAAAAGAAGAAATAAGACGGAATAAAGATCAAGTATCTCCCCCACCCATTTTGCATAGACATATCGATATATATATACCTTTTTGGATTTTCTTTAAGAGATTGCCGACCTCTTCGCGCGCATATACTAAAAATCTCTCGGGGGACATTTATCTAAACGACATATCTACAGGCTAAAAGAAAGGTTCATTCTGCTGGTATTGATTTCGATCGAATATTAAACGCCATCTTGGAATGCGTGCGATCACACTTTGTCCTAATGGACGGCGACACTTGCCTCAAGATATAATATATAGCGATCCGCTTTTAAGATCACCTGTGTGTGACTTTTCAATGAGAATTGATTTTGATTAATACAACGTCATGATTGTCCATTAATAATATATCCCGCACATATAGGTATATATATACGATCGCGGCCAGTCGACGATTAAGTATATACTTGTTACATCATTTGTCGTTTTCTTTTTTCATGAGCAATTTATGTTCTGCTTTTGTATACTATATATATGTATATATGTTGAGAGATAATACATGACAAATGATTGTTCACTTTTTAACGAATATGTAAAAGAAAGAAAATGTTTTGTAGTGAATTGAAAAATTATTTTTACTTTCATTCTACACTGAAAAAAATTCCTAACCCCCTTATACCGCAGGAATTGACTAATTTGCCTGAATTAGTAGTTTTCTACTAGCAGTTAGTAGTTTTCTACTAAAAAAAGAGTCAAAACTGTTACTTATTCAATTAGTAAACGAATCCGCACTTTTTCATTAGTAGAAAACAACCCAATGAAAAAAATACCATTGGCGTATTAATGGCCCAATAATGGGAGCCAGGGATGCCAATATAATTTCAATAATGGCACCCAATAATGGACCATTATTGGTAAAGTCATGGGCTGTCCACGCCGATGCCAATGATTGGCAAGTTATTAACAACCAATAATTAGCCAATATTAAAAATTTTAATAATAATAATTTAAAAAAACATTTTTTATTTTTATTATTTTTTAATAGTTATTATTATTATTATTTTATTTTTCATAATTAAATTAAAATCAAAAAATGGTCATCAAAGTATTAGTAAAACCATTTCTTCCAAAAAAGAGTTTGTCTCAAATCCAATAAATAGGAGAGACATCGGGCAGAAAAAAAAATTTTTGACAAGAAAAAAAATTTTCGATCACTGCTTTATATACCAATCTAATGGCACCTCAAATATTCTATTTTATAATTAATGAATTATTAAGTATGACATTATGTTATTAATAATTATTTATGACATTAATTATTTATTAAGTTAATTATTTGTCATATTTAAAATAAAATAAAATATTATATCTAATAAAATCAAATTTTTCAAATGTTCTTTATTTTCTTTTTTCATTTTATGAAACCAAATGCGAAATATTAAAATATTGGTTTTAACTAATAAATAACACCGTAAAAACATTTTTAGTGTGATACCCGCAAGTAAATCGACGCATTTTTGTATTTAATACAGCCGCACGAAAAAAATGTCGTGAAAGTTTTGTGACCATCTAAAAATTATAGATTAAGTTGTGAAAGAAATCGAGTTAAAAACACCAAACAACGTGTTTTTGAGAATTTTTGATTTCTTTCTCCTTAACTTGACGTGATAGAGACTTCTATATATATAAATAGGTTTAAATTAAAGCACGTCAGATTAAGGGGAAAAATACTGAAAACCCTGAAAAACACGGTTTTTGGGTTTTTATCCCACCTTTACTCAAAATCGTGAATTGATATGCAATTTTTGAACTCGGGATCGTGTTCAGCACACAAAAATACATTGGAAACCACTTTGATATCTAAAAAAAAAGCGTGTATTATTATTATTAAAATTGTTGCCTAACTTCGCTTTTTTGATACAAATTATATCGAATTTTTTTAAAGTCGATGGATTAGGTATTTTAAATTTATTTTCTCCCCGAGAAAAAAATAAAATTTCTATATATATATACTAAATAGATTCATTTCAATGCAACAATTTAAGTTTCAAAGAGTTACAAGCTTATAATACAAGGGCCACTGAAACGTGAAGTTATGCGCCAAGTAATACAAGAAGAAAAACGCTTCTAAGTGCAAATGCAGTTGATGGAACGAACATCGACAGTATAGATATGGTTACAACTCGACCTTGATCGAAGGACGAACACCCTGATCGAATCGATCCCATCGGATAATGTTCGTCGCGTATACAAGTATATATATATATATATATACGAGTTGCGACATTAGTGACTTTTCATTTTGCACCTTCAGTGAGCAGGGAACGATATATTCTCCTCATAATAGCGTGTTATTCATTTTTCGATTTGTCGACAATCACCTAACACTTTTATATTCTATATATTGTATTTATAGAAAAAAAAACTTCAATCATTTCGAACATTTATAATACATTTTTACCACAAATTGAAAAAAAAGAAAATATTTCTTGAAAACTTCTTTGTACGATTATAATTAATATGGTGACAAATTTTTACTTCTCTCACAAGCGCTAAATTTTCCTATACCTATATTTCCATCATTCCTAAAATCTGAAAATTCAACTATTTCGTTTAATTAAACTAATAAAAATAAGTTCTTGGTAAACTATTTTTTAAGATAATATTAAAATAGTTTTCTAAATTGAGATATTAAAAATATTTTTAAATTGAAATGTTAAAAATGTTTCTGAATTTTGATTTATTTTTTCCTACAAATTTTTACTTATAGATTGGTTATAAATTCTAAGTTTCAGAAGTCATTGTCTCTCTCATATAACTTCGTGATATCAAAAGACGTGCGCGACAAAGTACGTGTCACGGCACTCCTGCTTCATTTAAGTTAATTGCAGGACGGACCCCTCTTTCTCTCTCTCTCTCTCTCTCTCTACATATATATATATATAAACCTTTTATAATCGCTGAAACCACCGATTTCATCACTGTCAGACTCTTTCGTGTCCAACAACTTTTTGTCTTTCATCCATATCCTGTCATGTCGACCCATCAACTTTCCTCTAACTTTGAAAACACGAACCCGTTCCGTCCACTTACATATATACATAACCTCAAAATTCAACGCTTCTTATAAATTGCCTTTTATAATAAAGCAAAAAAAAAAGTTAACCCAAATCTTCAACGAGTAAATTGATTATAATTTTAAATTATTTTTCTGTTTGATTAATATATTCACTGAATCAAGAGTTTTTTTGTTAGGATATTTACAAATAATATCGCACTGATTTTTACTGAACAATTCGATGAATATATTTTAGTATAGAACATAAATCTGCATCCGTAAACTAAATTTTCATCTATTCTGGAATTAAAAAATTCACTAATAACGTAATAAGTTTTCATATATATACTTTCCAAGATTGAATTTAGCCAAATTTTTTACGATAAATGTTTATTATTTAATTTTAAAAAATTTGTTTCCAAGATGCATCATGAATGACGTCCTTCTAATCTACGGACCTAATTTTGAGGTTATTTCAGTATTTTTTTCTATAACTTTGATCAAATTTTGAGGTTATGTTCGCTTTAACGCCTATAATCTTTGACGTAATTTTGAGGCTATGTTTTCCTTTGACCTATGATCTTTGAAATTTTAAGAGGGAGGGTCATATCTTTATCTCCGATATACTAATTTTGAGGTTATGTCCGTCTCAACTTCGTAAAAAACAAAGTTTTTGACATATGAACATTTTTTTTAAGTTACGTTCGTTTTAATCTATTATATTCTATTCTATATGTGTTAGCATTCAATCCACTGAAATTCTCGAGACAAATTCTGAACGGTACGCGAGTTTGAACGCTTCGCGAGTTAAATGATAGACGCGTGTACAATATGAGTACCCGTGTAGCGTGCAAATTCTCGCCTTGCACTTTGCTTATTATATTATAAATGATGTATATAATTAATTTATGTTCAATTTAATAAATACTATATTTACATTGGTAATATATATTGAATTTCACATTGAAAATTGGCAATTTATCTCGCGCATATCACTATTACGTGCGGTGTGAAAAGAAAAGTCAAGTTATTATATTTATAGTGAAATTTAAACATCACCTTCTCATAGTAAATTGTTTTGAAAGATAATAAATCAATTATATTATATCCATTTATAAAAGATTTTTTTGAAGATTGCAGATATATATATATATACAGCAGGAGGGGAATGAATAGTACAATGTGATCCAATTTTCTCATAGCCTCTATATATAATAGTGTATTTTCACTGCGTCATGGATGCTGTATATATATATGCGTATACTATTTATAATGAATCGATAAATAAATCAATAATCAATCAATAAAGCATTCGATATTTGTACACAATAATTGACAATGGTATTGTACACATGTATATATCTGTTGAAGAAAACTAATTTGTCTGCTTGCAAATTGACCCTCGGAGAAAATCTCAACTTTCTAAATCGAAATTCAACGGTAACCGCCCGCTTGAGCACGGATATCAACGTCCACCCAAACGTCCGCGAGGCCAATCTCCGTATAGATATGCCTACGCTATATCAAGTATATATATATATATATATATATATATATATATATATATATATATATATATATATATAGGGACAAATTAACTATATATATATATATATATATATATATATATATATACATACCAGCATCACTTGACGGTGAATTGCAAGACTCTTAATAAATTTATATGTATATTATACACAGAGTTATACGTCACTCGTGTGTCACGAGAATTCGTATACACCCACTTGTAAAGATCTTCAAAGTTCGCGGGAATTATGTCTGCAAAACGGAGCGGCATTACAACATTCGAGGCAAAGAGAATATAAATTAATAGTCCCTTTGGTGTGGCATGAAAACTCAGATATTCTGACAAATTAATGTTATCTCTATTTGTATTACCTTTTGATCGCTCAATTAATCCCTTCGAAGTCTAAGTATAGAAAAATTTTGTTTGTGCGTGCTCAAAACGTTCTAAAAAAAAAAAAAATTTCCAAAAAAAAGATATTTTTAAAGTCACTGAATCCAAAAAGGGTGAGATTTAAAAAATTCAAAATGACGCACAGAATATGGCGGAAAATTTTAAAATTGGTTCTATTTGTTCAAAATTCGTAACTCGGGTGTTTTTGGAGTCCGCATGATTTCTATAATTTAAAATCTGATTTAGCAAAAAACTCAAAATTTTGGATACATTCCAAAAAACCCCGAGTACCGAAATTTTAATGAATCGAATTAATTTTAAAATTTTCTGTTATATTGCGTCCGCCATTTTGAATTTTTTAAATCTGACCTCAAATTTGGATTCAGCGACTCGAAAAACCCTCGAGTACTGAATTTTTAAAGAATCGAATCAATTTAAAAAATTTCTGCCATATTGGATAGCCATATTAGTTCGGCCATTTTGGATTTTTTCAATTTGACCTCAAATTTGGATTCAGCGACCCCAAAAACCCCTGAATACCGAATTTTGAACGAATCGAATCAATTTAAAAACTTTCCGCCATTTTGAATTTTGTAAATCTATAACATCAAATTCGGATTCAGCGGCCCCACAAACCTTATAGTATATCGTCTGGCATTTGACATAACCACAAAAAACCTCAAATTATTAAAATGAAGAAAAATTCGGATCTACAACTCTAATCATATGATTACTTTATGTTTTTGGGGTCGCTGAGGCTAAATCTATTTAATTCCATAACGTCAAGCGATTGAAAAAAACTCAAAAACTCCCAAAATTTGACGCCAAAATTTTGATTTATAAGTGTCTTACCATGTCTACTATTTTTTTGGGTCGCTAAAGCAAATCTGAAGTCTATTTAACCCCATCACGTCCGGCTTTTGACATAACCTCGAAAAAAATATTTTAAAAATCAAATTTTTGGATTTTTTTAAGGTTATGTCAAAAGCCTAATGTGATGGGATTAAATAGACTTCAGATTTGACTTCAGCGACCAAAAAAAAAAATAGTAGACATGATATAAGACACTTATATAATTCAAAATTTTTCTTGATATATATCAAAATTTTGGGGTCCAATTTTAGAATTTTTTTTAATTTGTTTCAAAAGTTTGACATGATGGAGTTGAATAGACTTTAGATTCGGTCTCAGCGACCCCAAAAACATAAAAGAAACATGATTAGAGTTTTAGATCCAAATTTTTCTTTATTTTAATAATTTGAGGTTTTTTGTGGTTATGTCAAATACCTAACGATATACTAAAGTTTTACGAGTCGCTAAATCCGAATTTGATGTCAGATTTACAAAATTTATAATGGCGAACCCAATATGGCGTCTAAAAAAATTAAAAAATTTACAAGATAAAATTTGATAAATTTTGAGGTTATCTCAAATATCAGGATGGGGTTAAAGTGACTTTTGATTCGGTTTCAGCGAACAAATTTTTCTTTAACTAAACGGTTATTTGACTCTATATTTTTATTTAAAAAAAATTTGCATTCGACCAAATTTTAATTTAACAAAATTTCAATTGTTTCATTTTTAATCTAAATTGTTATATTTTTTGTCGAAATTGTCCTTTAAACGAAATTTATTAAACACAATTTAAATTGGGTAAATTTATTCATTGAATCAAAGAATTCACAGTAAATTATAAGGTATTAAAATAAGCGTTGCAGCTTATTTAAATGGCTTTTAATTTTCTGTGTTTCTCGCAATTTTCATTTGAACTAATTTCTATTGAAGCCAATTTTCATTTAGTCGAATTGTTATTTAAAAAATTACAATATGTTTAACAGAAATGTCAGATATCGGAATTTTAAGCCTCGCCTTATAGCTAAAATTTTTCCTAAATGTTCGTTTTTTTTTAAATATAATAAAACCTTCTTCCATTCTAAACCTAAATATCATTCCAAGATCTACGATCTAAAGCTATATACTATAGTTATACAATATTCTGTTCCGAATTAAGATACAATTTCCGAAATGAATATAAACAGTAATATTCTGTCCAAATAAATTATATAGATTTTATAAACAGCAAAATTCAATTTTGATCAAAAATTGATGCTTGAAATTAAACGATTTATAACAAGATATAATCTAATCGAAAGAACATATTTAAAATGGTTCAAAATTTTTTTTTCTGAGTGGTTGAATCTGTTCAAAGCTTTAATTACATTATCTGATTAGAAAGACAAAAGACCACTTGGCAAAAACCTGCGCATCCATATATTCCTTAAAGAAAGAAAAAAAAAACCGCTTATACTCCAAAGTGTGGCATAAAAAGTCAAGATTGAGATCAACAAAACCTAATCCTCCTTACAGCAATATCGTTGACACAATAAAATCCTATATACAGTAGTTAGAACACATTTCAATTCACTAGAGTGAGCACAAACCCCTCTTGTGGGAGGGTAAATAATCCTGTTACGCCCTTTTGAATATCACTAACATGATGTCACTATACGCCTTTTTAAATTTAACCTTCACAGTGATTTGGATTCGTTTCACCTCAAATATATATATATATATATATATATATATATATAAGAAAAAAGGGTCTCTGATATCGAAGGGGAACTCTAAAATTAGCTTTTTTTCAACAAAACTTGTCCTATACGATGTAATCGTGTCATTCACTATATTATCTGAAAGCCAGGGGCGAAAATTCCTATATATATATATATATATATATATATAAAATAAGTATTACTTTCTTATACTTGGAATTTTCGTGTTTAAGCAGGCGGAAACTGTCGAGGTATAATGTCACCTGTCCAGGTATACAGAGACAACCTTCTCTTTTGCTGATGGAGTCTTTCTATATATATATGTATACCTAACCCAATAATAACATCGGGGATACCATTGTTGAAATTATGGATTGCGAACCTTGTCGTGTTGTCTCCTGACCACAAAACACCATTCGCATTGTGTGACAAGTGCAAGTTTTTGTGACCGCAGAAGAATCTCCAATGGTCACTTTTGTCACGCTTCTTTTCAGGAAGTTGAGATTTACTCGAGATCTGAGCTATGTGTGTGTATATATGTCTTTTTGAATAAAGCATATATATATATATATATATATGACTTTAAGAATCCTCTTTTACAATATTGATCCCATTTTGTAAAAAAAGAGAATGACGAATTTATTTTATTTCAAAATAAAAAGAATATAAAGTACTAAAATAGTATCGATTTTATAGGTATGTATTAAAATAGAACCAAAAGGCAATTTAGTACCTAAAGTTGCGGTATTAAATTAATACCTCTATTGTTTTACAGTGTTTTTGGAGACCTTTTTTAGGACCCCCGTGTGAAAATCTTCCCAAAAGTCATCAAAAGTGAGACTGGGCGCCAATCTGGGCCCAACTTGGCTTCCCAAAGTTTGAAAAATCTATATTAATAAAATTAGACTTTTGTCTGTACATTGCTTAGAAAAGCAAAATTCTAAAAATAGCATTAAAAAAAATTCTGTCTGTCTGTCTGTCTGTCTGCACAATATTTTGTTCGCCAATCACGCATAAACGGTTTGACCGATTTATGTGAAACTTGGCAGTCTTTTAGGTATTAGACTAGCTTAAAATCTTAGCCATACCCCATTAAAAAATATTAACTTGAACGGAAGTTATGGCACTTTTTGTAAAAAACGAAATTTTAAAATTTTTTCGCTTATTTTTACTAGACTTTTTTTTTAGAAGTTTTTTGAGGTTAATTAATTGCATTTTTACCTTAAAATTGAGAAAATAACTGATAGATTTGAAATTGTGAAGAAAAATTCTAAAAATCAAATTTTTTAAATTTAATTTCTGTTATATTTTACTAAACCTTTTTTAGCTACTTTTTTGAGTCCAATTAATCAAATTTTAACTTTCCAATTAAAAAACAATATCATTGAAATGCTTTTATATAAGCATTCAATATATATATTTAATTTAAATAAATTTGAAACAAATAGAAAATGATCAAAAATATATATAGCTTAGAACATAAAACTTCTTAAATAATGTTTCTTTTTAAGAATTAAAGAATCTAAAAATGAAAAAAGGTAATAGAATAATGATGCTGTTTGAAAAATTTGATTCGAGAATTATCAAAACAAGGCTTAAACGAAATCAAATTAATCATGGTAATCTGTTAGAGAGATTCAAAACATTTAAAATCATTAATTACGAAGTTGATAAAGAAAAATAAAAGGTTAGTATATATTTAGTATGTGTTTTTTAGATTTAAAATTTTAAACAATTTTAAAATTTAATAAATTTGTAAAATTATTAGTTCAAGTTTTTAATAACAATCAACTGTCTATACAAAAAATTATTTGCACGAAAATACTGTTGGGCGCACACCACTATAGATTTCGCTCCCGCCGAAGGCGGGTACGAAAGCTATATAGTGAAGAAATAAAAGAATTAAGTTAATTGAATTATTATTTAAATAATATGCTGAACAAATACACAAAAAAGCGCAACTGTGAAAAGCAAAATTCACATTTAAGGAAAAATAAGGAAATTGAAAACTTTAGTTAATTATATTAATGCTAACCTAATTATATTTTTCACATCTTTGATACTAAGAAATTAAAACTTGTCTGCAGGTACTCGTCGTTAGCATAGTGGTTAGAGCGTTAATCTATAAGTCCGTAGGTCGTAGGTTCGATTCCCCTCGTGCGCAGTTTTCTTTATTTAATAGATTTGCGTTATTTCTAGATTTTAATTTATAAGTTGTACCAAAACTTGAAAATCAAATACATACACTTAGTGTAATTGCCTATTATTTAATTTTTAAATTATATAAATATTTTTTTTACTTTTTTTACTATATATACATTGTTTGTTAGTCGTCATCTTTAATACAATTTAATTTTAAAAAAAAGGAAGATTTATTTAAAAGGAAATTATATTTATTCATTTAATTTACTCTTTTGTTGTTAAATTATTTATATAATTATTAATTAACTATTATAAATAAAAATGGAAAATAACTCAATCTGGCCCCAGCTGGGATTTCCCAACCCTGGGAAATCTTTGGGATCAGCGTTACGCGCCCAGTTTGGGCGTTGTCTGGGTTGTCCACTTTGGACATTGGGAAACCCTAGTCTGGCCCAGATTGGGGCCCAGTCGACTTTTCCACACGGGGAGTTTTATGTTTATTATTTTACATTCCTAGTGGGATTAGCTTAATCAAACTTCAAGTGAAGTTTCAAGTTTGATTTGAAGTAAAATATTGCAACTAATTAGTGGAGTATGATGCAAAAAAAAGTTAACCCATTAACGCCCATATGCTTAGACACATAAAAATATCTGCACAATCAAAATTGGAAAGAGGACTGCGGTCCAAAAAAATGACTTTTGACGTTAAAAATTGTTAAAAAAAATAATTTGTTTAAACAAATTGTTATAAACAAATTAACAAAATTGATGAATTTTTAAAAACTAACAGCGCCATTCGATTCTACGGGAAAAATTACTAGAAGAACAAGTATTACTTTTTCAAAATTTTCACGCCATTTGTTATAAATAATTTATAAACAAAAAATGCACAGTGGTGCACCCATCAGAGCCCATGCTTATAGACACATGGAAATATCTGCACAATCAAAAGTGGAAAGAGGACTGCGGTCCAAAAAATGACTTTTGACGTTAAAAATTGTAAAAAAAAAAATTGTTTAGAAATTATTTATAACAAATGGCGTGAAAATTTTGAAAAAGTCATACTTGTTCTTTTAGTAATTTTTACCGTAGAATCAAATGGCGCTGTTAGTTTTTAAAAATTCATCAATGTTGTTAATTTGTTTATAACAATTTGTTTAAACAAATTATTTTTTTAAAACAATTTTTAACGTCAAAAGTCATTTTTTGTACCGCAGTCCTCTTTCCACTTTTGATTGTGCAGATATTTCCATGTGTCTAAGCATATGGGCGTTAATGGGTTAATGGAAGATTTTCAAACTTTGGGCCCGTCCAAATGTGAACAACTATAGTTTACGAAAGTTTCACGAACTATTTTTTTTCGTGTAAAAAGTATTAATTATTATTTTTTATGCTAATAAAACCACATTTGTCAACATATATAAATAAATAAACAACATCGAAATAAATAAATGAAAACAGTTAATACTCACGCTACTGCATATGCATCTCAGGGTTTATGTTACCACTTCGAGGATGGTGGAAGGTATAAACATTGAAGATTCACTGTAGATGGCGGGACATACTAAAGTGTAATTAACTGCGTTAATTCTGCGTAACTGCGTATAAATCTTCTATTGATCTGTAAAAATCAGTTATAAAATTGTAAAAAAGTTGATTGTAAAAAAATTATATTAAGTATATAGTGAAATAATAATAGCAGGGAACAAAAATTGCAGCATTATAAAAACAAAAAAATTATTTCAAAATATTAGTGATTTTGACACAAGTTTAAGCTTCTTTATATATTATATGTTTACCAAATCTATGATTATTATCTTTTTTTTATTCCACTTAATTTTTTTTCCATTGGTATAAATTAGTGCGCGTCATCTCGTCACACAAAATTCCAATACGCCCTTTAAGACAAATATATATATTTATAAATTCATTATTATAAAAAATAAATTACATTCTATATAACGATTCTTTAATATGCCTCTATATATCAATTAAAGCACAAAAAACTAATTTCAATTTCATTTTTTGTTACAGGTAAGCCCGAGGTTCGTCCTCAAGACAAAAAAAAACGTCATGATTAACATATAAGTCTTTTCTCGCACCGTAAGGGAATAAAAAAAAAAAGATACACGTAAGTCTGTTCTCTCAATTCTCGCAATGAAAAATTCTGAAGCGCTTAAAGCATAAATACTAATATGTAATGTACCAATATACCGGATTAAAAAATTAATAACAATCCGTTGCGTAATTTCTGTCTAATATGTATGCGACAAGAAAATAAATGTACGGACAGGAATGTTATATGTGTGCGCGACATCAATTTAATTTATGGACGATTTGTAATACTAGTTGTATTCTATTATAACACGAGTGAACAATGAAATTAAAATGGAGAGAAAAAAAGAGTGACTCTTGGAAAAAATTATAAGAGAAACTATGTATAGTATATATATATAATATGTTCTTTAACTTTTAAAATGGAAAGGAAAGTAATTAGTGACGTTGGCCTAATACCTATAATGCGTTCTCTTTTTGTCTCTGATCGCAACAATCTTTATCTGATTAGGGTCACTTTGCGTTTAAAGATCTATGCCTTCATCGGAGATACAGTCATTCGATAATGTAAAAAGAGGACCTTTTTTTCTATATAGCGCGGTTCCTTATTGTCTATATATATATATATATATATATATAACGCAAAAAATGGACGGAAGATGGAAAACCTTAATTATTTGCTTAGCCTATCTTTTGGAAAAGTGTCTTTTATCTTATATATATATACCGAAAAAAATTTTAAACTCAAGTTTCCCATCATTTAGAAATTTTAGTTCAATTTTTTTTCATTACTTATACATTTTAGTTAAATATTTATTTATAATTTTAAACTGTCAATAACCTTCTGCAGAAATTTACTATAAAGCTTTTAAATTTTTTTCCAAAGGAAATAAGAATTAGAAATTAAGGGTTAAAGGTTAAGTCGTTAAGGGTTAAACTTCAAAAAAACCTTCGGACAAATTTTAAATAATTTGATTTAAAAAAATTTTAAACATTTAGAAACTGTATTTAAATCAAAATTAACAGGTTTTTTTTTGCATAGAAACGATTTAGGTATAACATAACTTAAACAAGTTGTAAATTACATGAACATTTTGCTTCCTCTTTACGATCAGGAAAAAAATTTGCTTCCTTGTGGAGAAAGCATTAACATTGAAATAAACATACAAAAATAATATAATAATATAAACATTTAAGTTAAATTTAAAAAATTAATGGAAGTTAAAAAATCAAAAATTTACATTTTAACCGAAATTTCTAAATATTAATGAAAAATAATATATAATTTATAATTATTTACAATTATATCGATTCGTTTCAATGTAAGGAACATAATTATTTTATATTTAAACTTGAATTTAAATAAATATAAAATTTTTCAGCTAAAATGTGTATTTTCTATTTTTTAACTTTCATTAATTTATTAAATTTACCTTAAATGTAAATTTTATATATATCAATCGATTCGTTTTCATGCAAGGAATATACAATTATTTCATCTATAAACTTAAATTTAAATAATCACAAAATTTTATTGCCAAAATGTGAATATTTGATTTTTTAACTTTCATTAATTCTTTAAATTTAAATTAAAACTATACAGTTTATATATAACGATCGATTTGTCTTGACGTAAGGAATACGATTTTATTATATATAACCTTAAATTTTTCTATTTAAAATTTTTTTCGATTAAAAAAAATTTTTTGAAAAAAATACGATAAAATTTTTTTTTTGGGTATTTTTTAAAATCCTTTGGTCAGTTTTTAGATATTAATATGATAAATAAGCCTACCAAATTTTATCTAAATTCATTAAAACCTGTTAAAGTTATCTTCTAAACAAAAAAGGGATCCACACACACACACACACACACACACACACACATACATACATACATACATTCGGACAATTGATCAGGATCTCATATAAAATGTTTCTATATAGAGAAAAATTTGTTTCCGACACTTTGAAAATTTTTATAAACGAAAGGACTACAAAGCTTCCTTCACGAGGAAGCAAAAGAAGCTTTTTTTAAAATTTAAATCATCTTTTTCTTTAAAAATACAAAAATACATATAGGGGAGAATTTATAATTTATTCTAAGAGTATATAAAATTAATATTACCTAATAAATGATTTTTTTCGAGTTATTCTTCTCTAGATCCGTAGTTTTTTGTATAAACAGGGGCACCTCTTGTAGGATTTACATACTACGGTCTTAATTGATTAGAAGCTATGTATATTGCGCTATAATCAACTCTGGGTGCACTCAATAATATATATATATATATATATATATATATATATATATATATATATATATATATATATATATATATATATATATATATTTATATTTATATATATATATATATATATATATATATTTATATATAATTACTGATTAGACCCTCGCCCCCATAAAAAAAATAAATTGTTTATTTCAATAAAATGGACTTTTTAGAATTATAGAAATTTAAAACAAAAAATAATAAAATACTCGAAGCTTAAACATTTTAAATAGTATAGACATTTTTTCATGTATAAATGTTTTTTTTCTCTATTTGTTTCCATAGAAAAGGTAAAGGAAAAGAAAATCTCACATCAAAAAAGTGTATATATTATTTAAAATGTAGACTATTATTTGAAGTTTCTATCAAATAAAAGTTTGACCATTTAGAATTTTTAACACTCGAATTATCTACCTTATATAGATAATTATTTAAATTTATAAAATTTTTTAAAATGTAGTTCATAAAAAATCACAGAAAATTAAAAGGCATTAAAATAAGAAGCGTTGCAGCTTATTTTAATATACCTTTTAATTTTCTGTGATGTCGCGACTATTTAAAATTTCGTCCAAATAAAATTTTAACTATTAAAAATTTCAACCAGTTGAAGTTTCTACCATTAGAATTTTTGATCTTTTAAAATTTCGACTATTTGGAGTATTATTGTTCAAAAATAAAATGTCGACCATTTGAAGTTTCTATCGGCTTCTGATAAACTGTTTCAGATTCAGTTGTAGAATTTCACCGCGTAAGAATTTGAGAGAAATAAAAGTTGCTTATACATATATATATATATATACCCGTGTAGAAATTTCCCTACCAGGGCCCTGGTAGTGAATAATAATCTGGTCCCGATCAGGGACTGTTCAGGGCCAGATTAGGGCCACGAGAAAAATGGGGATTTCCTAATCAGGGACACATCAGGCGTAGCGTCACATTCCCGCCCGATCCGGCCCCGATCCGAGCCATGGCAAAATTTCTACACGGGTATATATAATACATAATAGGTGTTCCCTCAAAGACTACATATATATATATATATGTACTGTATCATATATATCCTGTGCACTGGAGTGTGATAGTCGTAAAATATATATACATATGACTCAGTCGCAGGATTTCTTCATTTTGCATTTCACCTCGCGGTGTCTTTCGGCCTATGGCTTTATATATATATATATATATATATACCCGTAATATCACATTCTTCGCGGAAACAGGCGTGAAACCAGTTACTCGACGATCGTCACACGAGTTTTCCCATAGCGATTACATATATACACTTGCTAGCGCGCAAGAGCCGAGACATATAGACGACTCGCTTATCAGGCCCGTGTGATTCGAGAAAACGTGAGATTCTCCAAGATCGATTCGATGAAAGTGTATTTACTCTATACACTATATATATATATGCAACATGTTTCTCTGCCGAGTACAATGTCCGTAAAGTACATCTAATAGAATGGACGATTGCGAGAAGGTCGGTCGTTCCTCGAGGTCTTGGAGATAGTCCTTGTGCACGCGTATTACCTACTAGTATAGTATATACATATATATATACATATTCGTATATACTTGTATATATATAGCTATATTCGTAAGGCGAACGCGTACATAAATAAACCGGAGGCGCTCGAGCGTGGGTGTGTTCGGGTCGAAAGCCCGTCGAATGCGGATTGACCTTTCCAAAGTATCTGTTGCCGTATTAACATCGCGTACACACAGAATCCCACATGAAAAACTTGATTACCAATTTCACCCAACGTCCCAAACTATTTTAGCTTCTCACATTTCTTATTGTGTATAGCATATACATATATCTTTCTGTATACACACATATAGATTATTTTCCGATGCAAGCATATCATGACTTTGAAATTACAAAGTCTAGCCAAATTTTCCAGATTATAACTAATGATTAATCCCGTGCAGAAATTAGTAAAATTTAACTAATTATAAAGCAAAAAGTGAGTCACTAATTTAAATTAGTAAACTTTTTTACTACTTCAGATTTAGAAAGTACTTAGTTCTACTTTAAGTAAGACTCTCTCATTGCCCTTGCCAGTTTTTCCACAAGTCTGACATTTCCCAGATGTTACTTGGTTATGCCATGTTTGTAATATAACCTAAAAAACTACATATCAAGGCAGTGGAAAGGCCCTTGCCAGTTTGTCCAAAAGTATGGCATTCCTTAGAGCAACTCGGTCTTGCCATGATTTTATGACATAACCTCAAAATAAAAAATAATTTTTAACATCAAATAAAACTATAAGAAAATTAAATTTCCATGCAAAATATTTTATCAAGTAATAATTATTTAATAATAATATTTATGATATTTAAATTATTTAAATAACAATTAATTCATTTAATTAATTAAAATAATTTATTTATTAAAATTATTAATTTTTTAAAAAATTAATAATTTTAATAAATAAATAAATTTTTAAAAAAATTTAACAATTTTAATCTAAGAATTTTATCAACAACTCAAAAGAAATAAGTGATTTTTTCTTTACAAAAACTAAAATTTATTTGTCTTTTTATTACTATATTATCTATATTTTAGATAATAAGAAAAATTATGTTTCTAAGTTTTAATAAAATAAAAAAATGAAAATATTGACTTATGTTAAATAAATTATTTAACATTAAAAATAAATTATAATTTATATATAATTATTGTTTCTTTACTGTTCTGCTGCTCAAGTCTTCATTTTCCTCAGTCGCAACTTATCAAATCAATTTTGTATTTATTTTCTCACTTTAAGTTGGCGTAATGGTTAGCGTGTTAGATTACGGAGTGTTAGGTTAGGAGGTTCGATCCCAGCGAGCGTTAAATATTTTTCAAAATTTATGTAAGCGATTGCGTTAAATAATAATAGGTAGGGGTAAATATAAGGTCTTCAGTAATAAATAATGTGTTAATTGTATAATTAATTCCATATTTAATTTTTTTGTTTAGTGTTGGTGTTACTACATATATTTGAAGTTGGGTCGACTTTGGGATTATTATTTGTCAGGCTAGAATAATTGTGCATTCTTCTGTTTTTGTTTTGTTACAAGTTTTTGTTGCTTACTGATTCAATCAATTACTCATTACAACTGATTATAAGCCTGTAGTACATTTTTCACTGATTGCTTATTTTTGTCACAAAATATATAGGGTAATTCCGAGGAAAACTCTTATGGCCCTGGCAAGTTCATCCCTAAGTAGGTTAAATCCTTGCAAAATCGTTTCAAGCCATTACTAGGGCCTTGCCAGTTTGCCATGTCAGGCCCTTACCAGAATCCAGGCGTACTGGGAAAAGCCTTGAGAGGCCCGACCATAATTTCTGCACGGGTATATATATATATATGTGACGCTTCACGTTGAAAGGGATCTTAGCTGCAAATAAATTTTAGGTTATGTTTAGTGATATTTTTACGCTAATTTAAACGCTAATTTAAATTTAAATTCAGTTTTTATTTTGGATCTAATGAAAACTTAAACATTACTACTGATTCGTATTAAGATTTAATCATCATTTTTTAAGTATTACTCTATAAAACACATACATAACCTAAAAAATTTTTCACCTAAATTCCCTTCTCTCATGGAGCATCACATATATAAAGAATATATACTATAACTTTGAATCAAACAAAATTTATGTTTAAATGAAACTACATTTAAACAACCTTAAACGTAGCTTAAACATTGGACCTATATAGGTTAAACCTACTTTGTACCTACATTTTACCTCTATACCTATATTGATTCTATCTTTTTGCAATGATGATGATAAAATTCTTTTCGCTAAACGGAGAGTTAAAAAAAGAGTTATATAATTTGCACGTTAAAGAAAATTTATAATAAACATGTTATAGTTGTATATTTAATTTTTAACCGGTGTCTGAAACGTGTTATGTTAAATTATTCAATGGATAAAGATATCAATATTCTTATTAAACTTTCACTGTTTCATTTCTATATTAAATATAGGGAAATGGAAATATGGTCATATTAATTTCCCTATATTTAATATAGAAATCGATTATATATGGTAATTATCACAAATAATGTATTACAAATAACATATATAGTAAAATTTTTATATATATAGCTCACAAAGTTAAATTATTTTTTTTTCAATTTCATTCTGTGATAAATATGTTATTTTCCTTAGAACGAAATTTTCGTAAGAAATGTCCGTATATCAAACATTAAAAATATTATTTACTTTTAATAAATATAAAATTTAGTTATGGGGTACCAATTTTAATATTTGAATCGTATATTTAATTCAATACCAGATGAAAAATTCTTCATTCGCAATTTTAATCCTTTTAAATCCGGAAATTTTATTCCAAATCAATTTGTTTTATTCCGAATCTAAATTTTAATTCATTTGAATCTTAAAATTTTATTCCGAATCAATTTATTTTATTCCTAAGTTAAATTTTAATTATTTTAAATCCTAAAATTTTATTGTAAATTAATTCATTACCATAATTGAGTCTCATAGTGAAATGGATTCAATTCAATTATTACAAATTGAAACAATCATATCTGCATTATCATTAATCGGTAAAACAGACTGGAGTAATATGTCAAATCTGCATTATCATTAATCGGTAAAACAGATTGTACTATTTCAATCGATAAAGAATTCTACTAATTTTTTTTTTTTACTAAATTTCAGTGTAAATTTTACTAAAGCGATTCGTTGCTAATTTCCATATAACTATAGTAACTTTCCACTGATTCAAAATTATGAGAGAGTAAAAATTACGAAATTCTTTTTTCCGTGTCTCTCTCATTAAAGAAGCATAAAAAAATTTAACAATTTGTCGGTGTTTAAATGTCTGCGTAAAAAACAGTAGGCAATTAAATAGTATATAAAATTTTACATTCAACAACATAACCTAAAAATGTCGGAAATTTCAAAGCGTACAAGAGAGTATAATGGAGAAAGGCATATTAGGCATCACATTACAATAAGGTATGGACTTTCTTGAAATGTAAACCATGGTGTGAATATATATATATATATACAATATTCAGTTACGCTCCGTTAGTGCCAAAGTTACGTCTCGTCGGTTCTTTGGAGCGTCTCGCCTCGGTCTGTCGCCTCGCGAAACGATCGGTTGACAGTTGACATCACTTTGACACCACAATGCATTGCGCCATTGTTCCGAATCGTGTAAGCGTATCGCGGGATGGCATTGTTGGGGTGTCGGGACTTCCCCCCACTCCCTCTTCCCCTTTTTCTCTTTTCCACCCTCACACTTCTCCTTCTCTCTCACTCACTCTCCCTCTCTCTCTCTCTCCTCTTGGCAACTATATCGTTTCCCTCTTTTTTCGTTATACACACAACACGCAGAGATGAATAATTTAGCGACATGGAGACTACCACACACATATAACAGCAACTTTGCACCCCAATGAACATACAAAAATAAAAACGGGGAAAAATTGTAAAATGTCTAATGGCTAGGAAAACGTATATATTTCATAATTTTCATTCTATTTTTATAACCTATGATTTAAAAAAAAACTATTTCTTCAAGTTTAAGGTAAGGTCTTATTGTTAGATATATATATATATATATAATATTAAAAGAAAAAAGTCTTTATTAAGGCCATGTGGAAACTTTCCACGGGACCTGGTACGGAAAAATGTGTTTTGAGAAAACTAAACTTTTTTTTTAGAAAATGAGAAAAGATTTTGGGCTAAAATTTTTAAGGACTGTAAAGGGTACAACGCTGTTCTCTTGTAAAAATATTTTGCGTTAAATTATTTATAAATAATAAGTTTTAAAAAATCACGCTTTTAACACGGGGAAAAAAGATTAACCTGAAACAGCGAAACTTTTCGCTATAGTAGCAAAAGTTCTATACTTGTTTCAGTTAAAGACACAGAAAATAAAAAGGCATTAAAATAAGCTGCAACTCTTATTATTTTAATCCAATTTTGCTTATTTTAATACCAAAATGGATTAAAATAAGCGAAATTGGATTAAAATAATAAGCGTTGCAGCTTATTGTAATTCCTTTTAATTTTCTGTGTATATATATATATCGCTATTCTAATGAAACCTTTCGCTGTCAAGTAAATCTTTTTTTCCGTGAACATTTAATTTATTATGTTAGATGCTGAAAAATTATAAGCTTATAGTGCTTTTCTCGGTCTGTCAAACCGCTATTTCGCTTTTAGGTTTTTCTATACTGATTTTAAATTAATGTAACGTTATTTTTCCTACCATGTGGTAATTTTGCGTATATATATATATATATTATATCTACAAATGGTACTGTAAAATTTAACGAATTTTGAAATAAATATAAAGCTACTAAAAAGCTAAAGTTTCTATTGTACTTTTAAAAAAATTAATAATTAATTTTTATTATTATTATTAATTAATATAAATTACAAATAAATAAATTAATTAGCTGTCTCTTAGATCGTTATAGCAATTTAAAGGTTAAAGAAAACTGACAACAAACATGGCAGCGAATACATATATATATATATATATATATATATATAGACGTCGCGTGAGTGTATCGTTGGCCCTGGAGGCAGCACCACAGTTCGATAGTGGCCGCTGAACGAACTAGGAAACACCACATTAGTTCATATTATTTACTGCTCTATTACTTTTATCATTTTTCCGTCTAATTTTCAGAATGCCGTTTTGTTTTTTGTTTTCGAGATATTAAATATCAAAGATTTTGTCGCGCGCGGCGAGGCGGTCGACTCATACTGCACCGCGGTAGCTGTTTACATTGGCACCGATTTTAGTGAAAATAGCAAATTTATGTTTAATTATAGAAAATCAGGGTCAAAATTCAAAAAAATTTTAAAAACAAAATTCCTGACAAAATTTTGTTTATTTTGCATTTATAGACAGCGAAAATTCAAATAGTAGCGGCGGTGTCAGGGAAAATTGATGAAATTGACCTCCCCCCCTCCTCTATTTCCCCCAAAATTTCAAAAAAGTCAACAAATTTTTTTTGGGGATTTTTTACTATCAAGTAGGACAACAATTTCCCCAAGTTTCACTTTTTTTCAAAAAATCAAATTTTTCAACTTATAGGACATTATATACGTAAAATGTCTTTTATGTGAATATATATAAACAGCTTATACATCTAAATTTAGATTTAAAAATCAAGTAAATTATCTCTTGTATATTATATAAATATATATGGGAAATTTTAGAAATAACATAAAATTTTTAGTTATTTGAAAAATAAAGATATTTCATATATAATAAAATATAAAATCATGATTTTAGCATGACATATCCAAAATGCTTTGCATGCTTTTAGTATATGTGTTTGGTACTCTGACATGTGGTGCTTGAAAATTCACGTGTCTGACGTGCGTGTCGTGACGGCCCTCGCTTTTTTGCCTCTTTACATATAGTGTATACACATGAAATGACGTCACAAGTCACTCTCTGTGTCACATTATATCCAAAGTTTAAATCACTTTGTGAAAAGAATTTAAAATCTATTGTTGTAAAATTACTTCCTCTTTTTTAGTTTTAACAACTTGATAAAATGTCACTAAAACGAGTTGGTATCAAAACTACTCAAAATTAAAAAAAAAAATAAAAAAAATAAAATAAAAATAAAAAAAAAGTAAGGGAGACCGGGGTTACTTGACGCACTTTTTACTCTTTGTTGTGTAACTCACTCATTTTTGCTTTTTCTAAAAAGTTAATGTATAGAAAACTTGTTGTAACATATCAGCTTTAATTGAAAAAAAAGAAAGTTGAAATATATTTAATACTTTTATTTTTATACCACTTTATTTGAAGCTGTGCAAAGCGCGCCAAGCAACCCCGATCCAGGGTTGCGTGGCGCAGCAGTGAAATTAAAATTAAATTATATGATTTAAAGTTTAAACAATATAAGACTTAACAAAATAAGTCTTGTACTGTAATTTTACAATAAAATTATTTTAAATTTAAAAATTAGAAAATTTCATTTAAATTAAATGAAATCGTAAAATTACCAAAAAAAATTTTTTTTTTGATACTAACGCTGTGAATATTTAAAAACCATTATTCGGTTAAATTTTTTGAATAGGATTGTTATTGGTGCTTATTAATTTGTAAATTTCATATAATCAACTTCATTTTATTAATAATTAACGAAATTTTCAGATAACCGCGCCACCTAACCCCGAATGTACTTTTGAAATATTTATTAATTTTTTATAAAAACTGATAATATAAATGAAAAAATTTTTTTTGTTTCTTAATAACAAATGTATAGAACTCAAAACTTAATATTTGAGCTCTTCTAAAATGAATTTTTTAAAGAGATATCACAAAAAAATGAAGAGGTTAAAAAATTACTTTGGAGTGCCAAAATCAGTTATTTTAATCTATACTCCACAATAATTATAATGAATATTAATGAAATTTTGTACAAACTTACAGTTTATCAAGTACTTTAAGCAGAATAAAGAGAAAAATTAATGTAACTTAACACTTTTGAATAAACTCAAGTGCGCCAAGCAACCCCTGCGCTAAACAGCCCCCGGTCTCCCCTACGCCCCTGGTTCTATAAAACATAACCTCAAAAAGTAATACTATTAATTTTACATAGTTTTCAAGTTATTTTAAAAACTGTTTGATTTAAAATATAAATAACAATTATGGGCCTTATTAAGTTATTTACTTAGCCTAAAAAATGTGTTAATTTAAAATTTATTTAAAACGTCATTCCTAATCTAAAAAATCAGTAATTGTAATATAATACCTATAATAAAAAATTTTCAGGAACTTTTTAAAAATTATTTACAGAATATGGGTCGTTAAAAGTTTTCATATAATTTAATTTGACGAAAAAAATTTTTTCTGTATTTAATGAACAAAAATCCAATTTTATACTATAATTATCCCAACCGCGGGGTTATTGTGGTTCAAATTTTGAGTTTATATAACTCAGATAAATGAATATTAATAATATTAATGAAATTTTGTACAAACTTACAGTTCATCAAGTATACTTTAAGCAGAATAAAGAGAAAAATTAATGTACCTTAACACTTTTGAATAAACTCAAGTGCGCCAAGCAACCCCTGCGCCAAACAGCCCCCGGTCTCCCCTAAATTGAACAAAGCATAATAATATTATTGTTACATTCGATGTTTTTACTTTTGTTATTTTAGTTATTTATAATTTTTCTCTAATTGCTATTTTTACGTTGCAAATAATTTTTATTATTTGCTATTTTGAAAATTGGAACTTTTGGTTTTACTTACTTTGTTATTTTTAACATAATTTTTATTCAATTTTGTAGTTTTTTTGTAAAATAAATTTTTTTAATTTTCAATTTTGTGTATACAAAATTTTTTAATTAAAAAAAAAAAATGTATGTACTAAAAAAGAAATTAAAAAAAATTATTGCTAACAAATTGAAAAAAATATTTATGTTAAAAATAACAAAGGGAAAAAAAATTGTCAATAATAAAGAACAAATGTTTTTCAATGTAATAAATGCAAATGAAATAATTAAAATAATAAGAAAAGTAAAAAAATATCGTTTATAAAAATAACAATATGTATATTTATGTTCTGTTCAATCTAAAATTGTTTTGAGAAATTTTGTCTTAAAAAAATTCTACTTACGAAGACATTATTTCTTTCTTTATAATTACCGAACTAAAAATATGAAAATCAATATTATAAAAATTAATATTTCACATACCTATACATATATATATATATATATATGTTGTTATTTTTTTATTGCATTCTTTAACCTTGGAACATAAATTCCATGTATATGACTAATTTCAAGATTTATGTGAAGAATTTAGAGCGTCCTTTTTTGTTTGTCTTTCATCTCACAAAAGTGTCGTAAAAACATTTTTCCTAAAATGCACCATTTTCCATTTCGAGACAAAAACTCTTTTAGTGAAAGGCGCATGTTGAAGAATCTAAAAGCACTTTCAGATAAATATAACTTTGTCAACAATATTTTTAGAGATAAAAATATTGTAAAAGTTAACGGTCATCTATTAGATGTAAAAAAAAATTTTAATATACCAAATTTTATTAGCATCTCGAAATAATGAAATATTCAACTCATATGTGTTTATCTAAAGTGTCGTGTTAATAACCTTTTCTAATTTACAATTTATGTATAACAATTTTACTCAAAAATTACAACTTTCTGTAAATATTGATTATAAAAGTTTTAACGTTCTTTTCGAATAAATATTTTTGACATACTTGTTCTGATTTTTTTTTTTTTTGGTTTGCTTTTAATGAATACAGTTTTTTTAGGCAAGGAAAATATTCTAACTCTGTGACAGAATTTCTTTTTACACCCAAAAAATGGTATATTTGTCTCACCTGATAAATATATATATTTGATTCAATTAAATTTTTACTTGATGTAAATAAAAAATTTTATTTGCGCCAAATAAATGAGCTAGTGATTGATAAATTTTAAAAATCGCGTTAAAATATTTCTGTCAATTGTTTGTTCGATCATTTGGAATTTCGACAGAATAAAAATTCGGTAATTCAGAAATATACAATAAAAATTCGATACATATATAAGAATTCTGTTAAGTAAAAATTAGTTTAAAAAGAAATTCTGTAAAATTCAAATTGGAAAAATGAAAATTCCTCTAAAAAATAATAATTTAACCCTCAACTGGCACAATTTGAACGTAAATGGCACAAAGGGTCTGCTGGACTCGACGTGTACTGTACAGCCGGTATTGAATATTTTTGCACAAAAATTTAATCTGAGGTAGCTTATCATATGTTTTTTAAAATTTCATTAGTTTTACAGGAATTAATTTATTTTAAGTTAGTCAAAAAAATTGTAAAGAATAAAAACCAAAAAATTGCGTGTTTTTACTTAAAAATTCATGAGTTATTTAAATTTTAATATTATCACTTAAAAATTTAAGGTTATCATAAGGAAAAAATTACCACAACAGCAGAACTTGCAAAAAAAGGTATTTATATTGCTGAATAAAATGTGACTTTTTAGGTTAAAATTAAAAAATTTATAATTATTAATGTTTGAAACTAATTTATTCTTTTGTATCAAATTAGTTGTATCAAAAAAACTTAGAAAATTACTAAGAATATGTCAAACTAATATATTCACAGAAAATTAAAAGGCATTAAAATAAGCTGCAACGCTTATTATTTTAATCCATTTTTGCTTATTTTAATACCAAAATGAATTAAAATAAGCAAAATTGGATTAAAATAATAAGCGTTGCAGCTTATTTTAATGCCTTTTAATTTTCTGTGTTAAAATACAAAAAAATATTCAAAACATATTCAATTAATTTGAGCTGGGAAAAAATGCTCGGGTCTACTGGACCCATGGTGCCAGTTAAGGGTTAAAATTAAAATATCTTTTTTTTTATGTTGTCGACATACCAAGGGACGTAAAAGACAAAACCCAGAGAATGCAAAGACGACAATAATCGTTAAAGGGTTCCTTCGCTTACCAGTTACATATAACATGTATATATGTATATGCATTAATACATTGATGTGTAAGATTGCTACATGAGGTCATGGTGTAGGTACACATCTCGTCGCGTTTGATAATGCATTAACGCCGGTGGATCAGAATATTAGCATAGCATACGCCCATCGCATTTGAATTGAGAGGCGGCAGCGGCAGCAGCAGCCCCTCTTGTGTATAAGCATCAGAAGCACGGAGAAGGCGTCCCAGCGTCTCTTTGTCATGCTAATACGAGCCGGCATATATCCATGCCACCGAGGTTTCGACTGGGAGATGACTCTGCACCTCCAATGCCACCAAAAGAGCTTCCAGACTGATAACCAAAATTTATATAACAATAAGAGCATCTCAAATATATACTATTATCACTAATAAATAGCTTTTCACATTAAAAATCATAATTCCATATCATATTTTATATAATAATAATAATAAAAATACACGAATAGAAAAAGTTTTCTGTGGCAGCGAACTATTTGCTGTCACAGCAAATTACATTAGCTAATATAGGGACAGCGAACAAATTTTCTGTGGTATCTAAAAAGTTTGCTGTGACAGTAAATTTTTAAAAATTAAAACTGATATATTGTTTATCACAGCAAACTTTTTCGTTATCATAGCAAAAAATTTAGCTGTGGTTACTAATTTTGATAGATCCGATAGCAAACACCAGTTAGTTCGTTATAATGTAGTTATTTTGTTAACACAAGTAGAAAAATAGAGGCTTAATATTCAAAAAGAAGTGTTAGGTAAAAGAATGTCAACGTAGCTACGTGGGTAAAGTACAAGACTCGCGTCCCAAGGGTCCTGGGTTCAATCCCTCATATGCATTCTAGATTTTTTAAAATTATTCTTATCTTTTATATAATGCTTATGCAATAAATATTAAATACAATATAAGTTAGAAATAAAAAAATTGTTAAAAATTTAAAACACGGGCGGAGAATTTCGATAGTGACAACGTTTTTTTTTTTTTTAATTAATATATTTTATATGATTATTATTTAGTATTTATTTTGTAACATAAGCACAATGAAAAAAAAAATTTATTTTATTCAAATAATCGGTTACTTGACTATTATCAAATAAATATTTATACTTGAGCCAAATAATTTTTATTTGAATTAAATAAATTCTACTTGTACCAATAATTTTTGTATCTGAAACAAATATACCATTTCATTGACTCAAATAATAATTATATTTGATACAAATAAATATTTATTCGATAATGATAAAGTAACCGATTATTATTTGAATCAAATAAATTTTTCTTTCCTTAATTTAGAATAAACTGACAATAATTTCCAAACAATTAAATTTAAAACTATTCAATACTAAATGCCACATTATTGCCAATTGCTGAAATTTTGTACCGGAATAATATCAAAACATAATCTCAATTATGAATTTACTCTGTTCTAGAATTGTGGTGGACCAGTTAATTATAACAATTCTTGAACAGAATACATCTATGATTGAGGTTATGTTTTGTTATTATTTCTTTGCGAAATACAAAAACAAATAAACAAAGTGACAGCTTTGGCAGCCATGTTTATTTTGTCTATATATATATATATATATATATAGGTATAGTGAATACTGTCAGCAGTAGCGCTGTATACTAACATATTAAATCTTTAACCGATCGGTAACATAGAAAACTATAAAAAATTTCATTTCAAAATTTGACAAAAATAAATTTGGCATCGAGATTAGATCAAAAGTAATCAAATAACACAAAAATCTTAAAAATATGACTTATAGTTTTCAAGAAATCGACGGCAAAATAAATGCCAATTTTTTTGACTGTCTCCCTAGACCTCGAAGTAAGACGTTGTCACGTCAAAAATTGTAATTAGAAAAAAAATAAGACTAATCTCACAAAATATAGGGAATTTTATAGGTAAACTGATAAGATCCTAATTTGTTTTTCCCTAAGTAAGGTATTGGTATAATATTAATATTAATAATAATAATAATATAATTATATAATAATAATAATTATTATTATTATTATAATATAATAATAATATTAACATCTTATAACAAATAATAATAATAATAAATATGGATATAATATAGTATACTCGTATTTTATTATTATTATTATTATTATTATTATTATTATAATAAAAAGTGTTTTGAAAAAATGTCGCTTTAAAGTTCATAATCTTGAGAACTTTCAACACACACACATATATATATATATACATAATGAAAGATTTAAATGACATCAATCGTATATATATATATATATATATAATTTAAATTCCAACAATGCTAAACGATTTTAATTGCCTCGATCTGAAAGCATAATCTCGATTATAAATTACTAGTGAGTAATCCCGACTGCATTAACAATTTTTTTTTTTTTTTTTTATTTTATTTAAGAGACAAAAAAAAATGTCAGATCAATCGCGATAAATCCGCGCTCATGAAAGTGAAAAGAGCAATAAGAATAATAACCCCTCACAGGGAAAGGCTCTTGTGCGGGAGAGTAAAATTGTGATTTGTCCGCGCACACATTGGCGGGGCAATTGTCCTTGAAATTACATGAATCGATAGTGAATGGTTCCATTACGATAAGGCTTTCATTGGTGTTTATATATATGTATATATATGAAAAAAAAAAAAAAAAAATTTTGCCCGCTGTTCCGATAATGGTGACACCACAAGGCGCAACAAAGTCGTGACTACGTGATAGCGACTTGTGATCTTCACGATCGCAATTAATGGCGCCTCGATATCGTGGGATAAATGTCTCCTGTGTGCGATATGTCTCATTTGCATAAAACAGGACGCGCGCTACGGGTGAGAATACGTTCTTTGAAAACTTCTCTCTCTCTCTCTCTATCTTTCGTTTATAAACGGTCGCGAGCGCGCGTCCGCGAGTCCCTTTGGCAATATAACGACTGCCGATTATTAATATCATCTGATTAAATACCTATTTAAAAAAAAAAAAATATTAATAAAATTGATGATTGGCGACAACGATTGCTTTCGCTTTATACATGTTTCGATATTACAAACTCGTTCAGGGATTTTATATGTTAACCTTTAAAATTTTTTTTTTATTTGTAAAATAAAAAAGAAGTTTAAACACAAATATATTTTCTACAGGGAAATATTTTTTAACATAAAAAATATAAAAAAAATTAATAGCAAAAAAAATTGAAATAGTAACTAAAAAGCTGTTGATATGCTAATAAAGAATGAATGGCGGTCTGACAGACCGAGACTTTTTTGTCGCGCTGTCGTCTCAAGGTCGAGTGCGCGCGCCACTTGCGAGGAGTGGGAAGCAGCGAGCTATGAATGGATCTCGATTTCCACTTCTCTATCGAACAGTGTAAGAATTTTTAACTAATGTTCCTTGATGTACGTACAGCGAACAATTTTGCTGTGGTAGCGAACTTTTTGCTGCCATAATTGCAAAATTGTTAACTTTGCTACTGTAAAGACAGTAAAAAAAATTTTTTTTTTTTAATTTAAATACTCGATTACATGACTATTATCAAATAAACATTTATTTGAACCAAATATTTTTTATTTGGATTAAATAAACTGTATACATGAACCAACAATTTCTGTATTTGAAACAAATATAATCTTAAATAATAATTATTTGATACAAATAAATATATTTATTCGAGAATAATCGAGTAAACGATTATTTGAATCAAATAAATTTTTTTTCAGTGCATTCGTAGTGACTGTAACAAATTTTGAAAGTAAAAATTAGTTTTCTACTATAACCAATTTAATTTCATTTTACGTGCAGCGACCAATGAAACTTTTTTGGAAATTTGTACCAACTATATAGAAAGAAAATGTTGTGTTTGCAACAAAATTGTTTTGTTATATAGTCAATTTTGGTTGTCGTAACCAAATTTTGGTGAATTTCTAGTTACCTTAACTAAATATTTGGTTAGTCCAACAAAATTATTTGGTTGAACATTTTTAAAATCCAACAAAAATTTGATTACAACAAAATAATTACGTTAACACAAGAAAATAATTTAGTCTGAAAAACCGAATGATCATTTGTTGTCATAACCGACATTTGGTTACGACAACCCATACAAAAAAATTTTTACAAATTTGGTTGAGTTAACCAGACAGTTTTTTTATGCCAACAAAATACACTCAACCAAATAGTTTGGTAGCCTAAATACCATCAAAATTGTTTTCTTCACTGAACAAATTTTTAGTCAAAACAACAAAAATTTGATTGGGCAAACAAAAAATTTTTATTGTTATTTAAGCAACCAAATTATTTGTTTGAGTTAACTAAAAAATTTGGTTCAATTTTTTTTGTTGGCATAACAAAAATGTTTTGTTAGGTCAACCAAATTTTTTTGTTAGGTCAACAAACGATCATTTGGTTTTTTAGACCGCAAACTATTTTGTTGTGTGTTAACCAAATTATTTTGTTGTCGTAACACAAATTTTGGATGGAATTTAAAAATGTTGAACCAAATAATTTTGTTGATCTAACCAAATTTTTGGTTGAGATAACTCTACGACTTTGTTTCAGCAAACCAAAATTTTGTTACAACAACCAAAATTGCCTATAAGCAATCAATTTTCTTGCAAACACAAAATTTTTTTTCATTGTTGGCTCAACCAAATTTTTGGTTGCTGAGACAAAATATTTTTCTGAGTGATAATTCTTTAGGCATTATATGAAGCAAATATAAGAATACAAAAAAGAAAAATATAAAATATATATTTTATCTCAGAAATTAGATTTTCATTAGAGATATCATAAGGGTTATTCGGAAATATATATAATCATTTAATGAAAGCACGTGTCTTTTGACCAACAGTAAAGATTTTCATATGCTGATATATAATATTCGATAGATCGATAAGCGTAAGAGATCGATTTATCGATTTATTATAAATATATATATGTAAAAATCGTAAAAAAATATATATAATCCATCAGAAAAAAGTCGTTTGGAAACAACTTTAATCGGTAAATTAGAAACGATCGCGAGCACGCAAAAGAATATCGTTTACCTCCAAATGTAAAAATAATAATAATAATAATAATAATCATTGGAGATCGCCGCGATCTTTTTGCGTATATATCGATCGAAGGTCGTAACGTGTTAATACACAATTGCTCTTTGCGCGAGGTCAAACTATATCATTAACATCCGAGCAATTATCCTCATCTATACGGTGTGCGCGAGAGGCGGCATTATCGCCATCTACACGTCGCGTCTCGTTAAAATATCTGCGCACACGTATATATGCTAATAAGATATATATCAAAAGGATTTATCCATGGCATCTCTGACTATTAATTTTATATACATATATATATGTTATACCGCAGAAAAGCGCCAACCATATAGCATTAAAAGTTTATATTCTTGACAAGAAGGAATGAAAAAAAAAAATTATTGAAACGATGATCCTTGTATATATCAGACGCGACCAGCGGGAAATATTGACTACACCCGCGCGCGTATCAATGACATTATATTCTCAGAAGTGGCGCTAACCTGCTTTAAGGATGAGGGGATAAATCCTCTTCTATATTGAGAAAAATGTTTTCAAGAAATCGTTAGAAATATTTTACTTTTTCAATATATAGTTTTGGTACAGTTATACTATTTTCTATATAGCCCGTATAGTGAAAATATATACTGAAAAATAGAAATGTAACCAACAAGTTTCTGGATAGTTAAGCTATGTGGAAACTATCTAGTGTATTTGAATAATACAGAAAGAGCAAGATACGAACTAGTTTCAAAATAGTTAAACTATAGGAAAACTATCTAGTTTCTAAATAGTTAAACCAAATGAAAACTATCCTAGTTCTTAGATAGCTAAACTATAGGCAAACTATCTAGTATATTTAGAATATTCAGAAAAAGCAGGATAGTTATACTGTCTAGTTTCTAGATACTTAAACTATTTGAAAACTATCTAGTCTCTATATAATTGAACTATATATAAACTATCTAGTTTCTAAATAGTTAAACCATATGAAAACTATCCTAGTTCTTAGATAGCTAAACTATAGGGAAACTATCTAGTTTCTATATAATTGAACTATATATAAACTATCTAGTTTCTAAATAGTTAAACCATATGAAAACTATCCTAGTTCTTAGACAGTTAAACTATGGGGAAACTATCTAGTATATTTAGAATATTCAGAAAGAGCAGGATAGTTATACTGTCTAGTTTCTAGATACTTAAACTATTTGGAAATTGTCTAGTTTCTTTATAATTGAACTATACAGAAACTATCTAGTTACAGTACTGTTGTACTATTTTCTATATATAGTCACTGAGAAGTTAAAATATACCGAAAAGAAAGTTAGAAATGTAACCAACAAGTTTGTGGATAGTTAAGCTATGTGGAAACTATTTAGTGTATTTGAATAATTCATAAAAGCACGATAGTTATATATGATCTATTTTTAAAACAGTTGAACTGTAGGGAAACTATCCAGTTTCTAAACACTAAACTATATATAGAAACTATCTACTGCATCTACAGATTATTCAGAATAGTTTTTGAATAGGTTTCCTAGATAGAATTTATCTAGTTTCTCATTGAAAAAGAGTGAATTGCGTTTTTATAGTGATAAACTATAAAGATTTTCGACAATATCGATATAGTTTTACTTGACCATAGTTTCACGAGACGTTTACTGTACAGTTACTATTTTGATTATAGTTTCCAAGAAATATATATCTTTCTATATATACAAGTGGCGCCGATCTTTAAGAAAAAAAATTTATCCTCTAAATACATTGCGCAGGTAATTAATAGACAGTGCTTCTTCAATCGATTATAGCTGATAATCACATTCACAAACAAGTGAATTAATCACAGAAAAGTAATTGTTAATTTATTTTTGTCTACAATCAGATTGTAAATTAAAATACTTTACACTGATAGTTTTATTAGATCTATTCGTATATATATATATATTTATAATTTATTTCAGAACTTATGTTTTATTATTATACTTAATTTTAGCGCCAGGGGTATGACTGTAATGTTTACCTCGACCTAGAGACGGCTCTGACTTGGTATATGCGCCTTATAAGGTCGAAAATAGGCTCAGTGTAGTTTTTAACTAGGTGGAATATAGATTCAATATAGGTGCTGTGTAAATTTAATTGAATGTTTTATGTGTAGGTAGAAAATAGGTCTAATGTAGGTTTAAAGTTATTTCAATATATTGGACCTACTTCGACCTACTTAAAACCAACATTAGACTTATATTTTCGACTTATTTTAAACCTTCTTTGAATCTATTTTCGACATATTATAAACCTACATTATACTTTTTTGTAGATTTATAATAGGTCGAAAATAGGTTCAAAGGAGGTTTAAACTAGATCGAAACTATTTTCGATCGTCTAAAGTAGGTTTTAGGTAGATCAAATACCAATATAGCTCCCCGAGGCGAAATTTGAATCCTCTTTAGCTTCCCTTAGAACCTAAATAGGCCCTCTTTACGATCTTGTAGACTCCCGTAGGCCCTCCTTTGAATCCAAACGTGGAAGAAAGGTAAATTTGCGACTGGTTGAGGAAGCTAAAGAGGGTCTAGTTCGATTAAAAAAGTACAAAAAAATGCAAAAAAAAAACTCTTTTAATTATTTTGATTAAATCAAAATGAATTTTTTCTTCACACAATATTTCTTTAATTACCCTTTAAAAACTGGAATTGACATATTTTGAAGCGTTTTCAAAAAATTAATAGAATTAGAGCAATTTCAAAATTTTCAATATTTTAATCAATTTTTAGACCCTACTTTAAATCCAAACGTGGAAGAAAGGTAAATTTGCGACTAGTTGAGGAAGCTAAAGAGGGTCTGTTTAACCCTACTTTACTCCTTGTAAATTAGGGCTTAAATTTCGCCTCGGGTCTATTATAAGTTTAAAGTACATCAAAAATAAGTTCAATAAAATTTTACACCATTTTACATTGAACCAAATATAATATTTGGGTTAAATAAACATATATTTGTCTCACAGCCTACTAGCCTATTTATTTGGCGTAAATAAAATTTTTTATTTAAATTAAATAAAAATTTATTTGAATCAAATAAAAATGTATATTTGAATCAAATAAATTATTAGGCTGGTGAGACAAATATACATATATATCATTTCTCTGTGTGTAAAGTAGGTCGAAAATAGTTCTAACGTATATGGAGGCCCTATTTCAATATTGGTTTAATGTATTTTTCAATGAAGATTCCTTATTTTATAAACATATATTGCATAACATTTTAACACATACGATCTGTTAAAAATTAAGAAAACTATTTTCACAACATGTTATTATATAATTAAAAAAGGTAAAAGTTTACTAGTCAAATAAAAAAAAAAAAAAAAAAAAAAATGTGAAACGAGAATAATTTTTTTTTATTATTATTTTAAAATCGATTCTAATAAAAATTTAGATATAAGCCATCCTTTTGCATAAAACATAATAAGCTGCAAAGTCATATTCGTGTTTCATTATCCTGAAGGAAAATTGTTCTTGGAATCGTAAAATTACAACGATGCAAATTTTGTGACAAAAGATATTGTGTGGATGAACGTCGGTGGCGTATATATATATATGTATATACGTGTCGCGACGTCTTTCGATTTCTACTCATAGCTTCCTTCCGCTAATCGGTCGTGACGAAGAAGTCGTAAAAAATAAGGTCGCTTTACGAGTAACCAGAGATACGAGAGTGGCCGCACGTTCGAGGAAGGGTTATTCCTTGTGTCACGGAAGGTGCCGAGTTCATAAAAGTTATATATATATATATATATATATGCATCACGCGAACTCTCCTTGTTACAGGTGCACGTTATGCTGCCAGTGATCGTAAAACGCGACCCGAATCTGTCCCACACGTTCAAGTAGTAATAGTTGATTTCATTACTTTTAAAAATGTCACTTTTCACTCTAGGTACGATTTTTTCAAAAAAAAAAAATAATTTTTGACAGTTTTTTTTGAAATAACAAAATAATCTCATATTGAGAGGAAAGTCATTTTTTTTAATATAGTTTATATTTTGAACATATTTTAAAATATTTTATACTAATAATAATTATTACTTATAACAGAATTCTTATATGCATCCAATTTTAATTGTACTGAATTTCTAAAACGCCGAATTTTTATTTGTCCGAAATTCCAAATGGCCGAACAAACAAATGACAAAACTATTTTGCCGCAATTTTTAATCCTTAACTATACGGCACCATGGGTCCAATAGACCCGAGCATTTTTTTCGAACTCAAATTAATTGAATGTGTAGCTTTTGAATATTTTTTAAAATATTTTATTATATTATAGTTTTTGACATACTCTCAGTAATTTTCTAAGTTTTTTGATACAACTAATTCGATACAAATGAATAAATTAGCTTCAAACATTAATAATTATAAATTTTTTAATTTTAACCTAAAAAGTCAAATTTTATTCTGCAAAATAAATACCTTTTTTGCAAGTCCTGCTGTTGTAAGTGATATAATATTAAAATTAAAAATAACTCATGAATTTTTAAGTAAAAACACGCAATTTTTAGTTTTTCACAATTTTTTTAACTGACTTTAAATAAATTAATCCCTGTAAAACTAATGAAATTTCAAAAAACACATGGTAAGCTACCTCAGATTAAATTTTTGTGCAAAAGTATTCAATACCGACTGTAGAATACACGTTTGAATATGTTGGGTCCAGCAGACCCGTTGTGCCATTTACGTTCGAATTGTGCCAGTTAAGGGTTAAATTTTAAAAAACTTTCGGTCAAATTTTAAATAATTTAATTAAAAAAATTTTAAACAATTAGAAACTGCATTTAAATCACAATTAAAAGGTTTTTTTTGCATAGGGAACAATTTAGGTATAACATAACCTAAAAAAAAAGTGTTTCAAAATTTTAATCATCTTTTTCTTTAAAAATACATAAAAGAAAGAATTTATAATTTATATTTATATTAACAGTATGTAAAATTAATATTAGGGGAGACCGGGGCTGTTTGGCGCAGGGGTTGCTTGGCGCACTTTAGTTTATTCAAAAGTGTTAAGTTACATTAATTTTTCTCTTTATTCTGCTTAAAGTACTTGATGAACTGTAAGTTTGTACAAAATTTCATTAATATTCATTATAATTATTGTGGAGTATAGATTAAAATAACTAATTTTGGCACTCCAAAGTAATTTTTTAACCTCTTTATTTTTTTGTGATATCTCTTTAAAAAATTAATTTTAGAAGAGCTCAAATATTAAGTTTTGAGCTCTATACATTTGTTATTAAGAAACAAAAAAAATTTTTTCATTTATATTAACAGTTTTCATAAAAAATTAATAAATATTTCAAAAGTACATTCGGGGTTAGGTGGCGCGGTTATCTGAAAATTTCGTTAATTATTAATAAAATGAAGTTGATTATATGAAATTTACAAATTAATAAGCACCAATAACAATCCTATTCAAAAAATTTAACCGAATAATGGTTTTTAAATATTCACAGCGTTATTATCAAAAAAAAAATATTTTTTGGTAATTTTACGATTTCATTTAATTTAAATGAAATTTTCTAATTTTTAAATTTAAAATAATTTTATTGTAAAATTACAGTACAAGACTTATTTTGTTAAGTCTTATATTGTTTAAACTTTAAATCATATAATTTAATTTTAATTTCACTGCTGCGCCACGCAACCCTGGATCGGGGTTGCTTGGCGCGCTTTGCACAGCTTCAAGTAAAGTGCACTGAAAAAAAAATTTATTTGATTCAAATACCGGTGTATTTGGTTATTATCAAATAAATATTTACTTGAATCAAATATTTCTTATTTGAATCAAATAAATGGTATTTGCTTCAAATACTGAAATATTTGATTCAAATATTATATATTTGATTCAAATAAGAAATATTTGATTCAAGTAAATATTTATTTGATAATAACCAAATACACCGGTATTTGAATCAAATAAATTTTTTTTTCAGTGTGGTATAAAAATAAAAGTATTAAATATATTTCAACTTTCTTTTTTTTTAATTAAAGATGATATGTTACAACAAGTTTTCTATACATTAACATTTTAAAAAAAGAAAAAAATAAGTGAGTTACACAACAAAGAGTAAAAAGTGCGCCAAGTAACCCCGGTCTCCCCTACCTAATAAATGATTTTTTTCGAGTTATTCTTCTCTAGATCCGTAGTTTTTTGTGTAAACAGGGACACCTCTTGTAGGATTTACTACGGTCTTAGTTGATTAGAAGCTGTATATTGCGCCATAATCAACTCTGAGTGCACTCAATAATATATATTTATATATAATTACTGATTAGACTCTCGTCCCCATAAAAAAAATAAAAAATAAATTGTTTATTTTAATTGAATAGATTTTGTATAATTAGAAATTTAAAAAAAAAACCAATAAAATACTCGAAGCTGCAGATAGTAGATATTCTAAATGTTCGAAATTTTAACCGGTAAAAACTCCAAATTGTCGACATTTTTATTGAACGATATTGTAACCCTTAACTGGCACAATTCCGCCTTGGAACGTAAATGGCAACACGGGTCTGCTGGACCCGATGTATTCAAACGTCTATTGTACAGCCGGTATTGAATATTTTTGCACAAAAATTTAATCTGAGGTAGCTTATGATGTGTTTTTTAAAATTTCATTAGTTTTACAAGGATTAATTTATTTTAAGTTAGTTAAAAAAAATTGTGAAAAATAAAAACGAAAAATTGCGTGTTTTTATTAAAAAATTCATAAGTTATTTAAATTTTAATATTATCACTTAAAAATTTAAGGTTATGATGTATTATCCTTTAAGGAAAAAATTACCACAACAGCAGAACTTGCAAAAAAAGGTATTTATTTTGCAGAATAAAATTTGACTTTTTAGGTTAAAATTAAAAATTTATAATTATTAATATTTAAAGCTAATTTATTCTTTTTTATCGAATTAGTTGCATAAAAAAACTCAGAAAATGACTAACAGTATGTTAAAATAATATAATGTATAAAAAAATATTCAAAAGCTACACATTCTATTAATTTGATCTCGGAAAAAATGCTCGGGTCTACTGGACCCATGGTGCCAGTTAAGGGTTAAAAACACGGCAAAATATTTTTGTCAATTGTTGTTTGTTCGAACATTTGGAATTTCGGACAAATAAAAATTTGGCGTTTTAGAAATCCTTTACAATAAAAATTCGATGCTTAAAAATTCTGTTAAGTAAAAATTATAGTTTAAAAAGAAATTCTATAAAATTCTATTTTGAAAAATGAAAATTCATCGAAAAAATAATTACCTATATATATAATAAAATTCTTTGAAATTTAAAATTTTAACTAATTATTTTTATGGGACAATCATACGCCTCTTTTTTCGGTGTTTCTTTTAAAGTAATTTCTTTTTTTTTCTTTTTTTGTTCGAAAAAAAGGGATAAGTCAAAAAGAATATTTTCGTTTTCGATTAAGAGAGGTTCCGATTAGCAGTAGCATATAGCGTCGTCTTTCTTTCTGTATATACATATATATATATATGTATATAAAATAAATTTATGACTTACGTCATATTCAACCATTAACAATATATTTAGTTTGCCTTTAAACAAATTTCATACAATAATTGCATTTCCACACACACACATATATACACATCACAAGCGCAAGGAGTCTAATCATTATCATTATTTATAGTTATTTAATATTCATTAAGTGCATCGTTAAATTTTTTCATCACTGTCGTTTCACAAGCTTATCTTTAAAAGTGAAAATTTCGTTGAATAAAAATCATTTTTATTAAAAAGTAAGAAAAGGTCATAGCTTCTGAGTTTCAAGTATATATAATTATTATTATTAACAGAAACTATATATTCTGTTATACATATATATATATATATATATATATATATATATATATATATATATATAAATATCTTTGTAAAATAAATTTTTTCTATAATTATTATTCAGAAAATTATATTTTTTTGTTTAAACCAATTTTTGAATTAATTCAATGTAATATATTTAATTTAAATATATTTTTTGATAAATGGAAATAAAATATATTTTTAAATTAAATATATTATTCAAACAAATAATATTTTTAAATATTATTTGTATAAATATACAAAGTACAGTATAAACATTTTTTTATTTATTAATATTAAAGTTATAGTTTAGTTAAACCAAACAAAATCATCTAAAATTATATTTATATTAAAATAAAATATAATTTTTTCTCAGTTATGGAAATATTTTCAAATCGCATAAATAAAAATATGCTTTTTATTATTTGTACCGAAAAATTCATTTTTTTGTCGCTTCTAATAGGAATAAATACGCAGATTACGGATCTGTTGTCAGTTTCTAAAAATTCAAAATGGCGGATCCAAAATGTCGGATTAATTTTTTTTTTTTTATTAAATTCGCTTGAAATTCGTTACTCGGGGGTTTTGTGGGGTCGCTGATTACGAATCTGATATCAAATTTAAAAAATTCAAAATGGCAAATACAATAACGCCTTAATTTTTATTCAAGTCTCCATTACATTCGAGAAAACTTCAATGAAAAAACTATTTTTGATTTTATCATAATTAAAAAGATACTTTTTTATCAAAAAAAAAAAAAGTAAAATTAATACTAAACATAACCTACAATTTTTTTGTGCGTAAGGTCATAAAACGTCGTATATACAGGATTTTTTTTTATTATATAGTTTATATATAGGGATTATCTAACATAGAAAAAAGAAACAAATAACAAACATTTGCTAAAGAAATTTTCCCAATTGAAAATAAATCATTATAAACAGAAGCTTTTAAACTGCCGTTAATCTATTAAATAAATAATCTCAAAAGAAAACTTTCACATTAATGAGTAATTTATATCTGAAATTGTGTATTTCACAATTTACGCATATGTATATATATATATATTGAAGACACACGTCGTCATATCCACGCCTAATAGATATAGAGTCAAATCACTGATCATAAAAAATGATTTCTGTCGAGTAAATCTTTCTCGGAAATCGATTAATCTGACGTAAAGGAAAGAGATTTATCAATCAACAGTGCCATTGGTGTTGGAATTTATTTTTTTTTTTCTTTTTTTTTTTTCGTTTTCAACAATCAGTCTGTTAATATCTCTATCGTATATATTATATATATAGAGAGAGAGAAGAATATGACTTTGGGTGGAAAGGCGATTGTATATAGATTCGCGAGCGCTTCTTAAGTGGACTTTTCACGGAGGCAGAAGAGCTACTGCCAGGGTCGTCGATCAATGAGTCACGATCGACGATCGTACTCTGATGACCTATACCTTTACTTCTCATATATACTCACAAGGCCTCATCGCAGGTTCTTTAGTCTCTTGTAATATGCACTTTTGCATGTCTTTCTATTCCTTTTTTCCTTTTTTTTTTTTTATTAATGACGCTCCTTTGCAACGGGTCAACGAATCCCTGGCTTTTTTATTAGACACCCGTCACAGCTGTATATGTGACATCATGTCTAGGAATTTCAAGGTGTCTATATATATATATATATATATATATATTCGCAATCTACCATCGATTTATATACATAAATTGTAGTTTTCGTTATTTGCAATTAGCGTTTGTACAATTTATTTATTTTTATAAAATATATTTATTTAGGGATACATGATTATGTTCTAAAAATCATAAGTTAGAATTTTCATTTTATGGAAATTCATATGTCATAATTATTTTTGAACCGATATTTTTATTTGTTCGAATTAGCATTTTGCTGAATTTTCATCAAAACGGTTTTTCTATATTACAGAATTTTTATATAACCGAAAATTCACTTCAAAGAATTTTTATTTGTTCAAATTTTTATTTGTCAGAATTTTCATTTGCTCGAATTTTCATTTAACATTTTAGGCATTTTAAAGAATTTTCATTGGGTAGAATATTTCATATTGTATAGAATTTTCATTTTATTCATTCAGATGAATTTTCATTTGTCCGAAATTGCAAATGGCCGAACAAACATTCGATTTTGATGCCATTTTTAAAGTCAACTACACTGAAAAAAGGGTTTGATATTGACAATCAAACGTTTGGTTGGTATTTAAGCAACCAAAATTTTTTTGTCGAATCTACAAAATTTTAATTGTCTCAACCCAAAATTTGTTTGACACAACCAAAATTAGAAAAAAAAAAACGATTTTTGTTGTCCTAACTAAAGTTTAATTGGGACAACCAAAATTTTGTTGATTCAACAAAAAAAATTTTGGTTGCTTAAATACCAACCAAACGTTTGGTTGTCAATACCAAACCTTTTTTTTAGTGCAATCAAAAATTATCCATACCCTAATAACACAAGATATCTTGGCATATATTGATAATATCCCGCAGATATCCTAGGGTTGTCCTGTGGATATCAAAAGGATCTCTTAAGGATATCCAAAAAACGGCGGTTTGGATATCCTTTGGATATCTGAGGATATCCACAGGATATCTTCTGGATATCTCTATAGACTTTCATAAATGTCCTCCAGATATCCCCCACATATCATCAGGATATTCCCATAGATATCATCAGGATATCCCATAGATATCTTCAGGATATCCCACAGATATTTTCAGGATATTCTCAGTATATATTCTGGATGTCAAGAAGATATTCTCAGGATACTGTTTTTAAAGTCATTATGAGACTATACGAGTGAGAATATTCTGTGAATTAAATTTTATATAAATAAAATAAAATGCAACTTGTTTTTCGAGAAAGTTGTTTAATTTGAGAAATTATTAACTAATTTTTTTCTCATTCGTGATTCATTCCTTTATTCATATGCTTAATATTGTCAGAAAATAAATTGGCTTTAAACAATATAAATTCTTCCCCGCAAATAACGAATAACTATTAATATTAATTATACATTAAGTGCATGAGTTTATTTAAAAACTTTGAAAAATGCGTTTCAAATCTTCATTTAAAATAAATTGGAAGCTCATAAGATTTTTGTTTTTATTATATTATTATTCATTATATTAGCTTAACAATTTTAACCTTTAAAAATATATGTTGAGATTTTAAATATCCCGTGAATATCCTAAGAATATCCCACGGACATCCTGAGGATATCCCATGGATATCCTGCGATATAATATCCAATAGATATTTTGTGGATGTCTTAGAGATATCCTGTGGATATCCTATGGATTTCCTGTTGATGTCCCACAGACCGGCGGTCTGGATATCCCAAGATATCCTGGGGACCATTCTAGGATATCGACCATTGATATGGATATCCTTTTGTTATGAGGGTAAAATTGTGATTAGTTGATTTTAAAAATCGCGCCGAAATCTTTTTGTCAATTGTTATTTGTTCGGACATTTGCAATTTCGGACAAATGAAATATAATGATCAAATTCTCACTTTCTGCATTATGGATTCCTCTTTCTGCATTCAACATTCCACTCTTCACTTTCCACATTCCGGATTCTACATTTCACTTTCCACAATCTACTTTTCACTTTCTGCACTCCATATTTCGCATTTCACTTTTCTCATTCCTCTTTCCGTTTTTTACTGTAGGCATTTCACATTCCGTATTTCACATTACACTTTTCAAATTCCGCATTCCACATTCCACTTTCTGCGTTTCACATTCTACTTTTCACTTTCTGAATTCTGCATTCTACTTTCTGCATTCCAGTTATCATTTTTCATATTCCACTATAATCACTTTCCGCATTCTGGAATTTACTATTCATTTCCATTTTCTACTTTACAAATTCCTATTTACATTTTCGAAATTGCGGATTCGGGGCGCATGATTTTACCATAAAAATTTTATTAATTAGAATTTTTATTTTAAAGAATTTTATTAGAAATATATAATTATTTCTTTTTATACGAATTTTAACTTAATAAAATTTTTAGCTATAGAATTTATGTTTGGCAGAATTTTTGTTTTACAATCATTTAATTGACATGTTTTTTTATATAAAAGATTTTTAATTGAAAGAAAATTTTAATTAACCGCAGAATTTTCATTGAATTGAATTTTTTGTGATTCAATAATAATTTTTTAAGGACAGAAATTTCAATTCACCGAATTTTAATTTGTCCAATTTTACATTTGTACGAATTTTTAAGACGCCGAATTTTTCTTTTGTTCGAAATTACAAATGCGGCCAAAGAAACAATCGACAAAAAGCTTTCGGCTATCAAAAATTGATCAATTAAAAATTATCAAGAAAATCGTGATTGCTTAATTTTTTTGAAAATTGCGTCAAAATCTTTCTGTCGATTGTTTGTTCGGACATTTTTGTAATTTCGGACAAATGAAAGTTCGGCGTCCTAAAAATACTATCAATTAAAAATTCAGACAAATTATTAAAATTCGGCAAATTGGAATTTCTGTTATTTAAAAATTCGTATCACATATAAAATTCGATTGAATCACAATTCCGGATTCCGAATTAAAAAATAAAATATGCAATTTCAAAAGTGGTATGTAGAAAGTGAAAAGCGGAATGTGGAATGCGGAATGTGAAAAGTGGAATGCGGGAAGTGGAAAGCGGAATGTGGAATGCGGAATGTGAAAAGTGGAATGCCGGAAGTGGAAAGCGGAATGCGGAAATTGGAATGAGGAAAGTGGAATGCTTATAATGGTAATTCTTTCTCATTGAAAATTTTAAAAATACAAGTTTAAAAAAAAAATTGAAATTGAAAAAAAATTTCATTCCTCCAACTCTTTTGTGTGCATAAAAATTTTTCTCCACATTCCGTAACGAATTAAAATACATACATTCTATAAACGTGACCCACTGTCGGAAGGTCCCATATAATAAAGCAATAAAAACGTCTCGTCGAAAAATCTGTTACTTAAAAATATGAATCTTTTTTAAAATGAAAACATTTTTTCAACGACACGACACAGAGAGTGATCATCAAAGGAAACCGGCAGCAGTTTGGATAGCAAAAAAAAAGAAAAAAATTGTTTGTACTGAAATAAAAATAAAACGAAAAAAAATGTATAGAGACGACGGAAAAATATGTTTTGGATTACGGAAGTGATTCATGGATGGTGGCAATTTGTGGTAAGGATTAGGAAGAGGGATTATATATATATGGAATATGGTCAAATATTCTCTTCAAACAGAAAGAAAAAAAAATGTTCCTGTCAAACCAGGACCTCTTGAGAAATTTTCAAAAGCTTTGCAAAAGCAGGTCATCAAAATCGAATCGGAGCGGAAGGGAGAAATTGTGTACACACACATATATATATATATACTATACGATGCAATTCTTTTGCTCTCGTCAATATGGTTTCACAAAATTTTATAGCTTCTACAGAATTTTAACGACTCAACTCTCAAAGAAAGAAGAAGAAGAACTGATTACGATCTATTTACTGGTGTGCACTATTTTTTTTTCATCGCGTAAATTTTTTTTCAAAACTTTTCTATTTTATTTCTTTTTTTATAAAAAAAAATAATAATAATAAAAGGGTAAATAAATAAATAGTAAAAACTGTACACTTTAGAAAAAAAAGAAATAATATATAGTAAATGATAAAGAAATAAAATAGGGAAATCATCAAATACTTTACTACCAGGGGATCAATTATTTAATTCCATTTATATTCCCACTTCCATTCTTACTACCACTTCCACTTTTTCTAATTTTCATTCTCACTTCCATTTCCACTTCTACTTTTTCTAAATTTCATTCCCAATTTCACTTCCACTTTTCCTTATATTCATTCCAACTTCTGCTTCCACTTTCTTATTTTCATTTCCACTTCCATTTCTACTTCCACTTTTTCTTATTTTCATTTCCACTTTCATTTTTTCTAATTTTCATTCCTATTTTTACTTCCACTTTTTCTAATTTTCATTTCCACTTCCATTGGCATTTCCACTTTCACTTCTTTATTTTCATTTCCATTTCCACTTCCACTTTTTTTAATTTTCACTTTTTCTAATTTTAATAAGAAATTAATAAGAAAAAGTGGTATTAGAAATAGAGATGTGAATGAAAATAAAAAAAATGAAAGTAGAATGGAAGTGGAAATGGAAATGGAAATAGAAATTAGAAAAAGCAGTAATAGAAATGGAAGTGAGAATGAAAATAAAATAAGTGGAAGTAGGGGTAAGATATTTGTTATATCATTTAGACGCCATCTTGGATACGCCATTTTGAATTTTGAATTTTTGATTCTTTTTGAAACTTTTCTCTATTTTTTTATGTTAAATTTTTTTTTTTTAATTGTTTGTATTTTTTTCCTTGAGTCCCACAGGCGTTAAAGGATTAAAATAATTAAATTTTTTTTCATGAATTTTTTAATATAACTACATTTATAAATGCGATATAAAAAATATAATAAAAATTAATAATTAAAAATGAATCAAAAGCAAATATTAATTAAATGAATTGAGCGTTAATTAAAAACTAAAACAAACAATTAATTAAAATTCAAAACACACGCACATATTTGAAAAAACTTGTCATTAATTAGTATATATGTTTTTTCTAATGTTACGCATTTTGCGCTGTAAGCGTAATTTAGAATTTATTATAAAGTAATGCTAATGTTATTAACATAATAAATAAAAGATTTTGAAATAATGGACATGTACACAATATAAAATATATTGTATATGATTTTGTAGAAAACATGTAGTGTATATGTATATATATATATTTTTTTTTTAATATTATATACGCGCGTGTACACGCACGCGTGGTTCCCTAATTACAAACTCGGGGCCTGTGGTCAGAGAAAGGTCTTAATTACAGATGTTGATCCACAATAGGGTACTTCTCTCTGTCTTTCTTTATAAGTAATATTCGCTGCAGTACATCATACACACACACATATATATATATATATATATATATATATATATATATATATATATATATATATATATATATATATATTATATATACGAGATTCGTCTCGATCGTTAAAAGATCGCTCACAGCTTGCGGCTAACGATAATTGAATAATTACTCAGAATTAAATCATTTTACCCCCTCCCCCCGCCACAGCCTCATTCTTCTCATTCTGCTTCACGAAATAACAATTCGCAATTAATATCAACTTTGCCGAAATTCAATTTTATATATATATATATATATATATATATATATATATATTGCTTTAAAGTAAGGTGTGCCTTGTTAACTTTTAAATACCATGTAAATGATTTTTTTTTATTGTAAATTAATTAGTTGTTTTCTTTTTATAAATTAGAATTAGTGCAATTTTTTTGTGTCAATTAATTTAAACTAATTTAAATTAGTGGGATATTTTTACTTAAAAGAATTTTTGAGATCACTGATTTTTTTTTAAACAGAATTTAATTTTTACAAGTTTTTAATTTTCAATAAACTTTAATTTAACCGAATTTTCATGTAGGTAGTAAAATTATCATTTTTTAACCCTAGAAAGCACAAATTTGGGGTAGAAAAGTACCCGCGGGAAATTTCAAAGTAGGGGAGACCGGGGTTACTTGGCGCACTTTTTACTCTTTGTTGTGTAACTCACTAATTTTTGCTTTTTTTAAAAAGTTAATGTATAGAAAACTTGTTGTAACATATCAGCTTTAATTGAAAAAAAAGAAAGTTGAAATATATTTAATACTTTTATTTTTATACCACTTTATTTGAAGCTGTGCAAAGCGCACCAAGCAACCCCGGTCCAGGGTTGCGTGGCGCAGCAGTAAAATTAAAATTAAATTATATGATCTAAGTTTAAATAATATAAGACTTAACAAAATAAGTCTTGTACTGTAATTTTACAATAAAATTATTTTAAATTTAAAAATTAGAAAATTTCATTTAAATTAAATAAAATTTAACTTAAATGAAATCGTAAAATTACCAAAAAAAATATTTTTTTTTTTGATAATAACGCTGTGAATATTTAAAAACCATTATTCGGTTAAATTTTTTGAATAGGATTGTTATTGGTGCTTATTAATGTGTAAATTTCATATAATCAACTCCATTTTAATAATATTTAACGAAATTTTCAGATAACCGCGCCACCTAACCCCGAATGTACTTTTGAAATATTTATTAATTTTTTATAAAAACTGTTAATATCAATCAAAAAATTTTTTTTGTTTCTTAATAACAAATGTATAGAGTTCAAAACTTAATATTTGAGCTCTTCTAAAATTAATTTTTTAAAGAGATATCACAAAAAAATGAAGAGGTTAAAAAATTACTTTGAAGTGACAAAATTAGCTATTTTAATCTATACTCCACAATAATTATAATGAATATTAATGAAATTTTTTACAAACTTACAGTTCATCAAGTACTTTAAGCAGAATATAGAGAAAAATTAATGTAACTTAACACTTTTGAATAAACTCAAGTGCGCCAAGGAACCCCTGCGTCAAACAGCCCCGGTCTCCCCTACGCCCCTGGTTCTATAAAACATAACCTCAAAAAGTAATACTATAAATTTTACATGATTTTCCAGTTAATTTAAAAACTGTTTGATTTAAAATATAAATAACAATTATGGGCCTTATTAAGTTATTTACTTAGTCTAAAAAATGTGTTAATTTGAAATTTATTTAAAACATCATTCCTAATCTAAAAAATCAGTAATTGTAATATAATACATATAATAAAAAATTTTCAGGAACTTTTTAAAAATTATTTACAGAATATGGGTTGTTAAAAGTTTTCATATAATTTAATTCGAAGAAAAAAAATTTTACTGTATTTAATGAACAAAAAACCAATTTTATACCATAATTACCCCAACCGCGGGGTTATTGTGGTTCAAACTTTGAGTTTATATAACTTAGATAAAAAACAAAAATTTTCTAATAAAACTTACAGAAAATCTTCAGAAGTTTGTTCACAAGACTATACTGAATAGTTAAAGCCTTAACTGGCACAATTCGAACGTAAATGGCACAATGGGTCTGCTGGACCCGACGTATTCAAACGTGTATTGAACAGCTGGTATTGTATATTTTTGCTCAAAAATTTAATCTGAGGTAGCTTATCATGTGTTTTTTAAAATTTCATTTGTTTTAGCGCGATTAATTTATTTTAAGTTAGGTAAAAAAAAAATTGTGAAAAATAAAAACCAAAAAATTGCGTGTTTTTACATAAAAATTCATGAGTTATTTAAAATTTAATATTATGACTTAAAAAATTTAGGTTATAATTTATTATTCTTTAAGGAAAAAATTATCACAACAGCAGAACTTGCAAAAAAGGTATTTATTTTGCAGAATAAAGTGTGAATTTTTAGGTTAAAATAAAAAATTTATAATTATTAATGTTTGAAACAAATTTGTATCGAATTAGTTGTATCAAATAACTTAGAAAATTACTAAGGATATGTGAAACTTATAAATTAAAATATAAAATATATTCAAAAGCTACACATTCAATTAATTTGAGCTTGAAAAAATGCTCGGGTCTACTGGACCTATGGTTACAGTTATGGGTTAAAACATTTTTCGATAAAGTTTAAAATTTTGGTTAAGCATATAAAACAAAAAGAATTGTTATTTTTGTACCAAAATAGCCTCGGTTGAAGGTAACTTAAAATTCGGGACGCATAAGCATTATACGTATTCAAGTTCTTTTACTAAATTTTCGAATTGGAATATATAAATATATAGATATATAATAGAGTATACATGAGAAGAGGATTAAAAAGAAAAAGAACGAATATGATGTCGATGAAAATCGGATTTGGTGAGAGCAATTTAGCTCGTGACAAAATTTAAATCGCAAAGCATATTCTGCGGGAGATCAATTGTTGCCGTATAATAGAGGCTAGTGAGTGAGATAGAGAGAGAGAGAGAGAGAGAGAGAGAGAGAGAGAGAGAGAGAGAGAGAGAGAGAGAGAGAGAGAGAGAGAGAGAGAGAGAGAGAGAGAGAGAGAGAGAGAGAGAGAGAGAGAGAGAGAGAGAGAGAGAGAGAGAGAGAGAGAGAGAGAGAGAGAGAGAGGCAGAGAGAAGGAATGGGATGACTTTGTTAGGGACTCAAATGTCCTTTGCCGCACGAACCAAAGTGGATTCGTGTATAATAATTCGAGGGTGAATTGAAAATTCTACTGTCGGGACGAGTCACATGGATATATTGATAATCTCATTTTTAACAGCTCACTGGAAAGAAGTGTTTCCTGATTGACGCACATCAGACGCGCGCATATATCGCCCTCGAATTACAAGTTAAATTAAATTTTAATTTATCACAATAAGTAGATTTGAATATTTTACAACAAAAAAATATGTAATGTCATCTTCAATTTGAAATTTTTTCGAAAAAAAATTTAGTTAATTTAAATAAAAATTTTGTTTCATTTCAATAAATAGATAAAATTTATTTAGATAGCAGAAACAAAATTTTTATTTAATCCTTAACTGGCACCATGGGTCCAGTAGACTGGTGTATTTTTTCGTGCTCAAATTATTTAAATGTGTAGCTTTTGAATATTTTTTTTATATTTTAATATATTAGTTTGACATATTCTTAGTAATTTTCTAAGTTTTTTGATGCAACTAATTCGATACAAAAGAATAAATTAGCTTTAAATATAATTAATTATAAATTTTTAATTTTAACCCAAAAATTCACACTTTATTCTGCAAAATAAATACCTCTTTTTCGCAAGTTCTGCTGTTGTGATAATTTATTCCTTAAAGAATAATACATCATAACCTTAAATTTTAAAGTCATAATATATTAAAATTTAAATAACTCATGAATTTTTAAGTAAAAACACGCAATTTTTTGGTCTTAATTTTTCACAATTTTTTTTATCTAACTTAAAATAAATTAAACGCGCTAAAATTAATACATATTAAAAAACACGTGATAAGCTACCTCAGATTAAATTTTTGTGCAAAAATATTCAATACCGACTGTACAGTACACGTTTGAATTCGTCGGGTCCAGCAGACCCATTGTGCCATTTACGTTCAAATTGTGCCAGTTAAGGCTTTAACTATTCAGTCATGTTGTGAACATCCTTCTGAAGATAAGGCCCATATTTGTTATTTATATTTTAAATCAAACAGTTTTAAAATTAACTGGAAAATCATGTAAAATTAATAGTATTACTTTTTGAGGTTATGTTTTATAGAACCAGGGGCGTAGGGAAGACCGGGGCCTTTTTTGCGCAGGGGTTGCTTGGCGCACTTGAGTTTATTCAAAAGTGTTAAATTACATTAATTTTCCTCTTTATTCTGCTTAAAGTACTTGATGAACTGTAAGTTTGTACAAAATTTCATTAATATTCATTAATTATTGTGGAGTATAGATTAAAATAACTGATTTTGGCACTTCAAAGTAATTTTTTAACCTCTTCATTTTTTTGTGATATCTCTTTAAAAAATTAATTTTTTTTAATGTTTTTTTTAATGCTCAATACACGTTTGAAAACGTCGGGTCCAGCAGACCCATTGTGCCAGTTAAGGGTTAAAGGTGTTTGTTCCGTTTAACAAAATTATTATCTGATTAAGCGTATATTAATTAGTTTTTAATAATTTGGTTCAAGCAAATAAAATTATTCAATTGAATAATTTAGTTTAATCAACCAAACGTTTTTGTTTAACTGTATAGCAATGCACTTATTTAGTTATTTCAACTAAAATTTGGTTGTTTCAAAAAAATTTTTCTCTGTATGTGCAAATTTGCCTTCTAAGAGTTATTGAATTTAAATTTAAAATATGACGAAGAAATACGATTGGATGTTGTATATATGTCCAAAAATCCTAAATTTATGTCGTTTAAATTTCGTTGAAAATGAAAAAAAATAATAATAAATATATATCAAAAGATGGTTATTAAGGCGCAGTGATGCAAAAGGCGAAGCTCATCAGCTGCGGGTGATTACAGGACATAGATATTTTTTTTATTGGTGCCATAAAACAAGTATATATATATCTTTGATCGTATAGCGAGACGAAAGACGGGTAGCAAGCATCACGCTTCCTGGGAATATACGTTTAATAAACTGACAGTTTGAAAGAATCATAGGCACAGTTAAAATATGACCACGAGACAGAGCCGAAGGGGCTAAAGGAATTTTGTCCTTATTGTCCAATAATCCTTTGAACAAAAAAAAAAAAAAAAATGGAAATCCAATTCCATTTTTATGTACTTGGTCCTCGGTTGACACTTGTCACCCAGTTTTATCGCGTCGTTAAAAGTCTTTCCTAGGATTCGTGTGGTATATAATATGTTGACATTATATCTGATTTCTAATTGCGTTATTTATCGCTGTTGTGGAATTTCTGCGCGCTCTTTTTGAATATTTCCTTTATGCGCCGCTCCAATGATCGCGCGCCTTCAGTTTCATTTACGAGTGTATAACGGATTATTCTTTGGAATTAATATTCGCCGTAAAGTGCACGATTTTCTAACAAAAGAAAAAGAAGAAGTATTTGTATTTTACAATCTAGTTTTATTTGAAAAGAGAAACATTTGTTTCAAATGTCAAAAAAAAAAAAAAAAAACCCCTTTGGATCCGCGCCTGTTACAAAAAAAAGAAAATATTTTTTCCCAAAAAATAATACTAATATTCTTTTAATAATAGTTTTTACAGCATAAAGTAATTTAAAATTTTTGTTTTTCTTGTTGCTGCAGATTAAATCTCTTTCCGAGAAGAGAAACAAGATTTTGGTTCACCGACGCTATTGCTAGAGCGCGCTAGTGTACCTAGGTACTAGTGGTACACTAGCGCACTCTGGCGATAGCGTCGGTGAACTAAAATTTTGTTTTTCTTTTTAAAAAGAAATTTCCTTAGTTATTATATATAATAAAAAACTTATTATATCATTAATTATTATTGTTATTATTTTAAAGAAAAGAACAGATTCTTTTAAATGAAAAAAAAAAAAAAATGTTAAGAGTCAATATATAATGAAATTTTCATTATTATAATTATCTCATTATAATAATACGATAAAGAAGAAAATATTTGACTCTACGTTTATTTAATTTTTTTTTTTTTTGAGAGAGAGAATTTTCGCCGAATGGCACTCATAGTCAATTCATTTAGAATGTCTTGGCTTCTAATTAAATTGCTCACCAATTTCCATTGAAACGGCAGCACTTGAGGAGCGAATGACCCTTGAATGAAAAGCTTTTGAAACGCGTTCCCGCCAATTTTTATTGTGCTTCTTCGTTAGCAGTCAAGGATCGAATGAATGAGTTCCATATATATATATATATATATATATATATATATATATATTATTATTATTAACGCACCCAGAAACATTTCAATATACTTCACTTTTTTATAATATTGAATTTCTATAAGCAAATAAAGTCAATTAAGATAATTTAGAATTTTAACGAGACATTTCTTATATATATAATATATAGCTTTAGATAATTATATATTTATATTAAATGTAAAACTGCTGCGCTTTGAAATTAAAATTTTCCACATTACCTACTTTAATTAAATTAAAAAAAAAAATTTTATGACAATCAAAAATTTAAAAAAGGAATAATTTTTAAAAATTTCACGGAAAAAAAATTTTTACCTGGAACAGCGATAAGTTTCACTGGAACAAGGATATGTTTCACTGAAACAGCGAAAATTTTTGTTATTCTAGAGAAACATATCGCTGTTCCAGATAAATATTTTTTTCCATGTTAAGAAGGGATTAATTTTTTTAAAAAAAGGACCAATTTGTGTAAATTAAAAAAAAGTTGTTCTTTGATATATATACACACAGTGAAGCCTGCGTTTTGGAAAGTATTTTAGGTTAAAATTTATCAGTTGAACAGGCCCTGAAGCGATATATTTTAACGTACACGTGCCACCCATATTCTGTATCAATTCTGTCAATTGTCAATTCTATCGCATAAGGGACGCAAGGGAGCCGAGAGTGAGTGAGTGAGAGAAAGTTCATATAAATCGGCGTTTGAAGTGCGCGGTTACACTGCGGGTTCCGCACGTAATCCAATTTGCCCGCGGCTGCCACAAGAAAATATATGCACTTGTTCCGAATTACACCTTCCAATCTTCAAATTGATATTAAAGAAAAGAAGGTGCACTATACATAAGCTCAGTCGTCTCCATTCCCGTAGTGAAGCATTATTATGATCTCTATAACTGTTACATAACCTATAAGTAACGCTATTTCAAAGTTGGTTATAATTATCACATAACTATTACAAAACATTTACAATGAACACTATTTTCATATTTTGTAACTATAATAATAAAAGTAATAATAATAGTAATAACAATAATAATAGTAATAATAGTAATAATAATAATAATAATATTTATACTAATAACTATATATCTCTACGAAGGAAAACAAAATTTTAGTTCACTGACGCTATCGCTAGAGCGCGCTAGTGTACCACTAATGCCTAGGTAGAGTAGCGCGCTCTAGCGATAGCGTCAGTGAACTAAAATCTTGCTCCATTCTCGGAACGATATTTTCTTTAAAGCAATATTTATAATAATATATAATTATTTGTCAAAGATAAAAATTTGAAAAAGTAAAAAAAATTCTTAGTAAATTTTTAAAATTTAACAAAATTTTTAAAATTTAACAAAATTTTAAATAAAAATAGATATAGAGTACAAAAATATAATAATAATATATAAATTTTTTTCTATAAAAAGAAAGAGAGAGAGAGAGAGAGAGAAAAATGCGAAAGAAAAGTATATTTTCAACCGTTACATTCTGTTCGTATATATATATATATAAGCGACTTATATTCAGCGATTCCTCTTTGCGGATCATAAAGTTCTTGTTTCGCACGATCGAACCCTACAAGCTGCAGCCAGAAGAAAATGACGTTGGATACGCTTCTGCTCCTACGAAATAACGACAATTTACTTACCGTCTGTGTGGATCGTGAGCTCTGTGTAATATCATTCTCTTGGCGCAGTAGTCGATAAAAAATTTTTTTACTGCCGTTGAATTAGTTAAAATACAATGCGCGCGTTTTCTTTTATTGTAAATAAGAAGAAAATTACACGGATATATATAATATCATTCCTTGCGTCTCTATTTTACAAAATTTTAAAAGCATTATATCATTATTATAAAAAATATATCACTCGAGTGTTACAACTTTATTTTTGTTATTACTGACATTTTTTTTCTAAATTTAGATCTATATTTTATAATTTATTTTCAATCCTCCACTGGGATAATTCGAACGTAAATGGCACAACGGGTCTGCTGTACCCGACGTATTCAAACGCGTGTATTGAATATTTTTGAATAAAAATTTAATCTAAGGTAGCTTCTAATGTGTTTTTTTTTTTTTAATTTCATTAGTTTTACAGGGATTAATTTATTTTAAATTAGTTAAAAAAAATTGTGAAAAATAAAAACCAAAAAATTGCGTGTTTTTACTTAAAAATTCATGAGTTATTTAAATTTTAATATTATGACTTAAAAATTTAAAGTTATGATGTATTAGTCTTTAAGAAAAAAATTACCACAACAGCAGGACTTGCAAAAAAGGTATTTATTTTGCAGAATAAAATGTGAATTTTTAGGTTAAAATTAAAAATTTATTATTATTAATGTTTAAAGCTAATTTATTTTTTTGTATCAAATTAGTTGTATGAAGAAACTTAGAAAATTACTAAGAATATGTCAAAGTAATATATTCAAATATAAAAAATATTCAAAAGCTACACATTCAATTAATTTGAGCTTGAAAATATGCTCGGGTCTACTGGACCCACAGTGGTAGAGGAACTGCGCGCGCAGCTAACCAATAGACTCGCACTTCTTCCCACTCTTTTTATGCTGCGCGCGCAGTATTTTCAAGAACAAGGCTCTCAAGCTACGCTAGTCCGTTTTTCGTATTAAAAAGCAATTGTAGATCATACAAATTTATGCTTTTTTTGAAATAAATTTTAAAAATTTAATAATAAATAAAAAAATTAATAAAAAAAATTAATAAAAAAATTATTCAAAAAAAGAAAAATAAATAAATGTTAAAATAAATAATGAAGTAAAAAACTAAAATGCATAAACAGTTAATTGCAGAAAAGCAGTAATTGTTCACGGAACAAGAAAGCAAAAAATATTCGACAAGATTCTTTTTTTTTGCAGAGTATCTCTCTTGGTGGGATATTAATCCGCGCAGAAAAGCCGCAGGATTATTGAAATTATAATACACAGTATGCCGAATTCAAATCGAAAGGGTCGGTGCTTGCATATATATATATATATATATATATACATTTTGTCTTTGTCGCGTATTGAGTCGCGGATACGGGCAAGATAGAGAGAAAGAATTTTTGACTGATATTGAGGTCCACTATACAATATGAATATATGAAGAACCGTCAAAATAATGAGTCATTCGGCCACTCGTCTGTTACAATAAATATGGTGGACCACATATATATCTCTCTCGTTCTATACGTTTTTTTTCTACTACGACGAGTTATTCACATTTTTGGAACCGGGAAATAAAAGAAGCATTATGAGTATAATATTGGAGTTTTACTTTTTATATGTATATATTTAAAAAGATAATAATCTGCCTCTTGTTTCTATTTTTTAAAAAAATTAATATCTTATTTATTTATTATTAATTTAATGTTTAATTTATATATTTATCCAATTCAAATATTTCTGGACTTTAAAAAATCTCATTTCCGCTTGGGATCGAACCTTTGTTGCTAAATTACGTGTCGGGAGCTTTGATCACTAGACTAAGACTTAAACTGTAATTGTTCTCATAAGGTACAAGCTGAGAGCGAACTAAATTATTTGCTAGTCGTAACCAAATTTTGGTTAGGACAACAAACGATCATTTGGTTTTTCAGACTAAATTATTTTGTTGTGTTAACTAAATTATTTTGTTGTCGTAACCAAATTATTTTGTTGTTGTAACTAAATTTTGGTTGGACTTTAAAAATGTTGAACCAAAAAATTTTTGTGGCCTAAACAAATATTTGGTTGAAAAACTCTACAGTTTTATTTTAGCCAACCAAAAATTGGTTACGACAACCAAAATTGCATAAGCAAATTATTTTGTTGGAAACAAGAAATCTTTTTTTCAGTGAAGGAAAGGTATATATTGGAAAGTCTAATGTAGGTTTAAAGTAGGTGCAATATAGATGTAATATATATTCAATGTATGTTTAAAGTAGATCCATTACAGGTTCAAAATAACCTCAAAGTTTTAATGTAGATCTAATGTAGATTCAATTTAGGTCGAATATATAGATTTAATTTAAATGTAATGTAGGTTCAAAGTAAGTCCACTGTATGTTTAAAGTCGTTTCTAATATAGGATCAAAATAACTTTAAAGTTGTTTCAAATGAAAGTTCAATGTGGGTTCAATTTAGGTCGAATTTAGGTTCAATGTAGGATAAATGTTGTTGCAAAATAGGTCAAATCAAAGTTTGTTAGGGTAGGGTCAAGTGGGGTAGTAGTAAGTAGGATCAAAGTAAGGTAAATATAGGTTATTCAATGTATATATATGTTATAATGTAGGTTCAAGGTAGGATCTCTGTCTATTTAAAGTAGTATAGGTCTAATATAGATTCAAAATGAATACAAAAAAGGTCTACTATAGGTTCAAGATCAGTTCAAAGTAGATCTAATATACGTTCAAGGTGAGTTCAAAATAGGTCTAATATAGGTTCAAGAGTAGTTCAAAGTAGATGCAATGTAGTGTCAAATTATGTTCAATGTAGGTACAAATCAGGTCGAATCCAAGTTCAATGTAAGGTCAAAGTAGGTTCAAATTATGTTCAAAGAAGGTCAAATATATAGGTTCAAGGAATGTTTAAAGTTGTTTTATTGTTGGTTGAATGTTTAAATAGTTTCAATATAGGTCGAATATAGGTACAATGTAGGGTAAAAGTTATAAAATATGTGAAATACGGTTCAATTTAGGTTCAAAATAAGTTCTACGTGTCAAAGTAGAACCAACAATAGTTTGATGAATATCTAATGTAAATTCAATGTAGGTTTAATATGTGTTTAAATGGGTTTAAAATAGGTTCAAAATAGGTTCAAAATAGATTCCATGTAGGCACTATGTAAATGTAATGCAGGATCAAGATAGGTCAAAGTAGGTTCATTGTAGATTTGTAGTACTTTTTTTTTGTCTGTTTGTAGTACTTTTAATGTAGTTAAAAGGTTCAAAAAGGGTTTAAGGTTAAAATGAAATTGATCCTTAACATTTTAATATATATAGGTTTTATAGTACTTTGAAAGTATTTTCAAGATATTTGTCGAAAATTCTCCGAGTTAATATAATTTTTATCTCCGTTGTCATAATATATTTAGACTATTAAAAATTGTCTCGAACAGTAATAAATTATTTAGAAAACGATTTTTATAGAAAATAATTTCAATAAAGTAATTCATCAATTTCTCGACCTATATATGTATATATACATATAATATATTTGCATATACGTATATATATTTATATATCAGCCATTCTAAAAACGTGTTTTACATATACGTGAGTTTCACTCACCCTTTATTGTGTGACAATGGTTTTCAATGACGGTTTCTTAGAGGGTACAACCCATATAGGGCGTACACCTTCCTGCGGTCTTTTATGCACATGAAACTTTCTCCATTGCCATTGGTAAGGGCAATTTTCATGTCCGCTATATACATATATTCATTTATATAGAGAAGATGTGAATATTATTTTATTATTATTATTTTTTTTTTTGTTTTGTTTTGTTTAATATTACAAGAAAGGTGAGCCTAGAGGAACTCTACTTTCAAGGGGTCCCTTTAGTCATATCCTTTCGCGTGTGAGGAGTGAACGCAATTTCGCATCATTTCTAACTGTGCAGAAATTTATGTGAATATTTTAATTACACATATATGTGAGTGTGTATATCTGTATATATATAATTTATTTGCATGTAGGCGTATATAATGAATTTAAGTAAAAATATGCAATATATGCGAGGTAAACTCTTCGAAGCGTGGTGATCACGTTAACGAGCTATATAGTGTTGCATTTTCTAACTATACATATATATATATATATATATATACCATCCAAGCCGCGCGTTTTCATAAAGAATCATGTGTGTGACAAGTTGACGTGTTCACGTGTAATTGTGGAAAAATGAATTTGTAATTTAAATATAATGGATTTTTTATACGAAGAGGGCTCACTATGATTTCAATTATAATTGCAAGAAAAGGATATTTGTTACAAGTTCAAGCATCTCGTAAATAATTATGAAATTATGGTAATAGCTAACGCTTTATATATATATATATATATATATATATATATATATATATATATATATAGTTATGGATGGGTAACGTATATTTTTTTCAAAAAGAAAAAAAAACGGGAAGAACGAGTGTGTGTGTGATGCATCGAAAAGAGGATCGCGTGTCGTTTGTCGAAATCCAAAAGTCGTTTTCAGATTAAATGGCTTGGCTTCACATTGACTTTAATTACAGACTCACCGACATGTGAAATTGCCTTCCAGAAATTTACTTAAATTATTTCTGTCACCGAAGAAAACCGTTCGTTCACCTCGCATCGCGCCGATTGATATATATATATATATATATGATGATACGCGTCACGCATCAAAAGATGAATCATTCTCTCTCTCTCTCTCTCTCTCTCTCTCTCTCATCATTATGCTTCTCATCGTCAAGAGAAGAAAATTATAAAGTTTATGTCAAACACTATATACATTGATTCATCAAATTTTCAATTACATAACGGATATACAGAAGTTTTAATTTAATTTTTTTTAAACTTTGTGTGTAAAAGTAATTTTTCTGCATTGAGAAAAAATTGAATACTTCAAATAATCGGTTACTTGACTAATATCAAATATAAATATTTATTTGAAAGAAATAATTTTTATTTGAATTAAATAAATTGTATTTGTATCAATAATTTCTGTATATGAAACAAATACCATTTATTTGAATCAAAGAAATTTTCTTTGAAATTAAGAAGTTTTTTTTTTTGTTTCAAAGAAAATTTTATTTTGAATAAAATGAAACAATTCAAAGAAATTAGTTTTTTTAAATTAAAGAAATATTTTCTTTGAGCGTGGAACAAACACCTTTAAATAAAAATTTTGTTTCTGTTAACCTAATTAAAAGTTTTGCATTTATTGGAATGAACCAAAATTTTTATTTAAATTAACTAAACTTTTTAACTGTATTAAAAAAAATATATAGATTTGGTTAAGTCAAGTTAACTTTTTATCCGATTGTATATATACTAATTTCAATGTAGTGAACGAATTCTCGCTAAATCAAATTTAGAGAGTTCCTAAATCAAAAATCAGAGTTTAAATTTAAAAAAAGAAAAAATTATATACGTATTGCAGAAAAAATGAGGGGGAGAAATATTAAGATTAGATTTCACTTCGAACCTGTTGCCAGAGCAGTATAGATAAATTAAATTTGAGAATGCATGCTAGGGCTATTTTATAACAACAACCCCTTATTGAAAATCAAATTACATTTTATTAATTACGACATATATATATCTACAACGAAGTATATTATTCGAGGGAAATTGATCCTGTTTAATTAAACGAATCCCGAATTTTTTTATATAATATTGATGAAAAATAGCAACCGTTTTGCATTTGTAGAGAAAGAAAATTGCGTAATTCAAAATCAAATTGCTGCACGGACAAAGAGCATAGGATCATATATATTGAAGTTGAAAAGGGTGGCCTATGATCGTATATATATGAAAGGGAGAAAAAGACATATAGTGAAAAAAAAGGATTACGAGAAGGAAAGAAACAGAGAAAAGAAATAGTAGAAGGAAATAAGGGGAGAGAGCTGGACAGATAACGATGAGAGGTGGAAAAGAGTGAAGTGAGTGAAAGAAGCTCCGCGCGCGTGAAACCACTCTACAACTTTTGATATCGATGCATCATCTCGATCCTCGCACCGGGTTCTCTCTGATCGATTTTCATTCCGCGCGTGTTGCATGGCTGCTTTTGCTATCCGGGTATACTATCTTCAACCACTTTGCCTTCAATGATTTCTACCCATTTACAGGGTGTTCAAAGAAAAAAAAAAAAAAAAAAAAAGAAAATTAATCATGCGCTGCTCACGCAGATGGAAATTATAACACCTATATCAAACAGAAAAAAAAACTTGAACTAAAAGTGAGTATGAATTTAATACTCAAATTGATACGCATAAAAAATGAAACTGCGCTTGTCTCATTTCGAGTTCTGAAGTAAAAGTATCAAAATGAAACAGGCAAGTTTCCTTTTAAGATGCCAATCTAGAAATCTGAAATTCCAGATCATTTTGAGTAACATGAAGTTTGTCCCATAATCATTTTGATACCTAATTGAAAATGAGTTATACAACAAAAATAAGTCCAAGTTTTTTCGAAACGCACGATTATGTTCTAAAAATCATTAGTTATAGAATTTTCATTTTATATGAAATTTCATTTGTCATAATTATTTTTTAGCCGAATTTTTATTTGTTCGAATTAGTATTTTGCAGAATTTTCATCAAAATGATTTTCTATATTACAAAATTTTTATATAACCAAAAATTCACTTCACAGAATTTTTATTTGTCAAAATTTTTATTTGCTCCAATTTTCATTTAACATAATAGGCATTTTAAAGAATTTTTATTGGGTAGAATTTCATTGCATAAAATTTTCATTTTATTCTTTCATATGAATTTTCATTTGTTCAAATTATTATTTGATATAATTTCCATATAACCAATTTTTCACACTACAAAATTTTTATTTAACCGAAAAATCATTTAACAGAATTTATAATTGATAGAATTTTCATTTGTGCGAAATTGAAAATGGCTGAACAAACAATCGATTTTGGCACGACTTTTAAAATCAGCCAATTACAATTTTATGAATCATTTTTAATTGGTTGATTTTAAAAATTGTGCCAAAATCGATTGTTTGTTCGGCCATTTTCAATTTCGGACAAATGAAAATTCTATCAATTAGAAATTCTGTTAAATGATTTTAAGGTAAAGTAAAAATTCTGTAGTATGAAAAATCGGTTATATGGAAATTATATCAAATAATTCAAACAAATGAAAATTCATCTGAAAGAAAATTCTATATGCAATGAAATTAAAATAGGTTTTTGGAAATATTAGAACAAACAACAAACAACTAAAAGTTCTGTGAACTGAATTTACTGTTATATAAAAATTCTGTAATATAGAAAATCGTTTTGATAAAAATTCTGCAAAATAAAAATTCAAATAAATAAAAATTCAGCTTAAAATTAATTATGACAAATAAAATTTCATAAAATAAAATTCTAACTAATGATTTTTAAACGGATTTTCAGAATAATTTTTAGAATGATTTTAATGCGACCAGTTCTTTCTGTGTACAATTTTTAAAACTAACATTAATAAAAAAAAATTCAAAATACAGTCAAAACCCCATTTGTTCGAGCTTGCTTTATCCGAGGTCTCGATTATCCGAGGTGCGGTGTCCCAGTAGGAAATTCTATATTATCTGAGTCTAGTCTACTTCATCCGAGTTATTTTTAATGTTAGTTTTTTATAACTAGTTTATTTTTAATAAATTCAAATTGTTTAAATTATTATGGAATATATACAATATTATTTTCCCGTTTGTAATAAATAATAATTGTTTAAACAATAATAATGTTAAATTGTAATAACAATTCGGATTATCCGAGGTAGGTCCGGTCCACATTAGCTCGGATAACCGGAGTCCTACTGTATTGCGGAAAGAAGCGATAAAGGTCTAAAATACAAAATTTTAAACGCCCACAAAAAGGTTTAGAAAATGAAATTTAGAAAAGGACTTTAAATTCATAATTTTACATTTATCCATTTGTTCTGAATGTTGATTTGATGAAATCATAGACACCTTGTATAAGATTTATGTATATATATATATATATATATATATATATATATATATATATATATATCTATATAGGTATATATGTATATATAAAAACGTTAGTCCACAGTGTAAGATATCAGCCATAAAACAGGCCCCGTCCAACACTTTATGACCGCTCTTGTAATTATCTTCAATAAATATCTCCGCGGCACGAGAGCGTATATATCGAAATACTTTGGTGGGTCAGAGGTGAAAATCCCTATACCTTCATCTTTCGATCAACGCGTTTCTTTTGGTCGTCCCAAGTAGTATTCTTTTTTCTGATAAATTTATAATGTTACAGTCGCGTATTCGTGTGGTGCGCGCGCATACTCATATAAGATACGCGAGGTATGATGATATCCTGCGCTTAATCGTTGTAATATAAAGTCTCAAATGACCACATACACACACACACATGGTACACGCTATTTACAACAACGTCACTGCGCGTAGATCTATGAACCAATTTCACAAATCTCAAAAACTCTGATGGATATACATAAATTTAAAAGAGGTTCGCAAACGTTTTTGAATTACACATTATATAAAATAGACGAGGAACTACCCAATGGCTAGGGTGTTGTTGTAAATCATTTAAAGAGCGTTCGCAAAAGAGAGAGAGAGAGAGAAGGGGTATATAAGTGGAGGAAAATTTAATGTTTATTAATTTCTCGTGGAAAATTAATTAAAAAGGTGATCTTTTCTTTATAGTATTAGAAAAATTATCATTATTTATAATAATCGCTGCGAATAACGGTTGTATACCCGCGGGTAGAAATTTTGTCATGGGCCAATAATAGGGCGTTCATAAAATTGTCATGAAACGCCTTATCCGATTTGGGCCACAAGATGAAGACACATTTTGATGCTTCCCCCAGGTCTGGCCCATATTATGGGTGAAGCGTTTCAAGACATTTTTGGGCCAAATTTGGCAATTTCTACAACGGTTATGTCTATATTTGAAGCATAACAGAAAGGGACTTTTTATATACCAAAATTATAATTATTAAAAAAAAAAAAAAAACAGAACCTTTGTAATTTAACTTAAAAAAAGGATCAATCTTTAAGAGACTATGTATCTCGGAAACTATTAGGGCTATTACATTGACTACCTTTGCGGAAAAAACTGAAAATTAGCGGATTTTGGCTAAAATTGCAGAAAAAAGCAGATTTTTTGCGTAAGCCCTCCCTCGCAAAAAATGACCTAAATTTTAAGGTTATGTTCGTTTCAAGACTCTGAATAGATCCGCAAGTCCTCCCCCCCTTCCTTACCCTCTCTCCGTATTTCCCGCCAAAAATGACATAAATTTTGAGGTTATGATCGTTTCAAAACTGAATAGGGTCGAAAGTCCTCCCCTCTCTTCGTATTTCCCGCCAAAAGTGACCTAAATTCTGAGGTTATGTTTGTTTCAAGACTCTGATTAGAGTGTAGCAAGTCGTTCCCCCTTCTCTCATCTCTCTCTGTTTTTACCGCCAAAAATGACATATATTATGAGGTTATGTTCATTTCAAGACTTTCAATATAGCCGCAAGTCCCCCGACTCCCGCCAAAAATTATAAATAAATTTTGAGGTTATGATCGTTTCAAAACTGAATAGGGTCGAAAGTCCTCCCCTTTCTCCGTATTTCCCACCAAAAGTGACCTTAATTTTTAGATTATGTTCGTTTCAAGACTGTGAATATAGTCGCAAGGCCCCCCCTCCTACCTTACGTTGAAGAAAAGGTGGATTTTCCGTCGAAATTGAACTAAATTTTAAGGTTAAGTTATTTTGTCGGGAAACGACCAAGAAACAAACATATAACCTCAAAATTTAGGCCAAAATTTGGCGCAAAAAGACAAAGGAACAGACATAACCTCAAAATGTAGGTCAAACTTTGAAGGAAAATGACCAAAAAACGAACATAATCTTAAATGTAGGTCAAATTTTAGCTAGAAAATTTAAAAAATTAGATAAATTTTGTTTTAAAAATTAAAAATTATTGTTAATAAAAATCGTAAATGACATTTAAAGAAATAAATAATAAAATATTAATAATAGTTTTAAATTCCAGAAATTGGCCAAACATTAACTGAAACATCTACAAAAACAATAAAAAACAGGGGGTTGACGCGCGAAGCCCCCCTAGTATATATATATATATATATATATATATAATTAACTTATACAGAAATGTTTTTACACTTTACAAAACACTTTTAAAAAAAAAATCTAAAATCTGAGAAATACTTTTTAAATCCTGGTAATTTTTTTTCAATGTAAATATATGTGATGTTATGAAATATGCATTAGCAATTAATTCATAATTAGCCTCGGGAGGTTGATTCTCGCGTTTCAGAAATAATGTGCCAAGTATATATATATGTATATAGTTATATATCCATAAAGGGTAATGAGTTTCACTGGACATTAACCTAGAATTGGATTGAATGGTGATTCTTTTCAATTGAATCTCGAAGTATATATAATAAATAAATAAATATATATGTACTTTTTCCATATATGCATTTTGGTTAATTGTATTCACCCGATACATTGTAATCATTTTTTTTTTCCCTTTACGCCCCCTTCGTATGAATCGGCCTCTATAATTTTCTAACCATTCCCGTTTCTACTGTTGTACGCATTTTAGACGGATCATATATATATATATGTATATGCGTTTGCATGAATATGCATATCGACGTATATATAGGTGAGAAATTTCCAAGAATGTAAGTGTACATTATGCGCCATGGTTACATGGGCAAAAGTACACCCGTAACGGATTCGTGGGATCTTATATACCTATATATATATATTTTTTTATAAATAGTGATGCAAATTGAGAATTTACTTCACCTGCAGCACACTGGGTTTTTTTTTCAATTTTAAAATACTTTTCAAAATTTAATATATTTTTATCTATATTTATTCAAAAAGCACCAAATTTATTTATTATTTTTTTTGCAATTTTAATACCCATACCCTTCAAAATTTAATGAGCCAAAAGTTTTCAACGTTCAAATGAACAAAATTTTTTTTTGCAACTTCTTTAAGTACGAATTTTATTACCAAATATTGTTGTAAATATCTACAAAGGAAATTTTTAATTTAATAATTATTTAATTTACTATTTTATTTTACATTGACATTATAAGTTTTTAAAATTTATAGATTGAAAAAAATATTTTGTTCATTTGAAGCGTTGTCCTTGAAAATACTGCGCGCGCAGCATAAAAAAGAGTGGGGAGAAGTGCGTGTCTATTGGTTAGCTGCGCGCGCAGTTCCCCTACCACTGTGGGTCCAGTAGACCCGAGCATATTTTCAAGCTCAAAATATTGAATGTGTAGATTTTGAATATTTTTTTATATTTTAATATATTACTTTGACATATTCTTAGTAATTTTTTAAGTTTCTTGATACAACTAATTCGATACAAAAGAATAAATTAGCTTGAAACATTAATAATTATAGATTTTTAATTTTAACCTAAAAAGTCATATACTATTCTGCAAAATAAATACTTTTTTGCAAATCCTGCTGTTGTGGTAATTTTTTCCTGAAAGAATAATACATCATAACCTTAAATATTTAAGTTTTTTTAACTAACTTAAAATAAATTAATCCCTGTAAAACAAATGAAATTTTAAAAAACACATCATAAGCTACGACAGATTAAATTTTTGTGCAAAAATATTCAATACAGACTGTAGAATACACCTTTGAATAGGTCGGGTCCAGCAGACCCGTTGTACCATTTACGTTTAAATTGTGACAGTTAAGGGTTAATTTTTTTGTTGCAATTTGATCATAATTTTTAAAATTTAATATATTTTTTTCTTTATATATATATATATATATATATATATATATATATTTCAAATACCAACAAATATTAATATATGAATATGATTTGATATTTTAAATAATAAAGAAAATAGTTAAAATTTCCTATTAAAAATATATGGAACAAAAATATACAAATTTATTGCGAAAAATAAAATACGATATTTGTTATTAATTACTTAATATTTATAAATATAATTTCCTTGAAATCCAAGCTTCATATTCTATTCTGAAAAAAATACCTATGTTCTCTTCCGCATCACCCAGGAGGTGGAACATTAGACGCGTTCTTTAACGTGCATCCCCATTGCACAGTTTATTCAATTATAAATTGAAAAAATTAATTTCAATTGAAATTCATTTTTTCAAATTTTTAATTGAATAAACTGTGCATTAGGCCTAACCACGCCACAGGACAAAATATATTTCTACAATAATTGTTGATATATTTTCAATATTGCTGAAATATAGTTTTATACTGTGGGATACCTGAAAGAAAAACAAATTTTATAATAACAACCTGTAATGAGAAAAAGTTTTATTAGTAACAATCTGAAATAGAAAAAATTCATTATTAGTAATATGAAAAAAAAATTTATCATTAAAATCTGAAACAGAAAAAATTATAATTAGCAACCTGTAAGGAAAAAAAGTTTTATTAGTAACAACCTGAAAAAAGAAAAAAATTATTATTAGCAACCTGTAAGAAAAAAATATTCATTAGTAACAACCTGAAAAAGCAAAAAATTTATTAGCAACAACCCTGAAAAAGAAAAAAAATTTATTATTAAAACCTGAAACAGAGAAAATTATGATTAGCAACCTGTAAAGAAAAAGTTTCATTAGTAACAACATCAAATAGAAAAAATTCATTATTAGTAACATGTAAAAAAAAACATTTATTAGTAACACAAAAAATAAATATTTTCTGCAACCTGTAAAGAAAAAAATTTATATTAGTAACAACCTGAAAAAGAAAAAAAATTACAAAAAAAATTCATCATTAGTAAACCTGTAAGGAAAAAAAGTTTTATTAGTAACAACCGAAAAAAGAAAAAAATTATTAAAACCTGAAACAGAAAAAAATTCATCATTAGTAACCTGTAAAGAAAAAATTTTTATTAGTAACAACCTAAAATAAAAAAAAATTTAATTATTAGTAACCTGAAACAGAAAAAATTATCATTAGTAACATGTAAGGAAAAAAGTTTCATTAGTAACAACATGAAAAAAAAAATATTTTCAATGGGCACAATTTACACAAAAAAAGATTACAAAATTTTAGAATATAAATAAATATTTTTCTCACCACGATGTTTTTGCTGAAAGAAAAGTTAGTAAATAGTACAAAAAAAATTTCTACTACATTTACAGGTTTATTACAAAAAAAATTAACTTTTTCCAAATATAAATGTAAATGAACTATACATATATATGTTTTACAGAATAATTATAGAAGATAGCGACACTAAAAAGATGCATCATGAAAAATTTTTAAAACTACAAACGTTCATACACAAAAAAAAAATTCCCTGCCTATACCTATATTTAAAAAAAAAATTACTTCACTCATACAAAAATAACGACCTCCCTAGCTATATCTAAAAAACGCGAAAACCCTCAAAACGACGAATATTTTTTGTTTACATACCACCCAGGTGCAAAAGACCTACACTAGGGATTACGTCCCGGGACGTATCCGACACCTGAGCTTAATATCTCTCTCTCCTTCTCACTCTCTTTCAAAACAATGCAGGGGGAAGAATTTAATAACTAAAAATTTAGATTAATTTATACTTTTTGATGCATGAATTTTCTACACAAAATTCATTTACATTTTATTATTTATTTTAATTTTTTAATTTAATTTAAATTCTTTACTTTAATTTAATTTTTATTCTTCACTTTAATTTTTTACTTTCTCCAAAAAAAAATTAATTTTATTAATATCAATTTTAAAAATATATTAATAATTTACAACAAAAAAAAATAAATAAAACGGTGGGTAGTACAAGAAATGATAATCCTGAAATAAATAACAATTTACAAAATTTTAATTGTAGAAATTAAAAATTTCATACATTTGAAATAATGTTTTTGCTATTTATGGTACTTAATTTCTAAAAATTGAATTTTAGAAATTAAACATTTCAGGGTGTGTCGCTACGTTCAAAACAAAAATTCACTTGCCGATCGCGGATTCACCACGACGGAGCGATGGCAGCATCGCCTCTTCTGGACCAGTCCCCCAGTGGCCCCTCTTCTATGCGGGGAGACCGGGGAACTATGCAGGGGCCATGCTTTCTCTGCATCCTCCTTCCTGTCCATCAGTCTAAAAAAGAAAAATTTAAATATTAGAAAAAAAACAAATACAATTTTTTTAATAAAACTCTTTGTACATCCATTTTTTTCAACACGGAAAAAAATGAAAAAACGAATAAAGTAACTTGTCAATTTTTACTCCGGAAATAGTAAGACTTACTATAGTTTGTATACATACTAAATATAAAAATAGTAATATTTACTATTTCTGGAATAATTTTTACTATTTCAGAAGTAAATTTTACTATTTTCGGAGTAAATTTTACTATTTACGGAGTAAAAATTGTCAGACATGCGCAGAAACTGCGGACAGTTTTGGTTTTATTTTTAAAGTAGAAATTACCCAATAACACGGAATATTCCATTCACATTCCGGGAATATACCATTGGAATATTCCACTCAAATATTGAGGGAATATTCCATCGGAATATTGATGGAATGTTCCATTGGAATATTCCGTTAGAATTTTGAAGGAACATTCCGTTGGAATGTTGGAGAAATATTCCATCAGAATATTTAAAAAAATCAAACTATTATTACTGATTTTTTAATGTTTTCTATACCTTCTACTCATCAAATATTTTAATTTTGTCTTTATTGAAATAAAATACGTTCAGTTTTGTATTTATATAAATTAATTGTGAAAAATAAATTTTGAAACAATACAAAAATAGTTTTTAAATTAAAATTTACAAATAATTATGATTACCTTTTAATAAATATCAAATGCCTATTCGGAAAAAATATTCGTACATTGTTTCAATTAAATATTCCCTCATTATGCTGATAGAATATTCCACTCATATTACTTCAATATTTCAATGAAACATTCCATCAATATTCTATAATGGAATATTCCATCAATATTCTATAATGGAATATTCCCTCAATATTCCAGTGGAATTTTCCAAATGTCGGACATTTTAATATTCCTCGAATTTTCCGAATATTCCAATGGAATATTCCCGGAATGTGAATGGAATATTTCATCTGTTATAGGGGTTTTTTTTATTTAATTTAAATAAAATAAATAGAAATAATAAATAAATAATAATAAAAAAATAAATTAATGAAAATTTATTTTTTTTATTTATTTAATAATTTAAATTTTATTATGAAAACTGTATATTATAAAATAAAAAATATCTTACCGTGGACACCCTTCGCCCATACCCGATCTCCATCCTGGAGCGGCACTCGAACGGTGTTTTCCAAATTGGCAAAAAAAAAAATAAATCACCCACACGCGGTTTTAAGAATTTCGTACACTCCCGGACCACGTGTTGACTGTATTAAAAAAAACTTTAATTTAATACGATCGCGGTTTTAAATATTGCGAACACTCACGGAAATTGAAAAAATATTTTATTTTTCACAAAAGTAAACAAAACATTACTGCCTAAAAAAAATTCGATCTCGGGTTTAAAGAAATTGCGAACACTCCCGGACACTAACACTGACTCGAAAGAATTAAAAAAATTTTATTACAAAAAAGTAAATTAAAAAAAAAGAAAATTTAATTTCTAAATATTACTCGATTGCGGGTTAAAAAAAAAAATACGAACACTCCCGAAAGCTAAAACACTGATTTTAAAGAATTGAAATTTTAAATTTAATTAATTTCACGAACACGTGGTCGATAAAAATGGCGACGCTCGAAACGATAACTGTTCAGCGTCGACGCTATAGAGAAGTGATACTCCCCACCACATGAAAATTGATGAAGCACAATGTGAATTTGAAACCACGTGGTCGTTGAAAATTTAGACGCGCGAGGATAATTTTGAATTTTTCACCAATTTTAGATGAAATATATTTATCTGTAAATATACAAATTAAACAATAAAAAAAATATTTATGTTTTTAATTACAATGTATACAAACATAATATTAGAATATAATAATCGAAAATATAATATATTTCAAAAAAAAAAAAATTATCCCCACCATTTTTAATTAAATGAGAGTGACAAAGATAGCGACGCACGCTTGATATTCACGCGACCACGTGGCCCAATTTGATTTTAAATAAATTTGAAATGTGACACAATAAAACTTTTTTTTACTTTAATAAAAATTAATTTAATTACAATAAAAATATTGTAAATAAAATTTTATATTTTTCATGAAATTTTCATTTTAATAAAATTTCTCTGAATTATTTTTTTTTTCAAATTTTTTTAAAAAATAATTCCGAGTCTGAGATGGTAGGAACGCGTCTATTGTTTTTCTCTCTCACTCTTATTTATTTTATATGTAATTTTAGATTAAATATTATTATATTTATCTTTATATATATATATATATACAAATTAGTCAATAAAAAAATATTTATATTTTAATTACAATGTATATAAACATAATTTTAAAATATAATAATCGAAAATATATATTTTCAAAAAAAAATTTATCCCCACCATTTCCAATTCAATAAGAGTGACAAAGATAGTAGAGACGCACGTTTGATATTCACGCGACCACGTGGCTAAATTGGCGCAATTTTATTTTAAGTAATTTTAAATGTGACGCAATAAAACTTTTTTTTACTGCGATAAAAATTAATTTAATTACAATATAAAAATATTGTAAATAAAATTTTATAATTTTTATAATTCGAATTTATTTCTTTCAAATTTTTTTTTTAAAATAATTCGAGACTGAGAGGGTAGGACGCGTCTATTGTTTTCTCTCTCACTCTTATGTATTTTATATGTAATTTTAAATTAAATATTATTATTATATTTATTATTATAAATTATTACTATTATTATTATTATATTTATTATTATAAATTATTACTATTATTATTATTATATTTTATTATTTGTATTTCGATTTTAATTTCAATGGGTATACAAGTGTTTTTTGAGTCGCTGAATCCGAATTTGAGGTCAGATTTAAAAAATTCAAAATGGCGAACCCAATATGGCGACCAATAAAAATTTTGAAATTGACCAGATTTGTTTGAAAATCGTTTCTTGAAAGTTTTTAGAATCGCAAAATTCAAATTTGTTCTCAAATAAAAATTTCAAAATGGCGGAGCCAATATGACGCAACTAAAAATGGTGGACAATTTTAAAATTAATTTGATTCGTTAAAAATTCGTTACTCCGGGGTTTTTTATGTCACTGAATCAGAATTTGATATCAGATTTAAAAAAATTCAAAATGGCTTACCCAATATGGCGGAAAATTAAAAAAAAAAAAATTAATTCGATTCGATCAAAATTCGTTACTAGGGGGTTTTTGGGGTCGATAAATCCTAATTTGAGGTCAGATTTAACAAATTCAAAATGTTGGATTCAATATGGCGACACAATACGACAAAAATATGGCGACAAAATTCTGTATTCGTGGGTTTTCGAGGTCGCTGAATCTAAAACATAGACCTGAAGTATACTCTAGTCACTATTTTGAAAGTTTTTAAAACACTTTGTTGACAAATTCGATTGAAAACCAAAATTTGAACGAATCGAATCAATTTAAAAAAATTTTCCGCCATATTGGATTGCCATGTTATTTCCGCCATTTTAGAATTTTTTTTTTTTTTTTTTGGTTCAATCTATACATTGTTTTTGAAAATTTTAGTGTAGTTTTGATAAAAACTTAAATTTTGTAAATAGACAATTTAAAAAATGATGTTGCTTATTTATATAATATATATTACATTTTGAAAAGTATAAAAATATTTTTTTTGTAAAAACGAATTTTGGTACAATATTTCACATTTACAAATGAAATATACAAAAAAAAACACGCAACTAAAGTGTAATTACATTATTAATTTATAATTTACCAAAAATTATATAAATTTTCTCTCTAAATTGTATATTATATATTTCTGTATAAAGGAAATATATATAAGAATTACAAATGTAAATGTAAAATTATTGTAAATTCAACTTGACCATTGGAGGAATGAGGCGACGAGTAGTATCGCGTGCCAAAGTGCGTGTGTACATGTGATTTAATTTCAAGAAAAGATACGAGCCCAGAGCAATATTCTTGCTACAAAGTTAATAATTATACTCTCTGTAACTTTAAACGGAATGAAATATTCATTTTTTTTTTCTTTCTTTCTTTTTTTACAATTATGAATCAGCTTCTGTGAAAAATTAGGTGCTTATTAATGATTAGAAATCAGTGTGAAAATGAGGTGTAAAAACTTGTATTAAAAAAAATATAGGTATATATGCAATATATAAATTGAAAAAAAATTTATTTGTTTCAAATAAAATCAGTTACTTGACTATTTATTTATTTATTATCAAATAAATAATTTTTTCAGCTTACGCACTGAAAACAAAACTATAAGTAGGTTTTACTACTTTTTAACTATACTCTGAGTAGTACAATAGATCCTCAACTGAATTTAAACGGTTCTATTAACTATATAAAAATAGTTAAACAAATTAAAAATGTAATTGGTAGAATGACATTTTGTGATTGTATTAACTCAATTTAAAAATGTTAAAACTATACTCAAGATGTAAGTAGTAGATTTTACTATACTTAAAGTGGTTTAATAGGCTTTAAGAATATTTTTTTGGTACATTTAATAAATATTTTGCAATTGAAACTACTATTTTAAGTAGTAAACTTTACTACTGAAAGTGGTTCAATAGGCTTTAAGAACATTTTTTTGTAGAATTAATAAATCTTTTGCAATTAAAACTACTACTTTAAGTAGTAGATTTTACTACTTAAAATAGGAAAATAAAATTATTTTTTATTTATAATTGTTTATTATCAGTAGAATTGACTTTTTCATCCTCTCTCCTATACTGACGCTTATTTTATGCCCTAACGATTATGTAACTAACAGACAAAATTTCTAACCGACGGGAATTGAACCCTCGACCCTAACGCTCGCTATCCGATACCTTAACCGACTGACCACGCACGCTCGCTACGACACTCTGCAAACTACTCGAAGACTACTTTCTGCTTGTCCAATTGGTAATTTAACTATTTAAAGTAGTCATTTTTACTACTTTTATTAGTTGCTAGAACTATCCTTCTTAAGTTTTGACTTGTAAATTTTTCATCTTTTAATTATATTATAAGTTGTTTAATTGCATAGTGCAGTAAAATCTACTACTTAAAGTGATAGTTTTAATTGCAAAGGATTTTTTAATTCTACGACATAAATGTTCTTAAGGCCAGGTCCAAGTCGTGTCAGCTGTTCCATTGAAACTTCAAAGGAACAGCTGACTCGACTTGGACCTGGCCTTAAAGCCTATTGAACCACTTTAAGTAGTAAAAGCTACTATACTGAAAGTAGTAGTTTTAATTGGAAACGATTTATAAATTTTACATCAAAAACGTTTTTCAAGCTTATTGAATTAATTAAAATAGTAAAAAATTACTATTTAAAGTAGTAGTTTTAATCACAAAGGATTTGTTAATTTTACAACAAAAATGTATTCTTAAAGTCTATATTGTACCACTTTGAGTAGTAAAATCTACTACTTAAAGTAGTAGTTTTAACTGGAAACGATTTGTAAATTCTACATCAAAAATCTTCCTTAAGTTTATCGAATTAATTAAAATAGTAAAAATCTACTACTTAAAGTAGTAGTTTTAATTACAGACGACTTGTTAATTCTACAACAAGAAATTTTATTGAAGCCTAAAAAATCATAGAAATTAATAAAAAATTGACTACTTAAAAAGCAGTTATATTAATTAAAGAAAATAATTCCTTTTACTACATTTCATATAACTGATGAATAGTAGTTGGATTTACTATATACTCTTCTTAGTTGACTACAATTTCACTTGTTTTTACTATAAGAAAGTTAATTTTACTACCGACCTGTAGTTGTACTTTAACTACATATTTACCTAAAATCAACTATTACTTATTAACTTCTTAAAAATAGTTACATTAACTACATGCGTGAAAAAATTAACGTTACTAACGTTACTAACGTTACTTATGTTACTAACATTACTAATGTTACTAACGTTAGTACCTATAAAAAAATTAAGAGTTTCTAAAATATATTTTCACAGAAACTTTGCCACTACTTTCCCATTACCACTTTCACTTCCACTTAAACTTTTTTATTTTCATTACCACTTCCACTTTTTCTAATTTTTATTCCCACTTCCCGTTTTCTAATTTTCATTCCCACTTCTACTTCTAAGAGTTTCTAAAATATATTTTCACAGAAACTTTGCCACTACTTTCCCATTACCACTTTCACTTCCACTTAAACTTTTTATAATTTTCATTCCCATTTCCACTTCTACTTTTTCTAATTCTCATTCGCACTTCCATTCTCACTTCTACTCTTTCTAATTCTCATTCCCACTTCACTTCCACTTTTTCTAATTTTCATTCTCATTTCCACTTCCACTTTTTTATATTCATTGCCACTTCCACTTTTTCTAATTTTCATTCCCATTCCTATTTCCACTTCCAGTTTTTTATATTCATTGCCACTACCACTTTTTCTAATTCTCATTCACACTTTCACTTTCACTTGTTCCGATTTTCATTCCCATTTCATCTTCCACTTTTTTATTTTCATTACAACTTTTTTATATTTTCACTCCCACTTCCATTCCTAATTTTTTAAATTTTCATTATCACTTTCACTTATTCTAATTTCCATCCATGGTAATTAAAAAAAGTGGAAATGGATACGTAAATGGTAATTAGAAATAGTTTTAGTCAAAATGGCAACAGCTATAATGAAAATTAGAAGTGGAAAAAATGGGAGTAGAAGTGGGAATGAAAATTAGAAAAAGGAAAGTGGGAATAAAAATTAGAAAAAGTGGAAGTGGTAATGAAAATAAAAAAGTGAAAGTGGAAGTGAAAGTGGAAATGAGAATCAGAAAAAGTGGAAGTGGGAATGGAAGTGCGAATGAGAATTAGAAAAAGTGAAAGTGGAAACGGTAATGAAAATAAAGAAGTGGAAGTGATAATAGAAATGAAAATTATAAAAAGTGCGGGAAAGAACATTAAATACTTCCTGGTGGTCGATTTTCGACAAGTTTCTGCAAAAATACAATTTAGAAACATTTTCTTAATTTTTTTATTGGTACTAACGTTAGTAACGTTAGTAATATTAGTAACGTTAGTAATGTTAGTAACGTTAATTTTTCTACGAACATGATTAGATTAACTAAAAAAGTAGTTATTTTAACTACTTTCTAGTCAACTACCCAATGGTAGTTGAATTTCTCGGCAACATTTTTTTCAGTGCGGAACTAAATGTGCGGCTTTATAATTATTTGGACTAAAATTAATACACCGAAAAAAAATATTCTTTGTTTTAAGAGGATTCCTCTTATTTTAATTAAGTTCCTTAATAAATTAATGATAAAAAATATATATAAATTAATATATATATATATATATACTCTCTAAATCTGAATTAGTAGTTTTCTACTAATGAAAGAGTGCGCATTCGTTTACCAATTGAATTAGTTGCAGTTTTGACAATTTATTAGTAAAAAAAACAACTAATTGCTAGTAGAAAACTACCAATTCATGGAGTAAATTGGCTTACTAATTTGCAATAGTAAAAAATACGACTTACTAATGAATTATTAGTTTCCTACTAGCAATTAGTAGTTTTTTACCAAAAATTAGTCAAAACTGTTACTAATTCAATTGTTAAACGCGAATACGCACTCTTTCATTAGTAAAAAACTACTAATTCAGATATAGAGATGAAAGAAAAACAAATTGACCTAAAGAAGAGTATAATAAAGTGAATAAACGATGATGAAATTTTAAGTAAAAATTCGATATATATGTTTGGTTTATAAAAAAAAAAAAATTGCAATTTCGTAAGAAACGAATCGAAGTGGAGCATGTCTTGGTATAACTGACTACCGCAATTGCGTAAGAGCTAAAAAGGAGATATTTCGTGTTGAAGTGTTGATCGTGGGGCATCGGCGTGTGAAAACGAAACGGGCGATGATCGTGACGATAGTAATGACAATGATGATGATGATGAGGTGGATGATAATGATGGTGACTATGCTGCACCAAAAGGAATTGCGCCCGTGTCGCTTTCACGCTGGTTGAGACATCGAACTTTTATATATATATATAAAGTAGACACGCTCGACGAATTTCGACGGACACGCTTAAGAAATCTTTTGTTGAAATTAAAATGTGGAACTGATAGGGTTCTATCCAGTTTTCCCTATCTCCAATATGGACCACGATAGAGAAATTGATAACAGCGCCCTCTGTGAAGCTGTTATTTTTGTACCAAAGTTGTAAGTAGGGAAAACTAGTCAGGGCCTTGTTAGGTTTCCTAAAATTAACCCTATTTTGTAACTAGTTTTAGTTTTATTTTTTGGTAATTTTATTTTTAAAAATAAAAATTATTCAAGAATAAATTACAAGTTAGTTTTAAACCGAAACTCTGCTTAAGGAAAAACTGTTCAGTGTCTTAATAGTTTTTCTTTTAAAGTACCTAATTTTGTAACATGATTTTTATTTTGAACAAATTTAAATTCAGACTGTTACTGTTAAATCAAAACCTAATTTAGGGAAAAACTGGTCAGGGCCTTGTTAGTTTTTCTATAAGGTATCCTAGTTTTTAATATAATTTTCATTTTTCAAAATAAAAATTATTTAATCATAAATTACAATTTGGACAGTTACTTTTAAGCCGAAACTTTGCTTAAGGAAAAACTAGTCAGGGCCTTGTTAGGCTGACTAAATAACTATTTAGGCTGTTATTTTTAAACTAAAATTCTACTTAGGGGAAAACTGTTTAGGGCCATGTTAGTTTTTCTTTAAATTACCTAATTTTGTAACATAATTTGTATTTTTAATAAATTACAATTCAAGCTGTTATTTTTAACAGCCTTTTGTTTACTTTTCGCCTATTTAGGGAAAAACTAATCAGGGCCTTGTTAGTTTTCCTTTAAAGTATCCTATATGGTAACATAATTTTTATTTTTAATTTATATTACTTACTCTTAAACCGGAAATTCAACTTAGAGAAAAACTGGTCCGGGCCTTGGTAGTTTTCCTATAAATAACATAATTGTAACAGAATTTTTAATTTTAAAAAAATAAATTATTTAAAAATAAATTACAATTTAGACGGTTATAAAAATTTTCGACTTCATATATTTAAAAATTATTATTGCTCGTGTACAATGGGTCACTTAATAAATATTAAGCAAATATTTGTGACGCGCTCCTAGGAAAGGTACCTAAGAAGCAAAAAATTGTAGGTTATGTTTGTGATTTTTAAAGTAAAAATACACAAAGGGAATCAACTCTCAATATAAATTATTATTGGTGTTTAAATCTTCATAACATTGAAAATATTCAATAAAAACTGATTTTACTTTACATAATAAAAAATAAACTTTTAATTAAGATAAAATTACGACAAACATAACCTTAAACTGATTTGCTTCTTAGTTACCTTACCTTGGAGCGGGTCACATTTTATAATAAGAATAATCGAATGCATAAAAGTAAAAAACAAATTTTTTCTCTAAACTTGAAAAACATAAATATACCAAACAAATATGTATAGATTTTGGTAAAAATTTTTTAAATAATTTTCTAAAAAATGGAAGTGGCCCACTGATGCCCATTATTTCCTGTATTATTTAAAAATTCACTAAGTTTTTTTCTGAAACGACTTTTTACAATCTCTTATAGTATACATATATTTGGATGATGGAATAGGTGAAGAATATAGAGTAAAAGGAAAGTTGTGGTAAAAAAAAGGGAAACAGTGGCCGCTACTTGTGTGACTTTAAAACGACAGACAGGTTGCAAAAGAAGTGTGGCGCATGTGAACGCAATTTATAGCCTCGCGTATGGAAATATGGCGGACTATATGGCATTGTATGGAAATTGTATGTATGCTTGATGGATAGTCGAGGGAGAACGAGAGAGCGAGAGAGAGAGAAAGAGAGTAACCACTGTGACCAACTGGTGGATGGCCAGCCTGCCTACCTGTACGCAACACCTACCCATATCTACCTGTAGCCTATGCTCGTAATGTCCTTGTCAAGAAAGCGGCAAGCTTCACTCGCACGAGGCTCATAAAATCGGATGGCTTGTCGAGCATGGCGCACGACTCGCGTATTATTTTGCTATCGCGACTATATATATACCATATACAAAACTATGAGTTTTCTAAAGTCGAGAAAACAACCGACTATTATATTTTCACGGCTCACGTACCAACATTGCAATAAAAGAACATCAAAGAGACCAAAGGAGTGAAGGAGTTACTCTCCGGACATTGCGAGCAGGGAGCAATGAGACCGTTTCAAGAACAGCCATAAAGGGAATAATATATACTTTTTTTTTTCTTGAAAATTATATTTTTACTCTCCGGATATATGCATTGTTTCGCGTTTAGATATTCGCATTTCTTTTTAAGAATTTCTTTCTCTTTCCTAAAAATGACAAAAATTTTTTTCTAATTGAAAAAAAGTTTATATTTTCAGAAATGTTCACTTCCAATTTTAACAAAAATATCCAGAAATTAATAATTCGATTTGTTTTGTAATTTTTACATAAGTTTGAAAACTCGAAGTGAGAGGTTTTTTTTGCCATCTTGTAAGATGGCGCCATTTTTGGCTGATTTTTTCGTTCAAATTGAGGGGAATTTTCAGTTACGGTTTTTTTTTTTTAAGGGAATTTCGCTGAATAACAAAAAAAAAAGAAGCGAAGTAAGGGTATCTAATTATCCTTCTCTTAACAATGTGTGTGTGTATACATATATATGTCGACTGCATACAAACTGTTTGGGTAGGAAAAAAAAGTGGTTTATGAACACCCGTAAATTATCGAGCAGCTGTGAACGATAAAAACCACCGAATAAAATTTATAGGACGTTTTACGTAGTTGGTGCGAGATTGGTGTCAGGAGGAATCGAACGAGACACCTCGTTGTGCCGCGCAAAAGGTCAGACATATTGCGATGGGACCTCCTGCGGACATATTCACGCAGTTTGAATATGACTGTGCTCGCGCACATCGTAAAAGTCCATTTTACACGTTCTCAGCGCGCAAGCAATAAGGGACAGGTGACCATGGTTGACATTTGTGAAAATAGAATAAAAGCGCTCGCACAAAGTGAAGGATATCTGCGAGGCGTGTATATGTATATATACAAAAAAAAAATAATAATCAAAACTTCTCTCTTTGAATGATCGAGCGAAAGGTGTAGTGTGCTCTTTAAACTCTCATTTTCTTCTACGAACGAGTTTTGCAGTAATTGCTATACCCAATTCAACTTTAAATTGTAATAAATAATCTAAATAGAAAAATTGTAGTAGCTGGGACAAAGTGGAACTTTTCACTATAACTAGTGTGAAATTTAACACGGCTCAAAATTGGCAAAAATTCTACCGACTATCGACAATTCTACAATAAAATGTAAACTATACAAAATTCTCATCGCAAACTGTAGAGTTTCTATATTAAATTAATATAAAAATGAAAATAATTTTTTTTTTAATAATTCATCTACAGAAATAAATCCTTTATCAGTAAACTCTACGGTCCAAATGCTACAAATTTAAACTCTAAACAATTTAACTAAAGATTTTTAAACTCTACACATTAAAAATTTGGCGCGTTTCAAATGCTACAAATTTAAACTCTACACAATTTCACTAAATACTTTTAAACTCAACACATTAAAAATTTGGCGCGGTTCAAATAGTACAGATTTAAACTCTACATCGTTTAAATTCTACACAATTCAATCGCACATGATTAAACACTAAAAGCATTTACTATAATTAATAAGAAAATTAGTTTTGTTTAAATCCTACACTTTTCAGTAATTAAATACCGTTAAACTCTGCAGAAATTTAAAAAAAAATTAAAATTATTTTCCTAAAAACTCTACACAGTTAAATTCTAAATTTTTAAATTATTTACATTTTTATTAGCTTTGTTAAATTCTACACAATTAATCTCTACATATAAAAATTATTATTTCCTTATTTTGTACTATTCGTAAAATTCTACACAATTCTAAACCCTACACATAAAATAAAAAATGAATATAAACTCTATATGTTATATAAATTCTACACATTAATTGAAAATATTTAATTCGATACAAGAAAACTCTACACATGAAAATTGTACAGAATACACATTTAAATTCAACACACCATTAAACTCTACAGAAATTTATTTCAAAAAATGAAAATTATTTTTCTAAAACTCTACAATTTAAAATTCTTTACATTTTATTAGCTTTGTTAAATTCTGCACTGATAAACTCTATACTCTATATAATAAAAAAAATTAATTTTGTTAAACTCTACACACGTATATTTAAGTTTAACTGTCTGCAATTGAACTGCGTGCAGAAGTGAACAAAATTATTTTTTTTTACTTTATAAGCGTGCGTAGAGTTTAACAGTGCAAAATTTAACAAATCTAATAAAATGTAAATAATTTTAAATTGTAGAATTTAACTGTGTAGAGTTTTATGATAATAATTTTCTTTTCTTGAAATAAATATCTGTAGGGTTTAACTGTATTGAACTTACATATATGTTTATTGTGCACACAGTTTCCATGTGTAGAGTTTTTTTTTGTTGAATTTTCATTTAATTTGTAGAATTTATAACATGTAGAGTTTTTATTATTTTTTTTATTTGTAGAGTTTAATTGTGTAGAATTATAAAAAAAGTAATTCATTATTTTCTATGAATGAGTAGTGTTTACTGATGTAGGATTTATTTATGTAGAGTTATTAAAGAAAATTTTTTTGAGCGATTTCACATTCCCATGATTAGACTCTACATTCTTTATTTCTATCGATTAATTTGTACATTTTATACTCTACATTATGAATATTAATTTTAAACTCTACATTTGAAATATAACACTGTTAAATTTTTCTTATAAAATTAATTCTTCTTTATTATAGATTGTCATCCACTTAATTGCATACACAGACTAAAATGCATATACAAAAAATTACATAAAAAATTATTAAATTCTACATCATTAAATTGGTTATAATCAAACTTTACTCTTCTCTTTTATAAGAAAAATTTAAGTGTTCAATATCAAATGTAGACTTTAAAATTAATATTACTAATGTAGAGTAAAATTATGTGACAAAGTGAAATTAATATGTTATATTAATATGTAAGTTTACTCATCTATAGTTTACGGTAAAAATTTTCTAGTTCTAACCTTGTAATCACGTGGCTCAAAAAAATGTGACTCCTTTTTTTTGCTTAATATATCGCCAAAAAAATATGTTTTTGATGATTAATTTCTGACGAGGACTCTGACCTTTTCTGTTATTTCTTATTCTTTCCCTTCATTTTGATCGTCACGACCTTTTATATACAGTATAGAGAGACAGAGAGAGAGAGAGAGAGAGAGAGATAAAGAAGACTCCTCGTCATCATCTCTTGGGTCCTTCGAACTCTCTTATATTGGTATCGAGATTCGAGAACCTGAACTATATCGATGTATATCCTTTTTTTTGGTCGCCGCGCGCTCAGCGAAGAGAGCAAAAGGCAATAATCTGGATGGCTCTCGCCAATTACGTTCGTCTCGTGGCCATCTGCTCTTTTCTACTCAGGAGACCATCATGACCGCGTATTCCTTCTCGGCATCATTCCCGCATCTTCTTCGATTCGCCACCTTCTGACCGATCGTTATTGCCCAACCAATGTTTTCGAGGGAACAAAAAAAAAAAAAAAAAATAAAAAAATAAGAAGAACTGAAAGAAAAAGAGCGAGAGTATATATAAAAATACACTTCAACAATACCTCTATTCCCTGACAATATCATTTTTGATATTGTCAATTTAATGGGAATTTACATTTTAATTTTTGAATAATTATTATTTAAATTGAATTAATAATAATTAAGAAAGAGTCGTCAACTTTTGCAATGGGGATAGAAAAAATTACTATACTCAAATTGTAAAGTTTACTTCGGAAATAGAAGTTTTTACTAATTGCCTAGGATTCTGTACCAAAATAGGCTACAGATATAAATTATAGGCTTCTGCTCCAACCTAAGATCCTGTACCAATCTTGGCTACTATTCCAACTTAGGGTTCTGTTCCAAACTAAATTTCTGTTCCAATCTAGACTACTGTTTTAACTTAGGTTTCTGTTCCAAACTGAGCTCTGTTCCAACATAGGCTTTTGTTTCAAACCTAGGTTTCTGTTTCAATCTAGACTACTGTTTTAACTTAGGCTTCTGTTCCAATGTAGGGTTCTATTCCAACCTAGGCTACAGTTATAACATAGGCTTTTGTTCCAATTAGGCTCCTGTTGCAACTTAGGTTTTCTGTTCCAATATAGGATTCTGTTCTAAACTAGGCTTCTGTTTAAACCTAGGCTACTGATATGTACTGTTCCAATGTAGGGTTATGTTGCAACCTAGGCCACTGTTATAATCTAGGGTTCTGTTCCAACCTAGGCTTTTGTTCCAACTTAGGTTTATGTTCCAATTAGGCTTCTGTTCCAACTTAGGCTACTAATATAACTTAGGCTTCTATTCCAACCTAGGCCACTGTTATAATCTAGGGTTCTGTTCCAACCTAGGTTTCTGTTCCAATTAGGCTACTGTTCCAACTTAGGTTTCTGTTCCAATGTAGGTATCTATTACAATCTAGTCTTTTGTTCCAACCTAGGTTCCTGTTCTAATTATGCTACTGTTATAACCGAGGTTCTTGTTCGCCTACTGTTCGATACCAAGAAAAGCAGCTAGAATTCCTCAGGGATTTCAATAACATTACTCCATCATTTCTTTGAATAATTTTTAGTCTTTTTTCAATAAAAAAAAATTCCCCTATACTCTATGTTGTATAAATTCCACGTATTTATGGGTCCAAGTTTATTTTTTTATCCGCAATATATATATATATATATATATATATATATATATATATATTTGTGTGACCGTGGTCGTCGTCTTCGTCGCATCGAGACAGACATTCGGACGTATATAATTATGCCGAAATCGTATATAGTTGGGGTATTCGTATATATACCCCGCATACACATTGAGGGCTTGAAAATTGATCACGTATACCTCACCATGTACCCGGTCTCTGTTATTATCGGGAATAAAAGTCACCGCTACCAAGAGAAATTTGTGCGGCGACAATCCGGTGATTCTCTCATTCTCTTATTTCCATCTTCTCCATTCCTTCTCTTCTCTGTCTCTATATATATATATATATATATATATAATCCTTTCATCAAACCATCACCAGCATCCAATGCACTCTGTCTCTCTTTTATACAATACAAAACCAATGATGTTCTCGTATACTATATATATACGTGCCGCAGGTGGTAACTCTATATATTTCCCCTTTTCTTTTCCTATACATATAACAAAAAAGGTCCTTTTAAAAAAGAGAAAAAAGATATAGAAAGAATACGATAATCAAATCGTGTGGTTTTACGTGATCTTGTCGGTGGTCACGTGACACATGTCTAATGCGTTACTTTAGATTTTTGTTATCTTTCATTTTTTTCTATTTTTTTATTTATATTTTTATATTTTCTATTTTATTTTTCTATTTTCTAATTTTCTATTTTTATATTCATTTTTTCTTTGCTGTAGAAAGTAAAAAAATCAATAATACAAACATTGTTGTTTACGCTCTTTTTTTTTACTTTGGATGGAATTCTTTGGTCTGTAAACGATATAAATAAACCCAGCGGCCTCTTAAACTAAAAATTGATTTAATTTTGAGGTTATGTTTTCAGCTTTGTTAATATTTTGGCCTTTAACATTGACTGGTCATAAGACAAACGCGGCCGCCAGGTCTGACGTTGAAACATAATCTCAAAATTAAGTCAAAGTTCACGGAAAAACGAATAAAGTAACTTTTACTATATACTTTAAAAGTAAAAACCGAAACTGTCCGCAGTTTCTGCGTATTTCTGTCAATTTTTATTCCAGAAATAGTAAAATTTACTATTTTCGGAATAATTTTTACTATTTTAGGAATAAATGTTACTATTTTCGAAGTAAATTTTACTATTTCTCGAGTAAAAATTGACAAAAATACGCAGAAACTGCGGACAATTTCGGTTTTTACTTTTAAAGTATATAGTAAAAGTTACTTTATTCGTTTTTCCATTTTTCTCCGTGTTCCAAATAAAAATCCTATAACAAATTAAATAAACGCTGCCCACACAGCACCGAAAGTTTCCTAAACCTGTATTAAAGCTGTGCGTGCCAAGTTGGAAAAATTTACCGTAAAGCTTAGCACAGGTTGTGTAAATATGTAAATGTCCGCAATTGAGTAAATGTTTAGCGTAAAACTGTACTGAATCTTTAAATTACGTATTTAGTACAGGTTTAGCGTAAAACTGTACTGAATCTTTAAATTACGTATTTAGTACAGGTTTAGCGTAAAACTGTACTGAATCTTTAAATTACATATTTAGTACAGGTTTAGCGCAAAACTGTACTGAATCTTTAAATTACATATTTGGTACCCCTATCGAAAATTCCGATATCGAAACCTATATAGGAAACTATATGGGAAACTATATTGTTTCCCATATAGTTTCCTATATAGGAAGCTATATATAGCTATATATAGCGTCAATAATATAAAAAAAAAAAAAATTCTTCCGACGTGTTAACTCTGAGACGCGAACCCTCGACCATCATAGCTCTCAACCGCACTGGGAGCGCCTTAACGGGCTCGACCAGGGGAGGCTATGAAATATCTTGAGAAAATGTCTCTTATAACGAAAATACTTTAAACAGATACTTATATTATTTTTTAAAGTCATCAAACAGTTTTTCAGATGTTTATTATTACAAAGAGTATATTATTGTATACATATATTTTTTTCCAATGGTATATGCGTTTTAATACCCAATTTTATATTCGGAGTTTATTAACTTCAACATTTTAATTTAGAATGACATGAATTTACATTAGTTTATTAAAAAAAATTTGCTATACGAACATTGTTACTTAATTTATTTCCAAAAAAATTGAAATTTATGTAGAGTTCACTTGATTAAAATTTAAATTCATGTCATTCTAAATTAAAATGTTGAAGTTAATAAACTCCGAATATAAAATTGGGTATTAAAACGCATATACCATTGGAAAAAAATATATGTATACAATAATATACTCTTTGTAATAATAAACATCTGAAAAACTGTTTGATGACTTTAAAAAATAATATAAGTATCTGTTTAAAGTATTTTCGTTATAAGAGACATTTTCTCAAGATATTTCATAGCCTCCCCTGGTCGAGCCCGTTAAGGCGCTCCCAGTGCGGTTGAGAGCTATGATGGTCGAGGGTTCGCGTCTCAGAGTTAACACGTCGGAAGAATTTTTTTTTTTTTTATATTATTGACGCTATATATAGCTATATATAGCTTCCTATATAGGAAACTATATGGGAAACAATATAGTTTCCCATATAGTTTCCTATATAGGTTTCGATATCGGAATTTTCGATAGGGGTACCAAATATGTAATTTAAAGATTCAGTACAGTTTTGCGCTAAACCTGTACTAAATATGTAATTTAAAGATTCAGTACAGTTTTACGCTAAACCTGTACTAAATACGTAATTTAAAGATTCAGTACAGTTTTACGCTAAACCTGTACTAAATACGTAATTTAAAGATTCAGTACAGTTTTACGCTAAACATTTACTCAATTGCGGACATTTACATATTTACACAACCTGTGCTAAGCTTTACGGTAAATTTTTCCAACTTGGCACGCACAGCTTTAATACAGGTTTAGGAAACTTTCGGTGCTGTGTGGGTGGGTTTGAGATTAAAATCGGCAAACCTAACCTCAAAATTAGGTCAATAGCACTCAATTTCTTAGTTACGAGAGCGAACATAACCTTAAAATTTAAGGGAAAATTTCAAGTTATTATCACGAAATAAAAATCACTAAACATAACCTTAAAGTTAGGTCAAAATTCAAAAGTAAATTATGAACATAACCTCAAAACTTCAAGATTTAGGGTGTTTGGTGGGAAAAAATTTTTCACATACATACAATGTTATAGTATTATACATATATATACACACACTGCAGGTTTCAGTGTCAGAGAAAGAAATTTTATGACGATCAATATATATATCATATATATTGCGTGTATTTAAAAACAACTATATGGCAATAATAATCAGTGAAATAGAAGTTAATAATTTATATATATACATATAAATTGGTTACGTGGATAATAAGTCATATAAAATATAAGCAAAAACTTTTTTTTCCATTCATCAATCAGCTATAAATGTTCTTATTTATGAATAAATTGATGAATGTTCCATACGTATATACTTATGATTCTCAACAAATGCTATATTTTTAATATATACATAATCTTAACAAGTCATAAATAGTATCACACATATATGAATATATTTATACACTCCATTGAAAGTTCCAAAACTTCACATCGTTTTTTTTAGCAAAAATAATAAGTTTTTTTTTTTTTTTTTGAAAATATTTTCTATCGTTAAGGTCATGTGATAGTTGTATTTTCACATGTAAATATTCGCCGAAGGTTTTCTCAATCTGTCAAATATTTTGTGAGAAAACCTACTGAGATTATTTACATATGCGTAAAATTACAAGAATTACGTAACCTTAATCTTTATTTATAATTCATTAAATAGAAATTACTGCGCTTGCGCTAATACAACCAATAAGAATCAGTGTCCTAGCAACGCATGCGCATAGCGCAGGAAATTGGGGGTTCGAATCAATGCCCTATGCGCATGTATTTTTTTTTCCTCCCTATAGGACAAAAAAAGGTTATTTTACTCCCTACACGGTGAGCTTGGATGAAGTTCAACCCAAAAGTTAATGAACATCGACATTTTCTTTTGGATATTCTTTGGGGAGTTCTTCTGATTATTTTAAGACCAAATTGAAAATAATCGATGGAAGGAAATTAAAATTATCTTGATTTTTAACTTTTTTAATAGTGATTTTAAATAATTTATCAACTTTATTTAATTTTTTTTCCTAATGCAAAACATGTATTTTGATAGTAATAAAGAATTTCTACAAGAATTAGTCGATTAAAATATTTTAAAATATTAATTTTTTTAAAAATTGATGAAAAACATGGCTTTTTTATGGTTTTTTGAAAGTAAAACTATTCTATTATGCATTTCACACTAAAATCGTAAAGAATTGAATTAAAGTACATAAAATTTTCTGTAAAACGAAACAAAATAGACTGCTTTAATTTTTATCGTTTCATAAATATGACAGTTTAAACTTAATATTTGATGTAGAATTCTAATTTAGGAGGTCAATTTCAATTTTTTTTTCTTTAATGCCCTTTTTCTTAATGAACCTTTTCTTTCTATTTTGTTTCGTTTTACAAAAAATTTTATGTACTTTAATTCGATTCTTTACGATTTTAGTGTAAAATGCATAATAGAAGTTTTACTTTCAAAAAACTGTAAAAAAGACATGTTTTTCATTAATTTTTAAAAAAATTAATATTTTAAAATATCACAGAAAAAAACTGAGTTCATTTTTGTTGCAGTTCATTCTTAATTCGGTATCAATAATGAACAACAACTAACTTCAAGTTACTCAAAATGAACCGGACCCAGATCAAATGTCAGGTTATGTTAGATTTTGTTGAAATTCAAGATTTTAAGATTATTATGTTGGCAACAACTGCAACTTATGTATGCAGCGCCACACTGGCGCAATATTCAAATTGAAATAGTAGAAATATTTTTTACTTTAATTTAACAATAAATTTGAATAATTATAGTTAATGTATAATGTAAATTATTATTATATATTATATTTATAATATTTATTTACAAACTATTATATGTATTTTATTTTAAAATAGTATAATATAAATATAATAATAGATAATATATAATAATTGTAAAATATACAAGAATTACAATTAAAAAAATGGTATGGGATAAATTTATTAAAATAAGTTTAAATAAAAATTAATATATATATATATATATATATATTACAAAACTGGACTGTGGATGTAAAATAATTAAATTATACATAAAGTAGTAATTATAATCTGTCACATAATAATATTCTTAAATTAATTATTTAATTATTTTTAAAATTAAAAATATTACATAATTTAAAAATATTTAAACTGAAGAATGTTATAACAATCATTACATTATTATAATGAATAACACTTTATTTTTGGTTATAGTTTCAAGTTTAAATTTGGCGCCATTATCTTTGGTTTTTAGACAGTGGCGCCGTTAAATTGTTCATGTTTCGTGTTGCATGGTTGGTATTAATTTCTGTCAATTCAGAAGTTTCTAACCTAAAAATAATTTATTTTGTTTTCTCTAAATTCAATGAATCGGATTTAAGAAACAAAGTTTTTTCAAGTGTAATCTGTTTGTTCATTGAAAACAATGATTTTGATTAATGGTTTTATGATAAAGTGCTTCTTAATTGACTATAATTGTCATTTTAACTTCAACTCAAAATGAATCGGATCTAGCTCATTTTAATGCTTTTTGCCTGAATTTCAAAATGAGTTTCTCGAGGTTCATTTTTGTTGCAATTCAAAATGAGTCGGTGGATCGACTTATTTTGAACTCAGTTTTTTTCTGTGATTTTAATCGACTAATTCTTGTAGATATTCTTTATTAGCATCAAAATACATTTTTTTCATTAAGAAAAAAATTTAAATAAAGTTTTTTTTTTTTTTTGATAAATCATTTAAAATCACTATTAAAAAAGTTAAAAATCAAGATAATTTTAATTTCCTTCCATCGATTATTTTCATTTTGGTCTTAAAATAACTATAGAAGAACTCCCCAAAGAATAGTATATATATAGTGTTGAAATAAACTCATATACATATATAGGATATATTATTTTTTTACTTCTAAATGTTAAAAGGGATATTTATTCCTAATTATAATAGTCGGCAATTAATTTCATTCAATATATATATATATATATATTGTATAATAAAATAGAAAATTTTTTTCTCGATTTTCTATCGAGCAGCCATATAAGGATGTGTAGCCATTCATTATGTTCTTTAAATAATTAATATAAACGGCGCCCAGTAACTCGCGTCTAGGTGTATATACATATATATATATATATACAATATAGATATATATATAAAAGCGAATATTGAATCGACATCCTTCGATGATAAAAGTGAGATACAGACAATCGTGTTCAATCTTTGATGATGAGAGAGGGACGAACCGGCGGCATAAAACGAATCAGCCATCTGTAATTTATTCCCTGGGAAATGGAGATTGTCGTGTGGCGCAAAAGTGCTCGGAAGTTCCGCGACTTATTCGTGACTATGTCCCGCGATGAGGCGCCTGAACAAGTTTGCTTGATTGATGCTTCGTGTCGAGTATTTTCTATATATATATATATATATATATATATATATATATATATATTATACTCGATATATACGAGGCCTCATATACGCACATCGCGCATATATTAAATTCCCACCGGCTGTTATTATCCTATCCATAGTCCATCGATAAGCAACTTCAATGGCGTAGTAGTTTCAACACATTGTGTACAAAATTACTGCGCTACATAAAAAAAAACAACATTCAACACATTGTATACAAAATTACTGCGGTAGAAAAAAACTTGTTCTCACCTCGCGTTTTCAAGTTTTTATAAATTCTTCAAAATTCGTGATAATTTAAATTTCTCTTCAATTTTCAAAAGAGTACGAGTGAACATTTTGCTAATATTTTTCGATTTTTTTTTTCATACAGAAGCAAATTTAAAAACGCCGCATCTCCGGATTTTAAAACGTTATAGAATTCGCAAAACTATCTGAATCTTTAATATTTTTTACAGTGCGAATATTTTCATTTTAATTTTAATGTTTTTTTTTTATTCATAGAAAATACAAGTATTTTTCATATGTAAATTATTTTTGAAGTTAGGAAAACGATTTACATTTCGAGGCTTTGAAAATAGGTTTCTTTTCTTGAAATTTAAACATTCTGACGCATATTTATTTATTTTTTTTTTTACATAAGGTAAAAATCGTGAGACAATTATTTTTATTTTCTTAGTCACTGATTATATTATTGCGATCATATATACAATTTCTATGTCGAGATGTATTTTTATTGAAATGAATTTTTTTTTCCGGTGTTTGAAATTACGCTTCTGAGCATCAATATACTAAAGTATTGGGTACAGCTTCAACGTAATAAGGTCGCATTAAACGTGTGCTGGCGCAGATTACGATGGCCGTTAATAATCGTATAATATGTTCGTCACGCGTTCATCTCGTGGACAAGTCGACAGATTTCAAGAAAAATTATGAATATCCCGCTGACATGTATATAAATTCAAAAAAAAAAAGAAATTAACAACATAATTTTTTAAGAAAATAAACATTGACAAAATCTACTTTAATATTTCCTGGAATTTTTAATAATTTCTGTATTTATAATTCTTGTAATCAAAATTTAATTTTTAAAATAAATTATAGATATAAATCCAATTATAGAATCATTAAAATAATTATACTAGACCGAAAAGAATTTAAAAAAACGTCAATTTATTGATATGAACCTTGAATCTGAATATATATTTGTTTTGAAATATTTATCAATCTTCAAAAAGTTATATATTTGTTCAACATTTTCTTTTCATCTATAATCATTCTCTTTTTTTTTTGTTGTTTTTTCTTTTCATTTTGGGATTCTGTGTCATCGAATTTAAATTTAAATTTTTGTCGGGTATGACATAAGATTGCCTCGGGCAATTCGTCAACGACTCTCTCGAGAGCGTTGTCACGCCAACTCTGACAATGAGATTTTAACGACTGTAAGGCAACTAGCGAGGTCAAAAAAAAAAAAAACGAAGAAAAAAAAATTAACAGCTTCAGTTGGGAAAAAAAATGATGCACTGCTAAATATTAGTATATGACAAAATACATTTATCTTCGACGACAGCTCAATATTGCGGCAGCATCAAAATTTTTATTTTTTTCAATTTTTTTTTTTTTTTTTTTTGTAAACCTGTCTTTCGTTGGAAATTAGCAATTTATTACCAAACGTGCGCGGTTTCCTTTATACTCTTACACGTTTATATATAAAAGATAAATTGGAACCAAGACATTTTGTCATTTTAACGGATATAATGATAACAAACTGTTTTTTGTACTATTTTTTTAAATTTCAGGTTCAGTTTTTAGATATTATACAATTGAAATTGTATAGATTATTAATGAATTTGTAATAGTTACAACAAGAGAAAAGATTTCTTTGATTTAAAGAAACTAATTTTTTTGATTTGTTTTCTTTCATTTAAAATTAAATTTGTATTTAAAACAAAAAAAACTTCTTAGTTTCTAAAAAAAATTCTGCATTAATTCAAAGAAATTCTAACTTGATATATAGGATCAAACAAACATTTATTTGAATTAAATAAAAAAATTTCTTTGAAACGAAGATAATTTTTTTTTTTTTGAATCAAAGATAATTTGTTTTAAATAAATAAATTTTCTTTGTATCAATGAAAAATTTGTCAAAAAAATTGATTTTTTTGAATCAAAGAAATTTTTTCTATGGGTAATATAATTTTAACAAACAATTTTTGTTTTTATGTTCTAATATTTCCAAAAACCTATTTTAATTTCATTGCATAGAATTTTCTTTCAGATGAATTTTCATTTGTTTGAATTATTTGATATAATTTCCATATAACCGATTTTTCATACTACAGAATTTTTACTTTACCTTAAAATCATTTAACAGAATTTCTAATTGATAAAAATTTTATTTGTCCGAATTTGCAAATGGCCGAACAAACATTCGATTTTGGCGCAATTTTTAAAATCAACCAATTAAAAATTATTCATAAAATTGTGATTGGTTGATTTTAAAAATCATGCCAAAATCGATTGTTGTTTCGGCCATTTGCAATTTCGGTCAAATGAAAATTCTATCAATTAGAAATTCTATTAAATGACTTTTCGGTTAAGTATAAATTCGGTAGTATGAAAAATCGGTTATATGGAAATTATTTTAAATAATAATTCGAACAAATGAAAATTCATCTAAAAGAATAAAATGAAAATTCTATGTAATGAAATTCTACTGAATAAAAATTCTTTAAAATGCGTATTATATGTTAAATGAAAATTCGAGCAAATAAAAATTGTGACAAATAAAAATTCGAGCAAATCAATTTTCGGATATATAAAAATTGTGTAATATAGAAAATCGTTTTGATGAAAATTCTGCATAATACTAATTCGAACAAATAAAAATTCGGCTCAAAAATAATTATGACAAATGAAGTTCCATAAAATGGAAAATCTAACTAATAATTTTTTTAAAACATATAATCATGCGTTGCAATTTTAGATGGTCCGTTTGAAAAATTCTGACCCTACATATATATATATTTTTTTGTCGTGATGAAAATGAGTTGATGACTTTAAAAAAAATATATAAAAAGAAAGATAAAATAAGAGAAAGTCGTGCCTTGACCTGAAGTCACCTGAAGATTATGAGGCGGTGCTCGATATTCACGTAAATTCGTTCTCGATATATTTTTAAGTTCGTCTTTTTAAAACCCCGGGTGAATTCCCTTTTTTTGGTATCTATATTTACATATATGTAAGAGACAGGTGACATATCCCAGAACCTGACCACCAGAATCGTGCGACCACGAATGACGCATTTTTTTTTTTTTTTCAATTTTATTATTATTATATGCCCTAAAAGAACCTGAGGCTCTCACGCGACGCATAACTTCAATTATCTTCGCTTGACCTTTCGCCGGTGATTTATATAAAATACAATTCTGACAGTTTCAATATTAGAAGTTGTACTTACTGGCTTCAGCAAATATGCGGAAAAATATATCATAAACTATATATATATATAACTATATCGATTTCTACCGAGATTCTATATGGAAAAGTAATTTTTTTGAATAATTTAAAAAAAAAAAAAATAATTATTATAATTTATTTATTTACTAACTTTCGGTATTATTTATACTATATAGTTTATAATAAAGATCTTGATTGTTTAAGCAGAGGTTTTTATAAACTAAAATTTTATCGTGTTTTTTGATTTTGAAATTACCGCCAAATGAAGGTTAGGTCAATGTCACGTGACTGAACTTTAGAAATACCGGAAATACTCACTAGGTGATATTTTTGCCGTAAGCGTTTTAAACAAATTTTTTTTGTAAAAATGTAAAAAAGGAAAAAACATTACACATAGTATGTATAATGAAAAATTATGGCCAGGTCCAAGTGAGGCAGCGCCATCTACATTGAAACTAAAATTTTGGAAAATTTTCAACAGACTTTTCTTGAAAACAAGAAGGTAAAATACTTTTTCCTTTATGGATAATTGATTATTGGCAAGATATACACTAGCTAAAACTTTTTTTGAGTTAAAATAATGAAAAAAATTTCATATCAAAATAAATTAAATATGAGCACTTTTTTCACAAAAACTGTAACAGTACTTTCTCAGAAATTTCAATCAAAAATGCAATTTCCATATGGAAAATTAATAAACGCTAAAAAATACACGACCTAAGATTTATCAATCACGAAAATAACAAAAAAAAAAATTTTTTTAACATAACATATTTTACTCATTATGACAGCCGTTTGGCAGGTTATATATGTCACCAGACGTTTCTCGGTTTTGCCGAAAGGAGGAGGTTGGCGCTGTTGCTAACCACCTGAAATACATAATCTACCAAAGGGCTGTCACAATCAGTAAAGCAGTATCAACATGTTAAATATTTAATAAAATTTTTTTTTTGTTATTTTCGTGATTGATAAATCTTAGGTGGTGTATTTTTTAGCGTTTATTAATTTTCCAAATGGAAATTGCATTTTTGATTGTAATTTCTGAGAAAGATACTGTTACAGTTTTTGTGAGAAAAAGTGCTCATATTTAATTTAACGACATGAAATTTTTTTCATTATTTTAACTCAAAAAAAGTTTTAGCTAGTGTATATCTTGCCAATAATCAATTATCCAAAAAGCAAAAAGCATTTTACCTTCTTGTTTTCAAGAAAAAAATGTTGAAAATTTTCCAAAATTTTAGTATCAATGTAGATGGCGCTGCCTCACTTGGATCTGGCCTTAAAGCGTTGTTCCAATTTTACGCAATTACGCAGATACGCCGCGCAGTATCATAACCCGTGTTTTTGCCTAAAATCACTGATTTTCTATCAACTTTGTTGACAGTTGTAATAACTTATATTTTCACTTGAAAATTTCAAAACATAACGTATAATTTTTTGTTAAAGTTTTTTTTGTCTTCAGAGCATGTCATAAGAAATAATAATTGAGACTTATTTTAATTTTTTTTTTTCAATAATAATTCACTGGGGGAATTGACTATATATACATATATATATATGTTTTTCGTTATTGGAGTGCCGTGATGTGTCTTCCGGGTAGGACTTATGGTTAATTTTGTTGAGGAGAATATTTCCTATATTAGCAATCACGAATATATCTTGCCGTTGGTGGCCCGTAGGGCGAACGACGGGAACAACAACCTCGGAACAAAACTCATTAAATGTCTGTCCGTTTGTTTCGATAAGTTAACAACACACATGTACCCCCACCCCTTCCTTTAACATATATATGTATATACGTATATATAGCGGAAAAGTTGCCAACGAGTTCACGGTATACATATATATATATATATATATATATATACACATGTCTCGCGAACAATTTAATTAACGAAAAATAAACCCTTTTGTCATTAATTCAAAATAATTATATTATATACTATTTTACAGCTTTCGGTTTTTCATATTTTACAACTGATTACAAACGAAATTAATTTTAATACTTCAAAACCATATTTCTAGTTTTGAAATTATTGAATTGAATTCTAGATTTTAATTTTCACTAGCGTCATATTCATTTCTCTCTCTCTCTCTCTCTCTCTCTCTCTCTCTCTCTCTCTCTCTCTCTCTCTCTCTCTCTCTCTCTCTCTCTCTCTCTCTCTCTCTCTCTCTCTCTCTCTCTCTCTCTCTCTCTCTCTCTCTCTCTCTCTCTCTCTCTCTCTCTCTCTCTCTCTCTCTCTCTCTCTGAAATATAAATAGAAATACAAGAGATGAACATAAACATTGAATATAATTCAAGGTCATTGTGCGAACATAACCTCAAAAATTATAGGGCAAAAAAACGAAGAAACATAATAACCTTAAAATTCAAGATCATAAATCAAGAGACAGTAGGTTAAAACCGGCAAACAAAACTTCGAAATTAGGTCAAAGATTTGGATCAAGGGGACAAAAATAACCTCAAAATTTAAGGTCGATTAAGGTCATAGGCCAAAGGGTGAATATAACTGTTCGAAATTTTGACTATAAAATTTAATGCCAAAAGAAGATAATCTCAAAATTCAAGATTATAATGTCTAAAGTCATCGGTCGCAAGATGCTGCTGACAAATCTGAGGTTAAAGTCAAATAACCTTAAAATTAGGTCAAAGGTCCGGATTAAGGGACGAATATAACCGTAAAATTCAAGGTCGAATTTCAAAGGCCCCGCTAGGTTTTAGATTAAAGCCAGCGAACATAACCTCAAAATTCAAAAATAAAAATTACTTAAAATAGAAGAACAAAATGACTTCAAAAATTAGATCTTTAAATTTAGTGACAATGAAGAAGAATATAACCTAAAAATTAAATAATTAAATATAAAAATATTCAATAACAAATTAATAGCCGATCATAACCTTAAAATTGAGACTAGATAAACATTACCTTAAAATTAAGTATACCGATTTTGCCTATATATAGTTTGTCACTTCAAACCTTGGATCTTCGTATAAAAATGAAAACAAAGAAAATTCTTCTAATTTACACAACTTTCGGTTAATTATGTTGTGAAACATAAAACCAAAAAGGTTCGCAATATAATATACTTCATTCTTAATGAGTTTACAGAACTATATTATACAAAACTAGTAATTTCCGTAGCAGAAAATATGTATCATTTCGTAAAGTATAGAATTGAGACACTCTTCCCTTATATACATTTTGTATAAACCTAATATATATATAAGTGACAGCAGACGTTCGGAAGAGATTTTTAAAAATTTGTCAGCAAAATTTTGTGGAACACTACTCATCGCACGCTGTTTAAGTCCAATTACTCAGGGCCTCTAATTATCGGTTTTTGGAATATTGGGGGCCGGGTCCTGACATCCCAGGTTAAGGATATATATATATTTTTTTTTCAAACCGGAAAGCACGAGTCTCGAGAAGCCAAGCAGATGTCGCAAAGAATGAAGGAGTTAATAATTTGTATTGGGCGCATATGGTTTGCTTGCTTTTTTCAGAGCATATATATATACACACTACTGTGACGACAGGCGTCCTGTGGTCTTTCTTATTTACTGATAATCGCTTGTTTGCGAACGCCAGTTGCATTCTTCAAAACTCCGCTTTCAATATAGATATTATATATATACAAAGTTGATGAAATTATTTCTTATTCATATATAATTTGTTAAAAATGATTTCAAAAACTGGAACACAAAAGTAAAGATTGAAATATTATTCTTCGGCCAAACCAATATTTTTTTTAATTATAATCAAAACCGACTCTATAATAGAGTAATTTCCCCGGGTACCAAATTTCAAAAGGCGACAAAATTGACTAGAAATTTTTTACATACACAAACTGTATTTACTAATAGTAATATAATAATAATAATAATAATAATAATAATTTTTATTATTATTATTATTATTATTATTATTATTATTATTATTATATTACTATAATTATTTGCGATCCAAAATTAGAATAATCCATTTGACGATGAGCTGTATACGACGTTTAGTATTACCGATAGTGAACACCAGGAGCGCTACTTCCGCGTCACGTGACTATTTCACTAATATAACTGACGGAGTCAAAACTATAATATTATATATCCAATTAAAAAGAGTAAAAATTCTTACTAATTTTATTTAATTATATATTTTTTCATAATCATTCCATTAATTAATTAGTAAAAGATGAGAAATCTATAAAAATTCGTTATGGTAAATTATTAATGCACTGTATATAATTGAAAAAATAAAAATATTCTACTAATTCAGATTTTGTTTATCTATTATCGTAAATACATATATATTTATTACATCTGTATGTATATATAATTACATGAATATTTAAATTCAAAAAAATATTTATTGTTCATAACTATAATATTTAACTATTCATTCTTAGAGAGAAAAAAAAATTTATTTTACAAGAATCATAAAATCTATAAGAACATTTGTATATGACGTGATTATTTAACAGGCGCTATATATATATATATACCAAAAAGATGAGATAAACCAAAAAAGATGATTCAATGTCTCTCAAATTAAATATTAACCGATTATAAATTAAATTTTATGAATCTTGAAGAGAGCGCAAGAGCAAAGGAGAAAAGTCGTTAGCATTAATTTTTAATTTTTGGGTATGATGAAAAAATAAATGAAAGAAACTTTTAAGTTTATCTCTTAATTAATAAACTCTGAATGTGGGTTTTTGAAGAAATGAAAATAAATACGTTTATGAGATGGAGTTTTGATTTTTTACAAGGCCCACCTTGCAAGCGTAAAACATTATATTTGACCGTCACCGGAAAGATGACACGTGGCAATCGCGGTCCCCAGTTATTATTTTTTATGCTTATCGCTTCCGCTATTAAACGATGCATTGTTATATGTATTAGTGTGTAAAAGAGAGAATTAAGAAGTTGAAAATATATTCTTTAAGAGCGCGTGTATATTATATACGTGTGCTCGCAAGTTATGCGAAAGGGACGAGAAAATATCGAACTTGAAATTATTTATCATCGTTCATCGATCGCGTTGAGTTGGCAGGTGCGCGCCTTTGCGAAACGGTACAATAACCCTTTTGCTGCGGTATAAACATTATATATCCCATCAGTTACCGCGATATATATACCTCTTTTTGAATCCTGTACTTTAAAAATTTATTTGTTTCAAATAATCAGTTACTTTTGTTTATTATCAAATAAATATCTGGTATTTGAAGCAAATAATTTTTATTTGAATCTAATAAATTTTTGTTTTAGGCAATAATTTCAGTTTTTGAAACAAATAATAATTATTTAATACAAATAAATATTTATTTGATAATAGTCAAATAAACCGAGAGTATTTGAAAACGCGATTATCTGAAGAAAGGGATCTTAGAAGCAAAAAATTATAGGTTATGTTTGCAAAATTTTTTAAATGAAAATATAAAACAATGATCAACTGTCAATATAAATCATTGATATATATTTTTAAGTCGTCACTACAATTAAAATATTTAATAAACACTGATTTTAATTTGCAATAATTAAAAAAAAACTAAAACAAACATAACCTTAAAGTGATTCGCTTCTGAGATCCCATTCTTCAGATCGCGTCACAATATTGTTTTTCGTTAACGTTATTTGTTATTCACCATTAATATTAAACAACTTTTATTCTTATGAAAACTGCCGCAATTTTCTTATATCTTCTTTCGTGTCCACAGTAAAGTTGACCTAATTTTTTTTTTCGTTAATATTATTTTTATTCATCATTAATATAAAACAAACCTTTTTCTCTTGAAAACCGCTTCACTTTTTACATCCCCTTTCGTGTCCTTGTATAGTCATCTGAAACAGAAAAAATTATTTATTACTACAACTTCCATTTATTTTCTACACCGCGAAAACTATATATATTGTCTGTATTGAGAAAATAAATCGAAAAATGTTAACAAAAATGTTCACTCGCATTATTTTGAAATTCAAAGAGAAATTCAAATTATCACGACGAATTTCGATGTATATTATAAAGACTTGAAATTGCGTGGTGAGAAAATATTGTTTTTTCTAATGCAGTAATTTTGTATTCAATATGTTGTTGTTTTTTTTGTTTATCAATTTGAATGTTTATTATTAATAGAAAAAACTTCAATCATCTAGTAACGCAGCGATTAATAAATTCCGTTTTTTTAAATTTCTTAAAATCTTCCTCAGAACGCACACTATTTCTGCAACGGAATTTTCTTCTAAACGCATTTTTTTCTTCTTTTATTATTTTCGATAACAAAGAAATAAATTTCATCAACAAAAAACGCCTGTCATATACGAAAGAATCTTGAGATTATGTTCACAGGTCCTCAACTCCTGAATATATATATATCTTTGCAGCTCTTTTTATTACCAGTTCTTGATAGGAGCATTTAACATACAGTGGGGACATATATATATAGTGAAGTTCATTGCAATACAAGAGGGGTCCTTCGAAAGCACCCTATATCGTTTCACTTTTCTTTCTTTTTTTCATAATAAAATCGACGACGTGAGGAGACGATTGGCTGGGATCGCTTGAGGGGTCCCCACAATGCATTATATGGGTTTGTCCACACAAATACACACTTTGCTTTTACAAGAGAGCTATATATATAGGCCTTGCGGGGGTTTTTTAGGGGTGTGGGCTCTCGCTGTCGTTGAGTAAATAGGGCACACGAAGAGACACACGCCCTTTGCATTGTATTCTTGTCGGAAGGGGCGCCCTTATGTCCTTACACACAAAGGGTTGTCGAGCTATATACTATACGCTCTGCCTTCGTTTTTAATACTGAATTTTTTATTCGTCCAACAGAAAAGCGGCCATCACAGACCGCGCTACTAAGCATCTCTCTCTTACTCTATATATTCAAAATCATTTCTCGCTCTTTCCTTATTTTTACTCGCTAACTATATACATAACTAGGTCTCTGCAAAAAAAAAACCTCCCTCGCGCGCCCCTTTTTTTCATCTCGACACATGGCTTAAAAAACGATTTTTTGCGTCCGCGTGTATTGTTGATGACATATTGACGTGAAAAGGGCACCCAAAAAATGCCAAGTGGAGCAAATGCTAATCGGCCATGCGATTTTTCTCAGCCATTATGTAAAATCACTAGCGATGTGTCCCTCATTCTCTCTCTGTGTATGCCCGAATATTAAAATCGCCTAAATTGGACCCGGATCAATATCGCATCGTGATTATTTCTTTTCTGATGGTGCAGGTCTGATTGGAAGAATTATTTTTGAAATAATGCCCCCCGGGGGTGAAGGGAGAGGTAAAATAATCATTATCTCTTACTTGTTATAGATACCGCATATGAAATGAAGCACGCATATACTTTTGAAAGTTTTTTTTTTTAATATAAAAGCAAATTTTTAATGTTAATGGCACACTATGTAAAAAGAAATTACTAAAATAGTATCGATTTTATATCAAAATAGAAACAAATTACAATTCAGTACCTAAAATATTAGGTCTTAAATTAATACCTTTCGTTTTACAGTGCAGAATCTATTTTAAATTATGCTAACTTCAAGTTGCAGATGTAACTGCCGTTGAAATATGTTTAAAAATAAAGAGACAGGTATTTTTTTATTTTTGATAAAAACTAATTTTAACTAAGTTTCACGAAAAGTTATATTATATTTAATTAAAATTAATTTTATAACCTAAAAAAGTTAAGTAAATTAGAATATTTACTAATTTAAAGAAATCAAAATTTCCACTAATTTTTAGTTATTTTTTAACTAAAACTTTAGTAAAAAAAAAATTGTTACTAAATAGTAATTTCTCTGGGACCCTAATTTATATTATCGAGAATTTAAGATTTAATTGAATATAGAATTTCAAATAGAAAAGTTATTAATTTGTTATATTATTATTTATTATCGCCGTATAATCGTGATGAATTCAGGTTCTAAAAGTCGTTAATTTGTAAAACTATTTTATATAGAAATCCTCTAAAGATATATATATATATATATATATATATATATATATATATATATATATATATATATATATATATATATATATATATATATATATATATATATATATATATATATAATATTAAACAAAACTAATTGCATGTCAATACAAGTACCTCAGCATATAGAAAAATTAATACTAATCACTAATATTTCATTATTTCCTAATCCATTTTCTTACGTCAATTGCAATAATTAAAATATTTGAAAAAAAAAATATATATATACTTTAGTCGTACAGCGCTAATTACAGATTCTTCATCTGTGATGAAAAAAATATATATGAATCGCAGACAATGAACTTAAGAAACGTATATATATATATATATATATATATATATATATTTAAAAGTAACGACCCAAATAAATTATATTCTAATTGCGGGAGAATTAATAATTGCTGCCTCTGTGTCGACCCAATACATTTTAATTTGTTTCATTATGAATTTAGAATCGAGGCAAAATATGCGAAATCAAGTACGAATCATATATATATAATATATGCATTTCAAGAACTATATGTTTATATATATACACTGTAAAAAATTTTTTGGTTAAAATTCCCCAAAATTCTAGTGACGCAAATTTGCAGGGCATTTTGTGGAAAATTCCCTAAAATTTTCTGGGGAAACTTTTCCCTAAAATTTTAGGGAATATTCCACAAATATTAGTGAATTTTCCCAAAGATTAATATCAATAGTTTAAAAAATTGAAATAAAAATTTAAAAATTTGATTCATGTAGCATTTATATCTTACTTACATTATTTATTGGTACCTATTGATGAAAATTTGTTTTCTTGAAAATTATCAAATATTATCATGAGGTCTCGAACGTAAGCGTCATTAGGAGAGATTTAGAAGTCTAACGCTCTACTAACTACGCCACGGAGGCTCATGAAAATAAAATGATAATTTCAATATATAAGATGAAACTATGTAAACATGCTTTGTAACTTTAAAAAAAGGAAACACACGTTGAAAATAGTTGTGACTTATGTTATATAATAAATAAAATAAGATCTGTTAAACAAATATTGATTAAATTTTAATTTAATTCTTTAGAAATATAAATTTTTGTCTACTTAAAAATACTTATTAAGTTAAGTTATAATTAACTTATCTATGAAATGAATAAATTTATTATATTACAAGTTACAAATAACTTTTTGTAACTTAAGTAAGTTTAAAGTTTAACTTTTTTGAAGAAGGATTTCAAAAAAATTGAGGAATATTCACCACTTGTTTTTGGGGAAAAATATATTCATTGGAATTTTGAGAAATCTTCACCAACTCTTTTTAGGGAAAATATATACATTAGAATTTTAGGAAATTTTCACCAAAATTTAGGAAAACAATCACTTATTTTTTTGGGGAAAACATTTTCCCCAAAAATATGAAATATTCACCAAAAAAAGTTGGTGATAATTCCCAAAATTTTTTACAGTGTATGATCATGCAATATACTCGCACTCTCATACCCAATTTATTACTTCGACCCAATTGCTTGCACAGAGAATTTTTAATTAAATCTAAGATCTAGTTGTAAAACCAATCAAGTATATTTTATTCCTATTTTTTTAAAGGGGGTTAATGAAATTTTTTTACTTTATATTATATATATGAAATATATAGTCATATCCATTCGATTCCCGCATATATTATGATTTTTATATAATTGTATATATATATATATATGAGCACGTAAACTTTCATATTATAAAATGATTCAATTTGTGTATAGAATTTATTTTTTTATTGTTCTTGACCCAGGAGAAGCATTGTTAATTTCTTTTGTGAAAATCCATTGATGGCATATAATTTTTAATATAAAGAAATGCGTGCATTTTTTTTCTAATGAGAAAGAAAAGTATATGTGTGATTAAAAATTAAACTTTCTATGTGGTATATTTATTAGCAAATTTAAAAAAACAGGTCGAAAAAAATTAAATAAATTATATGTGGTATATTATTTGCAATTAAAACGTTTTTCTCATTCCTTTGTTAAATTTTGTACTATATATACGAGTCCGATCACACGTATTAGTTTCTTTAACATTAAATAGTAAAAAAAATGTTTAGCAATACATTTTAATAAATAATATTTTCCAAGAAAATTTATGTGGTCCTAATTATTGTTTTTCGTTAATGTTATTTGTTATTCCATCTTTAATATTAAACAAACTTTTTCTTTTGAAAATCGCTTCACTTTTTCTTATATTCTCTTTCGGGTCCAATAGTAACCAGTGCAGAAATTTTGCCATGGCCCAAATTGGAATGCCGCTATTAAGGCATCCCTAATTCATTATTATTAATGAAACGTCGCACCTAATGTGTGGCCCTGATTAGAAAATCCACATTTTCTAGTCGCCCTGATCTTGCCCTGATCGGGAGTGGCGTTTCATTCCCTAATAAGGCCCTGTTAGGGCAATTTTTTCACTTTAAAGTGGAACTATAATTATTGTTTTTCGTTAATATTATTTTTATTCATCATTAATATAAAACAAACCTTTTTTTTGAAAACCACTTCACTTCTTCTTATATTCCCTTTCGTGTCCTTACATTCATCTGAAACAAAAATAAATTTATTTATTAATACAACTTTCATTTGTCTAAGAGATGAATTTTTTATACATACGGAAAAAACAATAAGAGGGTTAAATTTAGAGGATCGAAATAAAGATTTTCAATTTTCCACAAGATTTTCCAGCTATTTGAATTAATGGTTTTCACTGATTTCAATAGCTGGAATTTAGCGAATAATTTGACATATATATATATCAATGACTTTTCCATTGATTCAAGTTTATATAGACCCGCGTAGAAATTTTGCCATGGCTCGGATCGGGACCTGATTAGGAAATCCAGATTCTCTCTTGGCCCAAATCTGGCCCTGATCGGGGCCAGATTATGATTTCCTACTAGGGCCCTGATAGGGAAATTTCTATACGGGGAATATGATATGCCAAAAAGTGTTACATTTGACATATTCCATACTTTATATAATAGAAAATTACGGTAACTTTTTAGTTTAATAAGTCTTAAATTTACTTTATACAATAGAAATGTTGGATTTTTTATTTCAAAGGTGTTTTCACTCGAATCGAGCTACCCTATATTTTTTTGGCAAAATATTATTATTTTTTAAAATAAATTGCGAAATATTTTTTACTATTAATTGTCAAAGTAACTAATACGTGTGATCGGTCTCGTATAGTACAAAATTTAACAAAATTAAAAATAGCAAAAAAAAAACAAATTTATGATAATCGTAATAACAATACGTATAATAATTGCAAAAAATAAAAATAAATAATACCAGGAAGTACAGTAATAAGAAAAAGAAAATTATGAATAATTTTCTTTGTAAATTATATAGTAGAAAAAAATTCTTTTAAATTCTTTAAAAAAAAGTGTCTTTTTCTCTAAATTGGTTCTCTAATATTAAATTAGTTTAGAAGTTATATGCTCGCACGCTTATACACTTGAAAACACGAGTAAAGAATGAGTTTCGCTTACTTAGCCAAATGACGTGTTTCATATTATAGTTTGAAACAAAAGTTCGACCTCTATACTTTTCCTAAAATACCGTTGGTAGGTATAAACTGTGTAAAGTCGTAGGTCATTGTGGCCTTCGAATGGAGGTTAAGAGTCCCTTCGTTCCTTTTTTTTCGTTCACCGCACCTCATTCTATACTCTTTTTTCATTCTTCTCTCTCGGAGAGGTGGAGAGAAGAGAAAAAAAAGGGAGAAGTAAGTCTCGAAAGTATATCTAAATAAGCTACATATACGGTAGGTACGAATAGCGCGAAAGGTCTTATCGCGAAAGCGTTTCGTTTCACCATAGGAAACGTTACTCTGCCACGCGATGTTCCCGACCCTCCCAACTTATTAGGAAAACTTAGTACTCGTACATTGCATTGGCCGTGTGCGCGCACACGCTCTCTTGGAATCGAAGACGCATCTGGTCTTCGCAGAAACTACTTTGAAATTAGTTTTTCCTACTTATCGCTTTATTCCCTCATAGAGTTTTTTTTTTATCTTTTGTGTCTCCTTTAAATTTTTCAAATACAAAAATAAAGTAAAATATATATTTCAAACAATTCTTCTATTAGTTTTTTTACCTTTTTAAATAAATAAAAAATTTTCCTTTTTCGATGGAGAAAAAAAAATCTATAAACATAAATCAATTCTAATGAGAAAAAATGATTTGTCGTTATTGAGAGAGATCAGCTGATTGCTCGGCGCCATTTTTATTTCGTGTTACTGGAATGAAAGAAAGAAGATGATTGTTGTTAAATGTATTTTAGTGCGTGAATGAAAGAGGATCCGGGATTTATGGGAAAGAATCACGCGCCTTTTTCAGTGTTTTTTTTTGCAGGGGAGAGAAAAAAAATTTTTAGGACATGGCAGATTGTATATAACACGCCATCGTGACAGTGGTCGGTGGGACGTAACTTGTCAGAAGAACTATATTGGGGTGTATTGTAAGGGGACATACATATATACACCATATATACGCGTATATATATAGAGAAAATATGAGGGAAAGGAAGAGCAAGTGGGAGAGAGAAAAAGAGAGAGCAAAGCTTAGGGGTCTCTCTAATGAAAGAGAGCTGAGCTCCCACTCAACTACTTCTCATCTGTCTGCTTTCCCATGCGAAATAAAATATCGCTAATCACTCGTACTCGCGGGGTTGTAAGTACCTTCCCATATAGGAAGCCCCCAATGCTCGCGTGCATCTGCGTTTATATTCACATACACATGCGAATATAAATATATTAATACCAACACACACACGTATGTATGACACTACATTCACAAATCGTAAGTAGAAATATACACTTAGATTTCAATATATATATATACATATACGGATCTTATAGGATGTAAAATGTATATGGAGTATTAAGTCTTTCATTTCATGTCCCTCTGATGGTGGGACGACCCTCGATATATATGGATGATGGCAACTTTATTAATTCACGATTTGCATCGAACCTTTCGCTATCTTTACTTTCTCTATCTCTCATTCTCGATATTAAATATCGTAGAAGCCCTTCTAGGTTTCTATAAATGTATATTGAAAATTATAGATATCTATTACTAGTGCTTCTTCTTTATGGTCATATAAAATATACGCGATATAGGAAGATTGATTTATAGCCTTCGGAATAAAATTGATAAAGTGACGGATGCATATATGCGCCGACAAAGCAACTATTAAATTATTCAAAAACTAAATTTTCTATTATACGGCGCGTTTGTATCAGTTTCGGTGTATCAATTACGGTGCGACCAAAATTACGTGTATTTTTGAAGATACTTTACCCACCGTAATTGAAGTCAATCTTAAAAATGTTTCAATTACGGCGAGGGAAAAAATTTGATCTCAAATAATTAAATTAATAATTGTTTAAATGTGCATCTTTTATTAGTAATTGTATTAAAAAAAAGATTAAAATATTTTTTTTATATCATTTTGTACAAGTTATATATTAAATATAATAGTAACCCGCAAGTATACATATAACACGTATACGTAATATTACCCGGTAATATTAAAATGTCCGCCTTATGGTAATATTACCGGTAAATATTACTGTAATATTACAGTAATACTACCAAACAATATTACTGAAATATTACGGTAATATTATAAACATTTATTTGAAATACACAACAATTTCAAAGTTTTTTATGATAAAACACAAGAAGACAAGAATTAATCAGCCAAATATTTTTAAGTGTTTTTTGAAATTTTCTGTAATATTACAGTAATATTACTGAGTAATGTTACTGTAATATTACATGCTATTTGAGAATAATAATTATTTTTTATGAACGCGCCGTAATTGATGCACTTGCCGTAATTGGTGCACTTACCCTATGTGGTTCTAATTATTATTGTTTTTCGTTAATGTTATTTGTTATTCATCATTAATATTAAACAAACTTTTTTTTTGAGAATAAGCTATTCCCTTTTTTTATATCCTCTTTCGTTTTAATAGTAAAATGGACCTAATTTTTGTTATTCGTTAATATTATTTTTATTCATCATTTATATAAAACAAACCTTTTTCTTTTGAAAACCGCTTCATTTCTTCTTATATTCCCTTTCGTGTCCTCATAGTCATCTGAAACAAAAAAAATTGTTTATTAGTACGAGTTCAATTTTTCTAATGAGATGTTTATTTAATTTTTTTGCTTGTTATTATAATTAACATTTTATTTTTTGCTATCTTCAACTTTAAAATTTCACTGATATAAAAAACAACTTTTTAATTATTTAAAAAAAAATTCTAATTAAAAAACAACAATAGAGCTTAAAGAATAGAGAAAGAAAGCATATATGCGAAAAATAGGAAAAAAATAGTAGTAAAATTAAATAAAGAAACACGCAATCAAATGGCTGGCGAATGTATATATAAGAGCCATTTTGTGTCACCAAATTGAAGGGCTGGATGTCACATATATCGGATTCCTATTGGTGGGATTGTAGTGAAAGCCAGGTGTGTTTTGGATCATGTGACGTCATTATAATCCACCCATATATATAAATTTATATATGTATAGGTTTTTTTCGGGGGAGTGAGGCCATTGTACCGCGCATATAACAAGCGGGGGATGCTATATTTCATATATATATATGTTTATACACGCAGCTGCTAACAAGGACGTCGGGTTTCACCAACCTCTCTGACACATTATTTTTTTCTGATGTATGCGTATATATATACTTTGTATCCACACACGTATATATAGATTGACGAAAACATGAATTTTATGCAGGGATTCTAAGCTCGGAAGAAAAATGGCGGTCCTTGGTTCATAATATTAAGTCCTATCTTCGGTTTTATATATGTGAAAGAGAGAGAAACTTTTCACGTTCATTTTATACGCAAGTAACATCTGTAGCCAGCTCCTAGTTTTTTTAGGGGGGGGGGGGGGTTTATATTCTCATAACAATATAATACACAAGAATATTGTCGGAAAAATCTCTTAAAATGTCATTTGGAATTGCTGATTTTTATATTTATCAAAATCTTCATTCCGAATGTAATATAATATCTCTGATACTATGTGGTATACTAAAGAATTTATACAGAAAACAAATTTATTTGATCCAAATACTCAATTACTTGACGTATATGTATAATTTTTAGGTTAGGAATTTTTGTGAATTAGCGCATACATAAGTGCCAACATTGCAATAAAAAACTATATAAATGGCGCTAAATTTAAAATTGCTGTTTCTTAATTTTAATATTCCAATATTACTTCGCGTCTTTTCCTTAGAGTTTTATCTTTTGTATCTCTTTTAAATAATATTATATAAAAAATAGAAAAAAAACATAAAATCCATTTCAAAATACTATTATTTTTTTTTCTGTTACCATTTAAAAATATTTTTTTTTTCTTATTTACAAAATTACTTAAACTCATGAATGAATGAATTTGCGTCGAGTTGAGAAAAAAAAAATTTGAAAATCTTAAATGGTCTCAAAGTTTGTCTCTCGCTATACTTCTAAACAGTTTAGTAAGCATTTAAACCAAAGTGTAAATTCAGTGTAAATTGACAATTCGTGTAAGAATGCAGCATTTCGGTTTCTTTTCTGCTTCTCTTTTTTTTCTTGTCCTTAATTGCATCGTCCCGAACCTTTCGGTTTTTTGGAACACAAGTCCATCAAATGTTGTTTGATCAGTCTTCACAAATGGCGTGTATACATATATATATATATATATATATTTATACAATATAATTGTGGGTCGCTTTTACGAGCTCATTGTCACAGACGTTCACAATTTAGAAAAATCTTGCTTCTGTGACACTTTTATGAATTTATGGTCCCATCGGCTTAGCCTCTCTTACAGATGTAATATTTGTATATATTCACATAGACCTGCGGAAGCTGAACAGGTACCAAACGATTTTTTTTATTAGAACCTTATACATTGTTCAGTCTTTTGAAAAAAAAGAGGAGCAATATTATCGAAAAGAAAAATCTTGCTATAGGCAAAAAAAGAGGGAAAGAGTTAAAAATTGTTTTCTTATCATATATATATATATATATATATATATATATAGCATGAAAGGATGTAATTTTCACATAATTAAGATATACAAGACCGACCAAAAGCTTTCCGGAGTTGAGAAAATCTTTAGAAACTTTTCAGTCGAAAGATGGATGCAGGAAAGAGAAAGGGTTGGACCCGTCGACGTTGATGATGCATAAATTAGGTTCGCTAATGGCGCGAGGTCGAGATATGTATAACTCGAGAAAAGACAAGGAATAATTATTCTCAAACTCCCCCACCCCCCCTCCTGACACCCTCCGAGGGAACAATGAACGCGATTGATTGTATAAAATTTGAATTTTTATTTATTCTGAAATTTTGTTATTTTTAGAGGTTAGGCGAATCTTTGTGAATTATGGCGCATATAGTACACGGGTGCCAACTTTGTAATGCAAATCTTTGTATAAATATGGCGCTAAATTTAAAAATGAAAATAATTTTTAAACATTTTAAATAATAATAATATTATTATTATTATTTTAAGTTTGCTTTCCGGTTTTCGTTAATTGAAAATTCAAGAAGGAAACTGTCGACCTATACGAGGTCACGCACTCTTGAAATATATATATATATATATATATATAGGAAATATGTTATGGAGAAAAAAAAACGGTTCGTTGCGCAGGTAATAATTCCGTGACCCTTTCACATATATATATATATATATATATATATATATATATATATATATATATATATATATATATATATATATATATATATATACCCTCTAATATACTTTAAGCTTCTTCTTCGGTTGCGGGGTCGATTTTCGTGTAAACAACGCCTCCACAAATTCTGAAACACGACGAGAATTCAATTCCTATGAGCGTTTTATATTGATATATATATGTATACACGCATCCTTGAGTCCTCAACAAACAAATAAAAAAAAACCTTGAAAAAAATTATTGTCCTCAAATATTATTAATTCCCAAATATTATATCTTTTAGTTGCAAAACTTGTGTTAAAATTGAGGCCATCGCAAATTATATTTGCAAACGTATAATAAACATATATATATATACATATATATATATACATATATATATATATATATATATATATATATATATATATATATATATGTATAATAATACCAACTCCCATGATTTTCCACTTTAAGGGTTAATTTTTTAAAACCTTGCAAATATTAAAATTATTAAAATTTTACCTATTACATATTTGAGGTTACGTTCGTTTCTTTGTTAAGAGAATTTAAGGTTCATGTTTAAACATTTTTTGAAAAGAAAGTTTTCAATAAAAAAAAAAAATTTTTTTTCATTTCCTCTGAAGAAAATGGACTATTTTCATTGAAACGGCAAAAAATGCTTAAAAAAGTTTGAAGAGGGATGAAATGTTATTTCCCGCAAGAGGAAAAATTGACGCCAATCAGCGTCGGAAGGTATACACATACATGTATATGTATATATGTGTGTAAGGCGTTTGAGAGTCGATTTCGAACGTTGGTTATATAGTTGCGGTAGATATTCCAGTATATATATATATATATATATATATACCAACTAGGCATCCACATATAGGGGCATATCTACTTCTTCTGCCCCATAATTACCAGGGTCGGCCTTCAGCACAGCAATTTGTCAAGGCTGTAATATTCCTCTACATATTGTATACACATCAGTTGATTCCTCCCACCAAAGTAAGATAACATCTCATATACATATATATATGTATATATATACATTCGAGAGCCACTCTCGCAGGTTCCATTCTGATGTGCATTCTTTCCTTTCATATATATTGTCACAGTTATATTCTCGCACGACTTTCCAAATTATTTGTCAATTGAAATTTAAAAAAATTAAACAAAAATGAAAATTGCAAATTTTATTTTCTAAATCTAAATATTTTTAATGTTTATTACTCTCTACTAAGGGTAAGTGCATCAATTACTAATAAAGATGCTGATTTTAACAATTATTATTAATTTAATTATTTGAGATCAAATTTTTTTCCTCGCCGTAATTGGAACATTTTTAAGATTTTCATTGGCTCCAATTACGGTGGGAATCTTGGTCACCGTAATTCATATTAAATATTTCGCATTTGGTTTCATAAAAATCGGAAAGCTGGTCCACTCATGGATATATTCCCCTATCTAAATTAAAAAATTAATTTTTGAAATAATAACCTAAAATATTAATAAAAAAAAAAAAAAAAAAAAAAAACCTGTGTTCAAAAGTGTCGGGACAAAAGGTGTCCACAAATGGTACTTCTACCCTACTAATTCAAAAGCAAAAATGCATCAGTCACCAATTCGAATTAGTTAAAATTTTTCTAATTCAGATTTAAAGAATTTTTGTCAGGCCCACAATTATTAAAATCAATATTTTTATATTAGTCTTCGAATTTAAAAGACATATCTCCATTATTTTCTTTTAACACAATTTATTATGTATATATGGAATGATATTATCAAAAGGCTTTGTCACTCTCACTCCTAATGACAAAGCCGAAAAAGGGACAAAAGAACAACTCGCCTCGATCTCCTTATTCTTTCTATGATTATTAAGGATTCACAGCTGGCTGGATAATGACTGGAGCAGGCCAAGCCCCTAATTATGTATATTATCGATATATATATATATATATAAAGAATCTCGTGAAAAATTCATCGACCGGCATAGAAAAAAGAAAAGTGACTAGCTCAATCGTAATATATAAATATTTTTTTGTTTTTTTTTTTCAACGAGTTTCCTTGTTGTCTCATCGTTTAATGGCTGCATGGCAGTTGCAAAGAAGAAAAAGAAAAAGAAGAAAAGAGGGACCAGGCTCGCACCCATCATATAAATGTTCGATATATGCAAGCTTCTCCTCTCTTATCTATGATGAGATCCTGTTTTCTGTTCAAGACCCCCGCAGTGTATACTCGCGATTCATTCTTGATGATTTTTTTTTTTTTTTTTTTTTTACTTTTTTTTGAACCTGCCGCGGGAAAATCACTCCAAAGGTTACCGCGCCGATCTTATGCGCGTGCAGTGACGTTTGAATTTCTAATCTCGCACATTCACTCTACTTTTCGCAAAATAGTACAATATTCTCAACACGATTTATGCAATTTCTCTGTCTGACGCACATCCTTATATATATATATAATATATAAATTGGATTTTGAAATTTTATTCAATGATTTTACACCGCTGACAGAATATATTGTTATATATCTCAATGTAAAATAGAATATATATATATATATATATAGTAGTGTTCGCAAATTTATTATTCATGTGAAAATTGTTATTATATATTTTCTTTTGAGACAAAAACATAAAACAAATTGGTTTTCTGAAAGGTCATATTTGACTCTATTATATAAGCATGATCTACTGCACATGCGCAGAACTTTCTAAAGTAATTTTAAACATGTCCAAAAATTTAGCAACACCATTTATTTTTCTAAAAAAATAATTCTTTTGGCAATTTGTACTGCAAGATAAAGTAATTTCTTCTATAATTTTATATTGCTATAGCAAAAATTGTAGAATACTGTTACTATTTATAATAATAATAACAATAATAATAATAATAATAATAATAATAATAATAACAAAAATTATAATAATCATAAAAAGTCAAAAATGACTTCTCTCTAAATCTGAATTAGTATAGTTTTCTATACCAATGAAAAAGTGCGTATTCGTTTACCAAGTGAATTAGTAACAGTTTTGACTAATTTTTAGTAAAAAAAAACTACTAATTGCTAGTAGGAAACTGCTAATTCATTAGTGAGTCGTATTTTTTACTATCTCAAATTAGTAAGCCGATTTATACTCTATAAATTAGTAGTTTTGTACCAGTTTTTTTTTTACTAAAAATTAGTCAAAACTTTTACTAATTCAATTGGTAAACGAATACGCACTCTATACTCATTAGTAGAAAACTACTAATTCAGATTTAAAGAGTAATTATCATTAGTTAATCTAATTTTTAGGTTATGTTGCATGACTAAAAAAGTAGTAGATTTATACCAAATATTTTAATAATTTTTTTTACAAATAATTAGTTAAATTTTACTGTTAAATTAGTTATTTTCTACTAAAAATTAGTTATTTTCTACTAATTGAAATAGGGTCGATTCGTTCACGCAGTTTTACTGTTAATTAGTAATTTTCTATACTAATTCAGATTTAGAGAGTATAATCATAGAGAAAGATAAATTTTACAATTAATTAAATCATTGGAACTTTGGTGAAAAGAATATAGAATTTATATTTTAACGAAAATAATAGAAAATATATAACAGAAGTATAAATGTAAGTGTATACAATATAGTGGAAAATTGATTCTTATTTTCTGTATATTGTATAGACGAAATACACATACAATAATAATAATAATAATAATAATAATAATAATAATAATAATAATAATAATAATAATAATAATAATAATAATAATACATGAAAAAAGAAATCTATATATGTATATATAGTGAGCTCGTCGAATTCAACCCTAAAAAATGGTTGGGTCAATGAGGTAAAAAAAAGGGAGGAAATTCTACAGGATCCTAATTGGGATGACAGAGACATCAATGGCGGCCTGCGATCAAAGCCGCACCGTTAAGATTGGTTATACGGGTGTGTAAACTCACCATTTTTAGTGTCACTCGATTCTTTTTCTAGTCCTCATAACCTCCACTGTTTATGAGATTCTCGAAAAATGCCCCCGTAAAATCTAATGCGTATTTATTTTATAAATACCTTTATACCTAATTTAGTTACTATTATATATATATAGGACCGTATGCGCGCATATATAACCTAAATCGTAAATATACGAATTAACACACACTTATACATCGTTTATTGTAAACCTATATGCAGTTGAATTTTTATTATATATACTTAAACGCCAAGAATTTTTTTCCTATTTATTTTTCTCTTTTGATTAAAATTTTATATTTAAAAAAATTTTTTGCAGAAAATTTAGTTATCAAATGTAGAAAATTGTATATGATATTTAAATTTGGCGCCACTATTCTCATGGCTTTTAGATAGTGGCGCCATTTATTTTCTTCTACTTTATGTAACGCGCCTACTCTGTTAATTCACAAGTTCTTAACCTAAAATTTTTTTTTGTTTTTTGCCTAAAACTATATAGAATCAATTTTACTGCTTCTCAAAACTTACAATTACACGGAAAAAATAGGAATTGCTTACAGATGCTAACTAATGTCTGCTATTAGATCTATCAAAATTAGTAAACCACAGCTAAATACTTTGCTATGACAACGAAAAAGTTTGCTATGATAAACAATATCAGTCTTAATTTTTTAAAATTTACTGTCACATATAGCGAACTTTTTTTGACTCCACAGAAAATTTTTTCGCTATGTTCTTATATTATATAGCTATATATATATAACGTATATTGATGTGACAGCAAATAATTCACTGCCACAGCAAATTTTTTCTATGCGTGTTAGTATAGATGAAAATTTGTATTAGTAACAGTTAAAATGAACTTTAAAAAAAAAAAATTATAAATATTTAGATTTTAAAATATTTTAGTAATATTTAGATTATTTCTCTCTAAATTTGAATCAGTGAAAAAGTCACTGGTCTTAAATCAGTCGCTAAATTCTATCTATATTTGAATCAGTAACATTTCACTGATTTTCAGTCAAAGTAATTGATTCTCCAGTGAAATGTCACTAACTGTCAGTAAAAACCACTGATTCAAATAGCTAGAATTTAGCGACTGATTTGAGACCAGTCATTTTTTCATTGATTCATATTTAGAGAGTTTTCAATATGTTATTTACTTATTTAAAATATATTGAATATTTTTTTCTTAAATTAATTAATATGGAGAAATTCGTTGTTTGCATATATAATATACAAACGATATGATATTATATACAAATATTTAATATATGTATATATATTGTCTTCGAATGGTTCGAGTATAGCACAGAGACGACGAGATATACGGCAATAATATAGAATGAGGTATAGGGGCCAACTGAGCGGACAGAAAAATCTTTCTTGTAATTAGAAATTTATGCACTAGCTTGTCGGCGTGTTATTCAAATGTGACACTATATATACGCGCAGTTTGGTTCAGCCGCAGGACCACATATTGCAAAGAGTGTCATATTTATAACCATGGCGACGCAACTCATTAATTATCGTGTTAATGGACCCAACGACATGGCCATCGACTCCCATTATAAGAGCTAATGTGCGCGCAATTCGATGATTTAAAAAAAAAAAAAAATTCATTATCACTTTCTTGTAACATCTCTCAATTGAAATCACTTATTATTGATTTCTTGTCAAAATCAATAACAAATATAACTTTCAACTCGATTCATATTTATTAAACTATATATTATTATTTTGCGCATTTAAAATATTTTTCTATAAAAATAATTTTCTAACTTAAATCTGCATATGTATTTCACCAACCAACATTGGAACTATTTTGAACTTCATAAAAGGACCTACATTTAATTATTAAAATAAACCTATACAATGGACTCACAGAAAATTAAAAGGCATTAAAATAAGCTGCAACGCTTATTATTTTAATCCAATTTTGCTTATTTTAATCCATTTTGGTATTAAAATAAGCAAAATTGGATTAAAATAATAAGCGTTGCAGATTATTTTAATGCCTTTTAATTTTCTGTGCTATTAGACCTTTTTTAAATCTACTTTCCAACAACTTTAAAGCTACCTTGATACTATATACATTGGACTTATATTGAATATAAATTAGACCTATATATTGGACTACATACCATTAGATCTAATTTCAACCTACATTTAACTAATACTATATAATAAACCTACATTAAACCTCGTTTGACTTTATATTGAAACTACAAGGAACCTTAATTAGATCTTCTTTGAACAAACACTAGACTTACTTTGAACCTACAATTAACTGCTACAATAAACCTAACATTGAATCTAATTTGGCTCTACATTATGACTACGTTGAACCTACATTGGACCAACTTTGAACCCATATTAAACCTACATTGGACCAACATTGTATCAATATTGACTCTACATTGAAACTACACTGTTAAAAATATTCGTAGTTTATACATAAAGTACTTAAATTTAAGAAACTGCGTATATTAAAGCGAATTTATATATATAAAGTATATTAAATTTCATTACCTATAGGAATCAGAATTAAAAAATTGCATTTTACTCAATTTATACATGTTCTTGTGTACAAAATAAGTTTTTATTAATAAAGCAAAATAATTTCTTTCATATAAATTCAAGTTTAAATCAATTTACATTGTCAAAATGCATATAATTCGACATTTAGAGTACTTAACCTAAATGTCACGTATGAGCATTAAAATTCTGGTATTTAGAATGATTTTTTGAAAAAATTTACCTTATGAAACATTATTTGTTTGACACGAACAACATATTAATTAAAGAATTAAGCACTGTTATTTCAATTTGAAATATAAATTTTCAATATCAAGGAAATAATGACCGTTTGGTGAAATAGGTATCTACAGCCGCCATGTTGGCACATTAAATTAAATATATATGTATCTTAGATTTCAATACCTGTAGTGCATATTCGCTTCATATACGCATGTCTATTAAATCTAATATACAGATTTTTTTAACAGTGTACATTGAACGCGTTGAACCTAATTTGAATCTACATTGGACTAACTTTAAACCTATACATTAAACCTACTTTAACCATTCGTCGAACCTATATTAGAACCAACATTGAACTTCTAAATTCGACCAACATTAGACCCACTTTAACCCTACATTTGATAGGTCAAATGTAGGGTCAATGTAGTTCTACTGTTGGTTCTTTAATCTTTAACCTAATAAGTGTGTTTTAGACAATTTTTATTTGATTATATTTAAGGAAAAATTGATGATTTAGTTTTCTAAATACCTGTTTTTTGTATCAATGATGTTGAATCTCCTGAAACAAAAAAATTATAATATAAATATGTTGTAATATATGTGCTAAACAAATTTCTATTAGATACATTTTTATATATACAAAGTCAGCGACAGACGGCAGTCGAAGGCACATATAGGAAATCCAATCAATATTTGTTATATATATATTATATATAGTCGGCTTTCATCACATTTCGTTTTTAATAAACTCTGATTGAAGATATAGTGTACAAGGGGGTGCTAATGGTTGTGGCGAAGACACCGGGGGGTTTCCGGAAAAAAAAGGTTCACACTCACTTTTTTCCAACCCCTAAACACCCCCCATTGTGTCGACTAACTTCTTGACACCATGTTACAAGCGTACAGATAAGAATCCTTTACATATATATATATACCGCTATTATATGCGTGATTCGTGAACATTTCCTATACATAAATTTTATTTATACATACACAATCGTGAAATGTCTCATATGTGAAATTTAATTAACACAATTTATGGTGTTTGAACGCAGCCACTCAATTCGATTTATATATACAAATGTACTCTGAAACAAATTTGTTTATAACAACCAAATTGAATCAACCAAATTAGAGTATTGCTATATATACATAATTAACCAAAATTTTTGTTAAACCAACCATAGGTTATGCCAATGGGAAATTTATAATTGGCAAAAGAATGGCCCAATATTGGGAGCATTGGCCCAATATTGGACCATCATCATTGTTGGTCCTATATAATGGGCCAATGGTTATCATTGTCAATTGCCCACTGGGATTTGGTTGATTGATTTAATTGACCAAACTAAAATTTATTTAAATCAAATAAATATTTGTTTAAATTAAATAAATATTTATTTACATTAAAAAAATATTTCATTGGTTTAAATAAATATTTATTTAAATTAAAAAAATATTTCTTTGGTTCAAATAAATATTTATTTGAATCAAATAAATTTTTTTGTTTAAAATAACCCAAAAAATTGTGTTAATAGAAAAAAATGGTATCTTTGATTCAAATAAGGCGACTTTTCTCTAACAATTATTTATGCGAGTGTATATATGTATATAGTTAAACATTAAGCAAATCAACGAGTCGGGATGTATCGTCGTCATTGCAAGAACGGTATGCAAATTTAAATTTAAACGCGGAAAACAATAATTTTTTCATGATACACGATGTTCCAACAATGAAATATATATAGTAAACGCAAGGTTTGTTATTAGCGACCATTAAGTCGACACTATTCGCGTCAACATTAATAATTTTGCAATTAAAAAAGAAAAAAAAAAAATATTGATAATTGTTCACTTATTTTTCTTTACCATAATCAGTATCTGTTTTTATTGTCGTTTTTTACGACCACTGTTTTTTAATCCATTAAAAAAGAGATACACCAGTCTTTAATAATTATTGACGTATATTTAATAAAAATTAATTAATTTTAAAATTCATTTAAAAATAAATTTAAAAATATAAAAAACCTACAATAGAAAAGAAAAGTAAAATTACTGCGCGCATTTTTAAAATGCATAATATTTAAATGATGAGAATATAAAAATTTTGTATACGCCAAATTATTTGTACAAAATCACTGTTTTTATATTTTACACGTAATATTTTTGTATAGGTACAATATAATAATTGTATATATTGAATTTGAGGGGTTTTTCCGACTTTGGACATGATTTTTTTTTTCTTTTTCTTTTGAAAGATGCCGATAGAGGAGGAGGATGGAGGAAAGATTCGATCTTTTTGAATCCCTTCTGGATACGGTGACAGGTAGACAATGGCTTTTTATAGGTCCCAAGGGGCCTTTTGCGGGCGCTTCACTGTTTTCCAAAATTCATAGCAGCAGGCTACGATTGTCCCTACAACCCAGGGAGTGCCTTTATAAAAGATGAAATACCGCGCGCCGAGTGTTTTGGTTCCACCAGTATATATATATAATACTTTGGTCGCTCTTCGGTAATTTGCTAATTCCATTGTCATTTTTTTTTTTTTTTGTTATTTGTTATTCGCGAGACCGGTTCCCAATGAAAAACATATATATAACCATCATAGACGCCACCTTGAAATTTTCAGCTTTGTATTTTTGTATCGATTTTTCTCTTCTTATTTCGTCATATTTATTATAATAGTTCTTTTTTCGTTTTTCATTTTTTTTTAATATACCTCTTTTTTTTGGAATATAATCAGTTTTACATACGGACGATTACACGTGAAAATAATACTTTAGACATTTTTAATTTGGATAAATATATTTTATTTTCGTTCTTTGCAGAAAAAAGTAGTATAGGTATTTTTTTAATTTTTTTTTTTTTTTTTTTTGTAAGTGTCCCAATTTTAGAGTTATTTTTCAAAAATCTGGGTTTTTCAAAGTTCTCTTTTTTAAGTATAGATTTAATTTTTAATGACATCTAACTCTAAAAGTATTAAATTTAGAAATTATTGATAAGAGAAAAAATTTCAGTTTTTCAACGATTTTCAAAATATGTATATATGTTAACGAAAAGAAAAGTTTTGAATTTTTAGATAAAAAATAACGATTTTTTATAAACAAATTAATTTTTTTAAATTTGAGTCCAATTTTTGGCATTTTTTTTTTATTTTTACGTACCTGCGGAAATAGTACGAATATTTTTTTTTTAAATTACTTAAAAACAGAAAAGGATCATCAGACGCACTTTTAAACTTTTTGAAAAATATTCTTAGTATTTACATAGGTATGTGAAAATAAAAAATATGGCACAAAGTTAAAAAAAATTTAATTTGTTTATTAAAAATATATCTGCATACAGGAAAAAAATTTATTGCCGTTTATTTGAGACAAATTAAATTTATTTGAAGCAAATAAAAGTATTCAAAATCTGAAAAAATTGTTATTTATTTATAAAAAAATTTATTTAGTATAAATAAAATTTTATTTAGAACAAAATTTTATTTAGCGCAAATCAAATTTATTTGAAACAAATAAATATTTATTTGTCTCTGAGATAAATATACATATATACTCTTTAAATCTGAATTAGTGAAAGGTGAGCTACTAATTTAAATTAATAAGAATTTTCACTAATTTTTAGTCAATTTTTACTAAAACTTTATAGTAAAAAAATTTTAAACTACTAAATCAAATAGTATACTAAATTTCATTAAAAATTAGTAAAAATTCTTACTAATATAATTAGTAGCTCACTTTTCACTATAATTCAAATTTAAAGAGTATCTCTTCTCTGCGGGTGTGGATAATAAATCTGTATTGTTAAGATATACAAACCTAACCTCAAAATATAGAAAAACTATTTTTATTTCTATTAAAACTAATAATGTACTCTCTAAATCTGAATTAGTAAAAAAAGTTTACTAATTTGAATTAGTCACTCACTTTTTGCTTCTCAATTAGTAAAATTTTACTAATTATTAGTAACTTTTACTAAAAATTAGTAAAATCTTACTATAATTATTAGTAACTTTTACTTTTACTAACAATACTATAATTCTAAAGTAAAAAGTGACTCACTAATTTAAATTAGTAAACATTTTTACTAATTCAGATTTAGAGAGTAAAATTTCATATTTTTTCGATTTTTATTCTTTTTATTAAGGAAGTATGATATAAAAAATTATTTTTCCCACGAGTGACTTGAGAAAGAAAGCCTCAATAATTTTCTGATACGTATATATCGATAGTGTATATCTATATATATAAATAAATTGGCAGAAATGGTTGAATAATAACTTTATCTGAAAATTGGACATTTGAAATTGAACTTTGAATGAACGGCATAGTTTCGATCAATTCACCTAACGTCTTTTTAACTCAATTAATTAGCACAGTCGAACTTGCGGAGGGTCGCTCTAATGCGAAATACTTGTTCTATAGTTGACCGGCAATGACGTCACACACGCACGCCATCTGTATCGACGCTCTTTACTTCCGGCACTGATAACAAAAATTAATAGCAAAACCGTCGATTTATCGAATGTTATGTATATATATGCGGTTTTGTTATGCGACCATCTGCAGGAAATTTATTTATTTTTTTATTTTCTATACTCCATTACCTTATATATACATATATATAGGTATTCGATAGATATCGAATTTCACATCTTTCCTTATTTCATTTTTGAACAAATTCTTATTTCCAATTATAGCATTTTAATTAATTCATTATTTTATTACTTTGTAAATGTTATTTTTGAATTAAAATATTTATTTTTAATTTGGTCATAAAAAGACAATTTGTTTTTACTTATTAATCATATTTAAATTGAGAATAATAACTATGGGATATAACCAAAATACAAGTGAATAAAAAATTTTTTATTAGCCTCTTTATTTATACTTAATATAGCATATATGCAATTACCTAAAAATTAGTATTAATTAGTATAATATTAGTATTAAAACAAACATAACCTCAAAATTCTACGTCATAGGTTTCCAAAATTCAACGCCTTATTTTTAATATAACCTCAAAATTCAAGGACATAGGTCATGGGACCGTTGGGTTTGAGGCTATTTCCGACAATAACATATAATATCAAATTCCCCTAACCAAGAAACGAACATAACCTCAAAATTTAGATAAAATTTTAATAATTGTAATACTTGCATGCCTTTAAAAAAAAGAGGCGTAGCTCCCCTAGTAATAATAATAACAATAAAAATTAGTTAGTAAAAATTTCGAACTAATTTTTAGTCATTTTTTTAGTAAAACTTAAGTAAAAAAAAATATAACTATATCAAATAATAGTAATAATAATAATAGTAATAAATTAGTGAAAACTTCTACTAATTTGAATAAGTATAAACGAATTCTCCACAATTTAAATTTAGAGAGTAAAAAAAGGAAAATATAATTAAAATTTTTCGATTCGAATTTTACATTACAAAAATAGAAAAAAATGTGCTACTTAAATGTCGTTATTCGTTTTAAATTAATTAGAAAAGAAAAATAATTTTGAAAATTAATTATTACAAAAGTGTAAATGTCGGAGGAATTTTATGATTTTAGCGCTATATTCACTTCCGGCATTTTGAGGCTAAGTGGCAATTGGTTAATGACGGAAGATAGGAAAAAATCTAGCAATTATCGTGACTCGGGAAGTGCAAAGGTGACAAGAGGCCTCGTGGGGTGATTGATTTTAGCGAAAACGCGAATCAGAGAGTAATTTGTCAAGCTGTCGGCGTTCCATCTCTAGCAACACGAGCACGCAGCAAGAGAACGCGGCTCCGAGTAGAAAGATACGGATCTTCTCACTGAGTAAAACCTGTAGAAACGTTATTACTCGAGACCCAATGTAAGTTTGTATACTTACAAGGTATACCTATATATATATATAAACACCCAGATATACTGTTGAGTTCATGCTCTCGCCTTAGCCATTATTATCGTTCAAATGTATTGTATTATTATTTTACCCTATCTCACTTTTAAATAGGTGAATTATTTTAATATATTTGCCTAAAATTTAAGCAAAAAAAAAAAAACGTAATTATTACATAACCTCAAAATTTATTTTACAGTATTTTGAGGTTTGTTATAGAATTTTGATGTTTTACAACCTTTATTGTAAAACATTTGGTTTACAACCTTCACGGTTTTTTAAAACTTTAATGATAATATATAACCTTCAAATTTATTTTACAATCTTCAAATTGGTTTTAAAACCAATACTGTAATAAATGATAAAGTAATTACTTATTTTCAATTTTACATATAAATAATTATATTGCTGTAGTGTTTGTGTCCAACTTTAAAAAATTAAATTATAATGTTAAAAGAACGATTTTAAAAGTGACAAAATTTATTTAAGAGAGTCGAATGGTCTCTGAAATTTTTTGGCAAGAAGAGACCTTTAATTATCGCTCTATAAAAACGTCACTTAACGTGAAAATGATTGACATTGATTTTAAAATACTTTCTTCTCAAAACACGGACACTTTTTACAAAAGCAGCTAGATATCCTTATCTTATATAAATTTCCTAAATCCTAAAGATTATACGAATCCATACAAAAACACGATTGTAAAACGAAAAGTAATATAATGAGGGGTTCATTACCTCTTGCCGCCGTCAGATGGCAGCAGCATGCAGGGCGCACAAAGTCGCAGCTGTTATTAGATTACTTTTCTACTTTTTGTTTTGCAACCATGTTTTTCTATGGATTCGTACAGTCTTTTGGATTTAGGAAATTTATAAGATGAGGATTTTGGCTGATTTTGTTAAAAGTGTTCGTGTTTCAAGAAAAAAGTATTTCAAAATCAATATTATTTCACGTTCAGAGCGATAATTAAAGCTCTCTTCTTGCCAAAGAATTTCAGATACCGTTCGACACTCTTAATGCATAAATATAAAAACGAAACAAGAAATACTTTTAAATTTTTGGTATAACCTCAAAATTTTTCTTAATCTTAAAGTATGTTACGTACATAACCTCAAAAAAATTCCAAATTAATTATTTATACAAGGGGAAAATTTTCTAATTTCCCCCCTAAAAAAAGTTAGAAAGTCATATATATTGGAGAAAGAGAATTTGCAGAATGACACGTGATTTATCAAAGAGATGTTGAGATGAGTAGAGATATAAAGACCTTAAGTACAATGCAAAGTCTGTGGGTAGCCATTGACAGAAACAGCCGTGTCATCCCGGCATGATACACCCCATTGTGTCTCGGAAGGACCTTCTGGGACTGCATTATCGTTTCCATATCTTTTTATTAGGTTCGGTTCTGATTTCTTTCCTTGGCCCCTGTTTCTCATTGTCTACGAGAGGGCTATATATGTATGGGTGCCGAGACCTACCGACTGCCGGATAAGTGCGCGACGATATTGTAATATATATAAGCCAGCGACTCAGCACAAAAAAAAAAAAAATGATCCAAAACTCGTTCGGGAACACTTGAAAAATCTCGAGAGCAGAAATTAAGAACCGTGACACCTATTCTAGACTCATATATATCCCCATCATATAGTTTAACAGCCTTGTTTTCTTTTGTATCACATCTAAAGAATGTCGATACGCTTCTTCAATATAAAAAAAAAAAAAAAAATTGTGTACATATGAATCAACAATCAGTGTATTTAAGAGAACATTCTGTGTCAAGTGATGCCACTTGTTGAACACTTAGAATTTTAATTATATATTTAAGGATTATACAAATGTATGAAAAAACAAGTTTACTTATATAACTATTTTAAATTTTAAATCACACGTATCTGTGAAAATATTTAATCTTTACGAAAATGACAATGTATCAAATTTAATATATACCAAAATCAAAATTCAACCAATAGTTTGGTAACTAAACTGAATTAAGGTTAGGGATGAGTCGCCACATGGAGAAAAATGCGGAAAAACGAAGACTGTAAAAAAAGGTACTAAAACCGTACTGAAAAGTACTAAAACAGTACCGATTTTAGGTGCAAAACATAGGGCTGTTCTTCACTTAACGTAAAAATAATGAAAATAAAGCATGAAAATAAAGTATTATATATCATAGTTGATTTAGCGGCCACTTGCTCGAATTGTCGCTGTTTACTGGAGCACTGACAAACTCAAGTAACGTCTGTGTATGCGCCGCCATCTTTCTTGTTATTTTCGTTTAAAAATTAAACTTTTTAAACTTAGTTTTTTAACAATTTAACGCAAAATTAAGTTTTTCAGGAGAACAGCGCGATGCATTGTACCCAAATCTATCAACCCTCAAAATTTTAGCCTAAAATCTTTTTTCATTTTAGAAAAAGTTGGAATATTGCAAAACACATTTTCCCATACTAGGTCACGTGGGTTTCTCCCACATGCCGTTAATACCTTTCATTTTACAGTGAATATCCTAAAGTAACTTTTACTATACTGTGCGATTCTAGGTGAGATTTTGACTTTTTAAGAGTAGGTTAACCGATTGTAATGAAACTTTGGAATTTTGTTATATATTAGTAAAAGACTAATCTTTAACGTAAATTTCAGCTTAAAATATTTGTTAGTTTACGAGATTTGCAATAATAACAAAAAATCTTAAACTGCTATATCTTCCGTTCTATAATAATCAGATTGAGGTCTACTTATTTTTAAAATGTCAAGGAAAATGAGAGGAATAAATGTCGTCAACTATAGCAGATATCGTTATTGTTTATACTCGTAAATTATTAAAATTAAATAAGTTAAACTTGCATTTACAATTGGATTCCTTTGGAACATTAAAGAAAACACTGGTAAGATCATTTTAGCGTTTAAGTGATTGAATTTTAGATTGTCGCGTGAAATTTATTCAATTATTATTTAATAATTTTATTAGTTGTAAAATTATAAAAAATTATTCTAAAAGAGATTTACTCCTCTCATTTTCCTTGACATTTTAAAAAAAAGTAGACCTCAATCCGATTATATTATAGAACGGAAGATATAGCAGTTAAAAAATTTTTTGTTATTATTGCAAATCTCGTAAACTAACAAATATTTTAAGCTGAAATTTACGTTAAAGATTAGTCTTTTACTATATATAACAAAATTCCAAAGTTTCATTACAATCGGTTAACCTACTCCGAAAAAGTCAAAATCTCATCTGGGAATCGCACTATACTTCAAAAATAAAACCAGAACTTTCCACAGTTTCTGCGTATTTCTGGCAATTTTTACTCAAAAATAGTAAAATTTACTATGTCCGGAATAATTTGTATACTATTTCAGAAGTAAATTTTACTATTTTAGGAGTAAATTTTACTATTTCTGAGTAAAAAATGCGCAAAAACTGCGGACAGTTCCGGTTTTACTTTTAAAATATATAGTAAAAGGTTATACTTTATTCGTTTTTTCATTTTTCTCCGTGCATGATAGTTAAGGTTACACTCTCTAAATCTGAATTAGTAAATATGTTTACTAATTTGAATTAATGACGCACTTTTTGCTTCTGAATTAGTAAAATTTTACTAATTATTAGTAACTTTTACTAACAATTAGTAAAATTTAACTAAATTCTAAAGCAAAAAGTGAGTCACTAATTTAAATTAATAAACATTTTTACTAATTCAGATTTAGAGAGCAGAGGCAGGTCCTTAATTCAAATTTCTATGGGGTACTTTCGTACCCCAATTGTATACTTACTCTCTAAATCTTGATAAGTGAAAATTCACTTATTCAGATTTGGAGAGTATAGGATTAAAAAAATAAAAAATTTTAATTCCTACACAGTTGAATTTTATTCGGCTAAATTGGACACTCCGTGACTCAGCACAAATAATTTTTAAAAATTTTAGTAACTTTTAACTCTACCGATTGTACTTTTTAAAACAATGCCTCAACTGTACACAGAAAATTAAAAGGCATTAAAATAAGCTGCAACGCTTATTATTTTAATCCAATTTTGCTTATTTTAATCCATTTTGGTATTAAAATAAGCAAAATTGGATTAAAATAATAAACGTTGCAGCTTATTTTAATACCTTATAATTTTCTGTGTAGTCAAAACTTATGCTCCTTTATACATATATAGAACACTCTGACCTATTTAACATTAATTTGAACATAATCAAAACATAATTTGAACAAAATATTACTATCAATTTGATCCAATTCCGGTATCAACTTAAAAAAAAAACTGAGTTTAAAATTGGAAGCACCAAAAATCAGCTAAAAGCGTCACTGTTTTGTATTAAAAAAAATACATGTTTCTCCTTGAAAGTATAATATTAAGTATAACTAAATTTTTTTGACAAAAACATCTTTGTTGCATTTTCTATTATATATATATATTCTAAATTATCTTTATAACCGCAACGAGCGGAAATTCCAAAGTCTAGACACATTTAAAAACTAATAAAAAAAAAAGAAGAAAAAAAAAAAAAAAAGAAAGATGTGTGTGTCTTTAGTGAAACTAAAATCATGTAAGTAAAACGTTTCATTGTCGAAAAGCGGGTCTTTGGAAAAAAGATTCCTCTCTTTTAAAAGGGTTATTATCATTAAGCTCAATTTGCCTTGACAGTCATCAAGTCGTTTGTATCCCTCTGGACTTAGTTGGTGAACTGGTAAACTGACACAGGTAGATTTTAATATACTATGTTCCCATGGTTTGTATATATATGGAGTGTCGCGTGACGGTCGCGAGATGAACGGTGCTTTGATGAAACCGCCTGTTGGTATCTCCCCTCAGGAAAGGTGAATCGTTGATGCAAGATGGCCGTTTGACATTTTCACTACGGGGGATGAAGTATGGTAATAACAGGTTTAACTTCGTCCCAAGCTTAAACTATATATGTATGTGTATATATATTCTTCTTAAATTGTCTGGAAAGACTATATCTTAAGGACGTGCGCCGATGTCTTTCTCGATTTTTCCACATATTTACACTTTCAAAATCATTCTCTCCACTTGTTGCATATCGGGCAGAAAAGAGATTCTTTTTTTTTTTGTCATGTTTCTTTCGCTGTTTTGCATTTCTTTTCCTGTTTTCTTTTGCTTGACAACTCTCGACGAACATCGACAATCTGGATTAGCCGGATTTTCCACTAGATATTTTTTTCTCTTATATTGTGAGTCGGACAAAAATATATATATATACCTTTCATTGAGCGCGCGGTTAAAGCCAATTTTGTTGGACAAATCTGGTTGACTTGTTAAAGAGCTAAACCGGTGGAAGAAAATATCTTTTTTTTTTTTTTTACTATTTCAGTTTTCTTCTTTTGTAACAATATATAAGTGTGTCTCTAAAACAACCATATCTTAATGTTGTACATTTTTATTCGAGATTTTCAAGATAATTCTTTTATATTGATCTTGATTTTCTTACGAGTGATAATTTCTTCTGAAATCTTTAATTTGAAACTAAAATCGATGTGATCGTCATATATGTGCGTATACCTATATATATAATCGTACAGTGTTTACACATATATATATATATATATATATGAGAAGATTCTTAACTATATGGTTAAATGACTGCCGTTTGCGTAATATGGCCTTTATCCTCGACTTAAAAAGTGTTACGAAATGAATGGAGCAAAAAAGGCATAAAATCGCACGCAGGCATCCTGTTAATAGGATATATACGCAGTCGTTAACCCTTTCATGATGATAATAATAATTCCTTAAGGAATGAATCATGTACCTATATATTTGTTTAAATCTCCAACCTTTTTCTATTATTTCAATTTCTATTTTTTTAGTTATTCATTTATTTCGTCCGTATAACAAATTTTGTACCATAATATTTAAAAAATTTATTTAACTTATGTACAAAAATTTCGAATTTCGTAATCGATAAAAAATTTATTTATAAGTATATGCTACTATGGACTATACTTTAAACCTAAGTTAGATCTATAATGGATCTACCTTGAAACTACTTTAAACTTACTTTCGACCTACTTTAGCCTACTAAAGACCTACTTTCGACTTATTTAGGACCTACTTTGAATTTAATTTGTACCTATTATGCACCTGTACTACGGACCTACATTGAACCTAAGATGGACCTATGTTGGATCTACATTGAAACTACTTTGAACCTACTTTGGATCTACATTGAACCTAAATTGGACCTATATTGGGTCTACATTAAAAGTCCTTTGAACCTACTTTAAATCTAATTTAGACCTATTTTAGACCTACTTTACTTCTACATTGACCCTAAGTTGGTCCTATATTAAATCTACATTGAAACTACTTTAGCCTACTTTAGACCTATGTGGAACTTAAGTTAAACTTATTTTGGAGCTACTTTGAAACTACTTTGAACCTACTTTGGATCTACATTGAACCTAAGTTGGACCTATATTGGGTCTACATTAAAAAACCTTTGAACCTACTATAAGTCTACTTTAGACCTATTTTAGACCTACTTTACTCCTACATTGACCCTAAGTTGGTCCTATATTAAATCTACATTGAAATTACTTTAGACCTACTTTGAACCTATTCTTTTTACCTAGTTTAGCCTACTTTAGACCTATGTGGAACTTAAGTTAAACCTATATTTTGGAGCTACATTGAAACTACTTTGAATCTAATTTGGACCTATTTTAGCCTAATTTAGACTTACTTTGGACCTAATACGAACCTACTTTTAACCTAGTTTTACAATGCAGTACTATGAGCTTACTTTGTACCTACTGTGGACCTATATTGAACCTAGGTTGGACCGATGTTAGATCTACATTGAAACTACTTTGGACCTATACCTACCTAAAAACTGACCTTATTAGACCTATATATTGAACCTGCCTTACATACAAACTACGATTAAGCCTAATTTAAAGCTACATTTTGGAGTTACTGTGAACCTATACGTTTAATCTTCATTGCGTGTATTTTATTGCACCTACATTTAAGATTTTTTGGATCTAATTTGTACCTAAACGAAACCAACATTTAACCGTCATAGGATTAAAACTCGTTTCATACTGATTTACGATTTAATTTTTACAACATTTAAGATGATTTAATGACCTCGAAATATTTGAGGAAGATATACATTATAATTCCTTATCCTCAGTTTGGCCTTTCTGAAAGATAAAAAATTATTAGGTGTGTCGATTCAAGATTTAAGGGGAAAAAGCGTGTGAGATATATATCTATATATATATATAAGGATAGTAGTATACCAATTGGAGGTTTGGTTTGTACAGCACTGTAAACAGGGGCCGTGGAGCTTACAGAGCGCGAGTAAATGGTATGTAAACCGTTCCAACTTCACCCTTGGCCTCAACCCTGGGCATGGCGTGGCGCGGCGTGCTCCACAAACTCCATTAAAACATTATGCACGTGCCGATGCGCTCGGAAAATCAGATGCGACTATGTATTCCAAGCCTTCGTATAAACGTATTGATATTACCTTCCTCTATTCTCTCTCTCTCTCTCTCTCTCTCTCTCTCTCTCTCTGCTTCTCGCATCTCTTGTTCGTCCGGCGAATTTCTCATTGTGGCTGTATTTTAGAACTCGCTCTCGCTACTGCTATTATATACCTTCACAAGAGAGAGAGAGAGAGAGTAAATTTCCTGTGCTCTTGTTTTTTCAACCCACTCTGATTAAACTTAAGTTTCAGTCCAACGAATATAACGAACCTTCAAACTTTCCATATTTTACAACTTGATAAATAACTATATATATACATCTATATATATTGTAAAAACAGCAGAACAGAGAGAAATTATTCAGAATATACTTTTCATTTCAATTGTTTTTGTGATTTTCATATGTTTATATCCGCGGAAACTTTCGAGAAACAAATGTTAGAATCGCTGTTTCTAAAATTCGGCCTACGAAATTTTACTTACTTCTTGCTGTTACACGGAGAAAAATTGAGAACAAAAATAAAATAATTTTTACTATTTCTGTATACTATAAATTCTATAAGGAGTCCGGAATTTCTACACGGAGAAAAAAGATTTCTTTTATAAAGTAACTTTTACTACTTTCAGAGTAAAACTGGACCAACTCGAAGTTTCTGCGCATCTCTGGCAATTTTTACTCCAAAAATAGTAAAATTTACTCTAGAAATAGTAAAACTTACTACGGAAACAGTAAAATTTACTACAGAAATAATAAATTTTACTATTTTTGGAGTAAAAATTGCCAGAGATGCGCAGAAACTTCGAGTTGGTCCAGTTTTACTCTGAAAGTAGTAAAAATTACTTTTTCTTTTTCTCCGTGTACGCTTTTTTTGCAATATACTTTTTCTCAGTAAATATATAGTGAAAACTACTATTTTCGAAATAAAATTTATACTATTTTAATATTAATTTTTTTCTATTTCCTGAGCAAAAGTTGCAAAAAAAAAAAAAAAAAACATTACTTCAGGATTTTCGGTAATAACCCGTGCAGAAAATTTTAAAGGGACGTACCTGGCAGGGCCCACGTCGGGAAGCTCCAAATCCTTATGAAATAGAGAACTCGTTAGGGACCACAACGAAAGCCCTATTTTAGACTGATTAAAACAGGGGCCCGATCAGAGCCTAGTCGGGATCCCTGTTTCAACCAGGTCAGGGCCAGGTTGGCGAATTTTGCAGGGGCCAGATAAAGCTGCCCTATTGGGGAATGAAACGCAACGCCTGATGTAGCCCTGATTAGGAAATACACATTTTCTGGTCGCCCTGATTATCTATTATTATTTTTTTAGATCCGGATATATCTAAAACTTATACTCGCAAACTCATTGTCAGAATTTTCTATTATAAATTCATATCAAATTACTCTTCATCCTCATCTTTAATTACTTTTTATTCAAGAAATATTTTTTTACTTTATCCTACCTTTAATTACATTTTTTTTTAAATATTTGTAAGAATTTTGCTTTCATAATTTTTAACTTATTTTTCGATTAAAATAAACTTTAGTATATATATATATATATATATATATATATACTAGAGGGGCTAGGCCCCCCTGCGCGCTTCGCGCGCCAACCCCCCTATTTTAATCATTTCTTTTTAATTTTCCATTGATCTTATTTTTCCAAATGAACCACCTATTTCAAAGAATTATTATTACAAATTCATTGAAATCTGAATAAATATTATTAAAATTAAAATTATTAAATTTTAATTAATAAATTAATTAAATTAATAATAAATAAATAATTAAATAAATTAAAATCGACATTAAAAAATTATTTTTAAAAATAGTTTCAATGAAATTGCCTAAAAACCAATAAATTATTAAAAAGTCTTGAAACGAACATAACCTTTAAATTCAAGTCATTTTTGGCGGAAACTCCACCTTCACTTGCGGCTATATTGAAAGTCTTGAAATTTACATAACCTTAAAATTTATGTCATTTTTGGTTGGAAATATAGAGAGAGATGAGGGAAGGGGGAAGGACTTACTGCTTTATTAGGATCTTCAAACAAACATAACCTTAAAATTTAGGTCAATTTTTGGCGGAGGAGGGGAAATGAGAGGAGGGAGGGGGGACTTGCGGCTATATTTAGAGTCTTGAAACGAACATAACCTCAAAATTTAGGTCATTTTTGACGGAGGAGGGGAGGCGACTTGCGGCTATATTCAGAGTCTTGAAACGAATATAACCTCAAAATTTAGGCCATTTTGGCGGAAGAGGGGAAATGAGAGGAGGGAGGGGGGACTTGCGGCTAAATTCAGAGCCTTGAAACGAAATATAACCTCCTAGGACTCCCCCCTCCTAGGTCAAGAATTCTTGAAACAGCGGCGGCGGCGATATCTTTTTGTAATATAGGAAGATATATATATATATATATATATATATATATAAATTAATAGATGAACGAGGAAATTTCTTTTTTTTAATAACTATTATAGCATAATATTTTAATTAGAAGGGAAGAAACTTTAAATCAAATTTTTTTTTATCTACTTTCCAATATCTCATTAGTCGATTAAAAAATGTAACATTTAAAATATTTCATAACTCGTCATCGTTAATTTTTTTAATCTACAATAAATAATGATGTTTATTTTCAAAATATTTAAACAATAGTATACACTAAAAAAACTTTAGTCATTAGGTCCTATTAGTTGAAATGATAATCGTTTATATTAAAACAATGTAAAATTGGAGGAATAGAATAAGTCTCATATAATTTTAAACCGGAAAATATAGATTTGTCACTCTCAAAAATTAATATCTATATAATAAATGATAAATCGATCACAGTCATATATCTAAAATATCATTTGCGGTATATATAATAGGAAAAAACTTTCAAAATACAAGTAATTAAATTTAATTAAATAAAAAAGAAATTAAAATTTTTATTTATTTTTTCACAAGCATATATAGAAATAGTATTTTGTTGTGGCAGCGTACTTTAGACCTACTTTGGACCTACATTGAACCTATGTTGGACCTATACTTTAAATCTACTTTAGACCAATTTTAGACCTAATTTATACTCATACATTGACCCTAAGTTGGTCCTATATTACATCTACATTGAAACTACTTTGAACCTACTTTAGACATACTTTGGACTTACTTATAGGATCAACTATGAATTCAGTTTGTACCTGTTATGCACCTATACTATGAACCTGCATTAATCCTAAGTTAGACCTAAGTTAAACCTATATTGGATCTATATTGAAACTACTTTAAACGTCTACTTTAGCCTATTTTAGACCTAATGTACTCATACATTGACCCTAAGTTGGTCCTATATTGAATCTATATTGAAAGTACTTTAAACCTACATTAGACCTTCTTTACTTCTACATTGACCTTAAGTTGGCCTTATACTGGATCTACATTTAAACTACTTTCGACCTACGTTAAACGTATATTGGATCTACATTGAACCTACTTTGAACCTACTTTTACGATTTAGATTAAGCTTGGTTAAGTTATAGTATGACTGAATTAAGTATTTCCATCGTACTGCAGTACTATGGGCTTACTTTGTACCTAATGTCGACCTACATTGAACCTAAGTTAAACCTATATAATAGATTAAAAATTTCATTATTTTTCCTGTTTAGTAGCAAAAATTGAGTCCAAAAAAAAAAACTTTTTTTCCCGAGTCTTGTATAGAAAAAGAAAAAAAAACGGCAACAATGAGACAAAAATGAAATAAATATAATAATAAAAAGAAAGAAAGATTTAATATATACACGCGCGCGCGAGGCGCACAGGTATATATATATATATATATATATATATATATATATATATAGTATACCCACCAGGAACAACCTGCTGTTGGTGGTAACGATGTGCCCGATTTTGTCCGGTGTATCGAAGTTTCTTTCTTGTTTCGAAAGCCGACGATTAGGCGAGTTTTAAAACGTAATATCGCCGACGTCACGAAGCCATTTGTCTTCCCTTGCGTCGGCGGAGAAGTCGCGCTGCGGGACCTCTAACTCAAGTGAGAGAGAAAGAGGGAGAAAGAGAAAGAGAAAAGGACCCGCAAAATAATTGTTCACTGCGAAGATGAGATGGAAGACCCATTCTGTCCATCGCGCGCCGCGCCACGTTTTCAAAACCGACCCAATTCGACTTACTTTTGTATAATTCGAATAGGATGAGTTAACGCGTTTGATCTTAGAAATCTTTAATGTTTTTCTCGGCGCCAATCTGTCTATATTTATACATATATATATAATATAGTTTCTGCTTTCTTTATAATTTTTATAAATGTGAATTTTTCTAAGGCTTTTGTTATGCATTTTGTCTGCATTATTATTATTATTATTTATTTTATTAGAATTATTATTAATATTATACTAATAATATGAATAATAATAATAATAATAATAATCTTTTGAATACTTATTTATAATTTAGGTATATGTGACTCTCTACGTTAAAAGGGACCTTAGTTCAAATAAGGTTATGTTTGATGATAGTTTTACCTTGATTAAACGTTTAGGGAGCGTTCAAAAATTACGTAACATTTTTTTGGGGGGGGGGTCAAGGCACTTTGTTCCCGACAGCAGAAAAAATGGCGCTAATGTATGCAATAACGTGTTACATTGGGAGGGGGGGTCAAAATTAAAAAAAAAAAACGTTAACGTAATTTGTGAACGCTCCCTTATTTTGTTAATAATGAGCCCGTTTTCATCGTGGGGATATAAATTTAATCTTCCGAGAGGTTAAAGGCAGTAAATATATTCTGCATCTGCGCAGAAGCTGTATACAAGCATTCTGCGCAGACACAGAATATATATCTATTTGCCTTTAACCTCTCGGAAGATATTTAAATTTATCCACACGATAAAAATAGGCTTATAATTAAAAATAAACGTTTAATCAATAAGGTAAAACTATCACCAAACATAACCTAAAATTTGTTTTTCAACTAAGGTCACTTTCACCATAAAGCGTTACATATATACATGCGAAAGCAAATTTTACATGAAAAACTATTCCAATTTAGAATATTTTTCAAAAAAAAAAAAAATATAAAATCGAAAACTGTTTTTTTGAAAAGAAAAATAATTTTAAAATAATATATACTTTTTAAAATGTATAGCCGCGAACTTTTAAGAATTTTTCAATTTCTCTTTATTTCTTCTGAAAATATCTTGTCTATATATATAATAAATGATAGTTTTCAATAATTAGCCGTTTCTTTTTTTTTGAATAGCTACAAAAGTAAAGAGAGAGAGAAAGAAGGGGAATCCCTTTATTGTATTTTTATATATATATATATAGTGGATGCGTAACGAGCGTAACGAAATATCCACTTGTGTGGGACCTTTTCAAGAGTCCTTCAGAAGTGTCAATGGACCTCGATTTTAGCAGGTGCATAGAATTTATATTGTCTAAAAATGCAAAATAACTTTTGGGAATTGCGCGCGCGATTTGTTTGAAAACGCGGCGTGTCGACGACTTTTCTATACAATATAATGTCAGCAAGAGAGGTTGACAGAGGACTCCTCTCTCTCTCTCTCTCACCAACAATGGACGGAAGTACCATTAACAATAGTGTGCGCGCTACACGTGAGACAATACGTCGAGGTTGTCAGACTGAAATCGAGATCCGCATTATATAAATGGGAAAAGAATAAAAATGAAGAAAATGTAAATTTATGAAGAAAAGAAATCCTGGTGACAGTTTACCATTTTGGATGCGGTGGTAATAGTAGTAGTATAGTAGTAAAAGTAACAGTGACTTCTAGGATGCACATAACGAGATACACTCGAGGAATACAATGCATGCATCCGCACCAAAAAGGAACCTCTTGTGGGTGTCATTCTTTTCTCAAGTGCATAGTGTATAGAGTTACAATGGCTGTATATATATATATATAGAAGAGTCGTCAAATGTATATAACCCCCTGACTCACGCCCTAAAAGTCGAGAGATGTAAACTCTGGATTCGTATAGCCTTTTTTCCGATGTAATGCATATCCGACCCTTCAAATAATCTGAATGGCGCTCATTGTCATTGTGTACGCTTCCCAATGGATGATCATAATATTTCTGCTTTGACACAAAAAAAAAAATATATTCTTTCAGGAATTTAGAAACGCGTTTTTCTTCTCTTCAAATATATGCGACGCAGTATAGTGACTTTAATTCATTTCTCATTCGATTTATTTTTAACTCATTAGATTAACATTTGTCAAATATATAAATATTTGTCAAATTTATTGTATACATTTATATAATAACACTACTGTAAATCTTGATACTTTTTTTTAGAATCGATTTTTCACTTCAAACATTTTCTTTGATGAAAAATATACAAGATAAAAATTTTATCATTTGATATATTTTTACAAAAGGGCATTTAAAAAAAAAAATTGTGATTAGACGTTTTTTTATTACCGTATATTTATACATTTTACCGAATTCATTTTACCAAAAATCTTTTTTCCGAAAGCCATTCTACCGAATGCATTTTTACCGCGAATATTGAAATTTTCGAAAATCTGTTACCGAATGTATATGTAATAAAAACTAATAGAAGGAAAAATCACTAGACAATTTAACTATATAGATGATAACGACCTAACCTTATTGGTGACTAATAAAATTTTGACCATAGATGAGAATTAGATCAAGTGAAGATTAGGCCAAATGAGAATTAAATTACAATTAAAATTAAGCGAATTGAGAATTAGATTAGAATAATATTATAGAACAAGTAAAAATTATGATATATAGTAAAATTAGGCCAGAATTGGGTCATGTAAATATTAGAACAAATAATAATTTTAGGTTATAGTAAGATTAGGCCAAATGAGAATTAGGTTTTATAAAGATTATTAGATCAAATGAAAATTTTAGTTTAAGCGGCGTTTAATCCAAATGATAATGAGACCAGATGAAAATTATTTTAAATGATAATTATGGTAAATATGGTTGTTTAGGCCAAGTAATAATTATAGGTCAGATAAAAATGAGGCTAAAAAAGTATTAGGCCAAGTGAGATTTAGGGCAGTTAAATATTATATGTTAAATCAGAATTAGGTTATATTATAAGATTATGCCAAATGAGGATTAGATTAAATCTAGATTAGGCCAAATAAGAATTAGGTCACACTCAGAAAAATGGTATATTTGTCTCCGAGCTTACTAACTCATTTATTTGTTGCAAATATATTTTATTTCATTGAAATAAAAAAAATTATTTGAGCCAAAGAAAAATTTATTTCTGACAAATAAAATTTTTATTTACGCCTAATAAATAAGTTAGTAGGCTCCGAGACAAATATATACGTTTATTTAAATCAAATATATTTTATTTGGTTCAAATAAATCATTTCTCTGGGCGCATATACAGATTAGGCTAAATAAGAATTAGGTCATATACAGATATGGCCAATTAAGAATTAGGTCATATACGGATTAGGCTAAATAAGAATTAGGTCATATACAGATTAGGCCAAGTAATAGTTAGTCCATAAGACTTTTAGGCCAATTGAATTTAGGTCAATTAAGTGTTAGGCCATTTGAAATTTAGAGAAAATGCATGCTCCTCTGAAACATAAAATTCTATACTCTACTATATGGCCAAATGAATATACACTTTTGTCCGCGTATAAGCCTATACACATTTTTGTCCTTTTCTAACTCATCTGTTGTCATGGCAAAATACATGCGTAAAAGAAAAGGACAAAAATGTGTACCCATATCTGACCACGAATGTACTTTCAACAATATATATATATATATATATAAAGATTACTGTTATTTTTTACATTTTAAACTTTTGAAAAGTCCTGTCAAAATATTAATTGGAAATAAAAAAAAAACATCTGTAGAATTGGATTTCTACAAATTGAAACAAGACCGTTACACAGCGCAGTAATTAAAAGCAATGATATACCATCGAGAATTGGATTCCATTCTATATCATTGAATTTTTTTTTCTATCTGTTGGTGAGTGATGAATTGGAGTGGGGGAAGTGGGTACAGCATTACACATATATATATGTGTAGTGACAGATACTCGAGACACATATAGAATTTGCAAATCCGATATTTGGTTACAGCGGTATGGGCGCCCAATGCATACACACACATATATAACACTTTTGGAAAAATCTGGCTTTTCCTGTATATAACATGAGAGTAAATCCTGAGCGCGCCATCGGGTAACTCGATATTCGTATATGGAAAATTCAGTGTCCTATCGCACCGCAAAATGTTCTGATGCAAAACCAAATGAAAAAAACAAAACAAAAAAAAAACACCTACACATACATAAAAAAAAAAGAAAATACCCAAACAATTCAGTAAATTGTGGTTGGATGCCTCTACGTAATCCTGTTTGTTTATTACACTGTTCGTGGAATATGATTTTGTCTCCCTCTATATATATGTATACATATATATATATATATATATATATATATATATATATATATATATATATATATATATATATATATATATTTTCGACCCCGCGGCGTTTTTTAATTGGAGCACTACATTTGCCACGGCACGTTAAAGCCATTATCCACCGCTACAAACTTTACTTCTATTTAACGATTTCCGCATTTAATTTATATATATATATATATATATATATATAAATACCATTAATGGAAAAACTTTAATCTACAAATTTTTTGGGGATATAAAAAAATTTTTATGTTAATCAAAATCCCTGAAAATATTTTTTATGGGTCATCCTATATATTTTAGGGGAAAAAAATCTGTCACGCCAAATATTTGACGCTCCATATGAGAAAAGGGATGAGAAAAAAATTTTAGGTTATGTTTTGTGATTTTTGAACTGAACTATGCGATGGTAGTTTTTGAACTATTAACAGAATCGCTTATAAGATCCCAAATTATGTTTGATTTTGATGTTATGTTTGATTTGTGACTATATTCACGTCACTAATCAGTGATGGTATTATAGACTTATGCGGCTGTATTCACGACCTTTAATTTTGAGATTATATATAGGTATCCGTTTTAACTTATGTTTTTGACTTCGAATTTCAAGGTTATGTTCGTCTTTAACCTATGTTTTTGACATATGACTTTGATTTTTAAGGTTATGTTCGGTATTACCTACCAGGGTAGAAATTTTTTCATGGTCCAAACCTGGACTAAATCGGGCGTTCATAAAATTGGCATGAAACGCCTTACCCGATTTGGGCTATACAAAAGATGAAGCCACATTTTGACGCTTCCCAGGTCTGGCCCATATGTGCCAATTAGGTGCGGCGTTTCAAGCAATTTTTGGACTAAATATGGCAATTTCTACACGGCGGGTATGTTTTTGACTTATGACCTTTGATTTTTAAGGTTATGTTTGAACTAAGGCCTTGAATCCTAAAAACCTATACCCTATACCAAATCGGGTACCCTTGAATTTTAAATTATGTTTGAACCCTGACCTTGAATCCTAGAAACCTAGGACCTTGAATTTTGAGGTTATGTTCATTTTAATAGTAATATATAGTTAGATATATGTGGGTCGTTCCACGTCAATTCGCCTGTGAGTTTGAGGTTAAAATCAGAACTAAAATACTAATATAGGTATATTTATATGGGTAATTCCATGTTAAGAGTAACTAACCTAACCTAACCTTATCAAAAACACAGGTTGGTACACTTGACATGGAATATCCCATACTGGAGACAGCGGCGAAATCTTTGTATAATATATATATATATATATATATATATATATATATATATATCTACCTATATTACAAAAAGATATCGCCGCCAACGCCGCCGCTGTTCCAAGACTCTGAATATAGCCGCAAGTCAAGAGAAGGGGGGTAGAAGAGAAGGGGGGGGGACTTGAGGCTATATTCAGAGTCTTGAAACGATCTTAACCTTTAAATTTAGGGTAGGGGAGCGGAAGAGAGGAGGGGGAATGGGGGTTGGCGCGCGAAGCGCGCAGGGGGCATAGCCCCCTAGTATATATATATATATATATATATATATGATGCGACACAAAAGCGAGCATAATATACACGGAATTTCTTTTTGAAGAGAAAGAAGGGGGAGGAACAAGGTGCCTTGAAAGCAGGCAATAGGTGGCGAGATCGTCATCGCGAGACTTTAATTAAATCGAAAATCGGAGAGTCATTAATGACAAGTGGCGCCCAATCGCGATGACTCAATGTTTTCTATTAGGAGCGCACGCTGAGATTGTTGAGTGGATATTATGGGTTTGAGAGAGACCCGACGCAATAACACACCAATATATATAGTGACGATGACAATAACAGACGTAGAGCTATAATAGCAAAGATACCATTTTGTATATATAAGTACCGCACCTTCTTTCAATATGATGTCAGGTTAAAAAAAATAACACACTTTAATCCTCTTTTTAGAAAAGAAGAAGAAAAAAAAACCCCAAATCGAATCTACAAATCGAAATAGATTTTCTCAGACATTTCAAATTCTTTCTTATATATATCGTTTTTCATTGTTGTGAAAAGAACCTTCAGGAATGTAATAATTAACGATTATTATTTGTTGAATATAGATTATATGTAAATAAATTGTCTTTTATTTCTTTTTTCTTTTAATTTATTTTTTAATAATATTTATATTAACTTTTATATGTTAGTAATTAACTTTTAACTGGCACCATGGGTCTAGTAGACCTGAGCATTTTTTCAAGCTGTAATTGAATGTGTAGCTTTTGAATACTTTTTATATTTTAATATATATTAGTTTGACATATTCTTAGTAATTTTCTAAGTTTTTTAATACAACTAATTCGATACAGAAGAATAAATTAGCTTCAAACATTAATAATTATAAATTTTTAATTTTAACCTAAAAACTTACATTTTATTCTGCAAAATAAATACTTTTTTTGCAAGTCCTGCTGTTGTGGTAATTTTTTTCCTTAAAGAATAATACATCATAACCTTAAATTTTTAAGTCATAATATATTAAAATTTAAATAACTCATGAATTTTTAAATAAAAGCACGCAATTTTTCGTTTTTATTTTTCATAATTTTTTTTAACTAACTTAAAAGAAATTAATCCCTATAATACTAATGAAATTGCCAGCGGAAACCAAAACGGTCCAATACTGGCCCAGTATTGGCAATGATGGCACCGAGCCTTGGCAGACAATATTGGGCCGACTCTTGTGGTGTTAACTGCGGTTAGACGTCGGCAGCCAGGTGTCAGACGCCATTACGTTTATAATATAAGTCCTGACAGAAAACGCAATTGTTTAAACATTTGAAAATTTGTATAATGGTGCCAATATTGATCCAGTAATATGTGACGGAGTTCGGTCCAATTATGGCAAATTAGAGTAACCGAGAATCGGTGTCAATATTGACCCAATAATGGGACGAATTGATCGCCAGTACTGATCCAATATAATGTTTGTCGTACTTCTGCAGACATTACTATGGACCAATGTTGTATTGGCAGTCTTGCTCTCTAAATCTGAATTAGTAAAAATGTTTACTAATTTGAATTAGTTACTCACTGTTTGCTTCTGAATTAGTTAAATTTTACTAATTGTTAATAAAAGTTACTAATAATTAGTAAAATTTTACTAATTCAGAAGCAAAAAGTGAGTCAGTAATTCAAATTAGTAAACATTTTTACTAATTCAGATTTAGAGAGTGGCATTTCGCACTTGGGTATTCTATATATGTATATTTGAAAAAGTTATAAATTATTAACAGTAAATCGTTTAAACAAATAAAAAATTAACAAATCATTAATAAAATATATATTAATAGTGTCAGAATTTCTACTTGCGGATTAAATCTTTCACTATATATATTCTAGTAAAACTTTAAGTATTTTTCATTTCTAAAAATTATTTATAATATATTTTCGTGTCATATTAAAAAAAAAATTCTTTACATTATATATGAATAATAGCATTTAATTTTATTCTTATCAAAAATATTGAAGAATGTGCGACTGGCGCGAAGAATATATATGTATATATAGGTATGTATATGAGAGATGAAAGGAGTGATGGCGAGAACAAGTTAGTCGCAGAGGAACATCTCTCGAATGTTGAAGGCGCGCATAAAGAGATCGATATAGTGAGATATACAAATATATATATATATATATATATATATAGTGTGTGGATGTGTGTGTGTGTGAGGAACATTCAACGAAAAAGATTAGCGCGTGCATCCGATTAGGTGTTTTCATCGCAAACGAATAACGGCAACGATAATATCGCGGCTTCTTACGCGCGGTGGAAGGGTCCGTAAACTTTCGTGCCTTTCGCGATGGAATCGTAACGCGCGAAAAGCGTGACGGTTCTCGAGGGAAAGCGCCTCAAGCGTCCAGGTGCCTTCAAGACGCGACTTTTACACTATATCGTCAGACAAGGACGCATGGTCATATAAATATATATATATACTTCTTTTCCCCCCTCCGAAAGTTCATTAACCAGTAAATAATTCTTTTTAATTAAACTAACATATAGTACAGGAAATCACTTTAATTATTATTATCATTATATTATTTTTATAATAATAATAATAGTATTAAAAATTAAAAACATTTAGTATTAATATTGTTATTTTGTAAAATTAATGTTATTATTCATTACACACGAGAGGAAAAGTTATCGATAATTTTAGGAGTGACCATATTATATATAATAATTATTGTACTATTCTATATATGCACTCAGAGAAAAAATTTCTTTGATTTAAAGAAACCAATTTCTTTGACTTATGTTTTCTTTCATTCAAAATAAAAGTTTCTTTGTATCAAAGAAATTTGTTCATTAAATTAAAGAAATTCTAACATTGATATATATAGGGACAAAGAAACGCATTTATTTGAATTAAATAATAAATATTTCTTTGAAACAAAAATAATTTTTTTTTTAATCAAAAAATAATTTGTTTGAAACAAATAAATCGCATTCTCTAAATCTGAATTAGTAAAAATGCGTTTACTAATTTGAATTATAGTGACTCACTTTTTGCTTTAGAATTAGTTAAATTTTACTAATTGGGAGTTACTAATAAATTAGTAAAATTTGACTAATTCTAAAGCAAAAAGTGAGTCACTAATTTAAATTAGTAAAGAGCACAGAAAGAAAGTTAATATCAAATTTAATAAAAGTATTTTACAATTGTATATGGGACAAAATGCGACAAAGCGAAGTTTTAAGCTCATCAGAAATACTAAACTTAAAAAAAACTTATATGATAATAACTTTCTTTCCGTATAGATAAAAATTTAAAAATTTACTATTGTAAATTTCAAAATTTATGATAGTAAATTTTTGAATTTTTAATAATTAAATTTTACAATATATAAAACAGGTCATGTAATTACAAATGTCATGTCAAAAAAATAAATCCTTCTCCTTTATGCGTTTTACAATATTCCCTGAAAAATTATCGGGTTTTTTTTTAATTATCGATATATATATATATATATATATATATATATATATATAGTCGCACTCTAGGCGTAAATTATTGATAATTCTTCCACCTGCGCGGATATTTATGAAAAACATTTTTAAGATAATGAAAAAATCTACTCGAACTGATAGTGAAATGTTCCCTTTGCTAATACACAAATATCCGCATATTGAGTGTGTGTGTGCAAGTGTCCAATTAGAACTTTCTATCCAGATGGCGCCACGTTCCGCACTCAAGTGTATACGTATTTCCCCTATATATATATATATATATATATAACTGAGAGATGTGTCTAAATCTGATTTAAAAAATTAATGATTTGTATAATGCTCTAACATTTTTTTTTATCATCTTCACACAAAGAAATTAATAAAAAAAGAAAATAATTATTATTTATATTGAATAAAATGACGATGTTATTTTGTGTCATTTCAAATTATTCATCGTTATTAAAGGATTTGAAAACAAAAATTAATTTAAAAAAAGATAATTCGTTGTTATTATTAAAGGACTTTAAAAAAATTCACAATATTTTCTGTTTTTCTCGTCGACTACTATATGTATATATATATATTTTTTTATAAATCCTCACTGGACTTTTAAATACGATGGCTCTTTGTAAAAACAAATAATCCATCCATTTGCACATACGAATCTATTCACACAGTTTTTTTTGTATATATATGTATGTTTCAATATATATGTATATGAGCATATATATATATTAATAGCGTGCGTAATCGGTTCATGTACTACTAAAATGTCAAAAAAATGCGTATGTGTAAAAAATTCCTTTTTTTTTAAATTGGAAAATAATAAATATAACAATTCACATATAGTGACAGTTTATTTTTTGCTTTTAATATATAAAATTTTTTTTTAAAAATGGAACTGTGAATATGTGGTTTTGTTATTTTAAAGGAATATTTATAGTAAATTATAATTTACGTAGTTAATTTAAAAGTATCAAATTGATATAGAAATTTTCGGATCATTTTTTAATAGCACAATTTTTTTGTGAAAAAATTTCCGTTCTTTTTCTGTTTCGTCCCTGTCCGAAAATTTTGGAAAATTTTTTTAAAGTGATACTATCAACGAAAACGCACTTGCACCACTGAAAAAATTATATTCTATAAGTTTAAGAATATCTTCTTGGCGCCTATTTAAATATATTTGCCATATGCATTTTATTCTTATAGTTATAGAATATAATATTCATAAAAAAAAACACTTCTTAAATTAAAAAATATTCTACACACGACAAAGGAAATATTATCTTAATTTAAAAAGTGTTGCTTATTTTAAGAATATTATATAGGTATTCTATAAATGTAAAAATAAAATTCATGGGAAATATTCTCAAACAGGCGCGAAGAAGATATTCTTAAATTTAGAATATAATTTTTTCAGTGTACGAAATTCGCATATGATTCTCAAATGACAAAATTTTAAAATGTTTTGTCCGAAAAAAAACCGTAGTATATAATTATACTGACAACTGTAATAAATTACAATATATTGCGTTATAAAGTTAAAACGTTCTGTCTGACTAAAATTTTCTTTTACTACTTATAATATATTTATAAGTTATAATAAGAAAGTGGCGCGAGTTGGACTATATATATATATATATATATATATATATATATGCATATATAATCCACTTTTTATGTATATTCTCTAAATTTGAATTAGTAAAAAATTTTAACATAATGAATCAGTGACTAACTTTTTGATTTTGAATTATTTAAATTTTACTAATTTGTTAGTAATACAAGTTTTTTTCTACTATATTATAATTATATAATTCAAAAGCAAAAAGTGTACTAATTCAAAGTATAGTTAAAATTTTTACTACTTTAGATATATTTTATAACAATTTGAACAGTTTTGTCTGGCCGAAACGGGGTCTTTTATACTATACTGATACAAAAAAATTGCAAGAATTTTTGAGCGAAAAAACGAAATTCTAGATTTAAGAATATATATCTTCTTGGCGTTTATTTAAGAATATTTTCCATGCATTTTATTCTTAAAGTTAGAATAAAATATATACTCTCACAGAAAATTAAAAGGCATTAAAATATAAACTGCAACGATTCTCATTTTAATCCAATTTTGCTTATTTTAATCCATTTTGGTATTAAAATAAGCAAAATTGGATTAAAATAATAAGCGTTGCAGCTTATTTTAATGCCTTTTAATTTTCTGTGCGCTTAAAATATGTATATATAAGAATTCTTAAATTAAGATATATATTATAATTCAAAAACGAATTTTTTCTTATTTTAAGAGTATATTTTTTATTCTATGAACAAAATTGGGGAAATATTCTTATGCGGTCATGTTAAAGTGCGCGCGGATGCAATTTTTCCATTGAATAGGCGCCTAGAGGATATTTTTTTTAAAATGTCGTTTTTTGTATATTCTTATAAATTAAAAATTTCGTTTTTGGTGCACCAATAATAATACTCTGTAAATCTTAATCATAGTCACTTTTGACTAATTTAACTGCACTGATTCCTTTATTAAATGAATTATAGTAACAGTAAATGACTAATTTTTAGTAAAAACTAACTAATTCATTATAGTTAATCTATTTTTTAGGTTATTTCACATGACTAAAATAGTAGATTTATGTCTACCAATTATTTTAATATTCCATTTTCATCACATGAAAAGTTATATTATAATTTTTAAAAATAATTAGTAAAATTTGATTGTTAAACTAGTTATTTTCTACTTAAAATTAGTTATTTATTTACTAATTGAAATAGGGCCGATTCGTTCACGGTTTTACTGTATTATAATTAGTACTCTCTATAAATCTGAATTAGTAAAATTTTACTAATTATTAGTAACTTTTACTAACAATTAGTAAAATTTAACTAATACTAAAGCAAAAAGTGAGTCACTAATTTCAATTAGTCAACATTTTTACTAATTCAGACTTAGCGAGAATATGTTTTCTACTAATTCAGATTTAGAGAGTATCGGAAAAAAATCTATCTGGAACAGCGATATATATTTCTCTAGATTAACGAAAACTTTCGCTATTTTAGTGAAACATATCGCGCTTCCAGTGAAACTTCATATGAAGATTTTTTTTCCCTGTATACTCTCTAAATCTGAATTAGTCAAAAAATTTTAACTAATTTGAATTAATGACTCACTTTTTGCTTTGAAATCACAGAAAATTTTACCAATTCCAAAGCAAAAAGTGTCTTATTACTAATTCAAATTACTTATTAAAATTTCTACCAATTCAAAGGAGAGATAAAATTTTTTAAATGTTTCCAAAATACCAATTTCTGTTGAAATTAATTTAAAAAAAAAAAGAATCATATATGTCTAAAAAACGTTCTTGTAATATATATATACTCAAAGTGTCGGGGAGTATCGATAAAGAAGCTCCTTTGGTCCATTGGCGTTGGGGGCAGCAGCAGGTTGATGGATACCGTCTTCTCATGAGAAAATCCATGTGGTAGGGATACGATGACAAAGTCTTGTGGTAGTGGGGGTGTGGGGGGATGGCCATCTCGAAGGCGTGTGGGAGAGGGAAGGGGGAGGGGGGGGGGGTAAGTGAGTATCTGTATGGCACGACTCTTTACGACGATCCTAGGTGGCACCAAGAGAGTATAGTAGTGCAGAGAGAGAGAGAGAGAGAGAGAGAGAGAGAGAGAGAGAGAGAGAACAAGGATGAAAAAGAGAATGTGTGTGCGTGACAGAGAATGACCCTCCCCCCCTCCCTCTCGTCGTGTGTAAAGGAAAAAGAGAGAATGTGAGACAGCTCCGCGCGGACGTGGGAGAGAAGAGACTCGGTTATTTTCAATTGGAGTGGGGGGTCAAATCAACACACATACACATATATATATATATATATATGTATAACTTCTCTCTCTTTTGTGTGTTGCAGCGCTCGCGCGACTGTCAAGCCTCCGTGGAGGCGGCGTTGGTGGGGATGTCGCCTCCAGCCCACGAGTCACTGGTGGGGAGGATAAAAGCGCCGGCGGGAGGGTAAGGCAAGCAGCCGGTGGCATTGGTGGTGGGGAGCCAACTGATGTCACGGAGAAGAAGGAGAGGCCACCGGCTTCAGAGACTGTCGAGCCGACGGCCGCGTTTGACGTTGCATCTCTCGTTCTCTACGGCTCGCGCGCTTTACGCACACCGCTTAAGAATTTACTCGATAAGTTGTTCAACCAATTGCCCCACACACAAGTTACGGGACTACTAGCCGCCTTTGGCTGGACTCACGAGGATTATTCTCGAGGATACATACTGCAGGTGAGATTCCTTTTTTTTTTTTTTTAAATTTTTTTTCCCCCAACTTTTTCCTTTCTGTCTGTCCAATCATTTCTGTAACACTTTTTAAATCACTAATTTCTTTAGAAACTTCTATTTTCATTTTTTGTAACTTTCATATAAAATTTCGTTTACTAATTATACTAACAAGAGTCAGGATTCGTTTATGAAAGGGACCAATAGTGTTGTGTTATTCGCGAGTGAAGATTAGGGGAGAAATTTTAGTGACATGACATGATAATGGAAAGAGTGTTTTCAAAAGTGAATTTTGTGCAACGAAGGGATTTAAATTCCCCCACATGAGAATCCGGATGTTGACATTAAGAAGAGGAAAAGAGTAAGCGACGGATGGTAGATTTCTTCTTTTTGAAGACACATATATATTCATAGTTGGGATTTATCACCCGACGGTTTGGATTTGGATTGTCATAATTCTGCAAGTGCAAAAGAATTTTTGTTTCTTTCTTCACTGTTTTGAATCTGGAAACTACTTTTTTACTATATACAAAATTATGTGTGCAATTGTTGGGAATTTACATATACATCGTCATCTTAATAGTTATCAAGATTAAAAACTGGTTGGTATAGTCGTCGAATGAATAAGAAGACAAATGTCGAGGAAAAAACAACATTTTCAAGATATATTGTAGGAATTGTAAGACGAATTATGTATATCATAATTTAGTAGCTGATTGGAAATAAGAGGGAACAATTATTACCAAAGGAAAAATCTATACTGATGGTGATCCAAATTGGGGTCCAAGTTAGAAAAATTGTGTGCGTGTTTGTCAATTTCAGATAGTAGTGAAAGTGTTTACAAAAAGTTGCAGATTATGAACAGATCGGTAAGTTGCCACAATTTTTTTCAAATGATCGATATTTGAAGTATTATGGAAATATGGCGAAACTTCAGAATTGGTTTTGATGTCACTAATTAAAATTCACTTTTACTCCTGGTAATTTTTCGCCTAATTGTTACACCGATTGAAATTGAGGGAAATTTTAACTCATCCAGATGATACTTTAATCCTTATTGTCACCAATAGTGAAATTTACAAAAACTTAGAATCATTCAAGTGGCTTTTCTTCTATTGTCATAATTGAAATTAGCAGAAATTGTAAATCCTATAGTGACTTCCCTTGTATTGTCACCAACGGAAATTGGCAGAAATTTCAAAAATGACTTTTCCCTTTTGTCACCAAATGCAATTGGCAGAAATTTTAACATGACTTTGAAAGTGAATTAACACTTAAGTAACTTAAGTGAAATTAGCAGATTAATTAAGTTTGGATCACCCAGAAGTTTTCTCAAAAGCAGATTATGATTGCCTTAAGTTTCATTGAAAACAAAACCCCCAAAGTTTTGGATAATTCGCGAGTGATGACCAAACCCTACGGAGCAAATAATAAGTGCGTTCTCTTTTATCATTTCCATCGGAATAAGTTACGGAATATCATCAACAAGTGATAACACAGAATTGGGAACAATAAATTTGAAATTCGATGACAAAACTACCTATAAAATACAAAATTTAGTGATAAAGTGATGTCAAATTCCAATAGTTATTGCATGAAGATAGTGTATTCGGATCATCATAAAAACTATGGCATGTCAATGGAGATTGGATGTCGTCGCATCCTCGAAGGATCAAAGCGAATTTGCCGAGGATTCTCATGCCCTTTGAAGACTTTGCACTTCGATCCTTAGGACGGAGGATATAGTGAACGTGCGCGCCGAGGAACATTAGAAAACGGGGAGTATATCCATGTAAACTGAATTGCGCTGACGTTAGCGTGAAATTAAGCGTATGAAAAACCGGTTTTCTTGGTACATATACTGTACTACTACCTGCCGGTTGGAATTTATCATCAAGATATAATATTTCGCCAGTTTTCTATCATCTAAAAACGCAAAGAGTCGAAAAATATCGTTCACGACCCTGACGATAAGGACACAATTATGATAAACCCAATGAAGAAAGATACATCAGTAATAAAAATTGTGTTACACACAACTCTCCTACAAAACTGCAATTTTTAATACCAAAATCGTATTTCGTGGAAGATACCGGAAGAGGAAATTGGTCCCTTTATAATGATTGCGAAAAATAGTGCTGCGCGTTTTATATATATATATATGTAGAGGAATCACACAAGAGAAGGTGAAAAACCAGTTTCGCACGAGAGTCAGAGCGGAATTCAGAGATTTTACACGCGGCAAAGTGGCCATTTATATTGCAAGAGTTGGTCCATCCAAGAAGAAGAAGAAGAAGAAGCGGATGGAAGTATAAAAGAGAGTCGCGCATTTCCCTGCTCCCCAATGGAGAAAGAGAGAAAAAGATTTACGAGCGAACGTATCGACTGTTATACGCTCGTTTTGCGCTCTGCTCTCTGTATACGCGCGTCACGAATCGACGGTGCTTCCAGCATTGCGCGATAAAACCCCAAGGAATTTTGAATAGGATTCCTTTCTGCTTTTTCGCACATTGAAGAGAACCTAATAACGGATCCAGAGCAAGCCAAAGATGAAGATAAAAATACAATTCAGTTCCGGGAGAATTCTTGAAAAATTATTATATCCAAATTGCATGAGAACTTTCTTCTTTCTGTATATATATATAGTAACATGGTGACTAATCCTATAAATTTATCAAAAGTAAGCCATTTTTTGCAACTGTTACCACTTTCTGCAATCATCTCATTATAGCACAAAATTTCTTCTTTCTTTTGGAAATTAGATCATAAAACAAAAGGTATACGGTACATTTTAGGTACTAAATTGGTTTTTATTTTGATACCTAAAATCGGTACTTTCTTCTTATAGTGTTTTTCTATTTTAATTTTGATGCTATTTTTAAAAATGCGTGAAATTATGATAAATGCGTTGTTTACGTTACTGATACTAATTAGGGTGAAAAAAAGTGTTTTTTAATCAATTCTCAAAGTACGCGCGCCTTTAAGATAGAGCGAACATTTGAGAAATAAAAAACGTGTTTTATATGTAAATGCGCGTGTCTCGGGTCTTTTATCAGCCAGTTACGTTTTTCAAGAGATTATAAGCCCGCGGCTATTAAAATTTATAATGCATCAATATATTTAAAATTGATTCTTCACAGAGATTCGCGAAAAGGAACCAAATTCTCATTTGGAAAAGCGCAAAAAAACAGTAATCAGACGACGCGACTGAAGAAAACAGCAAAAAAAAAAAAAAAAAACAAGTATACTCAACGGATAATAAAATTTAACGATTTAAACGCGCACATTGCTATTACGGGGATAATAAATCTTTATGACCGCGCGCGGTTACCGGAAAGAAACGGAAAATTGTTCTTGTAAAAATGACATTGGAGAATTAAATGCCTTTCCCAGTGACGCGCGCACTCTGAGGAGAAAAAAAAGAATAAAATACCCTCGTTTTATCCTATATGTATACGATTACCTAAAACGCGGAAAAAGATCATCTAAAATTACGGAAGGTTATTTTCGTTTCTCATTTTCGCTCCGCTTGGTATACATACTTCCGTTTCCGAGGCCCATTGATAATTTATTCAAAATTCGTTTTTAGTTTTTTAAAAAATCAGTTTTTGTAAAATTAGAATTTTTTTAAAATGAATTTTTATATTTGTGAGATTATTCCGTTTGTAATGAGGGAATCATATATATAAAGGGAATAAATGAAATATACAATATGTATATAAGAAGGAAGACCGCATGACGGATAAAAAAAAAAGAAGGGAAAGAGAGGACGAGCGGTGGTTGCAATCCAATTTAAAGGCGGATATCCAAGTAAGATCTTCACGATTTCTACACACGAATAAGACAGAACTAGCGAGCGTAAAATCATATGCAATGTCCAGTCACGGGTGGCACCTTCGATTGCCTCTCTTTCTCGCGTTGAGGGGAAAACGCGCTCTCTCAACAGTCGCACACACACCGTCACATGAAACCACCAGTTGGCGCCACTAACTGGAACTTTCATACTAAATACAACTTTTTTGGAAAAAGTAATTTTTTCTTAATTTTTTACCGATATTGTATTACCGCAAAAAATCATTTTTCTTAGAATTGCGTTTTGAAATTAAAAAACAAATTCAGTTTTTAAATTCCAAGAGTGAATTTTAAAAATTTATTCTCTTTTTTCTTATTAAAAATCTTTAAAAACGCCCGCTTCTTGCACAGAAACTCCCGAGATGCGCACAAAGATGTTCATGAGTCAATTGATTCACCCGACGGCAAACTTCATCTTAACGATAAACATTTAAGTGGATGATTTTATCTCTAATTGGATGATCGCAACATATAATTCTGACAGATTTGATCAAAGGAAGCTTCACTCCTAATAATGACGATAACAATTTTAGAATAAGTCTTAGGTAATCTGAATATTATTTTTATAACTATATAAACGCTTATATAAAATTAAAATCAAAACTGGATTAAGATAATATTCCCTGATTTCGAAAAAAAAAAAATTATTCTATTTTCATCACGAAGATTGAATTTCACTTTATGCGCAAATTATACCATATAATTATTGTTTTTCATTAAAGAAAATAATTTTTGACTTTTAAAATCTTTCTATTTGGCGAAACAAAGTTGAAGGTATATATAATTTTTTTTTACGCAGCCATACAGCGTGCGACCCGAATTCCATATCTCGAGGAGAGCCTCTCTTGTCGCGCGTGACGAATATGCGCTGCCGTTTTCTGAAAGGAACCTCATTCGCGTGCGAGATTGAAATTCAAGTCCCACGGTACGGTAGTCCTCTTGCATTCTCAGACTTGGGTCGTTTAAGTTCCTCCACTATATATATATATATATATATATGCACACCTTTACGTAACTATGGCGTTTAGCTGTTTCGCGGAACTCTTCTGCCTGCGCGAATCATTCAGGGTGTGCGCGTCACGCACCTCCACACCCGATCAATCCAAATCTCAAAAGAATAACAAAAAAAAAAAAACACTATGGGAAAGTCAATCCTTTCATATTATTTCTCTAACAAAAGAAATAGTATTCATTCTATAATTTAATATATAGTAGAAAAAAATTGTTCTCTTTTGAATATATTGGAAATTTCGTGTCCTATTGAAAAAATTAGCCAATCATCTAGAAATAGTTCTAAACGGAAATCATAATGGGATTATAAGAGTTTCCGTTTCAAAATACACACGCGCACGAGCTAAAATCGTGTGCGGTCGCTTCTATACTTATATATATACGTTAAAGCAATATACAATAAAGATACACGAGACGAAAAAGCGTCGCGGCGCAAGGCGTCCTGCGTTACATCGCGAGTCAGGCCTGGAATGTGTGTAAATAAACAAAAGCAAGAAAGTAAAGGGAAAAGAGACTTGAAGCTCGAAATTTATAAAGGACCTCACGTCATATGCCTTCAACGAAAATTTTCCCAAAGCAATAAATTCAATTTATTTACATTACACTGAGACATCAAAATAAAGAATGGGATCTAAATACAACTCTTAGAAAACGAGTTAGTATTCCAAATACCAAGAAGCATATAACACATTATACTTGCGCGACTTTGTAGTTTCCCGTCTCACTTATATTTTACATATATATAACTCCTTAAATTACCCATTTCCCGTTTCATTGTCTTTTCTAATCTTACAAAGACTATTAAAAATTATGTCCGGCAAGTTTCATTGAATAATTATTTCGTCATAAATAATTGAAATTCTTTAATAAAAATGAAAATAATACCCGATACAGATGGCATAAGCACTTTACTTAAAATAATTAATAAATGTTTTTTTCCATTTTTCTGATTACAGGACTCGCAGAACGGCCCGGTGCTGGACCGATGGAGTATTTGCTCGGCTGAAGAGGAACCGCTGATCGTTCAGCAGTTCCTCAAGTTCGCCGAGACGCGTCCGTTCGTGCATCCCCTGCTACTGGCCGCGGGAACGCCAGGTTCGGATGCTATGTCACCTAGCAGACGACCTTCGCCCCCGACGATGCCTCTAGCACACCTTCCACCGCCTCTTCATCTTCTTCATTGTGGTTTGCCACCAAGCTCAAGATTACCACATCCATTACCACCGCCACTGCCACCAGTGTCACATCACTCCATGTCACCAACAACCCCAAAGCATTATCCATCATCAGCTGGCAATCATCATGGACCAACGAGTACCGCCAGTTCACCACCACGACAACTAGAATCAAATTCACATCTTCCCTCGCCTCTAAATCGACTTCAAAATATGCAACCCTTCGATTTTCGAAAATTAGGCACACTAGGCCTACCTGCATTTCCCCTACCACCGCCACCATCCGAATCAATGATGCATCAATCACGAAAATCACGACATCAACACAGTCCACAGAGTCCAACTCAACTCACCTCGGCGTCACAATTAAGGCACTCTGTACCAGTTGCACCAGTTTCAACATCTGGACTCACCTACGGTCACTCCCTAGCTGTTGCTGTCTCATCCGGAGCATTACCACCCAGTTTTCCAGGACACTATCCCCTACTCAGCAAACCATCGGCAAACAGTACTGGTAGCGGTCTCAGTGGTTCCGGCCTAGACACACACAGTGGCGGTGAAAAGAGCAGTGAATTCGATTCCGATGACGACGAAGACGATGAGGAAAATTCTGGCAGCGCTCTAAATCTCAGTAGACGAGATTCTGGCTCAAAACACACGGTTCATCGAGTCTCATCCCTCTCATTGCAAGCGTCATCATTGGGAAGACCCTCAGGTATTCGAAAACCACATTCACCTGGTAAACGTCATCAATGGGGTGCTGCACACAACATGCCACCAAATCTTGGTACACCATTCATTAATCCAGCGACTGGCAAGAAACGAGTTCAGTGTAACGTGTGTTACAAGACATTTTGTGACAAGGGAGCATTGAAAATACACTTCAGTGCGGTTCATTTACGTGAAATGCATCAATGTACCGTAAAAGGTTGCAGCATGATGTTCAGTTCCCGAAGATCGAGAAATCGACACAGCGCCAATCCAAATCCAAAATTACATTCACCGCATTTAAGGAGAAAAATATCACCACACGATGGAAGATCATCAATGGCACACGCACTGGTACTACCACCACAAGTTGGCCTTCCCGTACCATCAAGTGGATTGAATCATTTATCCTTTGGATCCTTCCCTCTACTAACACCACCACCAGATCTCCGTTCACCGGCATCCCTCTGCGGTCTCGATTTCAAACATCTTGATTCATCATCAAATGTAAGATCCTACGAAGAAGCCTTACAGCAAAGAGTCTCGATAGCATCATCGAGTGCAAGTTTGGCATTTTCAACCACAACGGCAACGTCAACAATGTCAAAAGGTTCGACAAGTACAATAAGTATATCGGGTGTCTCGCCCTCTTCACAAACAGCCGGTATGATGGAAGACGATGACGACGATGACAATGATGACGGTGGAATTGTCGTTGTAGCCGAGGATGAGTGCAATTTACCCACAAGACTGTCCGACGACGATCAGCCCGCTGATTTTAGTCTAACCGGAAGAACAAAACTCTCATTGGGCGATAATCCCGATGAGGAATTAGTCAGTAATGCCGAAAGCAACGAAGACAATGACTCAATAAGCAGGTTCGATCAACACAATACCTTCTCAATAAATCCCCATACAATGAATTCAACCTTCCACAATAGAGGTGTTCGAAAAAGAAAATCCCAACATCCAACAAGATGTACAATTCCCGCCGAGGTACATTCCTCATCAACTGATGGCGATTCATCAAACGACGCCGTATTTCAAGATCAACCCGAGGACATGTCAATGTCACGTCTCGAGGCAGAGGAGAGAAAAAATTCCCCATCGCCAAGAAATTCAACGTCCTTTGATAATGAATCAAATTCACGTTCTCCGGAATTAACAAGAAATCGACGTGAATCAGATGACAATCATGATGAACCCAGGGATCTCAGTTCCAGAGCAAGCAGTGTCAGATCACCAAAACGACAAACCACATCACCCGAACCAAAGTATTCACCTAATTCCGAGGCTGTTTCACCACGACCATCAAGGGAGGAACGTAACGAGAATGATGACAATGGTGAACCAGAGGAAAAATTGCCAAAACTAATGCCGAAAGACGATGACGAGCCAATGGAAATCGAGGAGGATGAGGAGGTCGCAACAACGCTACGCAATCAAGAAGGTGAGCGTCCCGATGATGATCCCCCCCGTGTCCCGAGCTCGATCGACAGCCATCCAACCACTGCCGACGACCTCTCCCTCGACTCCTCGAATGCTTTGCGTCAACTCGAGTCCTTGTCGCAGGGTCACATCATGATGCCGTACACCACGGGAATGCAGGAGCAGCCATCGAGGTCTGGCCGAGTTTCTACCAGCCCCGTCAGCCTTACGATGCACCAGGATACAACACTGGACAACTCCTCTCATGGCTCACATTCATCAAGCGGCTCGCCCTCCCCAGTGGCCATGGATACGGACAATAGCCTCATCACCTATGCACGCTATGAGAATGGCGGCTTTGTCAGCACTCAGGAGGTGCCACTCGATCGGGAAAATCCACGTCGTTGCACCGCATGCGGCAAAGTTTTTCAAAATCATTTTGGGGTAAAGACACATTATCAAAATGTTCATCTAAAATTGATGCATCGTTGCAGCGTTGATGGTTGTAATGCAGCATTTCCATCAAAAAGATCTCGCGATCGTCATTCGGCAAATTTGAATCTACATCGAAAACTTTTATCCACATCAACGAGTCCTCCTTTAATTACCAATCCCACCACTACATTAACATCAAATCATTCAATTGAAGACTCCTTAAATCCTTTACTTCACAATGAATTTCTCGCTAGACTCTACGCTGACGCTGGTATCGGTGCACTGGGTACATTTCCCCTTAGTGGACTAACTGGACCATCGGCAATTGATCTTGCAGCGCGAATTCCACCACCCCATCCTCTACTTCTACCTCCTCATCTTGGTTTTCCAGGTCTCTCAACGTTCGCCAGTCATCTTGCCGGTCTCAATGGTCTCACCACACATCATCAATTAAATCTCCGTTCCAATTCATCATCGCCACCTCCCGACGATCAAAAACAAGAGGCCAATAAATGCACAATTCCAGGATGTAACAGAATCTTTGGTTCACGTGCTGTTCGCGATGCCCATTCACGTGATCCTCAAGCACATCGTGATCTACCAATTCTTTCGACCAGTGGTTCGTGACCACTTTTGTCCTATCGTGCCTTTGGCCGAGAAGACTACTCTTTGCTGTGATGCCAAAATTTTGTCGCCCGAATGGCTTAATTTTTTTTTCAAAAAAAAAAGCCACGTGTGCAATATCAAAAGTGTTAGCTATTTTCTTTATTTCGGGGGGACTAAAAAACAATGGACTGCACAGGGTGCTTAAAATCATATATGCTTTTATGTATACTGTGATCAGGAATGGATAAAGCAAGTATTTCCTAAGGAAAATTTGTTGCTTTTTTTAAAAAAAAAAAAAAAAAAAAGTGTTCAATAATAATTGTTGTAATATTCGATATCTAATCACCCATTTACCTTTTTGAGATTATTAGACGAAAAAAGAAAGGAAAGTATATGTAGCATAATATTCAATGTCTTATGTCCATTCCTGAATTTTGTGCAAATATTTATATATTTTGTGAGAAAAAAAAAGAAATTCTTCTCCCAAAAGTGAGCGGAAAAAAATAATTCTTTGTTTGAAACGATTTTTTCTTTCTTTTTGAATTAAATATTTTAAAACAAAGCGAAAAATGTCTACTACACTGAAAAAAATTGATTATTATCAAATAAATATATTTACTTGAATTAAATAATTTTTATTTGAATTAAATAAACTGTATTTGAACCAATAATTTCTGTATTTGAAACAAAATTCCATCTCAAATACTAATTACTTAATACAAATAAATATTTATTTGATACAAATACATACACAAAAAAAAAAAAAGAAAAAGTAATTTATACTACTTTCGGAGTAAAATGGGAACTGTCCGAAGTTTCTGCTCATCTCTGTCAACTTTTACTCCAAAAATAGTAAAATTCTCTATTTCTGTAGTAAATTTTACTATTTTCGTAGTAATTTTGACTATTTTTGGAGTAAATTTTACTATTTTTGAAGTAAAAGTTGCCAGAGATGCGCAGAAACTTTAGACAGTTTCCATTTTACTCCGAAAGTAGTATAAATTACTTTTTCTTTTTTTCCGTGTATTTATTTTTGATACAAATAAACATTTATTTAAATAGTCATGTAACCGATTATTTGAATCAAATAATTTTTTTTTCAGTGTCGGCACCAAATATTTTAATTCCCAAAACTAAAAAAAATGTAAATTTTTTCAAGAAAATTATTAGGAAATTCTTTTTTTCTAAAAATAATAAATAATAAATAATTTTTAAAATTAAAAATTAGAAAAAAATTTAAAAAAGAGAAAATTTCCTCTCAAACGAAGAATTTTTTTAAATAGCAAACCCCCACCTCTTTTCTCCCTCTCCCGAAGAAAAAGAAAATCAAATTTCGCGACTTGATTTCGTGACTCCCTTCGTTTTGTTTATAGCGCGTCGTGATAAGAAAAAGAGAGAGAGGAAAAAAGAAAAGGCAAAAAAAGAGATATATATAAATATATATATGTATATGAGAGAAAGAAGATTGCGATAATTGCGACGCGTCGTTACTTTCCCCGCATCGGGTCACGACTTGCGCGCGGTAAATTTATCGTCGTTGTGATAACGTACGTTATAGTTAAAAAAAAAATAATAATAATAAATAATAAATATGTTAATATTTAATCCTTCTATAAAGAAAAAATCAATTAGCACTGCTCTTGTATATATATATAAAATTACCTAATCGATGTATCCGCGTATTATAAAAATAATAAGACTAGCCTGGACATATATAATGTTCATTGCATATTTTGTAAAAAAAAAAAAAAAAAAAAAATTTCAACGACACAATATACTCGTTAAGAAGTCGAATTTTTTTTGTTTACATTTTAAAGAATGTTGATAAAAAAAAAAAAAAGAAACTGCTCAACTTTGGATTTAGAAAATGATTTCTCAACGATGAGTTTGCTCCAGATGAAAATTTTCAATTGTGCTCAAAAAAATTGTTACGTGTTTATTTATTTTCATGGCCTTAAAAATAGTTTTTTTTTCAAAAAGAAACTTGCATTTTTAGAATACTAAAAAATTTGAATTTTAAGCACAAAAAAAAATTTTTCATCATGAAATTCCTGATGTAAATATATTTTATCATTTCGTGGTCCCAAGTCGTGCAGTTTCTATATTAGAACAAAAGGAGAAAAAAAAAAAGAAAGATCGACCAGTGAATCAAAGTGACGGACGAGCGTCTCACGCTATATATATAGATAAATGAGAATAGATAGATTTTATTTATTGTTTCCTAGCAAGCCTATTGCAACACGATACTCTTGATTATAAAAAAAAGAAAAAAAAAAAAACAGCGGCCAGTAGCGGGCACTGCCGCGCGGAACTTCCTCCCCCTTTCTAAATAGAATTAAATCGTAAACTTTGTGGTAGCACGTACTATATACATATATATAAAAAAAAACAAATCGGACACAAAATTTTCATTTCGGTGCTATGTATTTTATTACTATTATTATTATTATTATAATTATTATTATTATTTATTGTCTATTGAATCACCCTGAGCCAAGCTTGTTAATGCTAAATATATCTATATATATATATATAAAAATTAAGAATTCTTTCGAAGAATTTCTTAATCACTTGAATATTGTATTTAATATTATATATATATATATTTCCGTTTAACTTTATGTTTATGGAATTACGCTTTATAATTTGTATCAAATTTTCACAATTTTTTTTTTTTTTTTTTTTTTTTAAACGTGTTTACCTGAGTTTTACGTTAATTTTTTGTGTAATCGAAACCCGGTTATTGAAAAAAAATCGACTTCACACACACTACTTACTATAAATGTTAAGGAGAACGAACGAAAAAAAAACTCTACAATTGTAATTATGTATAAAAATTGAAACGCTACGATGTGTATATTATATAGAACAATTATAAAACAACAAAAAGAAAAAAAAAAAAAAAAAACACTCATCATTATGAAAATAAATATCTATATGAAAAATTATTCTTATTTGTTATTTTATTTCTCTTATATATACTTTTCGTCTGTTAATTAAAATGATAGATTAATTTAAAGCAAAAAATTTCTCTAAATTTGAATTATAGTGAAAATTAGCTATATACTAATTCACGTTAGTAAGAATTTTTTTACTAATTTTTAGTAAAACATTACTATTTCATTTAAATAAGTAAGTTTTATACATAAAGTTTTATCACACACCCAGAGAAATGTTTTAATTGAACCAAATAGAAAACAAATTTACCTGGAACAGCGAAAAGTTTCACTATAGTAGCAAAAGTTTTATACTTGTTTCAGTTAAATCTTTCACTATTCTAGTGAAACTTATCGCTGTTTTAGCTATAATTATTTTTTTCCATGTATTTTTGAGTTAAAAATAAACGTATATTTGTCCCAGAGCCTATATATACTACAGCCCGCATTTATTTGGTGTAAATAAAAATTTTTATTTAAATCAAATAAAAATTTATTTAAATCAAATAAATATTTATTTGGCTCTGAGACAAATATATCATTTTTCTGGGTATAAAAAGTAACTAAACATTAGTAAAAATTATTCTTATTAATTTAAATTATTAGCTTACTTTTCACTAACTCAAATTTAAAGAGAGATTATTTCTATAATTTTTGGATATTTCTATATGTGAAAATTTTTTTCCGATTATTTTGAAAAGTATGCAACCAAAGTTATTTAAGAAGACAATTTTGATTCAAGGTCACGACGAAATAAATCGAAAGAACACGCCTACGTTCGACCCAAGACCTGCCCTCATTTTTATAAAGATCCATCCATATAGCGCGCGAGTCTTTTGGAAATGAGAAATATAACCTCTCATTTATCAGTGATCTCCTTTGGGGCTTAAATTTGAATGATATATACGCCTACAAAAAAAATAATAAAAAAAATAATATATATATATATATATATATATATATATATATTTCGCGAAAGCTAACAACACTTAAATTCTTCTGCAAACAAACAAAAAGTATATAAAAGCAAAACACTGACATCGGTCGAGACGACGATAATTAGGAGTGAATCTCGGTCCACGAGTAATTTGAGCCAGGATACTTAATTACACGTAAGTTGCGGGCTCTCTTTCTCTATATACTCTCGTCAGTTTCTTTCCAATTCAGTTCTTTCGCTTATACCCTTATATTGCCAGGGCCTTAATCGCCCAAAGAGATTAGATTAGCACCTTCGATTTCTCCGACACCTCTATATATACCTATATATATATATAGTAAACCTCTCCTCTACTCGCCGCAAAGAATATATAATAACAGGTGTTACCCTTAAAATCGAATTCAGTGAGTTTCTTGTACTTTTATATTGATAACGAATTATTAAAAAAATATTAAAGGGAAAAATAAAATTGTACGCACAGGATCACAAAAAAAAAAAAAAAATGGAACTTTTTTCCACGGCAAAGCGGAATATGATTTTCTAACGTATATTTTTATCCGGTGTGGACACGAATTTGAAATACGATTTGTTCCATCAGAGGTTAGGATTTTTTTCTAACCTCAAAAAACATGTCTAATCAAACAAGTAACTCAACATTTTTGTGAGCTTGCACAAAAAAAAATGTTGGACTCATATTTGTTGCATCTCAAAATGAATTCTTGTTAAATGACATAGAACGTGGCGACATCTGCCTGTCTCATTTTTGATGCGTTTCAAATTGAGTATAAATTTTGAACTCAATTTGAGATTACGTTTTTTCTGTGTGCGTTCCAGAGGTTTTTGGGGTCGCTGATTACGAATCGAATCTCTGATTTTCAAAATTCAAAATGGCGGATGCAATATGGCGGACTATTAAAAAAAAATATTAGATTTTCATGCAAATCTGTAGTATCTTACCTTTTCTAATGATGAGACGAATCTCGGCCTACTAATGGCGCACTAACAGCTGAAGTATTTCCTTTGATGCAGCCTATCCCTATAAAATAAAAAATAATTAAAAATTAGTATAATGATTCCCTTTATAATTGATAACTTTTTTGCAAAAATTGATGACCCTCACCATATAGAGCCCTCTATTTTAAATAGGGCGAAAAATAGGTCAATTTCTACAAGGGCATTTACAGTGTAAATAGATATAATCTGATGCACAGTTTCGTCTCTATAGGATTAATAATAATTGCGGTCACGCCCCCTCCTATTTTACATTAATAACGAATATGTATTTTAACTGAGAACACACCAACTCATTAGTAAAGGTACTACAGAAAAAGCAATTAATAGAATATGCAAATATGCTATATACACATATATTTATACTTGTAAGTTGAAAATTATAAATTTACTCTCTAAATCTGAATTAGTAAGAATGTTTACTAATTTGAATTAGTCACTCACTTTTTGCTTCTCAATTAGTTAAATTTTACTAATTGTTAGTAAAAGTTACTAATAATTTTGAGGTAAAAGTTCTTTTTTTCTGTGTGAGGGGTCATCCATAAATTACGTTACGCTTGAAGGGGAGGGGGGGTCAAGAATTTGCAACATTCAATAGAAAAAATGGCGCTTATCTATGCAAAATGTTCAACATGGGGGAGGGGGGGAGTCGAAAATGGTGAAAAATAGTGCAACGTTATTTATGGATGGCCCCTGATAATTTTAACATATTCTAGTTTTTGTTAAATTATAATTATTTACTCTCTAAATCTGAATTAGTAAAAATGTTTACTAATTTGAATTAGTGACTCACATTTTGCTTCTGAATTAGTTAAATTTTACTAATTGTTAGTAAAAGTTACTAATAATTAAATTTTACTAATTGTTAGTAAAAGTTACTAATAATTAAATTTTACTAATTGTTAGTAAAAGTTACTAATAATTAGTAAAATTTTACTAATTCAGAAGCAAAAAGTGAGTCACTAATTCAAATTAGTAAACATTTTTACTAATTCAGATTTAGAGAGTAAATAATTATACTTTAATAAAAACTAGAATTTATTAAAATTATCACACAGAAAAAAAGAACTTTTACCTCAAAAATTAACTATACAACAAATTTTATTCTATTTGGGCGAGCGCTACACCGTCTATGTATATATGAATTAGCATTCAAATTACCCACAACAAAATTTATCCATGGATAAATTTTGTTGTGGATAATTTTGATCAATGATAATTCACAAAGATGGTGGCGCGCTCCCAACTAGAATAAAATTTGTTGTAGTTAATTTTTATGCCTATTTTGGGGTAAAAGTAAATTTTGTTGCGGGTAATTTTAATCAATGCGCGCTAATTCACAAATAGTGAAGTGACGCGCTCAAATAGGATAAAATTTGTTGCAGTTAATTTTTATACCAATTTTGGGGTAAAAGTTCTTTTTTTTCGTATGCAGCGTTTTTTCTTTGATTATATGTTTTTGATGTTTCTGCTTAATAGCAATACTGCAAAAATAGAAGTATATCTTATAATTTAAGATGTTTTGGTAGTCATTTTTATGATATTTTGGTATAGCCACTTTTTAGTTATTTTAAATATCTTAGTTTCAGATATTAATAGTGTAACTTTGCCATAAAGAGTTGCATATATTTTTGATGAAAAAATTTTTGAGGTTAACTATAGGCTGTTATGTAAAATACTCTATATACGTACGTATCTTGTATTTTAGTAACTTACAATTCTGACGTATATATCTTACGAATCTTTCCAAAGGAACTTACATTTTAAGATGGAAAAAACATTTTAATTTCTGATTAAACTTATAAAGTATCTTAAAGGGATTAATAAAATACTTTACAAAACATATATATCTTATTCTAAAATAGAAGTTATAATTTTTCCATCTTACATCTTATTGTGAGATACCAAATAAATCACCTATTTTTGCAGTGAATATTTTAATATTAATTTTGGTTTTAGGATATCCTTTAGAGATAACATTTGGTCTGGGGGAAATTAGGATACATCCCTAAGATGTCCTACAGGGATGTTGGTGGACTTCCTATGGAAATCCTAATTCCTCCGGACAAAATGATATCCCTAGCACGTCAGTAGGAAATCCAGATGCTATTATAGGGTGTTGAGCTTTTATTCGTATCGAATAACATTACACATATAGACTCCTTTTAAATCTTAAACCTAAAATGACTGAAAATATCAGCCGTTTTATTAAAATTATGTTGTGAAGGATAAAATTTATTTACTCTTAAGTAAACGGTTTTAGTTAAAAAAAAAAAATTAGCTTCACACTAATATCTCAAAATTTTAAAAGATTCTTCTCAGTTTTAAAGGATTGCGCACTACTGTATTACACTGTAAAAAATTTAGAGAGTTAACAGCACTATAGGAGTTGGGAGTTCGATTTTTCAAGTTAAAAATCAACTCGAAAAAGGAGTTAACCAAGAGTGGAAGGGAGTTTAGGTTCGGGAGTTCAGTATCAACTCCCTTTTGAGTTATTTTATAATGGTGGATCATATTCTCCAACTCGTGTAAGGAGTTAAAGTTGAACTCCCTTTGCTTTAACTCCCCAATGGGTGGGACTTTTATAGTATCCCCTGGGGAGTTAAAATTCAACTCCTTTTTTTACAGTGATAAAATCTATAGCACTGATGTTAAAAAGTCCTATATACCCTTTTAGTATATACGTTTGAATCAAATAAAATGCGCCCCCTAAGGTATATACAATTCCATCTGTCTATTAAAATATTCCTTTTTAGGTATTGATGAAGTTAAAGAGATGAGCTTTAATATATCATTTGTTTTCAATGTACATCATCAGGAAAGAAATTATTCATTCTTTTTTTTCATACTTATACAATATTTTCTACAAGTTTGTAGACACAGTAAAGGCTACAAGCTCATGGATGTGAAACTTACATGAAAGATAAATGGATTTGTCGTGGCATCGACCTTAGCAAGATATCGAGAGTATATATATATATGTATATATATACGTATTTCGCGCCTAGAGCTCCACTACTAACTTGCGACTCTCGTCGTGCGCACGACAGGTGTAGCGTGGGAGAACGAGGGTGAGAAAGACAGGTAGGAACAAAGATGGATATAGAATGAGAGGAGAGGAGAGAAGAGTTACATACACACACATACCAGGGAGTAGAGGGAGAATTCTCTGAGATAGTGAAGGCAAAAGAGTAAAAAGAGAGAGAGAGAGTTGCACGAGAACGAGAAGGCGGTCTTCGGTTATCATTGGCCGCCCATCGACCCCTCTTGGTCCCCCTATCCTTTTTCTTACCCCCGACTTCGCTATGGAATACCATTCAACCCCACCTAAACCTTCGTGTGGTCACTTTTGCACTGACTTTGTATTCGCAAGCATTTTGACAATGAAATAGATAATTTTTTAAGTGATTCGATCATTTTTAAATGTCATAACATAATTTTTTCATAATTTACCACGCAAATTTTCATTTTTGTCCGAATTTTTATTTACACTAATTATTTATTTTAATTGAATTCTCCAAATTAAGAAATTTCAATATTTGTCCGAAATTGCAAATGGCCAATATAAAATCAACAGTAAAATTTCGGCACGAATTTTAAAAATATACCACCCAATCAGAAACTATATTAAAAAAATAATTGTGATTGCGGTTAATTTTAAAATTCGCGCCAAAATTTTTCTGTCGATTTTATATTGGCCAGAAATTGCACTTTCGGACAAATATTGACTTCGGCGTTTTGAGAATATATTTTATCAAATAACAATTTGTGCAAATAAAATTCGGACAAATGCAAAGATTATTTATTTTATTATTATAACTATATATATAGTCATATATTCCTCGCTCGCTAAAGCTCAAACAATTGTCATCAAATAATAATTTATAAAAATTTGAATTAGAATTATTGCTTCTAATGAACAAACATTAAAAAAATTGCTAAAAAAATTTTTTTTTTTTATTAAAAATCATAAAAAAAAATATTTGATTTAAAAAAAAATTTTTTTATATTTAGTATAATATACTGAAAATATATTAAACTTATGTTAAAATTTTTTAAACAAATTTTAGAGAATTTTTTAAACTTTTTTGTGAATGTTATATTATAGTTATAACAAAATTTTATTCTTGAAATCAATATTAAAAATTAAGAAAAGTATAATTATTAATAATAAAATTATTAAAGGTTCTACCGACTTAACCGCATCAATATTTAACAAAATATTAATTATTTTGTCTTATCAATTTTTCGTTTACAGTGTTACCAACTTAAAACAATCAACAAAAATTTGACATATCTGAGATGGCATGTTTTTGAAATCTTCACTGGAATGGCAGGTTTCCCTATAATATTTTTTATATTGTCATGTTTCTCAACATTCGCCTGAATTGGCGTGTTTCTGCCCTCAATCGACGACTATTTCTAAACTTGTTGCATATTATTCCGTTTAAAAAATTATTTTTTACTCCTTTTTTTTAATTTACTCCAGAAATATAAATAAGAGATTCTAAATACCGAAAAGCTATTAAAAAAAATTTCGCTCTACTTTATAGAACAATATAAATTTTTGCTGTTCATAATAGCCATAATCAAGTGTTATTATATACATGCATATGACTTGACGGTACTACAACATCGAGAAAAAAAAATTTTTCGATGTCGGTGTCGCTATTGGAAATTTGTTAACTTAATACAAATATAGAAGATTACTTAAGAAATTTTTTTTACTTAAAATTGTTTTAACAAAACTTTTAGGTTAGAAACTTGTTTAACTAACAATTGTGATCATGCCTAACCATTTCTAACCTATAACTTCTAACCTAAACTAACTTAACCTACAACTCAGAAAAAAATTCGTTTGAAGCAACTAAATTTTGGTTAAATCAACAAAATAAATGCATTGATATACAGTTAACCAAATATTTGGTTGCATTAACCAAACGTTTATTTACCTCAATCAAATTTTTTCTTTGTTCAAAAAATTTATTAAAATAAACCAAACAGTTATTTAGATCTAACCTGCACACAGAAAATTATAAGGTATTAAAATAAGCTGCAACGGTTATTACTTTAATCCAATTTTGCTTATTTTAATACCAAAATGGATTAAAATAAGCAAAATTGGATTAAAATAATAAGCGTTGCAGCTTATTTTAATGCCTTTTAATTTTCTGTTTGTAGTTTTTGACCTCCTGAACAAAAAATGTAAATGTGCAAAATTCCAAAAAATGGGCAGATTTTTTAAAAATTGAGGTTTAAGTTTAAAAAATAGTGTTAAAAGCGAAAAAAATTCAAAAATGAGTAAAACCAAAAGAACTAAACAAACTTTCTTAAAACTCGTTAAAAAAAATAATTTTTAAACCTTTTTTCGCCAGTCTACATCCGCTATTTTGAATTTTGAAAAACTATCATCGAATTCGTAATCAGCGAACTCGATAACCCCCCCAGTAACGAGATTTAAGGGAATTCAATGTATATTTAAAAAAATCGTCGGCAATTTTGGATTTTCAAAAATTCACATCAAATTCGTAATCAGCGACCCCGAAAACCCCCAAGTAGCGAGTTTTAAGAAAGTTTGTTTAATTCTCATTTTTGAATTTTTTTCGCTTTTAACACTATTTTTTAAAATTAAACCTCAATTTTTAAAAAATCTGTCCATTTTTTGGAATTTTGCCATTTACATTTTTTGTTCAGGTGGTCAAATACTACAAAAGTTCAAAGTTGCAGAAAATTTCACCGGACCCCAAATTCCCATGTAAATGGTGCGGGGTTCTTTGTGCATTTTGTTATAGGGTCAAAGAAAAATTTCTTTGATTTAAAGAAATTATTACTTTATACTTATTTTTTGTTGACTCAAAGAAATATTTCTTTGATTTTATAAAATACCTCGGAATAATACTTCCGTCTACAACAAAAACAAATTACTTTAAAGAATCGCATATATATAATAAACGAAAAGCAACGCAAAATTCCTTTTCGTTTTCTTATGCGCATGTATACATAATAATAAGAAGTTCGGCAAGTTGAAAGACTTTTTCTATTTCGCTTTCACTTTCATTATACATATATATATATATATATATATATATAGTTGCTCGTCATTTTCGCCGATCGGTCAGTTCCCTATTATTTTCCCAGGCAATAAGTGCCATATTAGAGGTATAAGGCAATACTGTCATTACCAACACTTATATGCATTTAAGTATATAGGTGAGTTGACAGCAAATTTCATATAGACATAATAATTCCCATATATATATATATATATATGAACTTCACGCCACAAATACAAAAGTAAAATATATATATATATGCAACTTCTGGCTACCACTCTCGAGGAGAATGAAAATAAGATTTTTCTTCCCAACGCGCGCAACGACTATATATATTCGTAATGGCAGGTTCATAAAGTCACAAAATGCCTCAGGGCAAAACTTAGTTAGAGTCGCTTTAGCGAACGTGTCGGTTGTTTGAAAATTAGGAGTAGACCCTGTAATGACGTGAATGGGCGTGTCGAAACTATAAAGAATAGGCAGCTATAAAACTATATTTTGTACCATTGTGATCATATATGTGTGTGTATGGGTCCACGCGTGCTTGAGCATTCCCTCTCTCTCTCTCTCATAGGTCGCACATATGTATATATATATATATATATATACATGATACACCTACCTATTTACTATAATGTCCAAAAAAGCACCTGGCTTCTGTCTAGACCCCGAAAAATTGTGACCCATACCTCGATTACCTATATCGATTTCGGCCACCATACTCGCCTTCTCAAACACACATTTTTGACTTGAGTCATTCTATATAGACACCCAGTCGTTAACGAAAATTGACGTGCCACTAAAGACTATACACACGAAAACTAGTCTCTTAACAATAAAAATGCTTCTAAAAAAATATATTATATGTGAGTTGGGAGAATTATTCATATATAGGAGACGAGTCGTCTCTTTTGAAAAAGAAAAGACATTTCTGATTATTCTTCTTCAAGTTTTTTGTTTGGATTTTTTTTATATATGCATATATATATATTCCCTTTGGACCTGATTTTTTGTTCTAAAACCGATTTTAAGAATTTTTTTTTTTTTTTTTTTTTTTTTTGGTTGTAAATCTTGGAAATATATGACACGAGAAATTTAAAATGAAAAAAGGAAATTAAAATTAATTTTTAAAGTCGTACATATATATATATATAATATATTTAGAACTTGGGAGCTTCTAAAATTTTTTTTAAAAAGAAAAAATGAAGCGCGCCATATGAATAATGGATAAAATTAATTTTTTTAACGAATTATTATCTGATAGAATTTTCTTTTAGCTGAATTTCTATTTGTTCGAATTTAACCGAATTTTCATATTACAGTTAAATTTTCACTTAACTGAAAATTAATTTAACAGAATTTCTATTTTATCGAATTTTCATTTGTTCGAATTAACATCCGTCAAAAATTTTTGGGTGCGAATATTAAAATTAACCAATCAGAAAATTTTAATTGGTTAATTGGTTAATTTTAAAATTCGCACCAAATATAGTTTCTACTAAATGTTAATATTCCAAAACAAATGAAAGTTCTATATCAAATAAAAATTCGATCAAATAGAAATTCTGTTAAATAAATTTTCGATTAAGTAAAAGTTTCTGTATACTATGAAAAATCGCGTTATATAGAAATTTAATTATAAGATTTATATTATAATTGTAATATTATATTTTATATATAATATTATCATTTTTTTATAGTTGAAAAAACAATTATAATGACTAATTCATTTATATATATAGTGAAGTTTTAACTATATACCTCCAGTTGCAACTTGAAAATGCACAAAAATTGTGCATATGGTGAAAAATGTATAGAAGAATATAATAATAATATATAGATATTATAGATATATATATATAGATAGTATGCACTGTGGAAGGTAAATTAAATTCATAAAGTTATTTTATTTACCTCACGATTACTGCTATTATGAAAGTAATATTTAATAAAACTTACAAAGATTGGTATCATTTTACACTTGTAAATAGTTTTATGGAATGTTTTCAAAATGAAAAGTGTACTTACTTTACAGTATTTCCCACAAATTATAAGTTACTGCGCGCGCCATCACGTTAGTAAATTACAATATATATTCGTTTTTACAATATATATTGGATATATAGACAGAGAGAGAGAGCGAGAGAGCGAGAGAGAAGAAGAAGTTTTAAAAAATTTCCCGAGAAATAATCGGCGAGGCAAATTGACAGTGGCGCCACCCTGATAAATAAAGGAAGAACTAGAATTATTTATAAAAATTTTAATAATTTTAAAAAAAATGACAAATTATTATTTAGATAACTAATTAATTCCAATTGTTATTTCACAGTAAAGATACAAAATTGTTTAATAATAGTTTTTTTAAATTAAACTTTTTAATTTTCTAAAATTAATTAAATTGAAATTAAATTTTTTAATTTTCTAAAATTAATTAAAATAAAATAAAATTTTTTAACAAAGCTATAATTAAAGAATCCTTTATTGTGAAATAACAATTATTATATTTTAATTTGTCGTTTTTTCATAAATAATTCATAAATTATTTTTTAAAAAAATACCTAACCTAAAAATTTAACACAAAACTTGAAACTCACTACTCGGTGGATTTTCACAGCATAGTTGATTACGAATCAAAAATCGAATTTTCAGAATTCAAAATGGCTGATCCAATATGTCGGAAAAATGATTAAAAATTCATCACATTTTATGTTTTAAAGGGTTTTTTGAGATCGCTAATTTTTCGAATTTGATATTAGATTTTCAAAATTCAACATGGCGGACTTTTTTTTAAGTTTATATAGGTTTTAGGGTTCTTAATTATACGAATTGGACATCAGATTTTTAAAATTCAAAATGGCTGATGCAATATGGAGGACATATGATAATATTTAAAGGTCTTATAAAGATACAATTTACTTTGTCAAAACGCGTAAATATTTTAATTTATTTTAAAAGTAATGAAGACATTAGACACGAATAAGCTGAAGTACGCAACGTATATTTATGATAAACGATTTTTAAAGAAATAATTTTTTAAAATGAAAAATTCTATAATTTATTGGCTAAAAAAGATTTTTTTATAATTTGTTGATTAATGAAAACTAAAAGAAATATTTTTTAGACAAAAAATTATACAATTTTTCATTTTAAAAAAATTATTTCTTTAAAAATCGTTTATCATAAACGTTTTGCGTACTTCAGCTTCATATAACATCTTTTTATTAGTACCTAATAATTATTATTATTATTTTTATTATTAATAGTATTTTTATTATTACTATTATAATTATAATAATTATTCTCAAGTAAATTTATAAATTTTCACAAAAATTAAAATTCAAAAATTGTTTATCAATTAAAAAAACAAAACATAACATATAATTAAATAGTACACAAGAGAAATGGAAGTATCACTGTTTTGACACGCACCCTATGTTTCAATATATTCAAAAAAAGTGACACAAAAAGGACCTTAATTTATGCCGACAATGGTAGATATGTAAATTTTCATCGTGTCTATAAATTCACTCTCATATGTTATTAGGCAATGACTAACTTTTGGCGTTGTCATATTTCTATTATTATTTTTTTTTTTTTTAAATATATTATACGCTTTTTCACCTAAGGTCTTTAGGACTCTATAACTACATATTACAATATTATGTAGTCAGTGGTCCGTTTAATCAGTGACTGTGGGGCGAAGTTCCATGTCGAACCGTGAATATCGGCCTATGGTATCTTGACTTAGATAGAAATCTTGCACGGCAATTTTAGGAGTCCGTGCACATGTCGTATATGAGTCCATCCGGTTGGCGCGTATACACTCTGCTACCTAACTGAATTAGCCGCTTATTCTGACGAACGAATTATACCAACAAGAAAAGAAGATGACGACGAACGATCTATGCGAGAGAAGAGTGAAGCGTGCTTATATACACTTAATCAGAATCCAGGATCTTTTTCCATTGGCACCTGAAACGCCCCAAGGATCTATTCTAGAGCGACGAGACGCAACGATGCCACGAACACAATTACATCAAGCAGCGACAGACTCTCGAAATAACCCAAAGGTTATATAGACTTGAAGAAAAAAAAATCATCTCGTCTATAAAATACCAAGAAACTAAATTATTGAACAATTACCTCAATAGTTTTTATTATTTTATCTACGTCATAAACTATGAGACATATCCTTTTCTTTTGATGATAATTCAGTAAAAAAATATATATACCTATCAGCCTAAAGCAGAAATCGTCGTAATCCAACGTACGCATGCGCCAGATTCGCGCATGACAATAACAAAATTTAACATTAATCTCACAGAAAATTAAAAGGCATTAAAATAAGCTGCAACGCTTATTATTTTAATCCAATTATGCTTATTTTAATCCATTTTGGTATTAAAATAAGCAAAATTGGATTAAAATAATAAGCGTTGCAGCTTATTTCAATGCCTTTTAATTTTCTGTGCTACTTTTTAGATCCTTTTTAGGGTTTCATGGCTCAGGCCCGAAAGCGTTATAGTTTCGTTTGGTGTCCGTCCGTCCATCTGTCTGTCGTACAATCGTGTAGTTGCCATAGAAACAGTTACCATAGCAACCCAGTGGGAAATTGCCAATGGTAACCATTGGGCCATTATAGGACCAATGACCACTCTTTTGACAATGGTAAATTTCCTACTGGGAATAGTTACCATAGCAACCGTTTCCATAGCAACAGTTACCATAACAACCGTTTCCATAACAACCGTTACCATGGTATTGAACGTTACCTTAGCAGGCTACAAAACCCTGCAATGGAGGCGCCATGTGCCTGCTTCTCTCATATTTTTTTTTACCCCTTTTGCTGTATAATAATAAAAAGTGAAAATTTTCGTTGTGACTGTCCCGTGTGAGTAATTGACATGCGATTTGGTTTCGAGGTTTTACAAAAATCTCGAGACCACTTTTTTCCGGTGGGTCTTCAATGTCACCGGTGAATGACATCGCATGCAAAGGCAATAAGAGAGGCCATCTGTCGCAGCTCTCGTCAATTGTTTGTTCCAGGACGCGACAAATTTTGTAATCGTCGACAATTCCGGATAAGCTTCGATTTTTTTCTGGGCACACGCAATTTATGTATATATATATCCTCTTTTTGCTTCCTTTTATTTGGAAATATTATAATAAAAGTTTTGCGGAAACCCACAACACTGATTTGCAATTTCGCTTATATACTCTGCTTATAAATAAAGGGTCAACCTCAACAATTGTATCGTAGATCAAGACAGGAAGTTTTTTTTTTTTTGATGCACAGAGGCATCTAAACATCCATTGTGTTTGTTATTTTCTCATCGTTATTGTCATATAGAAATCCAAAAATTGAAATTATATATTTCAGAATTATTGTTAACCCCTTTGGAGTCGAGTAGAAAAATCATTTGAGGGCCCAAAACGGTCAAAAAAAATTTTATATCATTATATTGAAGGTTTTTGGGCTCACTGAATCCGAATTTGAGGTCAGATTTTAAAAATTCAAAATGGCGGACCCAATATGGTGGAAAAATGGAAAATTAATTCGATTCGTTCAAAATTCTGTACTCGGGGGTTTTTAGGGTCGCTGAATCCAAATTTGATGTCAGATTTAAAAAATTCAAAATGACGGATCAAATATGGCGACCCAATATGTTGGAAAAATTGATTCAATTCGTTCAAAATTCGGTACTCGGGGGTTTTTGGGATCGCTGAATCCAAATTTAATGTGAGATTTTTAAAATTCAAAATGTCGGACCCAATATGGAGGAAAAATTTAAAGTTGATTCGATTCGTTAAAAAATTTAGTACTCGTGTGTTCTTTGGGTCGCTAAATCCAAATTTGAGGTCAGATTTAAAAAATTAAAAATGGCAGACCCAAAATGGGGGAAAAAATTTAAAATTGATTCGATTCGTTCAAAATTCGGTACTTAGGGGTTTTTTGGCTTGCTGAATCCAAATCTGACCTCAAATTTGGATTCAGCAACCCCAAAAACCCCCGGGTACCAAATTTTGAACGAATCGAATCAATTTTAAATTTTTTCCGCCATATTGGGTGTGCCATTTTTAATTTTTTAAATCTGACCTCAAATTCGGATACTGCAACCTCAAAAACCCTAAAGGAACCATTTTTAGGAAAATCAAGTAATTTTTAAATTTTTTTGGACGCCATATTGGGTCTGCCATTTTGAATTTTTTAATTCTGACCTCAAATTTGGATTCAGCGACCCCGAAACCCTTAATATACACATGGACACTCTCTAATTATGTTTAGTATTTTTTTCTAATATGGACATATATATCCAAAATCACAAAGGTGGGACAATTTTTTTTTGGACATATATGGGCCACCGACAGTCAAGAGGTTAAAATAAAAAGAGAAAATTATTCACCATTTTTTTTTTGGAGTTTGCCTCTACAATGAGAGCTCCTAATACTTCATAAGATCAAGCTAAAACTATCACTAAACCTAACCTAAAATTTTTTACCTTTAAGTAGAGTTTCTGCAAAGGAGAGTTGAGACAAATTATCCATATTGAATTTGATTGGCTTCGCCTAACCGGAAACAAAAGATCTTATATTTGCGCGGGAATTACAACAAATTTCAAATACATACACGTAAAAAATGGAAAAACGAATAAAGTAATTTATTTATTACTTTAAAAGTAAATACTGAACTGTCCTGCAATTTCTGCGCATTTCTGGCAATTTTCACTCCAGAAATAGTAAAATTTACTCCAAAAATAGTAAAATATACTCCTGAAATAGTCAAAAAATTATTTCAGAAATAGTAAATTTTACTATACTTCTCGAGTAAAAATTGTCAGAATTGCGCAGAAATTGCGGACAGTTTCGGTTTTACTTTTAAAGTATAGTAAAAGTTACTTTATTCATTTTTCCATTTTTCTCCGTGTATATAAAGTTATTATCTTTCTATATATTACAGAAAAATTTTATCTCTGTCTCCATATGGGTCATTCCACGTCAAGAGTAACCAACTTAAGACCCATGTTTTTCACAAGGAAAGTACAATTTCGTTACTCTTGACATGGAATGACCCATATATACCTATATTAGTATTTTAGCTCTGATTTTAACCTCAAACCCAGCAGCGAATTGACGTGGAATTATAGTATTAAACCAACAAAATCTCAAAATTCAAGGACCTAAGTCTCCAGGATTCAAGGTCATGGATCGAACATAACCTCAAAATTCAAGGGCGTAGATTTCTAGGATTCAAGGCCTTATAGTTCAAAGATAACCTCAAAATTCAAGGACATAGGTCAAGAGACCGTTGGGTTTGAGGCTATGTCCGATAAACATAACTTCAAATTCCCCTAATCAAGAAACGCATATAACCTCAAAATTTAGATAAAATTTTAACTCTACAGAACTCTATTTCCGGTTAGGCGAAAAAGTAGTTGAACTCCAACTCTCCTTATAGGATCTTTACCTTTAAGGACCCTTTTCTCTTTGAGCGTGATTGCGGTGCGAGATAGAACCAATCAGCGTTTACAATCGATCGAGATATCGAACGTCAGTTGTGACGCGGAACAACATAACCTTTAGTTTTTCAATCTGTTTCCGTTTACGTAAATTAATAAATTAAAATTTTTTGTACAAAACTCAATTTTCGATTCTACAGATTTTCAATTGAAGACTAATTCTCTTAAATCAGAAATAATAAAATTAATTCTCCACTTATAAAAATAATCACGATACTGATTTTCCTCAACACGGAACTCGTTCTTCTTTTTTAGAAATGAAACTTAAAATCCAAGAGAATATACACTTAAGCGGAAAAACTCTTTAACACAACAAGAATGTTGTACAAAACGTGGTTATTACTTTGTTACAGTATATATAAACAAAAAACTCAATAGGTCCCCACACCGATGTAACCCCCCCCCCCTCTCTCTCTCTCTTTCTCTCTTATTCTCTCTCGTTTCGTGTTTTGCGTGAAATTCTTCGATAGTTAAACCGATAACGAGCCACTATCCGTAACAGCAACAAATTGGGGTTCTTTAATCGCTCTAATGCATCAAGGTAAGGAGGTTTGCTTTGACAGTAAAATTGCCGCAGTCCTTTCGCGAGGGGCCGATCTTATCTTTTGGCTTAAAAGCACCATCACTTTCAAGCGCATATAAGCGAGAGAGGAGGCGAGTAGTAGGCCATAGTGTCGTATCTCTCTTTCCTCTCTATGGAAAATGCGCTTCCAACGAAGAAGAAAAGAGGAGACTCTATCTCGTCGTCTCTCACTTTAACTGTCAAAGCCATTGCAAAAGCTACCATCTTGCACGAACATGAAACGTTGACTTTAACGACGGACCTATAAATATTTACTATGGAATTGCTGCATATTTTTTTTTTTTTTTTTTTTATATATTTATTTTCTTTTGTTCGAAAAATTACGATCCGACGTTTCAATCTGGATTTTTAAATTTTAACCCAAAAAGAGATTTTTTTTGGAATAATTATTTCAAAATAGAGCATCAATTATTATTTACCGATATTATAGATATGGCTATCAGCTTTCTCTATACAAAGATCACTTAGAACAGAAATAAAATGACTTCTCTGACAGTCAGCAATTGTATTTCTGCTTGGATGGGGGAAAAAAAATCAGTATCTCCTTTCTTTTCTTTTGCACACCTTATCCGCTTTTTTCTGAGTGTTATTTCTTTGTCTCTCGGGCTCTACTCTGTCTCTCGCGGTGTACGTTCGTTTCGGTTCTCGTTCGTGAAATTAGAAAAGTGCTGGTATAAAACCCAAGTAAATGGGGATGAGAAAGAGGGAAGGAGTTAGTTGCGACGCGCGAGAGAAGCTAAACTCTCTCTCTCTCTCTCGCAGCAGCAGCAGCGAAACATTGAAAAACCGTTGCAGCTGCCGCCTTTCGAGCCATTGCGTCCACAGCAACGTCGAGTTATCACGCAAAGAATACTCTCGAAAAGACAACGACCCGCCACTCAAGAGGCCGTAAAAAAGGCACCGGGAATGTCACTGAATGACGGACCGCGAGACCATCCCCGGTAAGTAATTCTTCAGCAATTACATAATTACTGCGGCGGTCAGACCCCTGTACTTCTCTTATAGTCGGCCTGGCTGGAGGAGTCGTTACGATATTTACTACTATATAATGGATACCCCTTTGCCAAAGAGAAGAAACATCAGACCGTCGCAGGATATACAATAAATAGGTACAGTATAACGTTTCAAAATACTCTGGCGCCTTCTTATATTCTTTTTTTATGCGCAAAAATTCTCAACGTATTTCTTTTTTTCATTTTTCAAAAGAAGATCAAGGGTATATATTTGTCATTTTGTAGTTTCTATAAAATGAAATATATTTAAAGTAAATGTTCCCAATTCGTTTCCAAACGAATTTCCTAATTTTAGATTTCTAATTGCATATTCCTAAAAACCATCTTTTTTAATAACTTTTTTCTAAATAAATTTTCCTAATTCATTCCAAGAAAAAACCTTAACTTAAAATATATAGCGTATACTCATTTTGTAGTGCAACAAAAATGAGTCAAATTGGTGGCGCCACTTTTTATATCGTTTAGCATTAATGTTAATGACAAAATTCAAAATAATGGCCAGTTTTTTAGCTATACAGTAACTCAAAGTTGAAAAATAATGACATAAAAAATAATGTTTTTGTGAATGTTCTGTTCTTAAAAATCAATCAAAATCAGTCAGAATCTGTTACTCCGGGGTTTTTTGGGGTCACTGATAACGAATATGAGGTCAGAATTCCAGAATTTAAAATGGCAGATCAAATATGGTGAACAAGCTTTGGAAAAATCACTTGAATTCACTCAGAATCTGTTACTAATTGTAAGAGGTTTTTGGGGTCCCTGATGACGATTCTTATTTCAGAATTCCTTATTATGAATTTTTCGCTCATTCCAAATGCCAGATCCAATATGGCAGACAAGTTTTTAGAAAATCTCTCGAATTCAAACGAAATCTGGTACTCGGAGGTTATTGGGTCTGATGACGATTCTGAACCTAATAACCCCCCAAATACCAGGTTTCTTGTGAATTCGAGCGATTTTCAAAAAACTTGTCTGCCATATTGGATCCGCCATTTGGAATTCTGAAATTCTGACTTCAAAATCGTCATCAGTGACCCCATAAACCCCGGAGTAGCAGATTCTGAGTGATTTTGATTGATTTTTAAGAATAGAACATTTAAAAATACATTACACATGTCTACAAATTTCAGACCCAGAAACCGGAATAGTCATTTCCGATGTATTTTGTCACGCTAAATCCAAAAATGACAACGAAATTGTTCCATCACGTCAGCGTTTTGAGATATTCTATAACTCAAAAGCGTGAAAAATGCCGTTTTTGGCAATATTACACTGAGAAAAATAATATCGTAATAATAAGAAAATAATTTAGTTAAGCATTTTTAGTTGGCCTTACTAAAGTATGGTTGGCACAACAGAAAAGAAAGTGGCAATCAATCGAAAAATTTAGTTTGCTCTACCAAAAAATATTTTTGAAGGTTTCATGTCTACGAACTAAACAGTTTGGTTCGCCGTACTAAATCGCTGGCACGCAGAATTGCGCACGCGCTGTTCTCGAAAATGTGGCGTCGGTCGTAGGGCCTAGTCAGTCGTGGACCTCTTCCGCGTTATGCTTATCCGATCATTTATGTCATGTGTTTTTATTGTTCGGCTGGTCTATTATCGTAGCAGTGTCATTAAAGTTTTATAAATATTTATTTTTTAAAAGTGTACTGAAAGTGTTTCTTTTATTTCGAAAGAATGGCTGACGAAGTGACAAAACGTTTGCTAAGAGAATGGGGGTTAGAATGCCTCGTGGCATTCTGTATCAACTTTTGAAAACTTGCTCCTCAATTTTATGCGATATCATTTTGAGATATTTCATGAAACGCGCGTAGTGTGTACTTACGGGAAGATAAATTATTTTTGTAATGTCTAAGCATAATGAATTTAATAAAGTTATATTATTAATCTCATCTCTATTGAATTAAAATACCTTATTTTTTATACAAAATCGTAAAAATGACCAAATAAACTATTTTATATAAAATAAATTATTTAGTTATTTCTACAAAAAAATTTTTTTTAATCAACGAAAACAGTAGGTTGAAATAACTAAATTTTATTTACGTCAACAGAACATTATTTTTCATTCTAATAAATGTATTTATTACGTAGACTAAATTATTTGGTTACACCTACTAAATAATTCAATTGAGCGAAATTTAACGGTTGGACAAAAAAATTTAGTACTCCCAACCAAACGGGTTAGTTGCACATATATCAAATAAAAAATTTGGTAGGGACAACCAAACTTTGATACATGGTACCAAACAGTTTTCTCAGTGTAGACACTTTAAAAAATCTTCAAAAATTTTGTTTAATCATTGGTTCAAATTTTAATTGAAAGAACTATATTTCCTCTACACGGAAAAACTTTGTGCAAGAATCATTCCTAAATTTGTTCAGGAACTGAGGATATGAGAATAATTTAAGAAATCTTATTTATATTTTCTTTGAAAAATTCTAAGCAGTATTTCTATAAGAATTGTAGAGAAATTCAAGAAAACTTCCAAAACTCACTACACATTGTCTTGAACTTGTTTTAGAATACGCGAGAAAAAAAATTTACTCTAAAAGGACTCGATCCCACGTCCTCGAGAGTCCAAAAACTCCGCTTTACATTTCTCAGCTACCTTAGCAGCTTATGGTATTTTGCATTGGAAACATATTTGACGCAACCAATCCCTGCCTAGTGCTTGGTTGCTGAACTTTGTCTTCTAAAACAGTTCAAGAAACTTTTAACACCCAGTGACTGAGATATTCCGATCGCGGCATTAACAAAAAGTCTTCCAATGTCATAATAAAAATACAAGTATTTTCTTGAATGATTTATGTATTTTTCTGTAAATTTTGCAGAATTTTTCTCGCGTCCTCAGTTCCTGAACAAATTCAGGAATGATTCTTGAACAAAGTTTTTCCGTGTATGTTTCGAAAATATGTATATTTTCTTTCTTCGTTTGTGGACCCGTCTCTAGTAAGTCACATACATATATATATGATTGATAATCTATAATGAAATACCTAACACCTGTTATTTGAGAAACGAAATAATAAACACATTTTCCAAAAATCTCAAAATCCATCTCCTTTCGGTTATTCAACGTTTGTATATATAATAGATATGGCGTCATTTTGATTAATTACATCACATGTTCGTTTCCCGTCTGCAACATATTAGATTCAGAGGCGTCAATGGGAAAATTTTTCAGAGTTCGATTTTCTGATGCGTGACGAGTGGATTGCACGCTAACTAGCAGCCTGTTTCCGAAATGCACCAATATTCATGAAGAAGAAAAGACGTATATATATGATAGTATATATGGGACCAATGTGTGTGTGTGTGTGTGTGTGTGTGTACGGTAACGAACGAGATCCTCCCGCTGTTAATTAAAATTCGCCCGGGGAATTTATACCTTGGTTCATGGACACGAGATGTTGGAAAACAACAACGCCCACCAAGAACCGATTTGACACTTCATTATTCGCGTACCACGTGGGACCCCGTCATTAAAATGAGATTAGTCCTGTGAATGCGTTGTGGGCCACGTATATGCCAGATTGCGCGAAGAAATCATTCGACAGCGCTATCACTCAAGTAGTACTTGGAAATGGTTCTCAATTACTTATATTGTTGGAGATGCATATAGAAAAAAAAGGGAAGCAACATTTATATTATATATATATATATATATGAGAAATTGCTGGCTTTTAGAAAGTCATCATTTTTCTATATTGAAAATTATTATTTTTTGGGTTGCCGCGCAGTTAAAATTAAGGGTTTTGGGACAGATTTTTAATCTTGTATCGTGGGAGGTTTTTTGCTCTGATTTATATGCTAGCCCTTTGTCTTCTTTTATAATTGAATTCAAAAATTTTTTCTGCTAACTTATTTTTTTTTTAAAGCGTTGTATATATATGTTCGAGCTAAGCTCCATTACTTTACACTTTAAGGCTTAATTTTTTAAAGGTTTGCAAATATTAAAATTATTAAAATTATACCTAAATTTTGAACGTAGCTGAAGTACGGAACGTTTATGATACATTATTTTTAAAGAAATAATTTAAAGATAATTTAATAATAATAATAATATAATAATAATAATAATTTAATAATTTAAAGAAAAAATTCTATAATTTTTTGTCTGAAAAATATTTTTTTTATAATTTGTTAATTAATGAAAACTACAAAAAATATTTTTTAGGCAAAAAATTATAGAATTTTTCATTTTAAAAAATTATTTCTTTAAAAATCTTTTATCGTAAACGTTACGTATACTTCAGCTTCGTAATTTTCAGATTATGTTCGTTTCTTGGTTACATAGTTTTCTTGAAAATATCAAATTGATACCAAAATTTGTATCAATTTTTTATTTGATCCACATTTTGGGTATCAATTCGTTGCAATTTGATTCTTTTAAGTTAACAATGAAAGGGAATTTAAGGTTATGTTTGTCGGACATAGTATTGAACCTAGCGATAATCTTGAGGACTTGCAGCTATATTCACAATCGAAATTCACATAAATTTTGAGGTTATGTAGGGGGTTACACCGTATAATTTAATAATTTTTTTTTTTTGAATTATTACTTATAATAAAAAAATGTTACTATCAGTTGTGAAAACTTTTTTGATACTCTTTCGATTAGTAATATGCATTTTTAAAAAAAAAGTTTTTTGACCAAAAAAATGAAACTCAAAAATAAATTTAACTTTTTTGAAGTGAAAGGTATACGATTTTTTTATAATCGAAAGCTGAGGTCTTTTCCTATAAAAAAAATATAGTTGAAAAAATGAAACAAAAATGTTTAAATATTAAAAAAAAAATAGTAAAAATTAACAAAAAATACCAAAATTTTGTAAAAAAAAAGGAAAAAATGTTAATTATCAATATTTAAAAATTCATGTTCCATTTTTCCAACTATATATATTTTTGTAGGAAAAAAACCTCAGCTTTCGATTGAAAAAAAAATCGTAGTTTTCACCACGAAAGAATAAAATGTATTTTTGAGTTTCATTTTTTTTGGTCAACATTTTTTTTTTCTCAAAAATTTATATTACCAATCGAAAGAATATCAAAAAAGCTTTCGTAACTGATATTAATAAAAAATATTTATTTTAATAGTTAAGAAAAAAAATAATAACAAGAAAAAAAGCCATTTTTCCCCTTTGATCACTTCATGTGAAATTCCCGACTTATAAAATTATTCTTATTTTGAAAAGTTATTCAAAATAATTTTTTTTTCAAAGAAAAAATTTTTATTTTTCAATTTTCAATAAAAAAAAAATATTTTTTAATGATTTTTTGCAATTTATTGTTATTTTCCAAATTTTTGATTAGGAACCTATATGTAATATTGTACATTTTTAATATGACAAATATAAAATTACGTCAATTATAAAGAAAAATTATGAAAACAATAAAATTAAAATTATTAAAAAAATTATAACACAGTAATATAGTTTTTAAAAATGACAAAATTAATCTAAAATATTATGAAAGTGACAATTAGCAAAATTTATAAATTTTAACCTATAATAAATAAATGTCAAAAAATAATTAAAATTATTATTTATTCATCAAAATTCACAAAACCGTAAAATTGTTGTGCGCCAGACTCATCATTGAGTCATGTCAGCAACAACAATAAAAAATAACTCTGAAAAGATTTTAATTACAAGGAAAAAAAAACTCAAAATCATTATACCGGATACAAAAATAATATTGGCTTGTTATAAGAATTTATCACATTCAGAAAAGAGTTTCGAATTGGAAATTTACAGAAAAAATTACCAAAGAAAACTTCCCGTAATTAACAAAAAACAATGGAAATATACACTTATATAAATATAACAAAATTGACTCACCTTTTTATAATAAATCCTGCAAAAATCCTTATAAGGAAAGACTCGTCAGGTTATTTAGAATCCTTTTCCAAATTTGTGATCACAAGAATAGTAAATGTCTAGCACGTGCAACTTTTTCACCAAGACGCCGGTCACCGAAAATCTTTGCCTAACCTAATCTGAAGCGCGCGCGCACACACACACACCACCTATAGAGATGTCTAAAGTGACGTCACCCTGGTCGGTAAAATCACCAAAAGTAAAGCGATTACCACACTGGCTCTAAATTTCCATTATTTCGAATAAATTACTAATTTGTGCAATATTTAATTGCTTATAATTTTATCATTAATGTTTCAAAGATTAAAAAAATAACAAAAAATCAGTTCTAGCAGACGAAATTTTCATCTGCTGATTCTGATTTTTTATTATTCTACAATAATATTTTTTTCATTCTCAGAAAAGAATTTCGAATTGAGAATGTACAAAAAAAAATTATCAAAGATAATTTCTATAATAGGAAAAACAATGGAAATATACATTTAAATAAATAACAAAATTGACTCACCCTCAAATTGACTTATGATAAATCCTGCAAAATCCTTAAAAGAGAAGACTCGCCAAGTTATTGGATTTCCTTTGACAAATTTGTGATCACAATTGTCACACTTCACCGATCACTGGAAATATCAAGCCACATGTGATTTTCATTGCCCTCTTGCAAATACTCAAGTTGGACGTACCTCTCCTATCTATATACATATATATATATATATATATATATATATATACTACCAATTGCATGCAATGAGAGACGCCCGTGCGTGTCCGCCCTGCGGATGATCACCATGCAATCTTGAATAGACCCTCCAAAACTTATACCTGATGTGATTTCCATTAAAAAGCAAAACCACTCGGCGACCTACGACTTCCAAGTGTCTCGTCACTTAACACGAAATCTTTTAATACCCTCTTTGCCTTCACAATTCAACATAATTTCCTGTGGCTGGGAGATAAAAAAAAAAAGAATTGAAAAATTTTCTCAAAGACAAGTGAAACACCATACACAATGTATATATGGTGGATTTCTTTTTTACTAGAAGAAAATTTAAATATTAGTATTTTCGATAAGTTATTGTAATATCAAAATCAGTTTTTATTGATTATCAGAATCGAATTTCTAAAAGTAGGAATTATCAAAAGATCGCATTTTCAAATGTTTGCAAAAGTTCGACAGTTTTTATTCATGTGAGTTTACTTTCTATGTTTTATATAGCCATATATAGTAGATTCTACTTGCGCGCATAATTAAAAAATTCTATATATTGATTTTGAATTTCGCGCATAAATAGAATACACTAACACCATGGCTGGTTTCTATTGTCCCCACTCGACATTTGTCATAAGTCTCGTCAACTACCGCACCCTGCTCAAGTGAAAATTTAGTGACTTTATTGTTAAAATTAAAAGTTACTATAAAGTTACTAACTTTTTACTAGAGCAGGGTATGGTAGTTGACGAGAATTATGACAAATGGCGAGTGGGGACAATGGAAACCAACCCACTACGGTTCGTTTCTATTGTCCCCACTCGCCAAAACAGTGTTGCCAAGTTAGTATGGTTTTCCCACAAAATTTAGTAAGATTTTGGTCCTTCAGTAACATTTTTAGCAGGAGAAATATTTTAATAGGAAATTTAGTATCTTTTTTTTTCTTTACTGGTTTTTTTTTAGTGTTTTTACCTAAATGTAATTTTTTCTACGTAAATTGTATCTGAAGTATTAAAAGTGTGGTCACTAAGTTTAAACTATTTAAGTGAATTTGATTGGTTACACTGATGGCAATTCAGACTGGGCCAATCAAAATTAGTCACATAGTTCTATAAGAAAGGATGCTCTTTTACGTGCCAAGCCCTGCACTGCTGTTTAGTACAGTTTATTCGTGAAGTTTATTTTATTAATGCAAAGTCTATTCCATGTTCTTAAGTTCATAAATTTTTATAAATAAATTGTAACTGGAATTAATATTTAAATAAATGAAATTCCAAAAAAATGTCTATCATTATTGTTATATATTTATTACCTTGAACTATATTAAATTTTATTAAACTATTCTCTAAATTTAAATAACTTTTGCATAATTAGTGTCAAAAATTTTTAATTTTGCGTTGAGTTAAGAATTTTTACGTTTTTTATTTTTCTAGTGAAAATTAGGGAAAAAAATTTTTTTTTAGTGGAAAATATCTAGCCATCTAGGGGGAAAGCGCCATAGGCATCTAACAACACTGCGCCAAAATCGCCATTTGTCATAAGTCTCGTCAACTACCGCACCCTGCTCAAGTGAAAATTTAGTGACTTTATTGTTAAAATTAAAAGTTACTATAAAGTTACTAACTTTTCGCTAGAGCAAGGTGCGGTAGTTGACGAGAATTATGACAAATGGCGAATGGGGATTTTGGCGAGTGAGGACAATGGAAATCAACCTAGTGACTTTATAATTAAAATTATAGTTACTATAAAGTCAGTAAATTTTTTTCTAGAACAAGGTGGGGTAGTTAATGACAATTATAATAAATAACGAGTGTGTACAATGGCAACCTTCTAAACATTTTCAAAATTAAATTAAATAATTTTAATTAACAATAAAAATAAATACAAAAATCGCGTTTGTTTTATTTTTATGGACATTAAAAAAAAAACTCTGTCCAACTTCTCCGAAATTACTATACATTGTTAAAAAAAAATTGCATTATGTTTCATAAAAACATAACCTCTGTGAGTAACAAATATTTCGAGTCATCGCTTGTTATTGCATTCTTAGATATATAGTGAAATAGGCAGAGAGGAAATATTTTATTGAAGAAAATATAATGTGAAAGAAAATAAACTTATTGAATGATAAAACTACCAAGTGTACCTATATTAGAGGTTACGATTATTTCTTCTTCGAAAAATCCAATAGACACTTATTACAGGCCTTGTCATGCTATATAGAATAAGTATTAAAAAAAAACCATCATAAGACTAAGAATGCTGCCTGCTTACAATAAAATTCAGGCTAACTAGTTTGCTTCTAAGAGGATATATAGAAGAGTCATTGTAACACTGTAAAATGTATAAGGTGAATGGTGACCGCAACATAACATCAAATTAAAAAACTATTTTTAACTATTTGTTACTAACGCAACCTAAAACACCGTCCGACAAAATTCAACTTTTTTTTGACCCACAAAAAAATTTAACATTTTCGGAAACTAGGATCCAAAAAAAAATACCCGTGTCTGGCCGTTTTGCTAGATCAAGTCGTTTGTGGTTTTTAGGGGTGTAAACAGCCACTAAATAAAAAGTGACAAGATATCTTTTAAAAATTATCAATATTTTATAAAACTTGGTATCTAGGAGTTTTTTGGGTCGCTGATGACGAATCTGATGTTAAATTTTCAAAATTAATCTTTGAGACATTTATGACAAAATTATAAGCAATTACAAGGGAAAAATAAATTATAATAAATAAATATAATAATATGAAAAAAAATAATAATAAAATAATAATAATAATAACATCAAAATATAATATATATTATATATATTATTATAAATTATTACTTTATTTGATACAAAAATAATTATTATGAATTATTTTCTTATTCCAGAGAAAATAATTAATTTCTGAAATCTCTAATATAATATGCCAATGAAAATTTGGAGCCACGGTGGTAATCGCTCTACTTTTTGTAACTTTACCGACCATGGTGACGTCACGTTAGACATCTCTATTGTGGCGCGAAAACTATTTAAATTCAAATTTGCGTTTGAAACAAAAAGCTTTAAATAATTAATTTTTTAATCCAAAAAAAAATACCCGTGTCTGGCCGTTTTGCTAGATCAAGTCGTTTGTGGTTTTTAGGGGTGTAAACAGCCACTAAATAAAAAGTGACAAGATATCTTTTAAAAATTATCAATATTTTATAAAACTTGGTATCTAGGAGTTTTTTGGGTCGCTGATGACGAATCTGATGTTAAATTTTCAAAATTCAAAATGGCGGATATAAAATAAAAATTAATAACTTTTTAAAAATTTGATCGCTACATTGGATCCGCCATTTGGAATTTTGAAAATCTGACATCAGATTGATAAATCAGTGACCCCAAAAACCCCCAGATACTAAGTTTTATAAAATATTAATAATTTTTAAAAGATATCTTGTCACTTTTCATTTAGGGGTTGTTTTCACCCCTAAAAACCACAAACGACTTGATCTATAGCAAAACGGCCAAATACGGGTATTTTTTTTTTGGGTCCTAGTTTCCGAAAATGTTAAATTTTTTTGTGGGTCAAAAATTGTGTCGGACGGTGAAATATAAGAAAAATTAACTTGAATCAATTTTGGAAGATCTATAGTTATTATACTTCTTTCAGAAAGAATGGCCTTGAGTCAAAACATCCTAGTGTCAAATAATTATTTTTTTTAATTTCAATTTTTTACCTTCAATTTTTCCGCTAAATTTTCTTAAAAGATGTCACCAATGTAGAATATATATATATAAGAGGATAATTTCATTCAAAAACAATTTTTCAAGAGTATTTTACTGCATGGTACTTAATTTGAATAAGTAGAAAATGAAATGTAAGCTGATTTAGTTCAACATGCATTATATAACCGACACTCACCCCTCGAATTGAAATGAGAGAGAAGAGAGAGATATATATAGAGAGGGCACGCATTTACTCGGGAAAATACACAAGCATCGCTTGAATTTAGTGAAATCCCCCGAAAACGATGAGGGTGACTGTTCTTCCTTCCATTCACCCCGCATATTCGACTCAGGGCATATTGGCTCGCGCATACGTAATGCTACGATATGGTAATACCGCCACACTGTCCGACTTACAGAGGATTAATGTCAAGTGTCAAACTCGGACAACCACTAGATTGTCTGACATGTTTCAGTTCGTGAATTTACTCAAATCGATTTTTCTCTCGAATCTGGAATTTCATATGAGAGTGATAGAGAGGAGTTCCTCTGATTTTACTATATACTATATATGCTTCAAGAATTATATATATACACACTTTAATGTATTCTGTGAAAGATCCATCATTTCACTGAAAATTTATATGCATGAATTGAGTGTGTAATGTGAATTTTGAAATTTATTGCCATAATCACTGTTGACATTTTCTTACATTATTTATTTGAAGACAATTTCTTTTATTGTTTCTGTTATGTGAAAAAAGCTATATATATATATATATATATATATATATATATATATATATGTGTGTAGAAATTGCCCTACCAGAGCCCTAGTAGGGAATGAAATTCCACACCTGATCAGGGCCAAATTAGGGCGACCGGAAAATGTGGATTTCCTAATCAGGGCCACACCCAGAGAAAAAATTTATTAGTTTTGAATAAAAACGTATATTTAAATCATTTTTATTTATTTCAAATAAATATTTTATTTAAATTAAATAAATAAATGTTTGTTTGAAATTGTCGTATATGTTTCTTACAAATAAACAATTTTATTAGTACTTTTTAAAAAGGTACATTTGTGGCAAATAAATAATATATTTAATTCAAATAAAAGTTTATTCGAGTTGAACGCAAGCATGCGCAGAATACTGTATACGATATAACTTTAAAGATGTCGGACGTAGTGAAAACGAGGTGACAGATTAACGCGACCAAGCAGTTGTTTGTACAAGGATTGATTATTATTTGATTAAAACAAATACTAATTTCAGGATAATTAAAGAAATGTTTTTATTCGCGAGTGTTTATTAATTAAATCACACTTTCCTTTTATTTTGAGTGCCTTTCTCCCTGTTGTGTCTTAAATGTGAAGCAGAATTCAAATGAACTTATCATTGACGCAGAGAAATGGAAATTGTTATGTTTCAACAATATCCACGGAACATACAAAAAAATAACCACGAAATGTAAAAATTTAAGATTTTCAATTTGAATCATAAATTTTAATTATATCAATTCCAGAATATTTGTCTGAATACCAGGCAATTTTGCAATTAAATATATTACATTCAAAACTTTTTATTTATTTGTCCTAAATATAAAATATATTTGTAGCAAATAAAAATTTATTTGTCTCAAATTTAAATATAAAAATTTATTTAAGACAAAGAAAACTTTAGTAGGCTCTGAGACAAATATCCATTTTTATTTAAGTCAAATATATTTTATTTAATTCAAATAAAACATTTCTCTGGGTGCACATCAGGCGCGGCGTTTCATACCCTAATAGGGCAGCCTAATCCGGCCCCGATCTGGGCCCTGGCAAAATTTCTTCAAGTTGATACTATATGTACCCGTGTAGCATTTTTGCCAGGGCCCAGATCGGGGCTGTATTAGGCTGCCCTATTAGGGAATGAAACGCCGTGTCTAATGTGGCCCTGATTAGGAAAGACACATTTTTTTGTCTCCCTGATTAGACCTATGTTTTTTATGGCTGTGTAATGAATATGTAAGCGGAAATGGACGTTATTAGGCTCACTTATAAACAGAAAAAAAGGTGGGTTAAAAGTTGTAAAGATAGAGAAAAAAAGTCGTTAGGATACAGGGTAAAGGATAAATTTGTGATGGATAAAAATGTTACTAAAATATTACTGGAAAAATGGATGTCATATTTGAGTAAACTGTCTAATTTTAATAAAAATATTAGTAATTTTACACTTAACTTATTAAATCCACATATTTTATATAAATAAGTAATTGCACGTGGAAATATTTTTCCTATAATTATTGTCTATTAATAAAAATATCTTTGACTAATACAACTGACAGCTGACGACAGTACGTAAATAATCAGAACTGGGAAATTACAACTCAACGTCTGTATTGTTGCACGAAAGCAGAGTTGGGTAGTAACTGAATTTTTTGTGCATATTAGGCTGTGTCGGTTCATCGAGATATTTCGAGTTCAAGATATGACGTCAGAGGTCTGGAGGGACAACAAACAGACGACACAATCTTATTCTTACGGGGAAGAAAATTTGTTTCCACTTTCATCAATTTTATTCATACTTTAAACACGGAAAACGCTTGTTGACATCTAATAAAATTAAAATGTGTGTTGATAACTAATTTTGTTATATATTCGATTCATTTGCATTGATAGATTCTCTGAATTCGTGATAAAATATAAATATTGAGGTTAGAAAAGTTTGTTTACTAATCACATTTTACCATTATTAAACAATATCCAGTATGCATGTTATTAAAAAAGATATAAAATATATATTTTAAGTGGGAATTACCGCAGCAGTAAAAGATTACAATTTAGTAAACAAACACCTCTAATCTCAAAATTTATATTTTATCACGAATTCAGAGAATCTATAAATGCAAATGAATCAAATATTTAACAAAATTAATTATCAACACACATTTTAATTTTATTAGATGTCAACAAGCGTTTTCCGTGTTTAAAGTATGAATAAAATTGATGAAAGTGGAAACTAATTTTCTTCCCCATAAGAATAACATTGTGTCGTCTGTTTGTTGTCCCTCCAGGCTTCTGACGTCACACGTAGAATCGACTCTGACGTCACAAGTGACAAAGCCTAATATGCACAAAAAATTCAGTTACTACCCAACTCTGCTTTCGTGCAACAATACAGACGTTGAGTTGTAATTTCCCAGTTCTGATTATTTACGTACTGTCGTCAGCTGTCAGTTGTATTAGTCAAAGATATTTTTATTAATAGTGTTACGTCTCAAATATAAGAAATAACTTCAGAAATTATATTTTATTTTTATTTATTTCCGCTTCGGTGATTCAGGGTAATCCTGTTTCATTTACAGAGCAGAAGGCTCTGAACTAAGGGTACAGGTAAGAAAGAGAATAGAAATTTTTATAATTAAGTTACAATTTTATTTAGACAAATTTTTAGGGTTAAAATAGTTCGTTCTTATGCGAGAGAGAGGGAATCTCAAACCAACCAATCCAGGAAATGAGTTCAGCATTCAACTGAAATAAGGAATGTAAGGGTTACCACAAATATACGACAAGTTTAGAAAGTTAGGAGTAAAAATATAAGACACTTACCTTAAAATTCAGTAGTAGATAAGTTTCAATAAAGAAAAGGACCACTGCTGTGTCCTTTGTTGACACAGGAAAAAGAGCTGGTACCAGCGTGAGTTATGACGTCCGGAAGGTTGACGGGCCCAGGTATAACCGCAGGTCCGGAGTTCTATTAGGCATGACGAATGTCCGAATAATGAGTCTCTTCCAAATAAATAGATAATTGCCCAATGCAATAAGTAGTGATGATCCTCGTTTTATGTAGAGGGTATTGATGCTTGATTTTCACTTTGATATAAGAGAATTATGCACTTGTACTATAAGACGTCGACTGGCACCAAGAATGAGATTGATACGTATGAAGATAATTTGAGAACTAGTTGATGTTATACGTATGAAGAGGATCCCAGAACTAGTTGATGTTATACGTATGAAGAGGATCCCAGAACTAGTTGATGTTATACGTATGAAGAGGATCCCAGAACTGATCTCTCCATGAAAATGTAGCCCTTTTATACTGAGTTTTCGTAAGAGAATAGATAAAATTTTATTGTCCTACTATATATTTTCACCCTAATTTTGGAAGTCAAAGTTCAGTCCTTCTCTCTCAGTTGAACGTAAAAAGGGGGGTGTGAACCAGCTTCTTCAGGATACGAAAGTATGACTATGATTATTTGCAGCTGTACTCTTCTAATGTGGTGATACCACAGGGGTTCGTCACATAGGATAATTGGAAAGAGCGCATTTATTACATCGTTTGATTTTAGCACAGGGAAAATTAGAAAGGGATCATTTTGTTTTGTGGGGGTGTGAGCTCTTCTGGTATCATAAAAGATTTCTCGCTTCTATTTGTATGTATACAGAAATAGAAATACAGTAGATTGTCGTAGAAGGATACTAAACGCAGGGGTCTTTTATATATAAAAGAAAGATGTTTAGTTACACGAAAAAAAAGGGGCGGAAAGAGAAAAGCACACGTGTGCTTGTCGCAGAGACATATAACTCGGTATTGATTAAAAGGATGAATGTAAAAGTTACGGTGACGTGACACCTCCCCCCTTTAAAATTCGGAAATTAGAAATGAAGTTGAATAATTTACGAATTCAGTTTTTGAGAAGAGTTAAGTTATTTGAGGGAAATGTCACTTACAATTTTGATTATATTATGTAAAGTTTTTAGACATCAATGTTTAAAAGGCCTAAGAGAAAATACGTCATACACATGATATAGTTTCACACCTTATTCACACCAAGTTAAGATACAAGTTTATATATATTGAAAAATACATACGAATATTATTGTTAATGATTTCAAAGATTTTCACACATATCCCATACTATCATTTTTGATTTAATAATCATACGTGATTTAAAACTGATTTAATTATAGAGATTAGAATCTTATGTATAGAAGCATATACAAATTTGAAATACTTTCGTAAAAGCTCACAGAATTAGTAGAAGTAGTATATAAAAAGGAATTTTAATTATATTTATAAAGACACTCATACCATGTATTATACAAGATTTTAAGGATGCATTATTATTATTTGCTCTTTACACATTGGTTAATTTAGAATAAGATATAAGTTTTCAATAAATAGTGCATACAGATAAATTACATTCTGATGATGACAGAGTTCAACTATTTTTTTTTCATACATAATTTATACTTTTGAAATGTTATATTATTCTGTTAAAGATTTTCATCCACATATATTTACGAAAAGGAGGAAGGCAGAAAAAAAAATTTCTAACATTTTCCTTTCTGAACGCAGGTATAATTTTTGAAACAGATTTATATAAGCTTATACATCCCTCCCTCCTTTAAGAGAAAAACGAGAAGCATTCGAAGTTTTGACATGAATAGAATTTACAACATTGATTTAAAGAATTTTTGCTTTAATATTAATTAATTGGATAATTTTCGTTCTTTTTTTTTATTGTAACAATTTCTTGCTATATGATATTTTTCGAAACATTGCTCACAAGATAAGCTGCATTTGCTTAATTAAAATTTTCTTTTTTTACTCTAAGTGTCGATATATTATAATCATATTGTTTACACACTCATTGTGACATTAGTTGCAATCCTTCCTTTTATCTTTATCAATAGAATTTTTTTTCAATTTTTGATTTCGATATAATCATTCCATGTTTTAAATGACATATTGCTATTTTTTAATTTCTCGACTTCGGTAATCAATATATTGGTTTAAAAAACTAAATTCGATTGATAAATTCTCCATAACACGAATTGGAAAATTTATTTATTTTTACCATGCCCGTTCATATTACCTAAAGGAATATAAGATTCTATCAGGTAACGTTGTTCTCATTTTCAAGACTACATGTTTCTTTTCTTTTTTTTCTTTTTTAAAATAAATAATTTTTTAAATCGATGACATTTTTCAATTAGGCTTATAGTTTACGAGATATTTACGATTTTATCTGGCATCTTTTATATAAATTTTCGAATATTTTGAATTTGGAAAAAAAAAATTCAATCTCGATTTACATGTTTTAGATTCCAAAATTTCGTGTCACATTGTGGTAATCAAATTTCGGTATTTATACGAACTACAAGAAAATGAAGTTTAAGAATTTAAAAAAAATTGATTTTTTTTTTTTTTTTTTTTTAATTTTTGAATATTTGAATTTAGGAAAAAAAACAAAATATTAATATGAAACTTTCTTATATGAAATATTTAAAAGAAAAAAGAAGTAAATTTTATAATGTAAAAATAGATCCTGGAAGAAAAATAGCAAATATTAATATAATGAATGTCCATAATATATTTTAATCACCTGAAACAGAAATATCTCTATATTATTATCAATTATTTAATGTTTCTTTTTTATTATATCTAAAAATTAAAATGTATGCTTAAGAAAATACTCCAGTTGTTCAATATAAAATTCGAGTCATCTTGATTTATTACAGATAATTATATATTTTTTATAATATTTATTTATGTTGTTACTGACAATGCCTTTTTATTCGTATTTTAATGCTTAAGAATATGCAAAACTGGATTATTTACTTTAATAAAAAGTTAATTGTATTAATGGAGAATTATAATTATAAGAGCAAACAGTAATGTTGCAAAAGCAAATTGTTTTGTTTATGTGTATTTAGTGAATATATTGAAGGATATGTATTAAGATTTGAATTAATTCACTATTCTTGTTATATTTTATATAAATGTTTAAATTAATTTTGGTTAGCATGATGAATATGAGACAAGCGAAGTCTGTTAATGTGTACAATTTTTGGTGATTTATTTATTTTAATTTTTATGTTTCCTTTACTCAATATTTCTAACACTTCATGTGGTCCTGTATATTGATTACCTAATTTTTTCGGTTTAGGACCTTGTAATAAAAATACACTATCTCCGATTTTAAAATTTTGAGGGTTAGCTTTGCGATCATAGTAAGTTTTTGATTTTTCTTTAGATTCGATTAGATTTTTCTGTGCGAGGGATTGAATATCATGTAGTTTTGTAACTAATTTTACTAAATAGTCATCATAAGTCTCGAGTTTTTCTTCTTCCAAAAGTGGTAAACTTGAAGGTAATCTTGGTAATCTACCGAAAACTAACTCATAGGGTGTACATTTAGTACCTTCATGGACGCTTGTATTATAAGAAAACATAGCTAATTCTAATAAATCATCCCATTGAGTATTTTTATTGATGAATTGTTTAAGATATTCTGCTAATACATGATGCGATCTTTCTAATGAACCATTTGATTGAGGGTGAAAAGAAGTAGTTTTAAATTGTCGAATACGAAATCGTTTTGCTAATCGCTTCATAAGATTGCTCAAAAAATTTGTACCTTGGTCTGTTAAAACGCCTTTTGGAGAGCCAAAAGTACAAATGAATTTCTTTACAAAAGCATCTGCAATTGTACTAGCCTGCTGATTTGGTAAAGGTACTGCTACAGAATATTTTGTTAAGCAGTCTTGTATAGTTAAAATGCATTCATTTCCAGATTCTGTTGCTGGCAAAGGTCCTACTATATCCATAGAAATTTTTTCGAACGCGGTTCCTGGTGTATCAGTAATAACCATTGGGTTTTTAGTTTTTACTCGAACTAACTTTTTCAACTGACATTGTAAACATGCTTGAATATATTTTTGAATGTCTAATTTCATATTTTCCCAAAAATATTTTTGCCGAATTCTGTTATAAGTTTTCGTAACTCCCTTGTGACCGCCTATAGCAGAGGAATGTGCTTCTTCAATCAAAATTTGTCTTTGTTCATTTGTTGCATATTGAACATAACCTTTACAAATTATAACTTTAGTACAAGAATCTTGAAAAGTTTCTTTAAGAATTAATTCGATATCTTGCCAATTTACGTGATTAATGACTGTTGTTTTTGCAATACTAACTGATTTTAATTTTAATTTTTCTGTTAAATTTTTGAATGATTTAATTGTTAATTTGATATTATTTGTTATTTGAGTAAGACTTTCACTTGATTCTGTAGTAATTGGTAAAGCAATGTGTAAAAAATTTCCTTTTTTAATTTCTTTAGCTTCATTAATTAACAAATTTTTGAATTGAGGAAGTTCATTTTGTTTATTTAGACTTCGAGAACCATTATCTAAAGGGACACCTGTTGTAGATAAAAAGTACGCATAATTATCTTTCCGCATTCTTAACTGGTCTTTACATTCCACTACATTAGTACATAAGGGTCCATCAATTGATTTTTCTAATTCACCCACGTTTTGTTCGTTTAGAAAAGGGTCGAGGGGGAACTTAGGAGGGGGCTCGGCAGGAGGGCGTTGACATTCATGCTCATTATTGATTTTTCTTTGAGTTTGTTTTGAATTTGAAATTTCATAAGGAAAATATATTTCCTCTAAATCATCGGAATCACTTTCATATTCTTCTTCTATATATTCTTTACTTTTCGATTTCGCACTATCTTCAATAATTTCTTCATGAGGAAAATCTTCAACACTATCATCACTTGAACTTACATATTCTTCCGCACTAAAAGGTTGATAAAATTGATTTTGTTTAATATATTCTGGATCTGAATTTTCTTCTGAATCTTCACTTTCGCACTGATTATCTTCACTAATTTTACGCGTTTTTTGTTTAGAAATTGATCCTTTAGGCCTACCTCTTTTTCTTTTGATGAAATTTTCATCCTCATCAGTCATTAAATCTTCATTATAATTTATCTTTTGCAAATTTTCGCGATTTCTAAGATTTCGAACGGATTTTTGAATAATTTCTTGATTTCGCGGACTTTGAATAGATTTTGCATTTTTCACATTTTTCGAATTTCGCACATTGATTTCACTTCGCCTTAATTTAATTTCATCGATTTTATTACTAGAATTAGATTTCTTTGATTTAGAATTTTTCATTTCTTCACTTGAATTTTTCACTTTTTCACTTGATTTTTGACACGAACGTTGCACTTTTCCTTTTAAATTCTTGGAACTAGTAGCTTCTTCTCTTAATTTTTTCGATTTCCTTCTAGTCATCACTGCAATACATTTATCACTTTCAAGATTTATCGGATACTCTTCATTATTAATTTTTCCACAAAGTTTTTTAACTTTTTTATTTTTCGTACTCTCAGATATCAAACTTATTATTTTTTTAACAAGATTTAATTCATTATTCGTAGATACACTTTCAACATTTATTTTGTCAGTAAATTCTTCATTACAATAAACACCATCATCTTCGATTTCATCTGAATTTTCGTTTTCTTCATTGTCGTCTTCTTCTTCGTCATATTCTTCTTTTTCTTCTTCTTCGTATTCTGGGATGCAGCGATCAAATTTTTTCACATAAGTTACTGGATTTCGGGATAATGCATCCGCATTAACATTCATTTTTCCTGCCTTGTATAACATCTCAAAATCGTATTCAGCTAATTTTAATTTCCATCTTGTTACGCGAGAACAAGGATCACTTGATTTTTGAAACCATAATAATGGTTTATGATCGGTAACAATTTTAAATCTCCTACCATAGAGAAAATGTCTAAAATGTAAAACACAATATACAATCGCGAGGGCCTCTTTATTATAAGTGTCGTATTTTACTTCATGTTCGTTTAAAGATCTTGACGCATAAGCAATGGGTTTATCTTTACCAATTTCGCCTTGTGATAATATGCCGCCAATAGCATAACCGGATGCATCAGTTGTAAGTATAAAAGGTTTTTCAAAATCTGGTCTTTGTAGGAGTGGTTCTTCGCAAAGTTCATTTTTTAAAATTTCGAAAGCTACTTGTTGTTTATCTGTCCATTGAAAAGTTACGTCCTTTTTTAAAAGTTGCGTCAAAGGACCTGATTTTTTTGAAAAATTATTAATGAATCTTCGATAATAACCGGCAAGACCTAAGAATTGTTTTATATTTTTTACGTTTTTGGGAACTGGAAAATTTTTAACAGCAATTATCTTTTTCGGATCAGGTCGGACTCCATTTTTATCGATTATGTGTCCAAGATAAACTACTTCGGGTCTGAGAAATTCGCATTTATCTGGTTGCAATTTTAAATTCGCGTTACACAGTCGAGACATAAAATTATCAAATTTTTCTTGATGTTCTTCAAGAGTATTTGCAAAAATTACTACATCATCAAGGTATACAAATAAATCTGTACCAATAAGACCGGATAGACAACAATTCATTAATCTTTGAAAACAACTTGGCGCGTTCTTTAAACCGAAAGGCATACGGTCAAATTCATAATGACCATATGGGGTTGAAAAGGCTGTTTTGTGAGAATCTTTTGGGCTCATTTTAATTTGATGAAAACCGGAAGCTAAGTCAAACACAGAGAAGTATTGCGCATTTCCAAGGGTCTCGAGCACTTCGTTTATATTCGGTAGGGGAAAAAAGTCGGTTATTGTTTTTTCATTTAATTTGCGAAAGTCTAATACCATTCGCCATTTTTTATTTCCATGACTGTCATTTTTCTTAGGCACGATCCATACTGGTGTATTATATGGGGATTGAGAAGGTTTGATTATTTTATTTTTTAAAAGTTCACTTGTTTGTCTTAAAAGTTCTTCTTTATGCACTGGGGGAAATCTGTATTGTCGCGTAAATACTGGTTCGTCGTCTTTAGTAGGGATGTTATGTTGGAGAACATTGGTAGCTGTTAAATATTCACCTGGTAAATGAAATCTTTCAGAATATTCCACGATTAATGCTTCTACATGTTTTAATTCATCTGGTTTTAAATGATCTAAACGAAGTGAATCTAATATTTTTTCAATTCTTTCTTTACCCGTAATATTATAAAATCCAAATTGCTTATCGCACAAGGTTTCTGAATATACAAAATTGTCAAATAATTTTTCCGCGGTGTTATTTTCAATATTTATTTTATTATTTTTAATTTGATTTGAATCAGAGGAGTTATTAAAAACTTCGTCATATTCTTGTAACATTACTTTCGGAATTTGTATTTTTACTGAATTTGATAGTGTATTTGCTGCTTTTACGTATGCTTTACCATTATTATTTGTGACTATAGCGTTTCCTATGTAAACTCCAGGTTCAGTATTTAAAAGTGGAACATATCCTTCTTTTAAATTAGAATTTTCAACAAATAAAAATATGTCAGATATTGATCGAGGTGGGAGAGTAATAAAATTTCTTGATGCGAAATAGAACATTTTTCCTTTAACTTCTAAACATTTTTTAGCATAATTAATTTTGACATTATTATCTGTAAAATATTCTGATCCTAAAACTCCATCTTCTTCTATGGGAACTTCATTAGGTATTATGTTAAAAGTTGTGGGATAACCGAAAATATTTAATTTTGTTTGTCCTAATGTGTGTACTGGGTGTTCATTTATACCTGTTAATTGAATTTTCTTTAATTTATTTAAAGTCATTGTAGAATCAAGCATTTTTTCTTTTAAAAGATTTAATCCTGCTCCTGTATCAATCATTAAATGAAGTGGTTTAGAAACTGTATTAACATAAATAGATGGTATCATATTTCCTTTAGTACAATTGATTTGAATGGTTTCTAAATGTTCAGATATTTGCTTTTTAGGCACGCTTTTTCTTTTAGCACCTGTCCCATCGTACCTGATATGGGAAGGTATTATTCGTTTCCCTGGTTCATTAAAGTGGATGATCGATACTGTTGACCTTGATTATAATTATTATATTCTCTTTTTCTGCAATTTTTAATAACATGCCCACGATTTTTGCAATATTTACAAGTAACATTAAAAAATCTGTTTTGTTGATTAGTACGAAAATCATTTTTATTTGGAAATTGTGAGTTTGTTTTATTATGTAAATTTTGGGGAAAACCCGAGAATCGTAATTGTAAAGGGGAATGCTTTTGTTCACTAAACGAGGGGGACATCCCTCTTCTTAGATAATAGACAGGTGGTCTCTGCTTCATGCGGAATACGGAGCGCTGGTACCTATGCTGTGATGAGTATTGATTTTTTTCTGACCTACGACAAGTGCGTGAAGTATGTCCTTCTACATTACAATTTTGACATACTACTATATCTGCACTAGCAAATGTAATTTTTGCATTATTTGGCCTACAAGAATTTTCTTTTCTAAGCTCTACAACCGCATTTAATTTTCGTTCTGCCTCTAATGCTTTGTTTGTTGTTTCTTTTAAAGTTATGCAATCTGGAATTCGAATTTCTAATTCTGGACGTAGTCCTCGACGAAAACAGGTCATTATATCTACTTCTAAAGTTTCTAACATCGTTTTGGATAATTTACCGTCTTTACTCGATAATCTGTATGAGTCAAAAATCTGATCCGATAATTCTTTTACTCGATTCGCATACGATATGACACTTTCATTTTCCTTCATAAAAATATTTCCTAACTCTCCTTGCAATTGATAGATACTTTTATTTGGTAAATATATCTTCTTTAAATGAGCTTCTAACTCCAAAATTGTTTTAAAAATATTTCCCGATATTGATTTTCTAACTTCTCCTATTAACTTTCCACGAATTAATTTTACTAAATTTTCCTCCACTTGGGATGAATCTGGCAACATTAATTTTGCTTCATGGCAACCTTCTATAAATGAAACTACTGGAATATTTTTTCCATCGAACACAGGCACTAATTCTAACGCGTCGCGAAGAGATACTTGTTGATTATTAGGTAACGACATAACTAAGCTTTTTATTTCACTTTTGTATCACTTTCATTTAGAATTTTGATTTGTGTTTATGAGTGTAAATAAAAAAAAAATTAATAAAGGAATTTCTAGATTTGTTGGTTCAAGAATATTTTTCTCTCTCATTTATATATTTGAAATTATTTAAGGAAAAATGATTTTTTTTTTTAATTTCTCTTTTTTTTATCACAACAAATGATGCACAAAAAATTATACTGTTAATGCATCGATTTTTATATTATTAGTTTAAATTCTCTTTTTTGTTCACAACGGACAATACACCAAAAATTATATTTTTAGTGCATAGATTTTAAATTTATATTCTCTTTCCTGTTCACAACGGCCGATGCACCAAAAATAATACTTCCTCTGTTACGTCTCAAATATAAGAAATAACTTCAGAAATTATATTTTATTTTTATTTATTTCCGCTTCGGTGATTCAGGGTAATCCTGTTTCATTTACAGAGCAGAAGGCTCTGAACTAAGGGTACAGGTAAGAAAGAGAATAGAAATTTTTATAATTAAGTTACAATTTTATTTAGACAAATTTTTAGGGTTAAAATAGTTCGTTCTTATGCGAGAGAGAGGGAATCTCAAACCAACCAATCCAGGAAATGAGTTCAGCATTCAACTGAAATAAGGAATGTAAGGGTTACCACAAATATACGACAAGTTTAGAAAGTTAGGAGTAAAAATATAAGACACTTACCTTAAAATTCAGTAGTAGATAAGTTTCAATAAAGAAAAGGACCACTGCTGTGTCCTTTGTTGACACAGGAAAAAGAGCTGGTACCAGCGTGAGTTATGACGTCCGGAAGGTTGACGGGCCCAGGTATAACCGCAGGTCCGGAGTTCTATTAGGCATGACGAATGTCCGAATAATGAGTCTCTTCCAAATAAATAGATAATTGCCCAATGCAATAAGTAGTGATGATCCTCGTTTTATGTAGAGGGTATTGATGCTTGATTTTCACTTTGATATAAGAGAATTATGCACTTGTACTATAAGACGTCGACTGGCACCAAGAATGAGATTGATACGTATGAAGATAATTTGAGAACTAGTTGATGTTATACGTATGAAGAGGATCCCAGAACTAGTTGATGTTATACGTATGAAGAGGATCCCAGAACTAGTTGATGTTATACGTATGAAGAGGATCCCAGAACTGATCTCTCCATGAAAATGTAGCCCTTTTATACTGAGTTTTCGTAAGAGAATAGATAAAATTTTATTGTCCTACTATATATTTTCACCCTAATTTTGGAAGTCAAAGTTCAGTCCTTCTCTCTCAGTTGAACGTAAAAAGGGGGGTGTGAACCAGCTTCTTCAGGATACGAAAGTATGACTATGATTATTTGCAGCTGTACTCTTCTAATGTGGTGATACCACAGGGGTTCGTCACATAGGATAATTGGAAAGAGCGCATTTATTACATCGTTTGATTTTAGCACAGGGAAAATTAGAAAGGGATCATTTTGTTTTGTGGGGGTGTGAGCTCTTCTGGTATCATAAAAGATTTCTCGCTTCTATTTGTATGTATACAGAAATAGAAATACAGTAGATTGTCGTAGAAGGATACTAAACGCAGGGGTCTTTTATATATAAAAGAAAGATGTTTAGTTACACGAAAAAAAAGGGGCGGAAAGAGAAAAGCACACGTGTGCTTGTCGCAGAGACATATAACTCGGTATTGATTAAAAGGATGAATGTAAAAGTTACGGTGACGTGACAATAGACAATAATTATAGGAAAAATATTCCCACGAGCAATTACTTCACTGAGAAAAATGTTTAGTCAGAGCAACCAAAATTTGGTTGGGCCAACAAAAAAATTTTATTGGTATTTAAGCAACCAAACTATTTGTTTGAGTCAACCAAAAAATTTGGTTGAGTGTTTTTTGTTGACATAACAAAAATGTTTGGTTAGCTCAGCCAAATTTTTTTGTTAGGTCAACAAAAATGTTTGGTTGATCAAACAAATAGTTTTTTTTTGTAAAATTAAAAATTTTTATTCTACCTGCTTTCTTTTCTTTTTATTCTTTTTTATTTATTTAATTATTCATTTATTATGAATTTAACATTAAATTTATATTTATCCAATTGTAATATTTGTGTGGAATTTGAAAAATCTTATCTCCGCCTGGGATCGAACCTCTGTTTTAAAACTGAAGGTCGGGAGCTCTGACCACTGGACTACCCATCTTTGTGAGAGATTTAAACTAACAGTTCTCTCTTAAGCTATAAGCTGAGAGCGAATCAAATTATTTGGTTGTCGCAATCAAATTTTGGTTAGGACAACATACGATCATTTGGTTTTTTAGACCAAACTATTTTGTTGTTTTAACCAAATTATTTTGTTGTCGTAACCAAAATTTTGGTTGGAATTTAAAAATGTTCAATTAAATAATTTGGTTGGCCTAACCAAATGTTTGTTTGAGATAACTCTATGAGTTAGTTTCAGACAACCAAAATTTGGTTACAAGAACCAAAATTGCCTAACCAAACAATTTTGTTGCAAACACTAAATTTTTTTTCTCAGTGTTATTTATATAAAATTTGTGGATTTAATAAGTTAAGTGTAAAATTACTAATATTTTTATTAATATTAGACAGTTTACTCAAATATGACATCCATTTTTCTAGTAATATTTTAGTAACATTTTTATCCACCACAAATTTGTCCTTTACCCTGTATCCTAACGACTTTTATCCTCTATCTTTACAACTTTTTACCCACCTTTTTTTCTGTGATATAGAGTAATGATGATTTCAGAAAGTTCAACATTAATTTCTACTTAATAAATAAATCTCGAATATTTTTTAAATGTTTAACACTTTTTTCAATGTCATTCAATATTAGTTATTAAATAATTATTTCCACCCTATGTGAACTAAATTATTACATCTTACATAAGGTGATAGGCGAAGTATATAGACTTTAGATATTTGCGCTGACCCTGCTTTCAGTCATGTCCGCGACTTGTTCCTGGATCTGTGACTTTTTCTATATTGCCAACTCGAGAAAATCAAGTGCATGTGTATAATCGTAGAAAATGTGTATGTATATATATACATATATATATATATAGATAGATATTACATTGCCACGCGTGAAATGCTGTTTAGGGTTCGTTCGATGAGTATAAGTTGAGTATATCATGGGGCATCTACCTGCCGCGGTTTAAGTACATAGCCACGAAGGCAGATGCAACTTCGTAGACATAAATTTTATCACAAGATGCTGAGCATTCGTGCGATATTGCAGCGTGTACTCACTCTTTATTACTTTTTATTTTATTGCGTTTATAAGTAACGTAACTTTCAACCGGAACTTATCTCTTTTTAATTTATTTGCCGACATAATCTTTTGCTTTTATTTTCTTTAAATCTCACTCAAGCATAAGATAACGCGCTCTTCAAATTAGAAGAAGAGAGAAAAAAAAAAGATTCAAATAGTTAATATAAAAAACTAAAAATTAAAAAAAAATCGAGACAATTTAATTAAATATCCTCCCCGCACTACTCATGATAATGATGATGATGATGATGATGAGAATTAGTAATTTGCATCATTCTTTTGAGAAAGAGAGGCGTGATTCCCACCGTTTTGGGAATGCCTTATTCTTTCGTGATCTCAGGCGGATCCCATGGTCCATGATATCGTTTCCAGGAAACAAAATCAGAAACAAGGAAAGGGATAATAAAAAAAAGAGGAAAGAAATCAGAGGGAAGACTTGTGGAATCTTCTCCTCTTCTAACTATGACTTTAATGTATACATGAAGAGAAAAAGAAAAGGGAAGAAAAAGATAGAGGGGGGTCGTTTGAGTAAGAGGGTGAGAAAAGATGAAAGAGGCATATATATACAGACAAAAAAAACGGAGAGCACACGCGTGATCGCACACGTGACCTGTGTTTAAGTCGTGAAGCCCTCCTCGCGATCCTAAGGATGAGTCAAATCGTTTCATTCTTATTTTCATAGCGTCCTTCTCCCGCGGCACGCAAACGTGAGAACCGCTATTTTTTTTTTTTTTTTTGTCTTTCTTATTTCTTGAGTCCAAAAAGCACAGACGCTTTATTGAGTTTATCGACATAAATACCAGTGCAAAACCATCTAATCAGCCTTGGAATCGTAACTGTAATATAAATATGAGTTCTATATGTCTATGTTTCTTTTCAAAATTGAATATTTTCTGGATGCCATTGCACAAAAAAAAATTGTTTTAATTTAAGATATTTTGGTATAGTTTTTTTAAAGATGTTTTTGTAGACACTTTTTAGATTTCATTTTTTAAATTTCATCCGTTTAAACTCATTTTGCAATCATTTCCATAAATTCGAAACGTTAAAGACTGTGTGTCACACTTCGGATGCTCAACTATATATAGCAGAACATTAACCTACCCATCCCTGATTGGTATGCGCAGAACAAAAAAAAACGCGTCCTGCGCACTTGAACTGATAGCCATTTGAACCATAAAAATAATTTTAAATTTTCAACTGTTTTGAGAAAGATGCTATTTATCATAATTAGATCAACTACCGCACCCTGCTCTAGTGAAAAATTAGTGAAATTCTACACGGAGAAAAAAGAATTGTTGTGGTTACTAAAAATTAAGTCCACGCAATAAAACCGGATTGTCAATATAGAACCAGCAGTTCTATTTGTTTTTAGGGCAAAAAAAAAATTGTTAAAATATGATTGTTATTACAACTATTTGGATTGTTCGGTGAACAAACAAAATTGTTTGATAAACAAAGAAGATTGTTATGGAACAGTTGAAATAACAAAACTAAATTGTTAAATCGTCAATACAATTTGTTGTATTAACAAAGCTTTAATCCGTCTAATACAATTTGTTCTGTTCCTTTGCCTTCTAAAATAATTGATAGTAGATTTCCGTATAGGTCATATCACCAGTTTCATTTGCATTAAAATCTATGGAACATGCAGCTTCTGAATCAAATTCTTTGACCTGAAACCAAAAAATTATTTTAATTAAAAGATGTTTTTTTTCATTTTTGGCCTAAATGGCTTTTAGTTTATTGCCATTTAGGCCAAAAATAAAAAAAAATCTTTTAATTAAAATATATTGGCTTTAACCTAGAAATTTTAAAAAATTATTTTGAGTTAAAATTTGTTATTAAATAATATTCAAAATACATTTTGTACTTTTTAAGGTGAGGTTATGTTCAATAGTAACCGTGTTTAACTTACCGATAAACGATGAAATTGTCATTTCATCCATTCACTACACTTGCAATAGATTTCTCACTTTAACCGCGATTCATTATTTAACAGCATATGTGCCAGAAGCAAACGATGCCGCGATCTGCACGCCAGTTTGCGAGAATTCAAGATGATCACGTGACATGGAACAATAAACCTGTCAGCTGAACAAATCTGGATTGTTCCATCAGCAATCGACAGAAAGTTTGCTTCTGCAACTGTACAGAATTGCAAACTGAACAAAACTGACAACAAAAAATTCGTATTGCTTTTAAAACAACATACATTTGTATTGACAATAATCCAAATTGTAATATTAACATTTCGAATTGTAATATCAACAAAACTACTGACAACAATACAAAAATTGTTTATACAACAATCCTATTTTTCTCCATGTGTACGTAAAATTAAAAGTTACTATAAAGTCACTAAATTTTCACTAGAGCAGGGTGCGGTAGTTGACTGAGAATTATGACATAAACATGTCAGCCATGACAGTTATACATTGATACCAATTTAACCCCTTGGCAGTCGATGACGTGTATACGCACGTCATGAAATACGTGGTCTCAAACTGTCGATGACGTGTATACACGCAAGCAGATTTTTGGCTAGATAAACAGACATACTTGTCCCAAAATTGTTACTCGGAGGTTTTCGGGGTCACTGATTACGAATCTGATGTCACTTTTTGAAAATTCAAAATGGCAGATCCAATATGGTGGACAACTTTTTAAAAGTTCATCAGATTCACTCAAAGCTTGTTACTCTAGGATTTTCGGGGTCGCTGATTTCGAATTCAACGTCACTTTTTGAAAATTCTTAATGACGTATCCAATATGACGGGCAACTTTTTCTAAAATTCATCGTCCGCCATACTGGATACGTCATTATGAATTTTCAAAATCTGATGCGAGATTCGTAATCAGCGACCCAGAAAACCGCCAGGTAACAAGTTTTATGTGAATCCAATGAATTTTTGAAAAAGTCGCCCGCCATATTGGATCCTTCATTTTGAATTTTCAAAATCTGATTCGAGATTCGCAATCAGCAACCTCAGAGATAGTAGTATAATCGGTTGCACAAATTTTAATTTTCCAAAAATTTAATGACATTTTGGGCCCACTTATGAGATTTAGGTCTGGGACTGCGAAGGGGTTAAGGCTTGAGCAGAATAGAAACGTAACCAGAATCGTAATCGTAAACGCAACGGGGAGAATGAGTTAGAGAAAGATAGATATATTGTTTGTCCTTCTCTAAGTCATTATTCCGGTTACGATTCCGATTACGTTTCTATTCTGCTCAGGCGTTTAGTTAACAAAAAATATATCCCAATTTCCAGATCGTTTCTAAGAAATGATCCCAATATTATGAATAAATTTGATACCATATATATCGAATCAAAACATTGCATTTCAAAATAATACCAACAAATTAGCAGTGATAAATAAAAAAGAATATTAAAATTCGTTTTATCAAACAAATATATTACATATTCCTTTAGTTCGTGAATACAATCTGCTTCTTGAACCCCATCTTTATAGATTCTTCTTCTTCTTCTTTGCAGAAAAGAGCATCCTTGGTCCTTAAGGTCATTGTTTCTCGCGAAATCTCAAGTGCCATTAATTTTGAATCGACCGACAGGTCACTCGAGTAGAACAACCCATTATAGATATTACCAAGTATCATGTTGAATGAGATAAAAAGAGAGAATCGCGTTGGCTATGGTTTTCTACCGCGACAGCGGCCGCGGATCTAACTTATTGCCTATATCAAATAATTATTATTGTTGTTTGCTTTTGCTTGATCTCTCGTTCAGGTCGCCGGGGCTATGGCAATTTATTTTGGAATTTATTACCGATGACCGATAAATATATATATAGATATATATATGAAGGAAACGCAACCTGGCAGAAACTGAAAGGGCGCGGTGATATCGAATTGGAATCGGATTGCTTGAATTGTAGTTGAATCGCATATAAGGAGGCGTCATATTGCAACTCAAGTATCGCAAGATACTTGTTTCCAATCGGAAAAATTCTACCATGATGATGAAAATGATAGACGCGTGTATACTAAACTCATTGGTGCAATACGCGGATCTCTCTCTCTCTCTCTATATATATATATATATATATATATATATATATATATATATATACTCGTAATTATAATTATTATTTTTCTTATTAATTCGCAGTCATTTCTTTTTTTTAAAATACGTGCGTAATATTCCTTCGTGAAAAATTTAATATATATAATGATGATAACGGTTGCTATATATATATTTCATGATTAATACTTGGATTGGAATAATAATTATTATATATGTGAAAGATAGTGTATATTGACTATTATCAGAAGATCACGAAATTTCAGGGTGTATCTTAATTATAATCATTTGATTGATAAACGCTGCTTCCTCATTGAAAATCGTTTTCATTAATATATCAGATTTTTCCTTCTTAAAAAATGTATTTTTTTTCTATATTTTTTCATATTTATAATAGAAAGATTTGTAAATGTTATACAACATTAAAGCATTTAAATTGATATATGGCAATATATACGAGGTGAGAAAATTTGCTTTTCAAAAAAAGGAAATAAAATTTTGCTACTATTTTCTATAAATTGATGAACAATAAAAGTATAAATATTATCTTTTTAGCATTATGGACTATAAAAGATATCATTTCTTTGTATATGTCGTTAAGGAAATGTTATTCTTATAGAAAATTCAATTGGACAATAAAATGTTGAAGCTATACACAATAGAGGGTCATGCAAAAATTATAGAAAAAAAAACATTTTACATTTCAATTGCTTTTATATCGAGATTATTTTGCAGTTGCAAATAAAATGATGGAATCTCAATAAAGAGGCTGACGTTCAATTTACAATATTATATTACACTTTTAAAGCTTAGAATTCGTGCCCTTAAATAATGTTCTATATATATATTCTTGAAAGCCGAACAATAAAACCTTCAGTTTCAGCTTCTACAAGGTAAAATAAAATTACGATTGGGTTCCACTTTATTCTTATATACGTACTAAGCGCAATGTCAGGTTATTACTCTGTTTTTGTAGTGACCCTTTCAATTATTTTGCAATTTCCCACAGTTTCGAGGAACCCTTGGACAGCGAAAATTGCCACTCTACATCGCCTCAGGTCTTGACTCAACGCCCAAGATCATCGTCATAAATAAAACTTGAACTTTTCGTTTGAAAAATGATAATTGACCTTTGAAAAATTTAAGTAATATATATATATATATATTATACAGGATTTAGTGTTTTATTTTATTATTAATTATTTGGCTAAATTAAATACTGAATTATTATTATTATTGGTAAAGTTGCATAACATAACCTCAAAAACTTCACAGAAATACAAAAAATAGAATATTAATTCAATCCTGAAATTCAGTCTATATTTATTATACAATGTAGGTAGCTACAATGAGGTAGCTAAATTTTTATTTAGAGACGTAAAACAAAAGAAAAAATTTATAACATAAACAGTCGAAAAAAATAGGGGAATATACTCAGGATTGTACACTGTTTTGGAATTTGTTTATAATCTTTTTTTAAAAAAATAAATTTAGTCAATTGAGTTATATTGTTAGAAAGATGTACAAAAGAGAAACACTTAGAGAACCTTTAGTAAAAGTAACATTTTCGAATTGTGCTAACCATAACGAGACATGTTTTGCAATTCGATTTGTCACTTCATTTTTTCTTCAATCATGAACCCCACAATACATGTAATAAACTTACATTGCCGATTTTTTGTTTTCTTTATTCAATTTTTATGTTTAATCACATCGCTCACAAAACTTTTTTCATTCCTACAAATGCACCGACGTCACAGCAGACGCTACTTTTGATCCTCCAAAAATGTAATGGCACAAAAAGTTAGGTTTTACTACGAGAACCTTCAACAAGTCCCTACATAGATGGCGCTAGTGTTCTTATTTTTAAAAAAACGAAGTGTCCAACCCTGAGTATATTCCCCTATACTTTTTAGAAGATATAATCGAATATACACTAACCTCTGTTTGATGATTGTCACAACATATTAAAGATAAGTTTACAATTTGTACATATTTGAATATTTAAATTTATTTTTTTAATCCAAATGAAATGTTTTATAAACAAAAGGACTACAAAGCTTCCTCCACGAGGAAGCAAAAAATTCAATTTTTCTTAGGCAGACGATTTTATTGCATATTCTAGCACAGAATACACCGAAAAGTGTAGAAAAAAATTGACACCTACATCCGAGTAGAGGAACACCCTTTTTATGACCAAAAATGCATCCAAAAGCATAAAAAACATACCAAAAAAATTCAATTTTTCTTAGGCAGACGATTTCATTGCATATTCTTGCACAGAATACACCGAAAAGTGTAGAAAAAAATTGACACCCAGATCCGAATAGAGGAACACCCTTTTTATGAACAAAAACGCATCCAAAAGCAGAAAAAACTTACCAAAAAAATTCAATTTTTCTTAGGCAGACGATTTTATTGAATATTCTTGCACAGAATACACCGAAAAGTGTAGAAAAAAATTGACACCCAGATCCGAGTAGAGGAACACCCTTTTTATGACCAAAAACTCATCCGAAAGCATAAAAAACTTACCAAAAAAATTAATTTTTTCTTAGGCAGACGATTTTATTTTATATTCTTGCACAGAATACACCGAAAAGTGTAGAAAAAAATTGACACCCAGATCCGAATAGAGGAACACCCTTTTTATGAACAAAAACGCATCCAAAAGCAGAAAAAACTTACTAAAAAAATTCAATTTTTCTTAGGCAGACGATTTTATTGCATATTCTAGCACAGAATACACCGGAAAGTGTAGAAAAAAATTGACACCCATATCCGAGTAGAGGAACACCCTATTTATGACCAAAAACGCATCCAAAAGCATAAAAAACTTACCAAAAAAATTCAATTTTTCTTAGGCAGACGATTTTATTGAATATTCTTGCACAGAATACACCGAAAAGTGTAGAAAAAAATTGACACCCAGATCCGAGTAGAGGAACACTCTTTTTATGACCAAAAATGCATCCAAAAGCATAAAAAACATACCAAAAAAATTCAATTTTTCTTAGGCAGACGATTTTATTGCATATTCTTGCACAGAATACACCGAAAAGTGTAGAAAAAAATTGACACCCAGATCCGAGTAGAGGAACACCCTTTTTATGACCAAAAACGCATTCGAAAGCATAAAAAAAGTACCAAAAAAATTCAATTTTTCTTAGGCAGACGATTTTATTGCATATTCTAGCACAGAATACACCGAAAAGTGTAGAAAAAAATTGACACCTACATCCGAGTAGAGGAACACCCTTTTTATGACCAAAAACGCATCGGAAAGCATAAAAACCGTACAAAAAATTTCAATTTTTCTTAGGCAGACGATTTTATTGCATATTCTAACACAGAATACACCGAAAAGTGTAGAAAAAAATTGACACCCAGATCCGAATAGAGGAACACCCTTTTTATGAACAAAAACGCATCCAAAAGCAGAAAAAACTTACCAAAAAAATTCAATTTTTCTTAGGCAGACGATTTTATTGAATATTCTTGCACAGAATACACCGAAAAGTGTAGAAAAAAATTGACACCCAGATCCGAGTAGAGGAACACCCTTTTTATGACCAAAAACTCATCCGAAAGAATAAAAAACATACCAAAAAAATTCAATTTTTCTTAGGCAGACGATTTTATTGCATATTCTTGCACAGAATACACCGAAAAGTGTAGAAAAAAATTGACACCCAGATCCGAATAGAGGAACACCCTTTTTATGAACAAAAACGCATCCAAAAGCAGAAAAAACTTACCAAAAAAATTCAATTTTTCTTAGGCAGACGATTTTATTGCATATTCTAACACAGAATACACCGAAAAGTGTAGAAAATAATTAACACCTAGATCCGAGTAGAGGAACACCCTTTTTATGACCAAAAACTCATCCGAAAGCATAAAAAACTTACCAAAAAAATTAATTTTTTCTTAGGCAGACGATTTTATTGTATATTCTAGCACAGAATACACCGAAAAGTGTAGAAAAAAATTGACACCCCGATCCGAGTAGAGGAACACTCTTTTTATGACCAAAAATGCTTCCAAAAGCATAAAAAATATACCAAAAAAATTTAATTTTTCTTAGGCAGACGATTTCATTGCATATTCTTGCACAGAATACACCGAAAAGTGTAGAAAAAAATTGACACCCAGATCCGAGTAGAGGAACACCCTTTTTATGACCAAAAACGCATCCGAAAGCAAAAAAAACTTACAAAAAAATTAATTTTTTCTTAGGCAGACGATTTTATTTTATATTCTTGCACAGAATACACCGAAAAGTGTAGAAAAAAATTGACACCCAGATCCGAGTAGAGGAACACCCTTTTTATGACCAAAAACGCATCCGAAAGCATAAAAAAAGTACCAAAAAAATTCAATTTTTCTTAGGCAGACGATTTTATTTTATATTCTTGCACAGAATACACCGAAAAGTGTAGAAAAAAATTGACACCCAGATCCGAGTAGAGGAACACCCTTTTTATGACCAAAAACGCATCCAAAAGCATAACAAACTTACCTAAAAAATTAATTTTTTCTTAGGCAGATGATTTTATTTTATATTCTTGCACAGAATACACCGAAAAGTGTAGAAAAAAATTGACACCCATATTCGAGTAGAGGAACACCCTATTTATGACCAAAAACTCATCCGAAAGCATAAAAAACTTACCAAAAAAATTAATTTTTTCTTAGGCAGACGATTTTATTGCATATTCTAGCACAGAATACACCGCAAAGTGTAGAAAAAAATTGACACCCCGATCCGAGTAGAGGAACACTCTTTTTATGACCAAAAATGCATCCAAAAGCATAAAAAACATACCAAAATAATTCAATTTTTCTTAGGCAGACGATTTCATTGCATAATCTTGCACAGAATACACCGAAAAGTGTAGAAAAAAATTGACACCCAGATCCGAGTAGAGGAACACCCTTTTTATGACCAAAAACGCATCCGAAAGCATAAAAACCGTACAAAAAAATTCAATTTTTCTTAGGCAGACGATTTTATTGCATATTCTAACACAGAATACACCGAAAAGTGTAGAAAAAAATTAACACCTAGATCCGAGTAGAGGAACACCCTTTTTATGACCAAAAACTCATCCGAAAGCATAAAAAACTTACCAAAAAAATTAATTTTTTCTTAGGCAGACGATTTTATTGTATATTCTAGCACAGAATACACCGAAAAGTGTAGAAAAAAATTGACACATACATCCGAGTAGAGGAACACCCTTTTTATGACCAAAAACGCATCCGAAAGCATCAAAAACTTAGCAAAAAAATTCAATTTTTCTTAGGCAGACGATTTTATTGCATATTCTTGCACAGAATACACCGAAAAGTGTAAAAAAAAATTGACACCCATATCCGAGTAGAGGAACACCCTTTTTATGACCAAAAACGCATCCAAAAGCATAAAAACCGTACCAAAAAAATTCAAATTTTCTTAGGCAGACGATTTTATTGCATATTCTTGTACAGAATACACCGAAAAGTGTAGAAAAAAATTGACACCCAGATCTGAGTAGAGGAACACTCTTTTTATGACCAAAAACGCATCCGAAAGCAAAAAAAACTTACAAAAAAATTCAATTTTTCTTAGGCTGACGATTTTATTGCATATTCTTGCACAGAATACACCGAAAAGTGTAGAAAAAAATTGACACCCAGATCCGAGTAGAGGAACACTCTTTTTATGACCAAAAACGCATCCAAAAGCATAAAAAACTTACAAAAAAATTCAATTTGTCTTAGGCTGACGATTTTATTGCATAATCTTGCACAGAATACACCGAAAAGTGTAGAAAAAAATTGACACCCAGATCCGAGTAGAGGAACACTCTTTTTATGACCAAAAACGCATCCAAAAGCATAAAAAACTTACAAAAAAATTCAATTTGTCTTAGGCTGACGATTTTATTGCATATTCTTGCACAGAATACACCGAAAAGTGTAGAAAAAAATTGACACTCAGATCCGAGTAGAGGAACACCCTTTTTATGACCAAAAACTTATCCAAAAGCATAAAAAACTTACCAAAAAAATTCAATTTTTCTTAGGCAGATGATTTTATTGCATATTCTTGCACAGAATACACCGAAAAGTGTAGAAAAAAATTGACACCCAGATCCGAGTAGAGGAACACCCTTTTTATGACCAAAAACGCATCCGAAAGCATAAAAACCGTACCAGAAAAATTCAATTTTTCTTAGGCTGACGATTTTATTGCATATTCTTGCACAGAATACACCGAGAAGTGTAGAAAAAAATTGACACCCAGATCCGAGTAGAGGAACACCCTTTTTATGACCAAAAACGCATCGGAAAGCATAAAAACCGTACCAAAAAAATTCAATTTTTCTTAGGCTGACGATTTTATTGCATATTCTAGCACAGAATACACCGAAAAGTGTAGAAAAAGAATGACACCTACATCCGAGTAGAGGAACACTCTTTTTATGACCAAAAACGCATCCAAAAGCATAAAAAACTTACAAAAAAATTCAATTTGTCTTAGGCTGACGATTTTATTGCATATTCTTGCACAGAATACACCGAAAAGTGTAGAAAAAAATTGACACCCAGATCCGAGTAGAGGAACACTCTTTTTATGACCAAAAACGCATCCAAAAGCATAAAAAACTTACAAAAAAATTCAATTTGTCTTAGGCTGACGATTTTATTGCATATTCTTGCACAGAATACACCGAAAAGTGTAGAAAAAAATTGACACCCAGATCCGAGAAGAGGAACACCCTTTTTATGACCTAAAACGCATCCGAAAGCAAAAAAAACTTACTAAAAAAATTCAATTTTTCTTAGGCAGATGATTTTATTGCATATTCTTGCACAGAATACACCGAAAAGTGTAGAAAAAAATTGACACCTAGATCCGAGTAGAGGAACACCCTTTTTATGACCAAAAACGCATTCGAAAGAGTAAAAAACGTACCAAAAAAATTCAATTTTTCTTAGACAGACGATTTTATTGCATATTCTTGCACAGAATACACCGAAAAGTGTAGAAAAAAATTGACACCCAGATCCAAGTAGAGGAACACCCTTTTTATAAACAAAAACGCATCCAATAGCATAAAAAACTTTCCTAAAAAATTCAATTTTTCTTAAGCAGACGATTTTATTGCATATTCTTGCACAGAATACACCGAAAAGTGTAGAAAAAAATTGACACCCAGATCCGAGTAGAGGAACACTCTTTTTATGACCAAAAACGCATCCAAAAGCATAAAAAACTTACTAAAAAAATTCAATTTTTCTTAGGCAGACGATTTTATTGCATATTCTTGCACAGAATACACCGAAAAGTGTAGAAAAAAATTGACACCCAGATCCGAGTAGAGGAACACTCTTTTTATGACCAAAAACGCATCCAAAAGCATAACAAACTTACCTAAAAAATTCAATTTTTCTTAGGCAGACGATTTTATTGCATATTCTTGCACAGAATACACCTAGAAGTGTAAAAAAAAATTGACACCCAGATCCGAGTAGAGGAACACCCTTTTTATGACCAAAAACGCATTCGAAAGCATAAAAAACGTACCAATAAAATTCAATTTTTCTTAGGCAGACGATTTTATTGCATATTCTAGCACAGAATACACCGAAAAGTGTAGAAAAAAATTGACACCCCGATCCGAGTAGAGGAACACTCTTTTTATGACCAAAAATGCATCCAAAAGCATAAAAAACTTACTAAAAAAATTCAATTTTTCTTAGGCAGACGATTTCATTGCATAATCTTGCACAGAATACACCGAAAAGTGTAGAAAAAAATTGACACCCAGATCCGAGTAGAGGAACACCCTTTTTATGACCAAAAACGCATCCGAAAGCATCAAAAACTTAGCAAAAAAATTCAATTTTTCTTAGGCAGACGATTTTATTGCATATTCTTACACAGAATACACCGAAAAGTGTAAAAAAAAATTGAAACCCATATCCGAGTAGAGGAACACCCTTTTTATGACCAAAAACGCATCCAAAAGCATAAAAACCGTACCAAAAAAATTCAAATTTTCTTAGGCAGACGATTTTATTGCATATTCTTGCACAGAATACACCGAAAAGTGTAGAAAAAAATTGACACCTAGATCCGAGTAGAGGAACACCCTTTTTATGACCAAAAATGCATCCAAAAGCATAAAAAACTTACCAAAAAAATTTAATTTTTCTTAGGCAGACGATTTTATTGCATATTCTAGCACAGAATACACCGAAAAGTGTAGAAAAAAATTGACACACAGATCCGAGTAGAGGAACACCCTTTTTATGACCAAAAACGCATTCGAAAGCATAAAAAACGTACAAAAAAATTTAATTTTTCTTAGGCAGACGATTTTATTGCATATTCTAACACAGAATACACCGAAAAGTGTAGAAAAAAATTGACACCCAGATCCGAGTAGAGGAACACTCTTTTTATGACCAAAAACGCATCCGAAAGCAAAAAAAACTTACTAAAAAAATTCAATTTTTCTTATGCAGACGATTTTATTTTATATTCTTGCACAGAATACACCGAAAAGTGTAGAAAAAAATTGACACCCAGATCCGAGTAGAGGAACACCCTTCTTATGACCAAAAACGCATCCGAAAGCATAAAAACCGAACCAAAAAAATTCAATTTTTCTTAGGCTGACGATTTTATTGCATATTCTTGCACAGAATACACCGAAAAGTGTAGAAAAAAATTGACACCCAGATCCGAGAAGAGGAACACCCTTTTTATGACCTAAAACGCATCCGAAAGCAAAAAAAACTTACTAAAAAAATTCAATTTTTCTTAGGCAGATGATTTTATTGCATATTCTTGCACAGAATACACCGAAAAGTGTAGAAAAAAATTGACACCTAGATCCGAGTAGAGGAACACCCTTTTTATGACCAAAAACGCATTCGAAAGAGTAAAAAACGTACCAAAAAAATTCAATTTTTCTTAGACAGACGATTTTATTGCATATTCTAGCACACAATACACCGAAAAGTGTAGACAAAAATTGACACCCAGATCCGAGTAGAGGAACACTCTTTTTATAACCAAAAACGCATACAAAAGCATAAAAAACTTACCAAAAAAATTCAATTTTTCTTAGGCAGACGATTTTATTGCATATTCTAGCACACAATACACCGAAAAGTGTAGACAAAAATTGACACCCAGATCCGAGTAGAGGAACACTCTTTTTATAACCAAAAACGCATACAAAAGCATAAAAAACTTACCAAAAAAATTCAATTTTTCTTAGGCAGACGATTTTATTGCATATTCTTGCACAGAATACACCAAAAAGTGTAGAAAAAAATTGACACCTAGATCCGAGTAGAGGAACACCCTTTTTATGACCAAAAACGCATTCGAAAGAGTAAAAAACGTACCAAAAAAATTCAATTTTTCTTAGACAGACGATTTTATTGCATATTCTTGCACAGAATACACCGAAAAGTGTAGAAAAAAATTGACACCCAGATCCGAGTAGAGGAACACTCTTTTTATGACCAAAAACGCATCCGAAAGCAAAAAAAACTTACCAAAAAAATTCAATTTTTCTTAGGCAGACGATTTTATTGTATATTCTAGCACAGAATACACCGAAAAGTGTAGAAAAAAATTGACACCCAGATCCAAGTAGAGGAACACCCTTTTTATAAACAAAAACGCATCCAATAGCATAAAAAACTTTCCTAAAAAATTCAATTTTTCTTAAGCAGACGATTTTATTGCATATTCTTGCACAGAATACACCGAAAAGTGTAGAAAAAAATTGACACCCAGATCCGAGTAGAGGAACACTCTTTTTATGACCAAAAACGCATCCAAAAGCATAAAAAACTTACTAAAAAAATTCAATTTTTCTTAGGCAGACGATTTTATTGCATATTCTTGCACAGAATACACCGAAAAGTGTAGAAAAAAATTGACACCCAGATCCGAGTAGAGGAACACTCTTTTTATGACCAAAAACGCATCCAAAAGCATAACAAACTTACCTAAAAAATTCAATTTTTCTTAGGCAGACGATTTTATTGCATATTCTTGCACAGAATACACCTAGAAGTGTAAAAAAAAATTGACACCCAGATCCGAGTAGAGGAACACTCTTTTTATGACCAAAAACGCATCCAAAAGCATAAAAAACTTACTAAAAAAATTCAATTTTTCTTAGGCAGACGATTTTATTGCATATTCTTGCACAGAATACACCGAAAAGTGTAGAAAAAAATTGACACCCAGATCCGAGTAGAGGAACACTCTTTTTATGACCAAAAACGCATCCAAAAGCATAACAAACTTACCTAAAAAATTCAATTTTTCTTAGGCAGACGATTTTATTGCATATTCTTGCACAGAATACACCTAGAAGTGTAAAAAAAAATTGACACCCAGATCCGAGTAGAGGAACACTCTTTTTATGACCAAAAACGCATCCAAAAGCATAAAAAACTTACTAAAAAAATTCAATTTTTCTTAGGCAGACGATTTTATTGCATATTCTAGCACAGAATACACCGAAAAGTGTAGAAAAAAATTGACACCCCGATCCGAGTAGAGGAACACTCTTTTTATGACCAAAAATGCATCCAAAAGCATAAAAAACTTACTAAAAAAATTCAATTTTTCTTAGGCAGACGATTTCATTGCATAATCTTGCACAGAATACACCGAAAAGTGTAGAAAAAAATTGACACCCAGATCCGAGTAGAGGAACACCCTTTTTATGACCAAAAACGCATCCGAAAGCATAAAAACCGTACAAAAAAATTCAATTTTTCTTAGGCAGACGATTTTATTGCATATACTTGCACAGAATACACCGAAAAGTGTAGAAAAGAATTGACACCTAGATCCGAGTAGAGGAACACCCTTTTTATGACCAAAAACGCATCCGAAAGCATAAAAACCGTACCAAAAAAATTCAATTTTTCTTAGGCTGACGATTTTATTGCATATTCTTTCACAGAATACACCGAAATGTGTAGAAAAAAATTGACACTTAGATCCGAGTAGAGGAACACCCTTTTTATAAACAAAAACGCATCCAAAAGCATAAAAAACTTACAAAAAATTTGTAAATTCAGATGTTCATTACACGAACATTTTGCTTTCTCTTTACGATCAGTAAAAAAATTTGATTCCTCGTGGAGAAAGCAAAATTTTATTGACGAAATGTGAATTTTTGATTTTTTAACTTTCATTAATTTTTTAAATTTACCTCAAATGAATACTTTATATATATATATATATATCGATAGATTCGTCTTGATGTAAAGAATACGATTTTATTATATATATCCTTAAATTTTTCTATTTAAAAATTTTTTTCGATTAAAAAAAAATTTTGGAAAAAAGACCATAAAATTTTTTTTTTGTAGTATTTTTCAAAATCCTTTGGTCAGATTTGAGATATTAATATGATAAATGAGCCTACTAAATTTTATCTAAATCCATTAAAACCTGTTAAAGTTGTTTTTTAAACAAAAAAGGGATCCACGCACACACACACACACACACACACACACACACATACGTACATCCGGACAATTGATTAGGATCTTATATAACATGTTTCTATAAAGAAAAAAATTTGTTTCCGCCACTTTGAAAAGTTTTATAAACGAAAGGACTGCAAAGCTTCCTCCACGAGGAAGCAAAAATGTATATTACCTAATTTAAGAGGTTTACTTATTTCACTTATAAAATCTCTTATATAAAAAATGTGAAGTTATCAATATCAGGGGTTTCATACAAAGAAATGTTCTATTTTTTTGTATTAATTTTTACACGTAAATACAAAGTTCGATATTCTTGCTCAACATATTTCTTTCTATATATATTTATATATGCAAGCCATATATTACAGTATATACCACATACAAATATATATATTCCCATGAATAAACAACTTTTTTTTGTATGGATAAATCACAAAAAGGAAAAACAATTGAAACATTTGGTTTCGTCGAATCGAGAGTATTTCTTTGGTATATAGATGTATATATATATATATATATATATATATATATATATATATATATATATATATAACAACAGACACAAGACGAAAATATAAATTGCGAGTAAATAACAGCAATTTTTTTAAAGTCAGCAAAATATACACATACTGCATTTGAAAATGATCAGTTGTGTGCACTCGCAATTTTCTCTACCTCCGTTTATTTTATTGCAGCCAAGGAAAAAAAGAAGAGGCGACGAGCGAAAGACTCGAAATAATGAGAAGGAAAGAAAGAAAACGGACCTCTGGACATCCCCCAGAGGTCCGCGTGTGGATCGCGACGATTTAGACTCCTTGGCTCTTGGTATATATATATATATATATACTTGGTTGTACGCTCATTGCTCGCTCGGTCGCGCGCGGTAATGTTTTTTTATTTGTTACTTTTTTTTTCTTCTTCTTCGTCTTCTTCTTCTTTTGCGAAAATGAGAGTTTACTGCCTTCCACAAGGTAGGACTTTGGAACGCTTCTTTGTCTCTTTATGATCTGAAAGTGGGCAGCGAGGTTGCTTCGAGCATAGCCCAAGTGCACTCAGCTCACCGTTCAAGCTGAAGAGAAGAGTCTCTTCTTGAAGCTATGGTATGACGACGCCACGACGAAGAAGTACGGTCAGATAATAACGAGTTTCGTTGTCGTGGGGTCCCTTTCGAGAATGGGGCGAGCGCATGTATAGGCGCGCAAGCCGTAAAAGCTCTCTCTAAAACCTTTTTTCTGATTTTCTTTTTCTTATTTTGCCACTGCTAGAATGTACGGCACGGTGTCAAAAATTTTTATGCACAAACAAGCCTATATGGCCTCACCTGCTACGATATATTTGCCATCAAAATAACTTCTCTCATATGCAACATATGTACCGCTGTTGCGGTATGTATATACCCGTGTGGAAATCTTCCCAAAGTCGCACAATGTGAGACTGAGCGCCAATCAGGGCCCAACTTGGCTTCCCAAAGTTTGAAGAATGAAGAAATAAAAGAATTAAATTAATTAAATTATTATTTTTAAATAATATACTGAATAAATATACAAAAAAGCGCAACTGTGAAAAGCTGAAAAAAATTTTTGTTTTTCATTGTACTTGAGCAAAGTTTGGGTCAACCCAACCCACGGTGCGCCAGAAGGAGGTTTAAATAAAACTGAATTGGCATTTAAAAATTCTTTTTGATTATGATTCTTAGATGAATAACAAACATTTCTCAATAGTTTTTAAAATCAGTTTACGTGCCCGATTTAAATAAAATTGAGTTTTAAATATTTAAAAATAGTGTTTTATGCGAGGAACCAAAATTTGTTTAATGTATACTTATATACGTTTAGATAATAGATGTTTCAGATTTGAGTTCATATAAATTTATTAACAATGAAGTTATTTTCTTGTTTCGTTTTTATATTTATGCATTAAGTGTGTCGAACGGTATCTGAAATTCTTTGGCACGAAGAGAGCTTTAATTATCGCTCTAAACGTAAAATAGTATTGATTTTAAAATACTTTTTTCTCGAAACGCGAACACTTTTAATAAAATCAGCCAAAATCCACATCGTATAAATTTCCTAAATCCAAAAGACTGTACGAATCTATAGAAAAACATGGTTGCAAAACAAAAAGTAGAAAAGTAATCTAATAACAGCTGCGACTTTGTGCGCCCTGCATGCTGCTGCCATCTGACGGCGGCAGGAGGTAATGTAGCTGTCATTATATTACTTTTCGTTTTGCAATCGTGTTTTTGTATGGATTCGCATAATCTTTTGGATTTAGAAAATTTATAAAAGATAAGGATCTCTAGCTGCTTTTGTAAAAAGTGTCTGTCTTTCGAGAAGAAAGTATTTTAAAATCAATGTTTATTATTTTCACGTTTAGTGCCGTTTTTATAGAGCGATAATTAAAGGTCTCTTCATGCCAAAAAATTTCAGAGATCATTTGACTCTCTTAAATAAATTTTGTCACTCTTAAAATCCTTCTTTTAACATTATAATTTAATTTTTCAAAATTTGGACACAAACACTTAATTAACAATTATAAATAAAAATGGAATAACTCAATCTGGCCCCAGCTGGGATTTCTCAACCTTGGGAAATCTTTGGGATCAGCGTTACGCGCCCAGTTTGGGCGTTGTCTGGGTTGCCCACTTTGGACATTAGGAAAACCAGTCTGGCCAAGATTGGGACCCAGTCGACTTTTCCACACGGGTAATAGGAGAATCATTCAAATTCTACGTGAGAGAACTGAGGGGTTGGTTGTAAAAAATTTTTGAAAAATATTGAATAAATTATGAAAATCCTAATTCGCTGTTCATTTTATCCTAATACTAGCACCTCTGACGGCCTTCGGCCATGTAGAAATTGCCTGACTTTGCCCTATTTGAAGGTAATGCATATTGGTAAGGGCCTCATCAGTTTTCCCTGTTGAAGTAGAATGTGAAGAAATTAAATTTTTTTTAAAAAGTTTTTTTTTATAAAGTGTTATTAACAATCAAATAAAATAGTTTTACAAGAATTTTATAGATATTTTTTTATTTTAGGGTTTTCACCAGAATTCACGACCAAAATTCTAAATAGGGTATTCCATATATGGCCCTGTCAAGGGCATTTTCAGTTTTCCTGGTTTAAAAAAAATTCAAACTAATTAAGTTTTTAAAAGTTAACATTTAGTAAAAATGTTATTGCGTAAATTTGTTAAATGATTTCGATTTTAAATAATAATTTATTTCTTATTAACTAAATTTTCTTATGCTCACTCTAAATCTGAATCAGTGAAAATCTCACTGACTTCCATTCAGTGGACGAATTTTTTTTAATGAATCAGTAAAATTTCACTGACAATTATAGTGGTTTTAACTGATTCTCAGTGAAATTCCACTGATTCATCAAAGAAAACTCGTCCACTGAATTGAAATCAGTGAAATTTTCACTGATTCAAATTTAGAGTGATAAGTTTCAAAAAGATCTATTAAAATTTTTTTTCAACACACTTTTTGCCCAAACAGTGGAAATCTCATGGATAGCCAAGGGATTAAAAAAAAGCAATTTTTTATAAACAAATTAATTTTTTTTAATTTGAATTTTTTTTTGTTTCAATATTGCGTCAAACGTCGCAGTTATTATAAAATATATACTTTGACAATTTGGCAATATAACCAAAAAAAAATTACAGTTTTAAAATGCAATCTCTTAGTAGAATTTTCCGATTTGTTCCCTACAAAAATAGTAATAAAAGTAATATTATCAATTTAATAAAATAAAAATTAATTTAAATTACTTAATTAATATAAAAAATTTCATTTATACGATTTCTATATCTACATATTATATATGATTTGCAATTTAAGAAAAAATATTTTTATAATTTAGAATATATAATTATAAATTTCATGATGTACTATAATAATTACATATTTATGAATAATAATAATTATTATAGTAAAAATTATTTTAAAAAATTTCCCATATAATTGCACACTGTCATTTACATTTTTCTTTCCACAGTAAGGTGGAGTACAACTCACAATAAGTCAGTGGAAGATGAGTCAAACATAGTTTGCAACAAGCAGGACATAAATTTGAAATACAGGCCTGAAAACGGTACTTTACATATATTATCCATGGCTTTTAAAAAAATATTTTCAAAAAAAATTAAAATTAAAATAATTCATATTCATTATTACACACGCGTGTGTATATAATATATATATATAGAATATTTTTCTCATTTGTGATTTTTGTGTAAAAAAGATTATTATCAACAAGTGGAAGGCGAAATGGCAGTGGAAAAAATTGACAAGGATGCTACTGATTTTCACACTGTTCCACCCAATAAGAGGAGAATTAGATTTTGGAAATGCGATTATGAAGAATGCTCCTATAAAGATTAATAATTTTTAATAATTTTTTAATTTTTCATTGAATGCAATGTTTAAAATTTTTTAAAATTAAACCACCAAACTTTAATGGTTAAATAACGAAAATGAAATTATTTAAAGAATTACTTTAAATTTAAAATATGAATATTAATAAAATGGTAAATTTAAATAAAAAAGGCAGTAAAGTTAAGAAATAAATTTTTTTTTCTATTATTGTAAAGAACTGTTAGCGAAAATAACAATAAACATGGAGGCGAATAACAGACGTTGCAGTAGTCAAGAAGGCAGCGCCAGTGTAAGCTAGTGGCCACTGAATGAACTAGAAAAGAACACAGTTTACTATTTTCTGCTTTCTTTTTATAATTTTTGCGCGAAATACTAATAAAAAAGCAATGTTTCTTCCTTTCATCACCTATCATTTCTAAATAATTGTACCTCTGGAAATATTTTTTCATTTTAGAGAAAATTTAAGAATTCTGAAAAATCTTTTTTTCCCTACACATTAGGTAGGGTAAATGTCCCAATTACTGTGATGTACAACCCAAGACCGACTTTAATGATAAAATAATAAAAGTGTAAATAAAATAATGATTTAATTCTTTTTGTTAAATCACTATTAGTGTCTATTTTAAAATAAAAACGATACTTTAAACTTGAAGAAATAACAAATATATTATTAAAAATATTAACTTTTTTAAAAATGGCATATGCTGGTATTACTGCAAGTTTGCATGAATTACTGCGAATGGTGCGGACCAATTACTGTAACGCTAAAAGTGTTGATTTAGAGGTTAGGTTGACTGGATAGACCACAGTAATAGCAGAATGCGAAAAATATACGCATTCTCTAATATTACTGTGATAGGTTCAATTGTAACTTGAATAAATAATTTGATAATAGTCGAAATATGCATCATTAGTGGATATAATATCAAATATCATTTGTAATAAGTTTTAAAGTCATTTTGAAACAGTTTTATGTTCTCAATTACTAAATTTTACTAATTTTATAAAAATCGCAGTAATTGGCGCATCAGCAGTAATTCATACACTTATCCTAAATAATTTCAATAAGTTTTTCCAGTGGATATTAGTAAAAAAAAACAAAATTTTATTATGAAATAAAGTATATATATATATATATATTTATCAAAAGTACCGCATGAACTTAATTTAAAATGACACATATATTAAATTTTTCAAGTATCACTATACCTATAATATATATATATAAATAAGTGAGCAGGGCAGCTATCTGAATCAAGGAGTACAACTCTTTTCGATATGAAGGTCGCTTCGGGCACAGACAAGGCAAGTCGAGAGAGGTTCTACATTTTATGGGGTACTTGTCCACGGTGTTAAGTTCGCAGTAACGCGTTATTTTTCCCCGGGGGGGAGCCGCATTACCAGATTGGCTCGCACGGTTAACATTCACCAGTCTTTTACATTCATGAAGCTTTTATACGGTTGATTTGACTATACGCGCTTCGTATTCACGGCTCTCGATTTGATTTGCATTGATTGGAGTGCCGTGCCAGTGCTGCGGGTTTTCCGATATATCCGCACAGCTATACTTGCCCATAGGAAATATATATATATATATATATATTCACTGGGAAACACAAACTGAAAACTGCAAATCCAGGCCACTCGTTTAACTAAACCCACTTGCTGTCTACCATACGAAAATTCTTTTTCAAACTTTTAAATTATTTATGACATTCGTCCTATATGACTATACAAAGAAAAATTCATATATTTATTTAGACGAATTTTTAAGACGCTGAATTTTTATTTGTCCTAAATTACAAATGACCGAACAAAAAATGAATACAGAAAGATTTCGACACAATTTTCAAAAATTAACTTAATTATAGAAATTATCAAGAAAAATTGTGATTAGTTAATTTTAAAAATTGCGCCGAAATCTTTCTGTCGATTTTTTCTGTTCGGTCATTTGTATAATTTCGGATAAATAAAAATTCGGTGTCTTAACAATTCTATTAATTAAAAATTCGGGTCAGTCGGGGTAAATCCGAACGCTAATTATTTCAGCTTAATTAAAATTTTAAAAAAAAATAAGTTAGACATGAGAATTTTTATCTCAGATCCTCTTCAAGAGATTCTAAGTATTATCCCATTTTTCGTTTGTTAATTAGCAGCAGCATAAACAAAGATAACGAGTATTGCAAAAAAAGATTGAAAATCAAAGATGACACTCTTTCAGTATTTTGTCTCGTATTTGAAGAAAAAGAAGCTAAAAATTCATTTTATTATTTATAATTGTTTGTTATGAATACTAGAACAGAAACTATTTTTTATTTTTGCCTTCTGTAAAATTTTATTAATAATATCAGACCGTTCGTATTTACCCCGGAAAATTGGAAAACCGGGGTAAATCCGAACGGTATTTTTAATAATTTTTTCTTATATCAAAAATTGTTTTTATTTGATTACACTATTATTTTAACATTATAAAAGTACATAGAAAAAAGTTTTTCTTTCTATATGTATACTATTTAGTAATTAATAAGCAGAAACTTAATCTCTGTTCTCTCGAAGGAGTGTTCCACTTTTTTTGCCAAATGGTTTATAGAAAAAAGTTTTTCAGGATCTTAATAAAATTTGGTATTCTAGGGTTTTTGGGGTCGCTGATTACCAATTTGAAGTCAGTTTTTCAAAATTCAAAATGGCGGATCCAATATGGCAGCCGAGAATTAAAAAATTCATTGGATTCGCTCAAAAATTGTTACTCGGGGGGTTTCAGGGTCGCTGATTACGAATTTGGTGTTAGCAAATTTGATCATTTTTAAAAACAAGTTTTAGGAAAGTCCGCCATATTGAATTCGCCATTTTGAATTTAAAAAATTTGACTTTTATTTTTGTATTTACATTCAATCACTCCAAAATACTTTCTGTACCAAGTTTTGCAAAAATCCTTTATGATTTGATAAAGTCATTGAAGGTTTTAATTGTGTAATGCATTTTAATTTTTAACCTGTTTGATTTTTGTATTTATATATGATGCATTATTACATAATAGGTTTATTATCGTATTTTTTTTTTTGAGTTTTTATATAAGTTTAACAATTGCAATACTTTAAATTTATTTTCCCTAAGATTTTTCTGAAATACAGTGCGGCGTTCGTATACCGGAAGTATTGTCTTTTAAAAGAAAAAACTTATGTTATTGTTGAAACTTACTAAAATAAAAGCGTTCGGATTTACCCCGGCTGACCCTAAATTTTCAAATATTGAAAAGCACTATAAAGATAAAAATTAAATAAATTTGCCTATGGTGGTAGGCTGCTTGTATCAAATATATATATCCTGAAAAAATAAATTTTTTTCCAATATAATAAACTTTAAGCTTATAACGTTTTCAATTGAAAAATTGATAAAAAAAAAAAATTATATATCACATTTAAATTGATGTATACGCATATAAACTACCTGCCAAGGTTGAAAAAAAAAAAAATTTTTTTTAAAGCCTTTTTCAAAATCCTCTTTCATGTTTCCGGTCGGTGACTACATTGTCCGCTTGTTGACAGGGAACTAGTGGTAATAAATGAATCGAAAGACGACAACGACTGCCCTCTATAAAGAGTGTCACTTAGCCAGTGAATGAAAAAGACGCGACAAAGAAGAATTCAACAACCAAAATATTTATAGCGTGAACGCTTATCACGATATGATCATTAATAAAAATCATATCATCGTTAATAACATTATTTATAATATATTTCTTACCTTCAATCTCATGATGGAATGTGTCTTTAAGGTCACTCGATCAACGGATCAAGGCTTTTAGATTAAGATGATGAAGAAGAAGAGGAAAAAGTGAAAAAAAATATATATATATCTGTGTGGTACCCTAAGATCTAATCGTCCTAGGATGATGTTCCACTTTTTTTTTTATAAAGTAGCTGGAACACCTGGAACTTCTCAGATTAAATTGATATGTAGCATAACACTTTTACGCCTCTCATCATTTGCATCATTCAACACTCATATTTTATTCTTCATACTTTGAAAAAAATTTCAATTTTCTTTTTTTTATCAATTTTGATGGTTGAAAAAAATTTATTGTAATAGAAAAAGAAAATTATTTTTCAAAATATAAGTTTAATAATTTTCAAAATTCTAAAATGATATGAAAAACTAACACATCTATATCACACTTTATCAACATTTTCATTATTATCAAATGCTTTACAAATAAGTTCAGGAAATTGTTTCATTCTCAACGACTCTTGTTCCTTTTGAAGTGACAAATATTCAACATAACCATCTTGTAATTTTTGAATGAGATTTGATCTTTTCATAAATATCGTCATCTTTTTGTCCAACACTTCTCGATGCTTAGCTTCACCGATAAGATCTCGTTTCATCTCCATCTCACATCTAACCACATTCATTTTCATAATCATACTATCGAGCGTTTCATTCTTCATTTGCACCTGTTCTATTCGTTTCTCAACATCCTTCAATTTTATAATCCAATCGTTTAAAACTTTTTCCGAAGCTCGTCTCGTGACTTCCAATTGTCTCTCTAAATTTTGTGGTGTCTTATCATCGGGAAAACCCCTTGCCTTACGCTTGAGAAACAATTGAATTTGTTTGGTAACTTGAATTCGTTCAATTGAATGTAATTCTTCTTTTAAATCGTCAATTTTCATTTTTAAACATTTATGCTCCCATTCTTTAAGTGAAATACCCCTTTTAAAATTCAATGTTCGTTTAATTGCATTCAACTTTTGTGTTCCAATTTCTAAAATTTTTTCATTCACCATCAAAATCTCTGATCTTGGAATTAAAACACTATTCATTGTATCTTGACTCGTTAATTGTGATTTAATTTCAACTTGTCCCATTTTTAAAACCAATTGTATTTCAATATTACTTTCATAATCAATTCGTTCTTGCTTTGAGGCATTTAATTTTTTCTTGAGATTTTCAATTTGAAGTCGACAATTTGTTGCTTTTTTATTAAAATCCAATAGTATATTATTTGCCCTGCTGATTTTTAATTCTTGTGCTTTAATATTCATCTCAATGACAATCTTAAGTCTCCGTAGATGAACAAAAGTTTCCCAATGATTATCAGTTATTGAAGATGGTAAACTTCCTGGTTTAGTATCCAAATGATTGAGACCCTTCAGATAATCCATACACTCAGGGGATAATTGTACTAGTTTTGTCAGCATGACAATGGCATTTCCAAGATCGACAAAATCATTAGGACTGAAATATTTCCAAATTATACGAGGTCTTCGTTTATAGTGATTTTTCAGTTTTTCCAAGACACCTTTCTTAAGTCCTGGAAATTCGGATTTAAATTTTTTCTCCATTGTTTTCTCACGAAGATGAAAATTATCTTCAACAATCTGTAGATCATGAATTTCATTTTGAATTAAATGAATATCATTATTTAATTCAGTCAATAATTTTTGTTCAATCTCAATTTCATCCCTAATTTCATCTTCTTTTTTTGTAAAATCAAGTCGATGTAAATGTCGTAAACAATAGCGAACGTTTTTTAAATTTTGTTGTTTTATTGCTGATTCGACTTTCATTCTTAGCTATAAGGGGGGAAAAAAATAATAATAATAATAATAATAATAATAGTAATAAAATTAAAAATTTTAGAAAATTCACCTGAAATGCTTCTTCCAAACGAGAATTAAATTTATCAATTCCTTCCCAAAGTATTTCGTTAATTTTAACAAAATCCATTTCTAAAATTCTTCGATATTTATCACGTTCTTGAATTAAAATTTCGACATCTTTTTCGTATTGTTTAATGGTGAGAATATCTTCTTTTGTATACTGATCAGAAGGTTTTAGCAAACAGGCTGGTTTTGGAATATCTTTTTTGATAATATCTTCCCAACGAACTTCCAAAACACCATCCATCATTTTCATCAGTGCCTTCTCACGAAAATCATCAGCCAACAAAAGAAGTCTAATATGTTCCGCTTCGGCTAATTTTTGATCTAAAATTTCCTGTTCCGATGGTGAAATATAGGGTTTTACTGATACCTCAGAATCGTAAACAGTGATAATATTTTCAGGATTTTCTTTCAATTCCCATTTTGGATATTTTGGCATTACGGGTACAGTTTGACTAAACATTAATCTCAATTCACTGTCAATATATTCAATTTTCTCTATTCTCTCACGAATCAATGACATCTCGCGTTCCTTCATTTCAAACATTTCTTCAAATTGACTATTCCAAAAATCACGTAATTTTGTCGCATCAATTTCTTGAAATATACTCTCTAAATAATATTGCGAATAACTGTAGCAGGCAAATTGAGAAATTTGATTACATGGCTCCACGTAACGATGAGTTGTTAATCCTTAAAACAAAAATGAATTAATAATTCACCATATTTATACAAAAAAATATATTTAATTTTTATACCTTCACTATCCAATTGATTTTCCAATTCTCTGTTTTTTTGACTTTTAGCCTCTTCATCATGAGCTTCTAAAAGAGCATCCATTCGTTCTTTTTCATCTTCTATTGGTAGTCTTCCAACTTTTTCCAATTCTAAATTGAGCTCCATTTTAGTATACAAACGCCAAGGGGCAAATGAATCTTTTTTTCTCAATTGATTAATTATATCATTATTAAAAACAGCCCATCTTTGTTGTTCCTTGTGATATGGCTTAAACGAGTCATTAGTGTAATTCTCCACTTCCGTTGTACCAAAAATGGAAAATATCGATTTTGACAAATTCACCTGTGAATCCCAATATTTAGCCTTTAGCCAATCGGACAATTCATCCATTTTTTTACAATTGTACTCCAATTCCAAACGAGTGTCCTCTCTCTCATCCTTAGCGGTTTTTGTCTTTTGTTCACGTAATACTTTATCCAAATCAAAAGCCGATATCGGTAATTTTTCAATATCCAAATATTTCTCATTTTCATCTATTAATTTCACGATTTTAGTTTTGATATTTTCAAACTCTGATAAAATTGCCGCTCTATTGTTTGCACACGTAAGTTCTTCTTCTTGGATTATCTTTTTTTGAATCCACTCCCGCCATGTTAGATTTTGACGCTCTTCCAATGGTGCAAATTCCTGAAGAGGTCGTGAAAGCATATCAAATATCACCGAATCCAAGGAACGATAATCTGTAAAATTTTTCGAATTCTCATAATTATTGTAAAATACTTCATGAAATTGTTCCTTATCTTTTGAATCCTTTGCGGAATATTTCAACGCTACAAGTGAACCATCAGCTCCTAGGGCTATTAATAAATCACCAGAAGGTTTCATCATTGATTTTGTAACACCATAATCTTTTCTATGATGAGTCATTAGAATTATTTTTGCAGTTTCTATCATTTTATCTCGTACAATAACAAGTCCATCGGCTCCACTAGTTGTGATCCAATTTCGATCAGAAAACACAGAGCTTTGTTTCATCTGATGACAAGAATTCATTACACTGTCGATACTTAAATCTTGCCAATTTTTGAGATTCAAAACATGAAGCTGCTTTGTTAGATAAGGTGTACCAATCAGTAGAAACGGATTTTCAGGAACGTACTCCAAATTACAAAAATAATCCCTAAAGTTTATGACTTTAAAACTGTTTCTAAATTTGGTTTCATTTTGGAAAATTTCGTAGACAAATAATTGATTACTAGCAGGTATATCTTCTGTTTGTTGTAGAAGATAAACTCTCAACGAATTTGTTGTTTCGAATGCAAACAAATCGGAAATTAAGTTTTTTACTGACAATTCTCCAATTATTGAATAGGTTTCTTTTTTAGACAATTTGATACAATATAAAACTCCAGTTTCTTTATTTCCCACTAATAAAAATCTGTAAAGAACAGATTTTCAAATTCTGAGGAATTTAAAAAAATCTGAATATTAATATTAATAACATCGGAAATATTTATTACAAATATAAATACCTGCCAGATTGGGAAAATTTCAATAAATCCAATTTCTCCTTTTGCAAATGAAAACGAGCAAATATCCTCGGTTTCAATGGATCAAGTACACTTATCAAAATTACTTCTCCATTTTCAGATGTCACCACTACCATTGGATAATCCGGATGTGATGTAACACAAGTAATATTCTCCAAATCTAAATCGAATCTACTTATTTCCATACCACCATCAGAATCAATAATAGCAATTGATACAAAATTATCAACAATCACCAAATGATGTCCCCAGGGATATATGAAATCAACATATTTTACAAATCCTCCGTAAAAAATTCTTGTTTCAATTAAAGGTGTATTTTCACCATCGATAAAAGATAATTCCATCAAGTGTCCTTCCAAAGTATGAAAAAATAATCTATCATTTCTAAATGGCAACGAAGTTAGAACACAAGGTTTTGTTGTTGTTTTAACATACCACTTTTTCTGCCAAACAGAATCATTAATTTTCTTATAATAACGAATTTGACAAAATGTTGTTTTAAGAACAATACCATTGGCAAACCAACAAATAGCCGGTGGTTCAATTGTTGGACAAACACCACAATGTTGCGACAGGACAATTCGTTCAATAACACTGCCATCTCGATTTGACAAATAAATATGTCCATCTCTATCGGTGATGGCAAGTAAATCATCAGAATTTGGACACCAATTCACGTCACTCACTAATGCCTCATTGGGTAAAACAATTTTATAATCTTTTAAAATTATCATCTTTCCCACAACAGCAACGTCCCATATACACAATTTTCCCAAATTTTGACCCATTTGAGCAATAAGAATTGTCTGTTGATAATTTTTACGTAATACCTGACACTCGTCATCTTGTATCGTGGTACTAATTGATTTTAATTGCTCCCCCGTTCTCCAGGACCAAATAGTGAGAGTAAAATTTGGATAAGTATCCAATGATATTAGAAAATCTTCTGTAAATATTGTCGCCAAATAACCTATTCTATTTGCTTCATTGCATTCCGTTATTTTAGTCATCGATGGATATGAATAGACAAGTATTCGAGGATTGATAATTTTTTCTGCATATGCAAAAATACTTAATGTTGGATGACTTGATATACAACAAGCACCTTCGCCATTTGACGATTTTGAACACCATCGTAGAAATTGTTGATTTTTTTTAATATTGTAAAATATAATATATAAACCAGAACACCATGCCATTGTGTATTTTCCAATCCATGTAACGTCTGTGGCTTTACCACCTCGGTGCCAATTTGGTTTCCAATTTTCTTTTGTTGTCATTCTTTAAACGAATATTTGTTTACGTTTTGATGGAAGTTTAACCTCCCTTTGACAGTCGATTATCGATTGTTAAATTTTGCAAATTGTTGAAATTGAATTTAACACTGGATGCGACTTTAAAATTTTTAAAATAGAAAATTTCAAAAATTAACATTTAAAATCTCTATTATTGTCTCATATTACGAAAATATTTAAATTTAATAATTGGTTTCTTTGGCGTCAGTCAACTTCATATTGACAATTAATTAAATTTTATTATTTTCATAATATTTAAAATAGTGTATTTATAGATTTCCAGATTTTCTAACAATGTCGTTAAAATTTTCAAATCTTTAAATATATACCGATTCAATCAGTAATAAATCAAAAAAACTGCAACCTTGTAGAGTTATTTGCCTCAAAGATATACATACGGCAACTATTTAAAAAAAAAAATCAGTTACAAAATAAGAAAAAATTAGAGGTCATTCGACACAATGATCTTTGATGATATTGATGATTATGCAAATAACAAAAGCAGAAGGCGCAATTTTAATGGCAATCCTGTCTCCAAGAGTTGTAATGGTGCCGCGCATATAGTAGTATATTTCTGAATCAAGGTTTAAGCTTGAGGCACATTTCAAGAGGATGAGAATACATAAGCAGGCAAAAGAACATGCACGCATTGAAAATGGGTAAACAGTCAAGCAGGCGCTAGGATAGAATCAGAGGTATAAACCGCACAAACAACTCTAGGCTGTATAGGTTTTCAATCGCAATATCTTTCGCTCTAGATGACTCCCTGCTGGTTCAGTCTTATCAAAGAAAAAAATAAATTCAATTTCTATAAATGTAAATTGCAACCAATAGAACAGACCATCTGGGAATATATATTATGCGGGCATGAAGAAGGGCAAGGTCGTGAATCCGGGTCGCTTGGAGACCAAAGAAGAAGAAGAAGAAGAAGAGGAGGTGGCTGGAGGAAAAAGAGAAGCAAAAGAAGAGGGAGGATCGTAGTAGTACACTAAGTTTTGGTTTGCACGCACGTGGTACACGGTGCAGTGTCCTGGACTCTTGAGAGTATAGTACACACAACACGCACAAGAAAGAGATCTCTTCAGGAGCAAGGGCATGATGCACACAGATATATACACACAGCAATACTTATAAATATCAGAGAGTGTGGGAACAGTCAGGCATTGGCGGGTAGCATTTAATCAGAGCCCAGGGAGTAAGAAGAGAGAGTGAGAGTACCAGTATATGGTTCGGTTAGTTTTTGCTTGGGTGGTTGCTTGGAAATTGGCGCCAAATTAGTAAGGAGACGAGGCGAGGCTCACTCTTGTGCCTTGGGCTGCGTGACGCGAGACATTAAAAGTAACCTCTGCTCTTGTGCACCCTCTCCTCCAATATCCTCCTCCTTCTTCTTCTTCTCCTCCTCGTCTTTCCTCTTTGACCTCCCGCTTCCTCCTCACGACCTAAACTCACTCCCCTTCTACTTAACTCTCTCTCTCTCTCCCTTTTTCTCAGGTCCACTGTGTCCTCCTCCCTTTTCACTTCTGCCTGGTGTTGGATTGGGTCCAGAAAAGACGGACACCAACTTAGAACCTGCAGTAACTCGTGTGTATAATCATAGTGTGCTTGGGAGGCACGACTAAAAAAGATTACCACTTACCCTCTCCTATCATCCCTCCTCCAACCTTCGATACAAGTAGTACCTACATTTGTTGTTTATATATATATATATATGTATGTTCTTCTACTGTGCTTGAGGAAGCTATGGAAGTAACCCCGCAGAGAATCTTTCAAGTAGTATATATGAGGATTGATCTAGATGGTGTGTCTGATATGATAAATCTTCCGCAAAGGTGCGGAGATGGAACTGGTCTTCAAAAGTGGTGTCTCCCGCGATAAAATGAATAGTATTCGAATAAGTATACGCAGTAATCGGAATATTCGAAATAGTATTCCAAACGGTATTGAAAGTATATAGGGTATACCAAATAGTATTCTAACTTGTATACATAATCTCCAATGTATACCTGAACGTCTTCCGTAATATTCGAAACGGATATGACAGTACACTGAGTAAACTAAGCTGAATCTTCAAATGGATCATCTTAGTTTCCTAAGTATACCAAAGTATTCAGAGTAATTTCGAAGGTCTTCAGAGGTCTCTTAAAAGTATGAACATCTTCCGGAGTAAATAAAATGAATACTGCAGTCTCTGAATTTTTGGATACTTAATTGGTGATACAACACATAGATAGCAGAAGTAAAAAATTAGAATGGCACTAATAAATAAATAAAATAATACATAATGAACTGAGATTTACAGTATTTTATTTAAATTTTAGTATTATATTTTGAGTAAGAACTACTAAACATAACTGATAACAAGAAGAAAGATTTTTTATTAATACTGCAAAATATTTTTACTCTAAAGCAGAGATTGGAGTATTTTTTCATTTTTAAAGGTTTGCCACATCTGGTGTGAATTTTGAAGATGCAAAGAAAGGAAGAAAACGTTTTTAAATGTTTAGTATTTTTAAAAATTTTCCTAAGGCAGACCTTCAAGTTTTCAGTTGCTTTCTATAGCATTTGCCAGGAACGAAGGAGAACCTACAATCGGTAGTTAGTGAGTTAAAGTGAAGAATTTATTGAGAATTTATTTATTAATTATTATTTTAATGTAATATTTAAAGTTTTTTATTAAACGAAATAATTTGAAGTATGTAAGATAATTCTTTAACTAAAAAAATCCTGCACTAAGTGACACAATTCATTAATGACAAATTACCCATCCAATGGTACGAAATCATATGGTGAAAAAATTATTAAAAAAACAAGTAAGTATTTCATATATTTTTTATTTACATAAACAGAAATTTATATTTTATTAAATATTATATGGTAATATATTTAACTTGTATATTAAATAATTAAGTATTACATATTATGTATAATTATGTTATTTAAGGAAAAAATTTTGTGTATATTTGGTGTTTATATGTATCAAAAAATATTTAATGAATAAATTAATTATCATTTAATATTATTTATTTTTATTCACATTTATTATTAAGAAGAATTTTTGTCTATATGACAATGCGGCATCTAGTAGACACCATTAGAACTCTATCTTTGGAGTTCATTACAAGATAATTTGGAAAAATTCATATAATATCCCAATATGTATACGAACGGTATACTCTCCTCTCTATGTGGTAGATCTTGGTATACCATCAGTTTACTTTAGTAACTTTTCTCAAAGTATTCCACAGTCTACCTTTTGGCATGGAGGAATACTTATTCGAATACTATGTGACTCAAGTTTACTTTTGGAATACCAACATTTTTCATCCCGGGCTGATGGAAATAAAATTTGATGATTTGTATTATTTCTCATTGGTAATTGTCAATTTCTTAATAGGGTCTGAAATAAAATTGCTTCAAAAAAGGAAAATTCTTTGGCTCCTACCTATTGGAGTTAAGCTCGAAGTAGTATAAGGAGACGTAACATCTATATATAGTATTCCTCAAAATATTAAGAATATTACCATTTTTTTCCTTAAAAAAACTTTCTTTAATTTACGTATTTTTTTCTATTTGGTTTATTTATTCCGCACACAAACATCAAAAATCCGATTTGTACCGAGTTCATCCGAAGCAAATATTTCCTCCTTCTATATATCAGATCTTAGAAGAACTCTTCAATTTGTCTTATAAAGTATATATGTCTATACACCTTCTTCAATGAAAATTTCCTTTTCTTCAATAAGTGTTATATCCCACTTCATCATCAGTTATAACATAAATTCCTGACAAATTGCAAAACATCTTTCGAGCTTCTAGTTCACAGAGGTCAATTCACGTTACGTAAGATAAAAGGCGCATTTATGAAACATAACTCTTATTGAATTGCCATTTCAAAATTTGAATATACTATCATTATGTCATTGGTCAACATTAGATATTATAAAGAGACACATACAAAATCGCTGATGTACATTTATCCATTTGGAAAGTTGATGCCTCCATTTGAAAACCGCAAGTTTATCGTTTATCTACAGGGACATAAAGATTCAATATTGCAATTATATACAAGAGCGACTTCATCATATCTATATAACTTCTGGATATACAGTAGAGAGGTATAATCATAGATATATACGGAATTCGAAACGGGTGAAAAAAAAGTCCTAAAAGCGTCTTTTCTGTCGACTATACATATATATTCTTATGGCAGCTGTTTGCAAGACAACCCGACAGAAAGCTATTCGAATCTATACGGAGCATGTTATTATTTTTTATGGTTGCCAGAACGAGAGAACCGCGTAATTTGACGTTTAGCGATTTAAACGTTTGTCTGTGATCGCCGCGACGCATCTATAATCTTGAGCCAATTCGAAACCTCGGGAACGCATGCAACACGCTAAAATGCAGCTGCCATATACACACGGGGAGGGAAGAATCTTTTCTAATTTCCTTTTTTTTGCCTCCTAGATTTCTACAATCTCACACGTCTCTCTCTCTCTCTCTCTCTCTCTCTCTCCTTTTTGGGGAAGATATATATCCAACATCGTTGACAGACGTTTTAAAAGAGAGAAGGATAGAGACGATTAAAATTCATGGCGCTGACCCAATGACTGATTGGAAGTTTCGCGAAAGAGAAAATGAGATACACACACAGCATGACAGACAAAAGATATAGAGAGGCGGTCTCGTGTGTATTAGGTTATATATATATATATATATTTAACCGTAGGCGTTTGTCCAATTTCTGCATTAAAATTCTAATTTCCATATAGTAGAGATCCTAAATATTTGACTATTTTTTCTGAGAGCCTTATTCTATAATCTCTATTTTCAAAAATCACGCAACATTCAAATCTCACTAATTTTGCCTTCTATTTATATATGTATAAGTTATAGATACCAAATGGTGCCATCTGTGTGGTTTTGTTTTTCTAGAAAATAAAATATATGCAAATTAAGTAAAATAAAAATACTAGTCACTTTTAGTTATTTGCATAGATTTGATTGTTCCAAAATATTATATTTTGGAATTTTTTTTCAAATTCGGAAATAATTTTAGAAAATCGCCTAATAATAGTTATACCATATTGCGGGGATATATTAATAGATCACCATTGGTGGATCACGACATTGCCAATAATTGTGGCATATTCACCTTATTATTAACTGAATATAATAAACAAGTTATTAAAAGCCAATTATATTAATTTTTATTTGCATATTGTATAATTTGTCTAATGTAGAAATAGTAAAATTCAAGAACCTAATTTTAGTGCTTGCATCGTGTTTGCAAGCTCAAAAATCTTAGAAGATCATCAGATCAATGAATATCGTATATAGTTCTCCATTTCAATGGATTTGTACCAATAATCTTTTATTGAATTTTAAAGCATCAGTGTAATTATACAAAATGTCATTATATTCCGTAAGTAGTCCAATGGACACAGAGACATCCTTTTCGGAATATTCTTAGGACAATGTTACAAAGACGTTCAAAAAATATCCCCTGGATATTACGAAAATATTCTCAAAAAGGCAACGTATTTAGATGTCAAATTACTGACGTATAAAGACGTCTTTTATCTGGCCAAAAGACGTAACAAAAATACCCTTAAAGAAGCCTTATGGATTTTTTTTGCAAATATCAAAAAAAAATTGAATTTTTCCGTTGATTTTTTAGACATGTTCAAGATATTACGAAGAAGTTCATTGAACATTTTTAAAACATGTTTGGTACATTCTCAGGACATATATGTTTCGGACATTATCAAGACGCATGGTTGGGACATTTTTAGGATACTCTGAGAACATTTCTAGAAGATTTTAGGAACGTTTTTTGATACTCTGGGAATATTTTTAGGTCTGGGAACCTTCTAAAGAGATATTTAAGACTTTTAAGGGAAATATTTTCAAATAATTCTTAAGACGATCTAAAGACTTTTCTGAGGCAGTCATAAGACTTACTCTGGGCGTCTTTTAGTCGTCTTTTCTTCGAAACATATATTAACGCAATTTCGTAGGGCTCTTTGGAACGTTATAAAAGTCTTCTTAAAGACGTCTTGGTGACCTTTGGGAGCATATATAAATCAACAATAATTAAAATATAATTTAAAATTTGTGCCATTGCATTTTACTTATAATAAAGAAAATTGTCTACTCTTTTCTCTTTGATAATTCAGATAGTTGTTACATTACCCCGAGAAGCGAACATACAACTATGTCGGTTCAAACAACCAGTAATCCATTATTTGTCAACCACCAGAATAAATATTTAGGTTCCTTGATCATTTTCTATGGGTTCAATCTGTAAATGCAGATGATGACTCATCTAATTTCACGAGATCCTCTTCGTTTGTTAAAAGAATTAGTCTTTTTTTATTGTAAAATATATGTAGACAAACTACAATGACTGAAAGGATTTAATAGGTTGGCGCAAAGAATACCGAAATGAGAAATGTATCATATATTATTTGGATGAAACTTGGATTAATACTGGTGAGATGTTTGCAACAAAGTTTAGTATGATATAATTCTATCAAATCTGGAAAAAATGCTTTTCTACGAGCCTTATCCCGGGATGAAAAATGTAGGTATTCCAAAAGTAAACTTGAGTCACATAGTATTCGAATAAGTATTCCTCCGTGCCAAAAGGTAGACTGTGGAATAGTTTGAGAAAAGTTACTAAAGTAAACTGATGGTATACTAAGATTTAACACATAGAGAGGAGAGTATACCGTTCGTATACATATTGGGATATTATATGAATTTTTCCAAATTATTTTATAATGAACTCCAACTATAGAGTTCTAATAGTGTCTACTAGATGTCGCATTGTCATATCGACAAAAATTCTTCTTAATAATAAATGTGAATAGAAATAAATAATATTAATTGATAATTAATTTATTCATTGAATATTTTTTTAAACATATAAACACCAAATATACACAAAATTTTTTCTTAAATAACATAATTATACATAATATGTAATACTTAATTAATTAATATACAAGTTAAATAAATAAATAGATAAACATAAAGAAAAATAACTATCTGAATTAAATATTTGAAGCGATAAGTAATATGGTATATCCTTTATAAAACTCATAATTCCATAACTGAAAAAAATGTCAACTTTAAGTTGCATTCTAATCAATGAAATATTTAAATATTTTAATGTTATTAAATTATTTTTTATAAAAAATTTTTTTGTTATAATATTTTATACAATAATTTATTAAATAAACTATTACAATTGGCAGTAAATACAAGGTTAACATTTATAATATTAATATTATATTATAATATTTAATAAAATAAAAAATTCTAGTTTAAGTAATTAAAAAATATATGAAAAACTTACTTGATTTGCTTATAATTTTTTCAGCGTATGATTTCGTACCATTCGATGGGTAATTTGTCATTAATGAATTGTGTCACTTAGTGCACGATTTTTTTAGTTAAAGAATTATCTTACACTTCAAATTATTTCGTTTAATAAAAAACTTTAAATATTACCTTAAAATAATAATTAATAAATAAATTCTCAATAAATTCTTCACTTTAACTCACTAACTACCGATTGTAGGTTCCCCTTCGTTCCTGGCAAATGCTATAGAAAGCAACTGAAAACTTGCAGGTCTGCCTTAGGAAAATTTTTGAAAAATACTAAACATTTAAAAACGCTTTCTTCCTCTCTTTGCATCTTCAAAATTCACACATTTTCTATCTAAATAAATCTATAAGAAAAAAAAAGTACCGAAAAACTCATAAAATAGGATCTCTTGTATCGAGAAACCCTTGCCATCTATGTGTTGTATCACCAATTAAGTATCCAAAAATTCAGAGACTGCAGTATTCATTTTATTAACTCCGGAAGATATTCATACTTTTAAGAGACTTCTGAAGACCTTCGAAATTACTCTGAATACTTTGGTATACTTAGGAAACTAAGATGATCCATTTGAAGATTCAGCTTAGTTTTCTCAGTGTACTGTCATATCCGTTTCGAATATTACGGAAGACTTTCAGGTATACATTGGAGATTATGTATACAAGTTAGAATACTATTTGATATACTTTATATACTTTCAATACGTTTGGAATACTATTTCGAATATTCCGATTACTGCGTATACTTATTCGAATACTATTCATTTTATCCCGGGATATCTATATGCACCGAATCCAACTGGAGGGGGCAAGAGATTAATTATTTTAAACATTTTCAGTGAAGCAGGAGGTTTTGTTCCCGGTGGATTACCAAATGTTTCGATTCAAAGTAGAATTCATCTAATTACCCTGACGCGAAATGAATAGTAGACACATTTAAATATAATTCTTTGAAGAAATATTACTTTCTTTAGATGCAAACTATGTCATTGTCATTGGATAATCTTATATTTCTTATCACTCCGTAAAAGGACAAAAAATACCAAAAATGCTATGGAAGAAAAACGACATCCTTAACTGGCTTTTAGAAAAAGGAGTATGACCTTTAAAGAGTGGAGGCTAATATGCTCTATGAATCATCATCATATTTTATAGTCATTAAAGAAATAGACTTAAAATAATTCTTTGCATACCAAATAATTTTTTTAATAAAAAATTCAAACCCAATTGTTATATTTCCCACTGGACTGTATATATGCAAATTACAAAATAAAACTATTGATGCATGTCACTGATGGGGGTAACGAGAAAATCATGAAGAATGCAAAACACGTTGCTATATCTTCATGAATTTCTTGTCCTTAGCCGAGTCATTGGTAACGCGTTTTCTATACTTTTTCCAAATATCGGCGCGCCCCTTTTTCACTCTACGCTTTCCACTCTTTTTCCCATTCGCTCTCTCCACTTTCGCCTTACGGCCCATCTCTATTCATCCTTGCACCTCCCACTCTCAACGCGACAGGCCCTTTGCTTTCCTCGCGCCACTTCTTTTAACCCTCTGTTCGCCGGATACTTTTCCGAGCCGAATTTTCAATTATTTATTTAAATAAAAGGTTATGTTCGAAGTTAGATGTGGTTTTTATATCTTGTAGATCATTTATAGCATAATTTATTATAAATAATTATTGTATCATAATAAATTATTATTAACTAATTATTAATTATAATTGTTATTACAATAATTATAATTTGTTAATTGTTAATGGTAGATATTATTGTTATAGTGATTTATAATTTATAATGTTATATATATATATATATATATATATATATATGTGTGTGTGTGTGTGTGTGTTAATATGGATAATATTATATTGTTAACTTATGGTAAATATGTAATATGTTACACATACATATCGGTATTTGTAACATATTATATTCATAAACTATATTTTAATATAAATGTATTATTATCATATATCACACTTATTAAGTAAGATTAATAATTAATTAGATATATTAATTAGGTTAATTAGGAATGGTTAAGCAGGGATGTGAGAGAATCTTGAAGATAGAGCAAGTCTCGCGAAAAGACGCGCGACTTGACCCTTGGCTCAAGCGAAACGCGTGAACCGTACGCGCATTCGGATTGCGCCGGGCCTAAGAAACGCGAACGCTGATTTTTGCCCTCTCTCTAAAATTCTCCCACTTTGCCGTTTTTGGAAAAGTCGCGGATGATAAAAGTCCATGCACTGGACCAAAACGTCAGTTCTCCTTAGAGCTCACTTGGGGTTGGCTTTCCTCCCCTGCCTAGCCTGACCTACCGCTAACACTACTCAATACTTAGAAAAATTCTGAGTTGTTGGACTTAGAAAAATTTCGAGTCATCGAACTTAGAAATTTTTCCGAATCTTCGACTTAGAATATTTCTTCGATATTGATACTTAGAAATTTTCGCCCTTGTGGGACTTAAACTTTTTCGACACATTGTAATTTTGAAATAAACGATCACTTATACATTGACTCGTTTCAATCAACGCTACCCCCCCCCCCCCCCGACTCTAACGTTTTACACTTTCAGCCGCAAAACACTCTACGTATCGAGTTGGTTTTCCTCTCGATACTAGAGCTTTTCTACACTCATTGTTGAGCTGGCTTTCCTCTCAACAATCCAAAATCGAGCTGGTTTTCCTCTCGAATAGGCTTACGACCGAGCTGGTTTTCCTCTCGGAACACTACACATACACGGTGTCGAGTTGGTTTTCCTCTCACACATCACTACTATATCGAGTTGGTTTTCCTCTCAATAGTAGTATATTGTACAACATAGTACCGAGCTGGTTTTCCTCTCGGATACATTACACACACACGGTATCGAGTTGGTTTCCTCTCGATACCTAGCTACACATACTATATTGAGCTGGTTTCCTCTCAATATCAGTATATTCCACATATTACCGAGCTGGTTTTCCTCTCGGCTACACTACACATACACAGTGTCGAGTTGGTTTTCCTCTCACACATCACTACTATATCGAGTTGGTTTTCCTCTCAATAGTAGTATATTGTACAACATATTACCGAGCTGGTTTTCCTCTCGGCTACACTACACATACACAGTGTCGAGTTGGTTTTCCTCTCACACATCACTACTATATCGAGTTGGTTTTCCTCTCAATAGTAGTATATTGTACGACATAATACCGAGCTGGTTTTCCTCTCGGATACATTACACACCTACATTACCGAGCTGGTTTTCCTCTCGGCTGTACTACAGATACACATAATCGAGTTGGTTTCCTCTCGATATTAGAGTACAAATTACTTTCTTTTTTTTTTTAATTAAACCATCAAACAATCGTTTTTCTCTCTCTCTTTACCCAACTTTAATGAATTTAAAGTTACTTTGCCACTATTTCGCTGTACCTTTGAAAAACTCCCCATTGGTTATGAAGCAAAATAGATTTGGCTGTTGCCCAGTTACTCCCTCTACAGTGACCGGTGTCAATATTGGCGCCCAACGTGGGGCTACGAATTTCTTTCGGGTCTGAACGGATGTTCAGACGGACCTCCCATCAATGAGATGTCTCACAACCTTTGCTGAGCTAACCTAACCCATGTCTCAAATAGTTTATAAATTGACGTTGACTATCTTTCAGGTTTATTCCTTTCTCTTAAGGGGGGGGACAGTCGTCTTTTGACTGACCCCATTAACCCCACTCTTTTCAAGAATACACTTCCGGGAGTGTTCACTAAAACCCGGTGGCGCTCAACATTTTCCCCCTTTGTCTACACTTTTTCCATGAAAAGCTTCTTTTTCAATAAGGAAAAGCTTTTACCCCTTTCTCTTCAAAAAAGCTTCTTCTGCAGTCGGAAAAGTTTTTTTTCTTCTCTCAACTACGAGCTTTCCTTTAATTAGAAAAGCTTTGTCTTCAATCTCTTTTCGCCCAAAGCTTTTTTTATTAAAAAGCTTGCGCTTCTATTTCAACCAAAAAGCTTCTTTTTAAGTCAGAAAAGTTTTTCTCTCTATCTAAATCACGAGCTTTCTTCTAATCAGGAAATCCGTGTCATCTATCTCAATAGCGAGCTTCTCTCCAGTCAGAAAACTTTCTGCGTCTATTTCTCTATACCAAAAGCTTGTTATTAGATAGCTCTTGATTCTATAGCCATGAAAAGCTTTTTCTTCAGTCAGAAAAGTTTTTCTTCTATCCCAACCTCGAGCTTTTCTCCAATTAGAAAAGCTTTGTCTACTATCACAATCAGGAGCTTTTCTCATGTTAGAAAGGTTTCTGCCGCTATCTGCCTCAACCAAAAGCATCTTCATTAGAGGGCTTTTGATTCTATCTCCACGAAAAGCTTTTCTTCAGTCAGAAAAGTTTTTCTTCGATCTCAACCACGAGCTTTTCTCCAATTAGAAAAGCTTTGTCTACTAACACAATCATGAGCTTTTCTCATGTTAGAAAAGTTTTCTGCCGCTATCTCTCTCAACCAAAAGCATCATCATTAGAGAGCTTTTGATGCTATCTCCACGAAAAGCTTTTCTTCAGTCAGAAAAGTTTTTCTTTCGATCTCAATCACGAGCTTTTCTCCAATTAGAAAAGCTTTGTCTACTATCACAACCACGAGCTTTTCTGCAATTAGAAAAGCTTTGTCTACTATCTCAACCGTGAGCTTTTCTCGTGTTAGAAAAGTTTCTGTCGCTATCTCTTTCAACCGAAAGCTTCTTCATTAGAGAGCTTTTGATTCTATCTCCATGAAAAGTTTTTCTTCAGTCAGAAAAGTTTTTTTCTTCTGTCTCAATCACGAGCTTTTCTCCAATTAGAAAAGCTTGACCACTATCACAATCATGAGCTTTTCTCATGTTATAAAAGTTTCTGCCACTATATCTCTCAAACAAATCTCTTTTATTAAAGAGTTTTTCGCTTTTATCTCTACTAAAAAGCCTTTTCTACAGTCGGAAAAGCTTCTTCCTTCTATCTCAACCCAGAGCTTTTCTCCAGTCAGAAAATCTACTTTCTTCTATGTCTACATTAAGAAATTTCGATCTCTTCATCATGCGTCGAGGAGCCCTAGCACTCAAACCTCACCTCTTCACACTCTCTTCTCACCATACCTCAACTCAAGTTCTATACCTAAGCAGGCGTGAGTAATCCAACTTCTGGAAACTCTATCTCATGCGTCTGTGATTGAAAATTTTGGCTACCCTGACCAATCACCCTCAAAGGTACCTTTTATCAACAACTCCGGCAAAGGGGGGATATCGCCTACACGGCTCATGGCCAAGCGAAACTGTTCTGTTCGGAACTTTTCCTTGCACGCCAGCTTGACGTAGCTATCTCTACCTTTCCGTTGGGCCAAGCATGGTCCAAACTTCAAAAGTCACAATGAGCTGAACAAGTTCGATGACCTACTCACCTGCGACGATTGGACATCAGGAACCGGATAGTTCAATGCCAGATAGTTACCAACAATTGAGACTTCTGCTTACTATATCTTCTTTTCTTCAATGTCAAACAGTGTTACCACGAACATTCTTAGTCTTATTTCCTGAATAAGGAACGGATGCAGAAGACTTCATCAGTAACATTCAAAACACGTACCATTGTAGTTACAGATCGATCCCATTTCTATTATCTACCAGCGAGTCACGAACCTATGATAAGGTTTTGTCGACGGCCAAATCACCACCATTACGTTGTTACTCCTGCTAGAGTAATTTCTAAGAGACTCCATCAAAATTGAGGGGGATGACAGATGACCCGGACGGGTTATCTTATCATGAAGCTGAACAAGCCTAAGCCGTCAATCCTCACAATTTACAAGCGCCTCTACTCCTAGTTCTCAGCCTTAGACTGCGGGTCGACTCTCTCCCCCTGTCTAAACCGGGACAACTCCTGCCCCTGCCAGCGCAGTTGCCCATCCCACAACACTAGGATAGAGCAGCTTTCGGTCCCTCGGACGAGGCGACCATTGCAACACATGCAGCTGAACAAGCTCGTTGCACATCTCTAAACAAATTCCATCACCCATCTTCATGGAAAAGGCCGAACAACGCTCTCTTAAGGGGGATGACTACAGCGATACCTGTGGCTGAAAAAGCTCAGCTATCAAGCAGCCAACCACTCAACATCCATTCAGCAGATGCAGAAAGGGATCAACAACTCCGAAAATTTTGTACTCATCAAAATCATGTCTAAAAAATTCTGTTACATCGACATCACTCGAACTTCGAACAACCTTTAGTAAATTTTAGTAACCAATCGTGACCAATGCCTTCCTAAGGGGGGGATTGATGCATGTCACTGATGGGGGTAACGAGAAAATCATGAAGAATGCAAAACACGTTGCTATATCTTCATGAATTTCTTGTCCTTAGCCGAGTCATTGGTAACGCGTTTTCTATACTTTTTCCAAATATCGGCGCGCCCCTTTTTCACTCTACGCTTTCCACTCTTTTTCCCATTCGCTCTCTCCACTTTCGCCTTACGGCCCATCTCTATTCATCCTTGCACCTCCCACTCTCAACGCGACAGGCCCTTTGCTTTCCTCGCGCCACTTCTTTTAACCCTCTGTTCGCCGGATACTTTTCCGAGCCGAATTTTCAATTATTTATTTAAATAAAAGGTTATGTTCGAAGTTAGATGTGGTTTTTATATCTTGTAGATCATTTATAGCATAATTTATTATAAATAATTATTGTATCATAATAAATTATTATTAACTAATTATTAATTATAATTGTTATTACAATAATTATAATTTGTTAATTGTTAATGGTAGATATTATTGTTATAGTGATTTATAATTTATAATGTTATATATATATATATATATATATATATATATGTGTGTGTGTGTGTGTGTGTGTTAATATGGATAATATTATATTGTTAACTTATGGTAAATATGTAATATGTTACACATACATATCGGTATTTGTAACATATTATATTCATAAACTATATTTTAATATAAATGTATTATTATCATATATCACACTTATTAAGTAAGATTAATAATTAATTAGATATATTAATTAGGTTAATTAGGAATGGTTAAGCAGGGATGTGAGAGAATCTTGAAGATAGAGCAAGTCTCGCGAAAAGACGCGCGACTTGACCCTTGGCTCAAGCGAAACGCGTGAACCGTACGCGCATTCGGATTGCGCCGGGCCTAAGAAACGCGAACGCTGATTTTTGCCCTCTCTCTAAAATTCTCCCACTTTGCCGTTTTTGGAAAAGTCGCGGATGATAAAAGTCCATGCACTGGACCAAAACGTCAGTTCTCCTTAGAGCTCACTTGGGGTTGGCTTTCCTCCCCTGCCTAGCCTGACCTACCGCTAACACTACTCAATACTTAGAAAAATTCTGAGTTGTTGGACTTAGAAAAATTTCGAGTCATCGAACTTAGAAATTTTTCCGAATCTTCGACTTAGAATATTTCTTCGATATTGATACTTAGAAATTTTCGCCCTTGTGGGACTTAAACTTTTTCGACACATTGTAATTTTGAAATAAACGATCACTTATACATTGACTCGTTTCAATCAACGCTACCCCCCCCCCCGACTCTAACGTTTTACACTTTCAGCCGCAAAACACTCTACGTATCGAGTTGGTTTTCCTCTCGATACTAGAGCTTTTCTACACTCATTGTTGAGCTGGCTTTCCTCTCAACAATCCAAAATCGAGCTGGTTTTCCTCTCGAATAGGCTTACGACCGAGCTGGTTTTCCTCTCGGAACACTACACATACACGGTGTCGAGTTGGTTTTCCTCTCACACATCACTACTATATCGAGTTGGTTTTCCTCTCAATAGTAGTATATTGTACAACATAGTACCGAGCTGGTTTTCCTCTCGGATACATTACACACACACGGTATCGAGTTGGTTTCCTCTCGATACCTAGCTACACATACTATATTGAGCTGGTTTCCTCTCAATATCAGTATATTCCACATATTACCGAGCTGGTTTTCCTCTCGGCTACACTACACATACACAGTGTCGAGTTGGTTTTCCTCTCACACATCACTACTATATCGAGTTGGTTTTCCTCTCAATAGTAGTATATTGTACAACATATTACCGAGCTGGTTTTCCTCTCGGCTACACTACACATACACAGTGTCGAGTTGGTTTTCCTCTCACACATCACTACTATATCGAGTTGGTTTTCCTCTCAATAGTAGTATATTGTACGACATAATACCGAGCTGGTTTTCCTCTCGGATACATTACACACCTACATTACCGAGCTGGTTTTCCTCTCGGCTGTACTACAGATACACATAATCGAGTTGGTTTCCTCTCGATATTAGAGTACAAATTACTTTCTTTTTTTTTTTAATTAAACCATCAAACAATCGTTTTTCTCTCTCTCTTTACCCAACTTTAATGAATTTAAAGTTACTTTGCCACTATTTCGCTGTACCTTTGAAAAACTCCCCATTGGTTATGAAGCAAAATAGATTTGGCTGTTGCCCAGTTACTCCCTCTACAGTGACCGGTGTCACTATTAAATATCAAAAAAGATGATAACTCAAAAACATAATGTCTTACATAAGACATATATGACACAAGAGATATTATTGTATTTTATACGATGCACTAATAGTTCTATCAAATGTTATATCTAATTAAGAGTATAAGGAAAAAAAACATCCCGTCGGCGATTAGTTGACGTCTACATTATCCGCATAATAATGCAATGCAGCTACAGGCGTGTCTTTCTCACGAACCAGTCAACTTACATGTTTTCCGCGTGAATGGCAGTCAGCAATTTAACGATATACAGCAAAATCCCCGACATTTTCCGCGAGTGCGTTCTTGTGTGTGTATGTATATATTTGTGTCAGTTACATATACACGATGGAAATAAGGATTTTACTTCGAACAACTTATCGCGACGATTGCTATGACAGTGACAGTTCGATAATTGCACTAAACCTCGCGCACACAACACCGGGGAAGCAAAAGTTAAATTCATTTTGCAATCTAACATATATATTCTGTACTTTTCTCCACTATTATTCACGATAAAATAATTATAATTTCTTTAAAATTAGATAAGTATTTCGGAGTCTAAAAATGTTTTCAGAAAAAAATATGCATATTAATTTCTTAACCGGAGGAATATATAAAAAAAAGGAAAATTTTTTTTATTATTTTTCATCAACATCGTTATAGTTTCAATCGCTTATAACACCAGATAGGGTCCAAATCAAAAAAAAAAATTCTTCTTATATATGATTGCATTTATCTCATCAGTGGTCACGCGACGCCAAAAATCAGATAATTTTTTGCAAGATGTGAGAAAAGAATGAAACTTATATATATAGCTGTGTCGGATCTGTATATCGAGGAGTAGATGCGTCTGTCATTAATATGAACCATGAAAGCTATTAATAACTCCGTTAATGAGGATTCACGGACCTCCCCCTTTTGTATATATATCGTTATTGTACATATATGCGTGCGTGCAACTTGGGACGAACGAATAGGGTTGAATATACCATATACTTTCACCACATGATACAATATACATCAATCTATCTACCTTAACACATACATACGTTTTATATATATATATATATATATATATATATATTTATAAGTGCACATTCATAAACGGGATTTATAACAACTATACGGTGCCCCTTTTTGACGTCCACGTGATCGACTTAATTATTACCAAAAAAAACTTAACATATCAAGTATATATATATATATATATTGCACATCCGTTATCTATATGTATAGAATTTAGTTTATTTAATTTTTAACATGATTGACAAAGTTACTTTTGATTTGTAGAGTAACTCGCTGTATTCTTTTATGGAATATTTTTAAGCTTCCGAATTTATTAATACATTCGGAAGCTTAAAAATTGTATTATTATTTTTACATATCCCTTTATAACTGACCATTTTATTTCAATGAGATTTAATTTGCAGACACTTTAAAGGTCACTTCGTTTTCTAAAAGCCTCACTTAAGGATGTCGTTTTTTCCATTGCAGTTTTATGGTATTTTTTATCCTTTAACGGAGTGATAAGAAAATTCTATTATAGAGATTTCGTTCGTAATTGCGAAACCTGTAAAATGAATAAGTTTGTTATAGTAAAAACTCGACAACCGATGACGATCACGGACACACCCTCACAAGCTTTCGAAAAAATCGAAATGGACATCGTAGGTCCATTACCTGAAACAGAAAACAACAATAAATATATTTTGAATATTCAAGATAATTTAACAAAATATTCTGTTGCAATCCCTCTAGAGAAAAATCGATTCTATTTCTATGCAAACGCTTTTGCAGAAAAGTTTATTGCCCAATACGGTTGTCCTCAAAATGTGCTCGTAGAAAAGCATTTTTTCCTGATGTGATAGAATTATCATACTAAACTTTGTTGCAAATATCTCACCAGTATTAATCCAAGTTTCATCCAAAAATTATATGATATACGTTTCTCATTTCGGTATTCTCTGCGCCAACATATTTAATACTCTCTTTCCGTCAACGTGTAGTTTTTCTACATCTTTTACAACAAGAAAAGCCTAATTCTTTTAAGGGGGGAAACCACATTATGACGCTGGTTTTTAGCCGTTTTTCGGGGTTTTTTTCAAAAGGGATAACATTTTTTACATGAAATGCAAGAATGACATTATGTTGCACATATATTTATCTGTGTCTCACAATTTATTTAAGCATTTTTATTAAAAACATTCCAAGTTAGCAGCCATTAAACCTGGAGCTGTGGCGTCTGAGTTTATGATTGCTGTGCAAGGTGGAGTCCACAAATTTGAGCCAAAAGCAAAAAATGAAGGTTATTCACATTTTATATAAATTCTATTATTATTTTGAATACATAAGCTGACTATTTATGCAAAAAAAAAACAATTCGATTTTTTGAACCCCGTAATGTGGTTTCCCCCCCTTAACAATCGAAGAGAATCTCGTAAAATTGAATGAATCATCATATCTGTATTTACAGATTCAAGTCAAGAAAGAGCATCGAGGATAACCTAAATATATTTATTCCGGTGGTTGACAATTAATATGGATTGCTGGTTGTTTGAACCGACTTGTGTGTTCGCATGTCGGGGAAATGTAACAACTATTTGATACTTATCAAAGAGAGAAGAGTAGACAATTTTCTTTATTATAAGTAAAATACAATGGCATAAATTTTAAATTAATTTTTAATTATTGTTAATTTATATACGCTACTAATGGGCACCAAGACGCCTTAAAGATGACTTTTAGAACGTTCCAAAGTGTCCTACGAAATTGAGTCATTATTTCGAAGACATATAAAAAAGACAAATTAAAAACCCCCAAAGTATGTTCTATGTCTGCCCCAATAACATCTCTATAGAATAAGAATATCTTGAAAAGTCTTAAATATGTCTTCAGAATGTTCCTGAGAATGTATCAAACATGTTCTAAAAATGTCCAATGAACTTCTTTGTAATAAACTCTTTGAACTCGTACAGAACTTCTTTGCATCTCCCGTTTTGACATCTAAATTTTAGTTGCCTTTTTGAGGTTACTTTCGTAATATCCGTGGGATATTTTAGAACGTCTTTTTAACATTGTCCCAAGTACGTTCCGAAAAGGTTTTCTGTGGCCATCGGACTACTTACGGAATATATAATAACACTTTGTAAAATTACACTGATTCCTTAAAATTCATTGAAACTCTATTAGTACGAAACCACTAAAATGGAGAACTACTTTTTTCATCATTACATTTTTTGTGAAACCTTTAAATTTTTGAAATTTTAGGATTGGATCTTTTGGTTTGGACCTTCTGTTTATAATAATATATATCCAAACGAAATATATACTTTTGTATGATAATTATCTTCTAAAACTATATAGTCTTTTTATTTTAATGAACTTGTTGATAATTTCAGATTTTTCCTATATATATATTATTTGCTTTCTTAAACTATTAGTAATATATACCAATAGTTGTCTACTAGAGTAGACATTAACATTTTCCACAGAGAAAATTACCATGCATAATTAAATAAAATTGAAGGCGCGCACTTATCTATAATTCTTCCTTAACACTAATTGTATTATTTTTCCCTCGTCACTGTACTTTCTCATTTGTCTATATACATCTCTAAAGAAAATCCAGTGCACAAAATAAAATACATCAAAAAGAGAAGAGAAAACGTCAGTATAATCTTCAACCATAAATACGCCACGCATATAACTTATATATATTATATTCGTGACTCTCGCATCATCTTTGGTAAGTGATAAATCGCAGAAAAGAAATGGAATATAACGATATTCACAGTAGCTTATATATATTCTGATGGTCCTCAATTTAAGAGGTATTCAGTAAGACACAAAGACGCCGGTAGCTCCATATGTCATCGTGGCAACATCTTTGGTATATGGCGTTTCACTTGTTATTCTGTATACTCTATTATATATATATATACATATATATATATATATATATATATATATATATGACCACATATACATAGATCAGTACACATTGACGATATTTACTGCCTTGGTATATTATAATAGGGTCAAGAAAAAAAAACATAAGTGATGGTTAATTGATGCTTCACACATGTGGCTTTCTGTGTGGTCTTAATTTCTCTCTTCTTTGACAATAACAAAGAAATACTTGATGTTCAATAATAAAATTGAAAAAATAAATTTTTCTAAGAATTTTCTGATAGATGAGTAACGGATTTTCAGATTCTGGTCATCGATCAAAAATTTTACCCACAACTTTTTCTATGTGTATATGGTCATAAATGATTCCTTTGTGCTTTTTCTAAATAGCACATTTAAATACACCCTCACAGCACCGGATATTTAAGGATATCCCTGGGACATCCTAAAGATATCTATTTGATTCCGGCGGTTTGGACATCCCTAGGATATCCTACGGAAGTTCTAGGATACAATCTAAACATCATAGGGATATTCAAACCACAGGGAGCAAATGGATATCCACAGGATGTCCCCGGGATATCCTTAAATATCCGGTGCTGTGAGGGTATGTCGCAAATATAGTTGCGATTCCAACGCATTCACTATATATATATATATATATATATATATATATATATATATATATATATATATATATATATATATATATATATATATGTATGTATATATATAGAGCGAATGACGCATACAAATAAAAAAGTAAAAAGTGTCTAAAGGTTAACCCAAGGTTGTTTTAGCTCTACATCAACTCTTTTTAACACTTTCAATGGTTGCGACCCTATGAAAAGAAAAGGAAATTTCCTTAACGCAAAAGATATAGATAGTAATTAAATGAGAACCTCTGGATGGTACGAAGGTAGTAACGCCCACGCCATGCATCAAGCGTGACGTAGATAGGTATAACGCTGCTGCAGATGGAGAAGATGGTCCTCAGAGATATACCCTCCGTTTCTACCTTAGTTAGGGTCAGCTATCTCGCGCGACCCATCTCCGCCTATCCAATCACACACTATGCACCCCGCGCGCGTATATGGCACGCAAGCGATAATACACAGTGTCCCAATTATCCTCCAACACGACATATACTATATGGTCATATATATATATATATATATATATATATATCGTGAGAGTATTTTCAACTCCTCCTGGGTTATAATCCCTCTCTTTACCAAACCGGACACCCACTGTTCTTGTAACCTTATAATATTATATATATGAAGATGATGATGATGATGAGACTCATCCGCATATATTCGGTTGCACGTCGTTCAGACCAATATTATACTTCTAGAATCGAGAATTATTCTCGCGTGTGCGCTGCGTTTTCGTTTTTTGCCGCGAGACGGTTTTTCTCTTTCATGCAAGAAAGAGTATTGGTTTCGTTTTCGAGATTCTTTTTTTTCCACTATCCAAATCAAAGATGAAGGCCAAATGTCTAAATGGAATTGGATGATGTATATATGAAAAAAGACGTAAATGCGGCCTAGTCATTCAATGATGTGGGTTCCCGTGAGAATCTGGAACAAACTAGAAAAACCCACAGGAATTTAAACAAAAAAATAAGAATCTTAAATGTATATAGTACCACTATATATATATATATATAGGAAAAAAAGAGTTAATTGGAATCAATTTTGGTTTTCAATAATATGCTACTAAATTATGGTATACGCGAAACCGCACTATATACTTATTGATATGTGTATTGTATAACGGAAGCTTTCAAAAAATAGTTTTTTGATTAAATGCCTTTCTCAAAAAGTATCTCCTTCACAGAGGCATAACATATTATTGTTTGAGATTTTAAACATAAATTCCTATACATATGCATTTTTTCTTGAAACATAACATTTTTCAAGTTGGTGCGAGCATGATAATAACTCCTTCACAATTTTTAACAGATTCCGATTTTTTCAAGTTTACATCATCACTTTCGCAAAAATAAACATTTTTTAAAAATCCTACGTATTGCTAAATTTATTATAAATTCAGAAAAAACTTTGTATTTTTGTTTCAGCTCATATATTAATTGTTCAACGACAATCATGCCCGCAGCAATGAGAGCCGGGGCAAACAAAACGACAGTTTTTGCGCCTTCTATATATGTACCAGGCACAAAAAATCAAAAATTCACAAAATAACAGTTAAAATTACTCTTCAAAGCTTACTAATTATTAATTACTCCCCCTTAATTTAATTTTGAAATAAAACGTTTTGATTCGATACTTTGGTATCAAATTAGAATTAAAATTTCATTCATCCAAGTATTGGGATCATTTTTTAGAATACCAAAAAGTATATCAAAGTATAACTGTCATTACGTCCAGTCGCCGTCAGATGGCAGAAGTATGCAGGGAGCACAAAGTCACAGTTGTCATTACATTACTTATTTCCTGTTTTTAAGTTTGCGTAATCGTGTTTTTGCATGAATTATTTATACAATATCTCAGATTTTGGTATGGTCTAATCATTAATCATATAATAATAATAGTTAATTATTTTAGTGTTGTGGAATTCAAAAGAATTAAAAATTTAACGGAACTATTAAAATGAAATAAATTTTGGAATGAATTTGCATATGTGAAACATTAATTCCAAAACAGAAAATAAATAAGAATTGAACCGAAACGGAATTCAATAAAAGATTGTTTAATTTGTTATTTTCTGTAATAATTTTAAATTCTTTTTCCCTCACAGCATCGGATATTTAAGGATATCCCTGGGACATCCTATGGATATCTATTTGCTTCCGGCGGTTTGAATATCCTAAGATATCATTAGTATATCCTAGTAGGGATATCCAAACTGCCGCAAGCAAATTGATATCCTGTGGATGTTTCAGGGAAATTCTTAAATATTCGGTGCTATATATGAGGGTTAATTTTTCGCTTCTTACTGGGCAGCAACTATTCCGCACTTGATAAATATATATTTTTTCAAGTAAGATTTTGTCGTTACATTACAACAGAAATTAATTAAATAAAAATGATATTAAAATAAAAAATCAAATAATTACATCCTGACAATAATTTCTAGTTACATCTTTTTTGCATAAATAAATATTAATAAATAATTTTACGACAAATAACAATTTTACCAACATCTCTAATATATATATATGATAATTTCATTAGAAGAAACAATTTTCAATTTGATTTTCACAGAAACTACATCAATTTTTTCCTGTCATTTAAGTGTAATTAATGTCAATACACATGTCTGATGCGCATATACGCGGATATGTATATATATATAAATATAGATATACATTTAAAGTTGATTCAGTAGATATGTAATTTGAATTTAATCATCCCGCAAATATAGTATTAGGTATAGATTTCTTCGAAGGACTATTTTGCATGTTTATAGCGATATTCATATATATACGCGCGGGATGGTAGCAATATACTTAAAGTGAAAACCCACGCGAAGATTTCGCGCGCAAATCGCTGGTAATCGTTGTGCTTCAATCACTGATGAAATCGTGACCTTCTCGCAATGTTCACGCGGCTGCATTATGCGCATATATCGGTGCGGGTCGGTAGCGATTTCACACGTGTGCACAAATTATTATCACAAAATTACATAGATTCGACAAAAATATGAATCAGTAAGTACGTCATTTGCAAAATGTGCCCTAAGACCTCCCAAGGAAATATATATACCTATAAACATTATACATGAGAAAATAAAATATTGTGACCTGAAAGGAGTACTTTATTAATCGAACGGTAGTTTAGAAATTATAAAAAAAAGAGAAGAAATTTGATGGATAATTTCATAATAAATTATAGTAAAAGTAGAAGAAGATGAGAAATATTATTTACCTAATGAAAAAAATGAAGAAATTTGAGAATTTATAAAGGAGATAATTATCGAAAGTTTGCAATGGAGGTTAGCCACGCCTCTGTCCCCATGAGTAACCAACCAGAACTGTCGCCTGATGTCCCCCTGCAGTGGCGACGCGAGAAACGACATTCCCGAGTCGAAGAGGATGAAAGCATGATGAGAGAAAGAAAGACTGTGTCTCTATATAGAAGCTTCAACTCCTCTCACTCCGTCCCCCATGGAAACACGACATTTGCCCCACCTCTACTCCCTCACTACATGTTTTCGATTCAAGGGTGGTAGGCGGATCATAACAAGTGTCTCATAAAAAGAGAAACTATAAATTATTTATTCTTCTCATGAAATCTCATTATTTTTATAAGATGAAAAAAAAAGAAACCACAAACATCCTAAACAGAAGTTATCTCCAGTTTTTTAATTTCAATTCAATTGTAAAATAATTAATGACTATATGCGTGACTATATATCATTCTTTTTCCAATAGAAATGAGAAAACTAAATAAATGAAAGAGGAATGATATTTGCTTTTATATATTAGAGGCGCGCATATAGTAGCCACAAGATCTCTAACCTTTGGTTGAACATATACTTGATATAGTTGATAATTTCTATAAGGAAGCTTAACTTGTACTTAGCAAAGCGTGTCGAAGCTCAGCGTCTTAGATAGCTCGTTTTCACGTGGGGTCAGATTATCGGTCACTGGCTACCGGTTATTATTAATATATACTCTCCTGGAGTTAAACGATTATAGCTCTCGCACATACATTCCAAGACCATTGACCCTCAACTAAATAATTCAATTTCTGAATCATTAATTCTACATCTATTGTCATAATTTAGTTAAATAATCTTTTATCATTTGAAAAATCTAGGATTTGACCATCAATCAATTATATGTATATTCGCATTCATCATGAATATATGGAGAACTATATAGGGATGCGATAAAAAATTGCAAACAGTATCAAAATAAAAAATTTGATGACTAAAAAGGACTAACCATATATATGACAGAGATATAACAATATGCGAGGGGAGTGACAAAAAGCCTGAGGACTGTCGTCTTAACCGACGAATCAGAAACCATCTTGTCCTTCAGGTGAAAAGAGCGCAAGCGCCTGCGACCACTGGACACGAGCAGGCGACACATCGATCCACGGTTCTACAACCTCAACCTCCTATATAGAGGTACTTCTATATACCTCAAACCTCCACCTCTTTTACCTTCTCCTCATATACCTCCTTCTTCGCCACATCTCCACCTCCGTCTCCTTTCCTTGATTAAACCGCGTTCGCCTTGGTTTTCTTTTACGAAAGTATCAGTCTGCTCTATGCCATCATCCCCAACCCCTTCAATAACTGTATGGCTTTATGTATACAACATAAATGGAAAATGACGCCAATATTATACGAATCTGAATTCTCAATTAGGCCCAAGATTTAACGACCTTAAGATTCTTGAAAAGGCTTCTAAAAATTAGGATGTCCCAAAAAGAACCATATCCGCGAGATGATCCTAAAGTATATCCGTTACCTTAAGTACGATGGAAAAGATTTGATGACCTAAATCTTAAAAACATCTAAAGATTCCATAACGGATCTGGATATCAAAAAAGCTTCTAAAAATTAGGAACCATTTCCGAGGGATGATCCTAAAATATCCGTTGGCCTTAAGTATATATGATGGCAAAGATTTGATGCGACCATATAATCTTTGCAATCGTACTTAAGGTAACGGATATTTTAGGATCATCCCTTGGATATGGTTCTTAATTTTTAGAAGCTTTTTGGATATATACAGATCCTGTTTACGGAATCTTTAAATATAAATTCCATCTAATTGCATTAAAAACAGAAACTGCATTAAAAAATAATTTTATTTTTAGATCATGCTGATGAGAATAACAATATCAGAGGTCATCATGGTATAATCGCGTCATTCAAAACAGTGTAAAATCTTTCAACATACGAGCGCGCGGGCAGTATTTGCAGCTGTTGAATTTTATGCTAATCTCACCCCCTGAAGGCTAACCCTCCTCGTTTCATTGTATGAAAAAGGTGCTCGTTACTCACGCATCCATAAATCTCGTTCCTAAGCTTAATCTGTTAGCCGCCTCTCTTGCGAGCTTTACCGCGGAAAACTCCGGCGGCAGGTGTACCACACTCATCGTGCGCTGTAACGTCATATTCTCTGGCTGCCGCATGATTTTCATAATTGCGTATTCGAATTTCGATACATTCAAATTTTTACCCTCGCGCGTATACAATTTTCCATATTATATTTTATTACATGAAAAATTCGTCTTTCAAAAAATAATTCTAAAAAGAGATAGAAGAAAAAAAATCTCTTTTGAAGATGCGAGAGCAATTATTGAAAAAAAAATCAGGTAAATTGCTTGGGCACTTGCCTTGTGTTCTTAATTACGTATAAATGCTTTTGCCTGATGCTTGGAGAAAGTGATAGTATAGGCTAACCGTAGGCTAATGGCGAGGAGCAAACTATAAGGTTATTAATTTGGTGCAACCCCGGGACGAAATACCCATCAGCTTCTTCGATCTTCACATTCTCACAATTATAAAACCACTTGCAAAAAAGGAAACAAACTCAAAAAGGATAGTCCTTATAGACTGGTTCGTGTCCCAGTGTGGACGAGAACGAAAAACAAGTAGTTAAGAACGACGAGGAGCAAGGCGCCCTGTGTATAGCGTGAGAACGTCGAGCAGCAAGCATTTAAGAGAGGTTCGCGTGGAATCCTACTCTCCGACAAATGTAGATATTACCTCTCTGAAGAAAGAGAGAGAGAGAGAAAGAGAGGCTGATGCGCTATAGGTCGCGGGAGACATTTTGCGGGGGCTTTTTATCCCTTCTCCACTTGCCAATAGGTCTCTTGCCCTTCCCTCTTCAAGTATATTTATTCTCTCTTCCTCTTCATGTCTCTCGTGCGTTCCTTACTCTTCAAATACCTAAAACGTCCACTTGGCACGCTACCAAAAAAAAAATGAGAAGAGAGGATGATGGATCATTGACCAAAAGTTTCTAAGAAACAATATAATTGGTCATGATTAGTTCGTAATTACAATCGCATTTATTTAGTTGAGTTTTTTTTCAAAATTAAAGATTAAAAAAAGATAAAGAGAAAAACAAAATCAAGAGTTCGAGAGATATATATAAGTATGAAAACTTTTCTTTAGATGTATCGATTCATTTGCTCCTGTAACATGTTATCTTTGGTATAAAAGAGGTCTTGAAGAAAAAGACGCAGGAAATAAGAGGTGGGCATTGGTCGACAGGCTTATACTCGCGTCTCTCGAACGACAAGGGGGTGATATATTACCGCGAACTATACCCCCTCCTATACCCTTCATCCATATGTGCCTTTTGCCTGTGTGAGGCCTTCGCCGCCACTTCAAACTACCCTTGCCGCACGAGGAGGCTTTATTCGAAGGAAGATCCATCTCCATAATAACCCCACGCCTCTGGCCTTCCCACATGCTCCATCTGCATTGTATATATATGTGCCTTTCTCTAAAACTTCACGTATTTCTTCCTATATACATATATACAGCACATGTATGCAAATCTTTACTGTTTACGCTTTTTTTAACTTTGAAGAAAACTTCTAATTCTTTGATTTTCACTTTTGAAGTTTTAAAAGTATTTGTAATGATACACTCTATATCTTAGATTAAGATATTTGCGTCTTCATAAGATGTTTTGGAAATAAGACACTTGTGAATCGTATTAAGATACCCGTGTAGAAATTGAAACATGGTGCAGATCAGGACCAGATTAGGCGAAATATGGCCCTAGTGAGGGAAATGATCAAATGAAACACCTTACCTGAACTGGGCCTGACAATACATTTTGAAATTAAGGGCCAAATAGGGTTATCAAAGGGGCCACAGATGTCATTTTTATGTTGAATTAATTCAGTTAATAACCTCTTTCCTGTCAATAACATCATTAAAAAAAGACACGTTTGCATGTATTTTCTAGCTCAGCAATTAATAAAGTGCCGTTCGTCCTAAAATTATTTGAGATTTTACAAACTAAGTGAACAAAAATTATATAAATTATGATGTATTGATAGTAAGTAAAACATTTTGTTTAAATTACAAAAAAATAGTTTGGCTTGACAGTATTGAAAAAACTACAAATGTTTCTTCCTGCTCAACAATAACATTTTAATCATATAAAGATAATTAAATCACAAATTATAATTAATAATTGAAATTTTAGTGATTCCTTAGACTGAAAAATATAAATTTTATATAAAGAAATGTTTGTTTACTTTAATTTCTAATTGGTAAAGTTTTAAATCAGTGCTTTTATTATATATCTGGTTCATGAATAAAAATATTAAAATAATAATTATTATTTATAATTTATAATCAATACAATTAAATTTTGTAATAATTTTGTTTATATAAATTATTTTTACTATTAATTATTGAAAATCGAAATAAAATACTGAAATGAACAAAATTGTTAATCCTTTCATTTTAGTTATAGTAAATTTTTATTTTTTCAAACAAAATGAGATTATAGAGGATGCAATATATCTTTTGCATTGTTAAACGCAATTGCGAAGAGACCTATAGAACGCTGTCATCGCTCAAGTTAAATTTTTTCATCAGTACATCTGGAATAATTAAAAAAATTCGAAATTTCAATAAATAAATATCATCGATTAAATTTTAATAAAATAAAATTTTATATGTTTATATAATTACTTATTAGAATTATTTTTTTAATGATAAGAAAATTAAAAAGTTTCAACAATTTGTAATTTAAAAAATGTTAAATACTTAAGCAATATTAATTTCATGAATATAATGCAAATTTAAAGCTTTTTGAAATATTTTATTTAAAAATTAAATAATTTTGTTTCGTTTAAAAATAACTTTTTGCAAAATTTCAAAAGGTATCATTAACTTAAAGAGAAATAATTTCAAGAAACATGTTTTAAAAAATAAATAATTTTTTCCAGTCATAGAAATGGGCCGCATAGATAATTTTGGTGTAATTTAACTTTGCAACATGATATTCAGATAAAGAAAAATTATAGAATAAGTTTCTAAAATTAATTGTTAGAAAATCTTAATTAAAAATATTTACTTACTTTCTTTAGTGTTTTGCATTAAATTTTTAAGTCCTTTTATAAATCGATATCTCCTCACTCTTTTTGTACTTTTTTCCTTTGCCATTTTATTGTAACACTTCTTTATTTTAAACATTCAGGAAAGACATTCACTGACAATCTGACATTTATTTTTATTACTTGAATGTGGTCATTAAAAAAAGAAATACCAAAGACTTCATTTATTACTTTTTTTAAAAATGATTTTTGTAGTCTAGGGCCCTATCAGGTCCCGGTAATTCCCCGATCAGGCTATAATGAGGCAAACCTTATCAGGGCCAGATATAGCAAATAGGATATAACTAGATCAATTTCTACACGGGTATATACGTCATAAATGTAAGTTACTAAAATATGAAGTACTTTGGCAGTACTATTAACATCTTGATACAAGACATTTCAAATATAACTAAAAAATGACTACCAAAATATCTTCAATATAACTACCAAAACATCTTAAATATGAGATATACTTCTTTTTGCAGTGCATCTCTGGAAATTTTTGCTTTAGGAATAGAAAAATTACTTCTGAAAGTAAAATTTACTTTGGAGATTGTATTTTTTACTATTTCCAGAGCAAAAATTGACAGAAATTTTTCTCTTTATAGTCTTTTGTTTTTGGGTTTTAAAGGGCAATGTTTAAGCTTTCATTTCGTCCTATGCAGACACTTATTTTTGTATTTTAAATCCTGTCTCATATTAGTCATTAATATCATTATAGACATATAACCTTAGGAGGTCTTGTGTATATAACTGCGGTATATACAGTGTACAGAAAACCCTTTCAAATTTTCTATATGTGTGTATAAGAACCGTGCCTCCGGCTTTAAAAAGGGTGGTGGTCGATGCTTATAATTGAATACTTGGATAGGATACGATTGATGTTTCATGTCGGTAGCAATAGCGAACCGCAGTTCCACTGATGCTTTTATTCTTTAGAATGCTATATAATCGTCATATTACCGAATCTTTTACGGTCAATTGCCATTATTCAATAAATAATCTATACTGATTAGAAATTTGAGAAATTTCAAAATATATAGTTTTTACATCAAAAAAAGAATACAATCAAAAATATTTTCGAGAACTATAGTCGAAAGTTTTCAGGACAAATATTATACACCCAGACTGCAAAATATATCTGAACAGCAAATAATACCCGCACAGCTATATATATATAGGAGAAGAAAAATAGACAAAAAAAAAAAGAAACTTTTCCCCCGTTCGTTGGATGCTGCGGTCCAAGGGTCAAAAGAACGTCCGAGGAAGGACGCAGGACCAAGAGAGCAAGCTTTCAGGACATGGAACCCTAGAGTAGAGTCATAGCAAAGATATATAGGTAGTTGGGGGGTACACCTAGAAAGATATAGATAGAGAAAATGGTAGCCAATGGCGTTGGCTCAGCGTCGTTCAGCTACAGTATTGAACGTCTCCTACGTGGGGTCCAGATATCTCTCGCTGGCTCGTTTTCTCCATCTCTCTCATTCTCTCCTTTTTACCCCTCCAGTAAACCTGCACTTGGCGTATCCTGATCCACCTCATCCTATGCTTTTTCCTCTCCTCTCTCTCTCTCTCTCTCTCTCTCTCTCTCTCTCTCTCTCTCTCTCTCTCTCTCTCTCTCTCTCTCTCTCTCTCTCTCTCTCTCTCTCTCTCTCTCTCTCTCTCTCTCTCTCTCTCTCTCTCTCTCTCTCTCTCTCTCTCTCTCTCTCTCTCTCTCTCCTTCTCTCTTTCGTGACCCGGCAATGTCCTCCCTCCTCAGGGTGGAGACCAACTTCTTTTCACCCTCTCAAACCCCTGCAATTCCCCTCTGACTCTTTCTCGCTCTTGACATCTGTAGATAAGGGTGGAGGGAGGTATTCTCTGATCCTCAGACCTCTCTCCATCCGATGAAAAAAAAAGTGAGGAAGAGAGAATAAAAAGAAATACAAGAGACGGAGAATTTGATTGATGCTTTATTAGCTGAGTTACAGGTGAATTTAGTATAGTATCCTTGTGGAAAAAAATTTGTTGGGTTTGATGGTTTATGCTTGATGGTCAGAATTTCGTCATGATTGATGGTCGAGTGTGTTACTTGTTTAGGAATTGAGTTATTGTTGCATTTGTTTGTTTAACATCAATTTATTAGACAGTGTGAAGATACTACAATGTGAATTTATTGCAGGTAGTTAACTTCAATGTATATATTTTAAAAAAGTTTAATTTCAGTATAGCAAAAAAAAAAAAAAATTGCAAGTGAATATATATACATATATTTATCAAACATAAATAATTTAATTACTAGGTAAAATTTCTTCAATCATTTGATCATCAATTCATTACATTTTATGCTGCTTTGGCATTTTTTAGAAAATTTAAAAAAAAAATTAGTTATTTACTTCTTCTTTAAATTTATGTTCAATTTAATTAACTTATCAATTTTAATTATGGACGAATTTTATGAATAACTAATTATTTCATTTATTTTGTGATTTTAGTTGGCAACATTCTTTGAATAACATTCAAGCACTAAATATAACAGGATTTTTTCAACAACTTTCAATTATCTGGAAATCCAATGATTCCTCGTTTAATTCCATAGACTGCTGTGATTCCATTTCATACCATTCCATTGGGAAAAGACCATAGAGGAGAATCTCGCTAAACTCTCCACTGGAATTTCATTCTCAAATTAGTGGAACACCACTCGTCCACTACATTCATTGGTATTTTTACTCAATAAACTAAAATGGTTGACTCTTTATTTGCTTTTTTTAAAAAAAAGTCTCTGGAAAAGTTAAATTTAAAATTTCCATATATATATATAAAATTTTTATTTAATTAAAGCTCTAATTAAATAAAACTTAATATAAAAAAAATGTTTATATATGGATTATAAAAAGAACAATTTCCAAAATATTGGAAAATTCAGTTGCAGATATGCGTCTTTCAAAACAAACGATGGTGTCATAAAAAAAGAACTATATATTTATTTTAAATCACTGGACAAAGATAAAATAAAGCTAATCCTTCTGATGTACAAAATAATATACTGGTATAGTTATACTCGAGAGTAATTTTCTTTCGTCAACAATTGAAAAATTTATACTAAAGACACTTCCTCCACTTCACTTGGGTGCAGGAAAAAAATTCACTGTAAAGAAGGAATATTATCCTCACTTCTTTTATAGCAGTCCTTGAGATAGAGCGTTAGGCGTTACGCTAGGACGAAGATTATAATGCCACAGTGGAATCACCTTGGATATTTAACACAGCCAAAGTCTACTGGTAAACGAGGTGTAAGAAGACTTTTTTACGATAATGTTGTTCGCCTGCAACTAAAATTTCCAAGAGTTCTGAACCATCAGCAACACAGCTCTGAGATTGAAACGAGCTTCAGATATATATCTAGATACTTTCAAATGACCAATAATAATCGTCAGTACTCGTTAAAACGCAAGTCTGACTTGAAAGTTTAAATTCTCCGTCGTCTTTTACATTTATTGAAAAACAAGTGAAAAGAAACAGATTTTTAATTACATCATTTAAAATGATGCAATTAATACACCGTCCGACACGATTTTTCACACACGAAAAAATCAATGATTTTCAGAAACTAGGACCAAAAAAAAGATACCCGTGTCTGGCCGTTTTGCTAGATCAGGTCATTTTTTGCTTTTGGGGGTAAAAACAACCCTTAAATGAAAGGTGATAGGAAATCTTGTACAAATTAATAATTTTTTATGAAACCTGGTATCTCGGGGTTTTCCGGGTCGCTGATTACGATTTTGATGTCAGATTTTCAAAATTCAAAATGGCGGATCCAATATGGCGGTCGAAATTTATAAAAATTCACCAATTCATTTGAAAGTTGTTACTTAGGGGTTTTTGGGGTCGCTGATAACGAATATGATGTCAGATTTTGAAAATTCAAAATGGCGGGTCCAATATGGCGATCGAAATTTATAAAAATTCACCAATTCATTTGAAAGTTGTTACTTAGGGGTTTTTAGGGTCGCTGATAACGAATATCATGTCAGATTTTGAAAATTCAAAATGGCGGGTCCAATATGGCGGTCGAGATTTATAAATGTTATTAGTTTTTTATAAAACTTCGTATCTCTGGGTTTTTGGGGTCGCTGAGTACGAATCTGATTGTAGATTTTTAAAATTCAATATGGCAGACTCAATATGACGGTTGAAATTTATAAAAATTGTTAATTTTTTATAAAACCTTGGTATCTAAGGGCTTTCGGCGTCTCTGAGTACGATAATGATGTCAGATAAGAATAATAAAAACGCCAAATATAATAAAGGTAAAGATCACAAATCTGAAAAATAATTTGGAAAATTTAAATGTTCGATCAATTTTTTGTTAAAATTTGCAAGCCAACATTTTAAAATTTTTATTTAAAGTGATTTTTAATCTGAAAATTTGTATATTTATTAACTAAGTTTCTATTAGAATCAATAAATTCAAAAGTTTATAATCAAAATTTATTAAACAAATATGCAATAAAATAAAATTAATAGAAACATTTCATAACAACTCTTGTATTACGTTTCTGTAAATTTTAAACGCTTATTTTTACGATTTAAAGATTCGACCACCATATTGGATTCGCCATTTTGAATTTTGAAAACCCGACATCAAATTTGTAATCAGCAACCCCAAAAACCTTCAAGTAACAAATTTCAAGTGAATTCGATGAACTTTTATAAATTTCGACCGCCATATTGAATCCGTCATTTTGAATTTTGAAAATCTGACATCATATTCGTAATCAGCGACCCCAAAAACCCCGAGATACCAGGTTTCATAAAAAATTATTAATTTGTACAATATTTCCTATCACCTTTCATTTAAGGGTTGTTTTTACCCCTAAAAGCAAAAAATGACCTGATCTAGCAAAACGGCCAGACACGGGTATCTTTTTTTTGGTCCTAGTTTCTGAAAATCATTGATTTTTTCGTGTGTGAAAAAAAAGTTGAATTTTGTCGGACGGTGATATATACCAACCCTAATAACACAAGATATCTTGGGATATATTGATAATATCCCGCAGATATCCTAGGGATGTCCTATGGATATCAAAAGGATCTCTTAAGAATATCCAAAAAATCGGTTTGGATATCCTTTGGATATCCCATGGATATCTGAGGATATTTACAGGATATCTTCTGGATATCTCTATAGATTTTCATAAATGTCCTCCAGATATCCCATAGATATCGTCAGGATATCCCACAGATATTTTCAGGATATTCTCAGTATATCTTCTGGATGTCAAGAAGATATTCTCAGGATACTGTTTTTAAAGCCATTATGAGACTACAAGTGAGAATATTCTGTGAATTGAATTTTATATAAATAAAATAAAATGCAACTTGTTTTTCGAGAAAGTTGTTTAATTTAAAAAATTATTAACTAATTTTTTTTCATTCTTGATTCATTCCTTTATTCCTAAGAATATCACACGGACATCCTGAGGATATCCCATAGATATCCAATAGATATAATATCCAATAGATATTTTGTGGATGTCTTAGGGATATCCTGTGTATATCCTGTTTATGTCCCACCGACCGGCGGTTTGGATATCCTATGGATATCCCAAGATATCCTGGGGACTATTCTAGGATATCGACCATTGATATGGATATCCTATGGATATCCTAGGAATATCCTTTTGTTATGAGGGGTAATACGTATTTTTTATTGCAAATATTAATTCAATTACTTTGGATAAAAAATGATGTTTCTAAAGTGACTTTATTTATGAATCATATGCATACTTACTTTGCTAATATAATATCATTGATCATTTTTTTCATCATTGACAGGACATCTTATAAAAAAGAGAAGATTATAGCCATATTGCAAGTGATAAGTTTTCTTGAATTTGAGAGCCCATGTACTGTGGTATCAATTAATTCGCGAAATAGAGTTTGACGAATTAATTCCCAAATTTGTGAATCGAACTATATTATATAATTCATCAGCTATTTTAGTCATGTCGAAATTAAAACAATTATGATTATATTTTTGTTTATCACCTTAAATTACAAAAATGTATTTAACTGGCATCATGTTTAATATTAAGAATTAATATTATTTTTTTTTAAAACTTAACAAAACTATTTCAACAACGAAATTATTTTAGCAATTAGAGGATTATCTATATTTGAGTGTCAAACTTTATTTCGTGCTCCCTTTAGTCGCCTTTTACGACACGCGGTGAGATACGTCCATTCAATTCTAAAGGCCGAAATGGCAGGCCTATAAATTTTTAATATTTCAATAAATTGTAGTAAATCTTTTAATATTTTATATGAATTTCTTTAATATATAAGATATATTCATTGTTTTAAGTAATAAATACGAACTATATTTCTTTTGATAGGTCTAAAACAAATTATCATACATTATAATAAAACTATTTAATTTCTTAAAAATATAAATTGTTGAAAATGTAGAAAATACTGAAAATTGGCAATTTTTTTAAAACTAAGGCCATTTTTATCATTTTCAGTAAAAAAAAAAAAATGTTCAGTTTTGTAAAATTCTTAATTTACAAATTAAAATTATCGTATCTTAAAAGATTTATGCTATATTCCAATAAAACATATATAGTTGAAATATTTAATAATTTTCTAAAAAAAAATGTATTGTCTAGATATACATATATATATATATAATAATATCGGGTTTATATGACAATAATTTTAACCAATTATCACAAAAAAAAAATTTCATACATATTAATTTCATGATATTCTGTTAAAATTATTATATTTTAGTAAACGACAGACATCTATTAAAAATATCCGCATATATCAAAAAAATATATACTGCAACGAGTACAAAAAAAAAGCAATGAAATGTCGTCTAAGATGTAGAAATCTAAATAACTAAAAAATGAATTTTGTTTAAAGAAAAAAGAAGAATATAACACCTAATAAAATAACATTTATAAACTGTAATCGAATTGATGAAGCTGAAGAAATAACTATATAATTAAATTGAAAATTATACATAATTTACGTTTAACGACGTAAATGCGACAAAACAATAGTAACATTTATATTCTAATTGTTACAAATAACAAATCGCTTTACACTTTAATATAATATACAAAAAAGTAATTTATCGTGTTAGCAATTTTAAAGAAGCCATTTTCTTTTTTTCCAACTTAAAAACATTTTTTCTGATCTTCTACAAAAAAAATTTTTTTATCATTTTTTTTAAATTTAATATCATTCAGAAGTCGATGTTTCCATTTTACATTCATCCTTTTTTGTTTCATTAATTTTTTCACTATCGTTAATAACAATTTTTAAAGAGCTTTCATTTTTATCAATAATATCTAAATTTGCTTTTTCGCTCTTCTCTTCGTGCGAGTCATCCAAAATCATTATACAATCATCTTCTGATTCAATTTCCTTTGCTTTAGTATTTTCCACCTTTGTTGCTACTTCTTCTTCTTCTTCTTCTTTTTCTTTATTTGATAATTTTTTTTCCTTTTCAATAGTATTTTTTATTTCATTTGTCTTCTTATCGTCCTCTATTATCATAATATCATCATCATTGTCATCAATTTTTTTTGCATTTGTTTTACTTTGATTTGCATTATCGCCAACCATAAATTTATTAAGTAAACTCATTCGCGGTGATTTGGGAAATTTTTCACCTCTACCAACGGAAATCAAAGCGACTCGTTTTTTATTTACTGTTGGTGTTGTTGATTTTGTAGCCGTTATCTCTGACAGTTGTTTCTTCATTTCTTCCTGAGTGAACTTCTTAGTAAATTGAGTAATTAGTGGAACGCTCTTTTTCTCCTTTTCTTTATCCTTCTCCTTGTCGTCTTTCTCAATTTTTTCCGGAAGATCAGCTGCCACAGCCGCTGTCACAACTTCGATTCGTCGCTTCGGTGTTAAAATATAATTCCATCGATTTGGCAAACCACAATCTTCAGTGTTTAAATATTTTTTACGTACCTCCTCATTGACCATCCAACAATTTTTTTGATGCATTGGACCCTCTTCAAGGCATGCGGTCCATCTTCCTATTTCGCGAATTTTTTTCGATACACTCACTTTTGAGACGCGAAGTTCATTTTTCTTTGTCCAAAAGCACATGAATTCTTTAACAAGAAATCCACGACCATTTACATTTCCATGAACTAATCGAATTAAATCAGGTAATGCTTCTTCGGGGACGCGGGTTTTTTTTGCACCCGGACCCGTACTCAATCGTCCCGATGGTGTTCCACATTCACTTCCATTCAAACTCTCATTGTCGGCTGTCGATTGTAAATTTATTGGTATCTCGTTTATCCAAATTTCACGATCTTTCAGCAATTGTAAAACTTGAGAGTGAACTGAAAATTACAAAAAAAAAAAAATGTCACATTAATAAATTTAAAGAATATTAACTAATTCGGATCTTCTTCAATTCAATTATTTAACAAATTTTGAACTAAATTGATTCTTCACTAAATTAATTATTTTTAATAATTTTAATGAAATACATCACAAATTCAATTATATCAAAATTATTTTTCAATTAAAATTTTTATGAAATTTAACAATTGTTTATAATTTAAAAAAATATATCACAATAAAATTAAATTCTTTTTTTAAAATTTCAATTCAAAATAAATTAAAATTCAATTATTACCCGAAATTTTAATTCAAAATCAATTAAAATTCAATAATTATCCAAAATTTTCAATTTAAAATTTAATTATTTACCAAGTTTTCAATTTAAAATAAAATAAAATTCAATTATTTTCTAAAATTTCTATTCAAAATTAATTATCCAAATTTTCAATCAAAAATAAACTTAAATTAAATTATTATCCAAAATTTCAATTCAAATTCAATTATTTCCCAAAATTTTCAATTCAAAATGAACTAAAATTCAATTATTTTCCAAACTTAAAATCAAATAAAATTTCATTATTCTCAAAAATTTGAATTCAAAATTAATTGAATTTTCAATAATAATTTGAATTTAAAAGCATCTAAAATTTAATTATTTCTAAAATTTTCCATCGAAAATTTTTTTTTTTTTTTGAAATTTAATAATTTCAATTATAACTCTAAGGAAATTCTATTATTTTTAACTATTTTAATAATATTCTTTGAAAATTCAACTATCTGAAACCATTTTATAATAAATTTTTAGTGAAATCATCTAAAATTTTAATTAAAAATCACAGAAAGTTTCAATTAATTTCAAAAATCTCAATTTTAAATCTTTGAAAATTTAATTAAATTTAAAAAATGTTTTCCAAAAATTATTTGATAAATTATTTTTAGTTTTGTAAAATTTAATAATTGTTTGAAAATTAACAATATCTTTTGAAATTTAATTATTTCTAAAAATTTCAACTTTAACACTTCGAAAAGGATTATTGTTAAAAAAAAATTTTTTATTTAAAAATCTGTAAAATATTTTTGTTAAAATAAAAAACAAATCCACTTTTTTTGGAATATAAAACGACTAAAACGACTTTTTTGTGTCTTTAAGTTGATTCGAGGCCTGTGTTTTTATAATTAATATTTAATAGGTATTCGTTGGCCCCTGGTACCTTAAAAATTAATTTTTAAAAATAAATTTTTTTCAAATTATTATCTTGTACGAAATTTCCTGGCGCATCTTTTTTCTCATCATAAAATTTTTGTATTTGTAAACAATTTTTGAATGAATATACAACTTTAAAAAAAATTTCGTTGGTAAACGTTGTGTACTTCAGCTTCGTGAATTGAATTTTCGAATTTGGAATTTTAAAGAAACTTATTCCGAAATTTGGAAACACAATTATACAACTTTGGCAAAAATGAGAAAAAGAATTGTCAAAATTTGACACGTCATAAGATTACTATTCAAAAAAAACACGTGAAATCAGTAAAGGCCAACTTCAAGTTAGGACAGAAGGACAGACCAAGCATTTTATTATTATATAATATTCGAAAATTCAATTTTATTCAAAAATATAATTTAAATTATTATTATTTTAAAAAAAAAACTTAATTGTATCATAATTTTGAATAAATTTTTCGATAATTGAATTATTTTTGAAATATTTATTTTAAAATAATTGAGAAATATTTGAGAAAAATTAGAATAAGTTTGAACGTTCCATGAGTTCTAAATGCCAATTATTTATTTGAAAAAAGGTGCATTCTAAACCTAAACATTCTAAACTAATTCGAAATCTGCAAAGTGCAGTTACATTTATCATTTTTCAATTTATTTATTTCTTTTGATCACACATCTGTGACAATAGAAAATAAATGTTCTGCGCCTGTATTGGACAAACTGAGAGCTTTTATTACTATCAATTGTAAATTTTAAAACATGATTTCTCCAGTTACTAATCGCAAATCAATTATTTTCGACCAGAATTTAACTAAATCATTTTTGAGTGAACCGTCTTCCAAATTATTTTAAAATAACTGAGGTAAAACATTCCATTCTTCTTTTAAATCATTTTCATCATAATATCAAAAAAAAAATAGATACATTTGACAAATCAGGAAATTTTACTCTAGTTTAAGAATCCATTGCGTTCTGAAATTTTGTCAACGAGAGTACGTTCTCACTGAAATTCAGCATTAAATTAGTTAAAATTTACGCGTAATTCAAAAATAATTAAATAAATTAAATAAATTCAAATAATTCAAAAAAGTATTTACGCTTCAACTTCATCAAATTATTTGAAAATAATTATTTTCTGCTCTGCAGTCTTTAGCATTCAGTTCTATTAAATCACACAAATTTTATAAAAATTTTTTTCCGGAGACAAATACTGAACCAAAACGTATAAAAGTTTTTCATCAATTTTTGTATTTTCGTCTATTAATACAGAAAAATTAGTATTTTTTAAAGACTACTGTTTTTCCTTCAACTCTTTTACTTAAAACATTTTTTTTATAATTTGTGCACATTTCGTTTTTTCTAAATTTATCCCCACATCAATTTTTGAATCTTTAAAAAATTATTTTTTAGAAGAATTACTAAAATTCAAACCACATGAATAGAAATGTTATGGCAAGCAAATGATGATGCTAAAGCTACTTGAGCAGTTTTTATATTTCTTTTTAATTCGTCATTTTCATTAATTATGTTTTACAACATTTTTCCAGTATATTTTTTTAAATTCCCTGATATTTTCCTGATTTGTGACAATACTGTTTTAATTTAGAAATTTAAAAAAAAATTTTTTTTTTGAAAAGGAAGATAAAAATTGTGTCAGTGAAAAAAATGTTAATTAAACATTTCACTAAAAAAAAGAAGTATGTGAATTTTAAATAAAAACATTAAAATATTTACATTTCACAAAATGATTCCCTCACAAATATTCTGAAAATTCGTCAAAAATGTAATTAACATTTCTGTGTGGAATTCGTAAAATTTAGTAGAAAATAAAATTGAAAGAGATAATGAAAAAATGTTTAAAAAATATATGATTTAGAATAATATAACCATATTTAAATTAATATTTACAATTAGTAAATTAAAGTTTTTATACTAATAAAATATGAAAGCCTGCTAGGTGATAGGCTGGAAAACACACGTGTAATTGTGGTTGCATACTTTAAGGAGCGTTCAATTTATCATAGAATTTAATATTTTACCATTGTAATAATTTAAATTATTACAGACGAATTATATATTTTTCAGATTATTTTTCACAAAACTACATAATAATTTAAGAAAATAAAATAAAATTAAAAAAAAATTTGAATATTTTGCATTTCTTTAACAGATAAAACGGAAGTTTTCTACATCATTCACTGTCGATAAAATTTTTTCACGACAAATTGTATCCAACATTGATAAATTAGGAAAATAAATTTTTTTTCTATATTTAAATCGAATATAAAATAATAATTAAGTTGTAAACGATAAAAAAAAAATGTTAGAATAAGAACAATTTTTTTTTATTAGTAATAATTATTTTTTCAGATCCTTATGCATTAGAAAGAACAAAAAAATTTTAATGTAAATCCAATAACAATTGCAAACTTTTTAATTGTTTCTGTGAATAAACAATTTATTAACAATAAATGAAAAATAATTATGAAAACCAAAAATTATTATAACAATAGGTATTAATTAAATTTTATGAATTATAAACAAGTTAATTGAGAAAAAAAGGAATTAATTGTCAAAAAAGGCCCTAATTAAAAAAAAATCGCTTTTTTTTGCTTAGAAACTTAGAAAAAATTGAAATTTTATAATTTAACGATAAAGTTAATAAGATATAAATAAATAGTACTTACTGTTTGACGCATACGAATTATCAGAATTTTGCCAAATGCAACCAATAACTTTTGGCTTGAGTTGAGTTGTTTTAGCATTTCTTTCAGCTTCAAATTGTTCACCCAAAATTTTGAGTTTGAATTTTTGTGTTTCCGGGTTCTAGAATATAAAATAAAAATAAAATAAATCATATTTTTTTGCTATCTAGATAAAAAAGTATAAGTTTTCATTAAATAAAATTACCATATCCTCGTCATCTTCCGCCTGTGCTTCTTCTTCTGATAAATATCTGAAAAATATAAATTATTTTACAATATACTGCAAATTATGAAAATTCAAATATATATTTATATTTTAAAAAAAAAACCAACCCATGAGGAACCATGAATTCATTATCGACATCATATTCATTATCGTCAGGATTCTCTTCATCTTTTTCGTCATCCGAACCATGTAGAGACTCTCCTGGTTCCTCCTCCTCCCACTCTTCATCGGAATCAACTTCATAGTCGAACCATTTCTGTAAAATAAAATCAAACCAAAAAACGATTTAATAAAAATTGCAAAATTCATATATTATTTTATTAAAAAACAAAAAAATTAAATTATAAAATATTTCAATTTGTGAATAGGGGAAGATTTTCTTTTTGCTTCAAATTTGCTGCCCTGGGATTTTTGGATTTCCTAATTAGGAAATTAATACTAGGTTTTCAAAAAATTGATAAAAAAAAAATGTACAAAAAAAATCGAAATATAATTTTTGAAAAATTCAAGGTTACTCTGCAATTACAAAAATATAATAAATAAATTTCTACGATTCTCTGATGAAGTAAAAAAAATAAATGGTGTTATTCAAAATTTACGCGAATATATGAGACATTTAGTTTTTTTTTCTCTTCTTTAACTAAAAGCTCACGTCTGTTAAAGAAGTGTGCTTTTTTTTATCTAATTGGAATTTCAGTTGAGATCATAAATGGAGTCGAACATGAATAAGCAGGACGTCGGTATCAGAGCCACTTCCTTGACGTCTGATATCTGCTTATGTGCTCCAAGTTTGCACGTGTTTATAACGATTCTCTCTCTCTCTCTCTCTCTCGTTAGTCACGAAACAATAGTCGAAGACTTTATAATATTTCTTAAAGCAGTTCACAACTCAAACTCATGTGTGACACGCGATACAGCAAACATCTTGTCGTCTTGAAAAGCACAATTTTACATTCGTGACATACTCTATATAAACAAACATAACAAATTTAAATGACATCATTGCCAATAACAATGTTTTGCGAAAAAAATGAAATTTTCCAAAATAATTCCCAAAGATGAAAAAAAAAGAAAAAAAAAAGAATATTATCTACTAAATATCCAAAGTTTTTTAATTAAAAATAAATGACAAAACAATCATTGGATTTTTTTGGAGCAAAAAAATGTAGAAGCAAAATAAAATTTCCTTTCTTTGGAATTTTATTTTACAATACTAGTACAAGTGACAATAAAATAAGAAGTGTTAATGTGAATTAATTTTTTCTGAAATTTTCCTGTTGCCATCAATTGTACAAGGATATTAGATTTTTTTTTTTTAATCAAGTGCATCATTCGGAAGTAAAATACCGTAAGTTTATATTTTAAATTTAATTATTTTCGAAAACAAATGAAAAATGAATAAATTGAATCTACACCCAGAGAAATATTTTATTTGAAGCAAATAAAATTTATTTGAATAAAAATAAATAAAAATTATTAATCTCTGAGACAAATATATTTTTATATGCTCTAAATAAATTTTATTTGCTTCTAATAAAATTTATTTGAAGAAAATAAAAATATATTTATCTCAGAGTCTAATAATTTTTTTATTTGTTTTAAATAAAAAATTTTAATTAGCGCAAATAAAATTTTTATATAACGAAAATAAAATTTATTTGATTTGAAACAAATAAAATTTTTATTTAACCAAAACAAAATTTATTTGATTTGAAACAAATAAAATTTTTATTTAACCAAAACAAAATTTGATTTGAAACAAATAAAATTTTTATTTAACCAAAACAAAATTTATTTGATTTAAAACAAATGAAATTTTTATTTAACCCAAACAAAATTTATTTGATTTGAAACAAATAAATATTTATTTCGCTCCGAAAGAAACATATTTTTTCTCTTGGTGTAATCAAAGAACTTTTGATTTCTAAATAAAAATTCATTTTTACAAAAAAAAAAAAAAACATTGATTTTTATTGTTGAAATTTAATTATTTGCAATTTAAATAGAAAATCAACTTTATATTTTTATTTAATGATTATTTTTTGTCTAAATAAAAGGAGGAAAAAAAACAATTATGGGAATTTATGGGATGTAATAATATATGATTAGCGTTTGTTATCATTGTGAAGTTTCCAATCTTTACAATGACCATGAAAAGTTTCTTTTGCTATCATTTATAGACAAGATTAGATTCGTCCTGCTTGAAACATCCCGAGTCAGTGGGATGAAGTCAATGCACAGTATCGAAGAGATAAAAATTAATTTTTATCCTGCCAAACAATGCTAATTTTAAAATCGCATTTTTTTTTTTGCAAAAAAAAAATATTTACATGTTTTGATAATTCTTTGATTTTACAAATATAAAAAGTATTGACAAGTAAATATTTATAATTAGAAATAAATAAATTAAACCAAATAATTTCTACAAAAACAAATTAATTTCATAATTTTTTCTTTTTTTTATTTAAACTAGTAAAGACAAAAACTTTTTATGTGAAATAGAAATATATATTAATGCAGAATTTCCTGATGAAATTATTTTTAATTAAATTAGTAAATTATTATATAATAATAATAATTATTATAATAATTATAATAATATAATAATATAATGTAATTATAATTATACCATTATTTTATTTTATTAATTACTAATTATTAATTATTATTATTCTACATTATTTTTTATATAAATTTTTAGTTTAATCAAATAAATTATTCTTAATCCTCTTTTATTTAATCCATTTAAGTAATCAGATATCGTTACTTTTAGACAAATAAAAATAATAATAATAATAATTTTTCGACGTAGTGAAATTATGTTTTACAAAACCCTTTGACGTTAATGTTAGTGCCGACATGATTATCGTCTAAATAAAGTAGTATTAAATATCAACCCTCCTTAAAAAATATCAAAGTGCCATGAAATACCAAAAACAGATGCAATCCACTTAAAATGTCAATTTTGGTTTCTATCAAATTCAGTCCTTATCAAAAAATAAAAAATTTTAATTTCGATCGAATTCGTTTAATTACTGTAATTACACTGAAAAAAAATTTTAATTCAAATACTCGATTCCTCGACAATTATCAAATAAATATTTCAAATTCTATTTGAACCAATAATTTCTGTATTTCAAACAAATACCATTTAATTGACACAAATAATAATTATTTAATAGAAATAAATATTTATTTGATATTCAAATAATTATTTGAATAAAATAATTTTTTTCGTTGCGTATAATTTTCTTTTTTTCACGAAAATTCAAGATTTTTTTTTAGTTTTTGTTATATGAAAATAATTGAAGTAAAATTGACACCTCTATTTTATAATTCTTTGTAAGATTTAAAGACTTATTTATATATCCTATAGTTAAAATGTATTAAAAATTGTTCTTTCCAATTAATATTATAATATTAAGTGATTATCGTCTGGCTGAAGTGCAGTAAAATTATAATTATCAGCCTCCAAAAAAAAAAAATGTACCAGAGAGTGCCTTGAAACACACTAATATAGAAACAGATGCAATCAACTTAAAAAATATGACGTACGAGCCAGATATGCATTACTGTAATGTCTCAATGTAAGTGAGACAAAACCGATAAAACTTTGTAATGTAAAAATTTTCATTAGAAAAAAGGAATTATATTTCTAATAGTTTTGCTTTTAGATATTAAATAACATTTTCCAATAAATAAAGAATATAAACCAATTACTACTATTGAAATAATAAATATTTTTTTTTATCCACGTTTTCAATTTTTTGATAAAAATAAAAAAAAAATTCAAAATTTTAATATCTACAATAATTTTATAATTTTTATAAAAATTATAAATTATAAAATTATTATTTTCAAAGTAATATTATTTATTTATTAAATAAAAATAATATATATATATATAAATAATTTTGTCGAAGAATTAAAAAAAAATATATTTTTTTAACGTTAAATTTCATTTTTTTTTCGAAATATCCGTTTTTAATATTTTTAATTAAATATAAAATATAAATTTATGGAAAAAAAGTCGGTGATAAATATTCTATTAATAAAATTGATGATTAATTTAGTTTTTTTTAATATTTGTTAAATGTCTATGTAGAGATATCGCAGGGAATTTTGGAGGTATTCAGCAATTACTCAGAGTTGATTAGTTGACCTAATCAGCCTTGCACTAAGAGGAGCAGAACTAATCTCAATAGGGCATAAAACAGTCATTACAGATGGCCCGGCGTGTGACAACACATATAGTAAATAATAAATTATAACGTGCTACTTCAAACTTACGTTAAAAACTTTCACGATAAGAAACATTTTTTTATTCATTATGTATATTTCATCATTTGTGACAATTTTTTTTTTTTTTTTTTTTTTTTTTTTTTTTTTTTTTTTTTTTTAATAAATAAATAAATAAATTTTTTTTAAAATTAAATTATTAAAATAATTAAATAGAATTAGTGAAAATTTTATATGAAAAATATAAAAATTAATTTTGAAAAAAAATTGATTAATTTTTTTAATTTATTAATTTTACTATTATATTATTAATATAAATATTTCATATTAATATAATAATATATAATATATTAATAAAAATATTTATTATTTTTTTAATTTATTAAAAAACTTTTAAAAAATTATTATTACTATTAGTAAAATAACTATTAATTAAAAAACTATTTAAAAAAATATATATAAACAAAACGTTTTCACTAAAATTTTAATTTAAAAATCATTTGCGGAATAAAAATAATCTCGTATCGTTCATTGATACATATATGTCATCCTGTAATTAAATGACTTGAATTAAACAAGAAAATTATCTTTATATTTCATATCCTGCTTCTATAAATCGTAAAATAAAACTCATAGCATGGGTGTTTATGAGGTAGATAAAAAAATCGAGATCCACGTGCTGATGATCAGTCACGAGCCAATTGAAAACAAATCAGACTAAGTAGAAATTTTTTTTCTACTCTCATAATCCACAGCAATTAAAAACAAAACTTTAAATATAAATTTTTAATAAAAATCAACTGTTTTTTTTTTTTTTTTTTTTTTTTGAAATGAAAAAAAAACAGCAAAATATTAATTTTTTCCGAAAATCCGATGTGGCATTGAATTTCATTGAAATTATTTGGAAATTCATTTAGATATTTGGTATTTTAATAAATAATAATAATTTACTATATGCATATATATATATATAAAACTGATTGGAAATATTTTGCGATACTCAGATTTCATAAAAGAAATTATCATACATTGTTACAATCAGAGCCATAATTCTCTTCGTAATTCTCATTAATAAATGCAGATTAAAAATATCATTAAATAATAATCTTATATAAACTCTATTTTAGTGTGTATTTCCAAAAAAATTCTCGGCAAATAACAAACAACAATTTCAACGTAATTATCAAGTATTCAATTAAATTTAAATCAAAAAACGAAGTTATTGATAATATAAGAAAAAAAAATGAAAACAATAAAATGGAAGTTTCAATTCATTAAACGATTTCCATAAGAAAAAGAATCGTAATTAAATTTTAATATACTCAGAATTATAGAAACTAAATATTTTATTTATTAATTTATTATTAATTTATTTATTATAAATTTATTTATTATAAATTAAATTATTAACTAATTTAATATTTATTTATTTATGAATAATTTATTTATTTAATTATGAAGCAAATTTTTTTTCTTTTTTTTTTGCAGAATTTTCAACAGAATTCTAATTGAGATGAATTTTTAAATTCCACAAATTTTCATTTCATCAAATCTCTTCACTTATTTGAATTTTTATTTACAACAATTATTTAAAATTCTGTTAAATAAAAATTTAGTGTCCCAAAAATTCTGGAAAATTTATATTATTTTAAATTCAAATTAAACAGAAATTCGGCTAAAAAAAAAATTGATAAAGTTAAAAATTCCTTTAAATAAACAAATGGATAAAAAAAAAACTCTGTTAAAATAAAAATTTGGTGACACAAAAATTTTGCCAAATAAAAATTCGGATTTAATTTAAATTCAAATTGAATACAAATTCAAAGAAATGAAAATTTTGCTAAAAATGTCGGTGAAATTAAAATTCTTTCAAATAACCAAATGGATAAAGAAGAATTCTTAAATTTAATTTAAATTCAAATTAAACACAAATTAAAAAAAAAAATTCGGCTAAAAGAAAAACTCTAATAAAATTCTTTGAAATGGAAATTTTAATGAGTTTTTTTTGGGGGGGGGGGGGATATTCATACGCGCCCCGGAAGATTAGACGCTTGATTGAATATATGAAGGTGGAAAAAAAATGACAGATGTCAAATTAATGATTATAATGAGAATCGAATGCATGAGAGAGAGATAGAGAGACACACGCTCTGAATTATCGAGAAATTGTGCTCGTAAATATTGCAAATTAATTCTCCAATAATTAGCAGAGACGATGGAGCGACGATGGTACCACGCGTCTGGAGTCTCGCATGGTCCCTGAGATCTGGGATTAGCCTGGACCATTTCTGGTCCCAGGGGAGATTATGGTGACGGTACCGGGTGGTACAAACACCGATATCACAAATCTCGAAGCGAGATCGTCTCTCCTTGAATTCCGTTGACGAACCCTCCAGTTTTCAAACGACCCTCGAGCGAGATGGTATTCGTTATTCGGTATTAATAAATATTCTTCTAACGTGAAAACAACAACTAAAATCCCCCGACTATCAAGAAACAAAATATCAACAATAATATTCCTTTAAAAAAAAATAATAAATTAATAATTCAAATTTTAATTCATTGAATTCGAATAAATGAAAAAAAGAAAAATAATTCAATTAAAAAAATAAAATAATTTTTTTTTTTATTTAATTTTTTGAGTTCAAGTGAATTTGGTGATTCAATAGTAAAATTGGGAATATTTCATTTTCAAAATGATCGAGGATAGTTCAAATTTTACTGTAAGTACTGCGCGAATTTAATAATTTCAAAAGACATTTAATTTTTATTCAAAATTCAAAAGAGCGCAAAGTTTGGAATTTCAAAATTAAATTTGATATGAAAAAGTCAGAAATTGTAAAATATTTGAATTTAATAATTTCGAAATTACTTCAACAATTTTTTGAAAACTTTTTTTAAAAAAAACTAAAGTAATATAAAATATTTTTTTTGAAATTTACCTACTATGATTATTTTTCTAATGATTTGTTATTTTTTATTTTAAAAAAATAAAATTATTTTCAAATAATAATTTCAAATAATTTTAAATAGTTAAAAATAATAATTACAAAAATCATTTTTCAAAATTACTTATTTTTTTTAATTGAAAATAATATTTTTACAAATTTTGAAAAATGAGTATTGTTGTATTTTCAACTACTAAAAATTATTCAAAAGAAATTTTTTTAAATAAAAAATATTACTGCATAAAAATCGTTTACAATTATAAAAATAATAATAATAATAATTATTATTATTATTATTATAGAATTAATTTAGTTTTTGATTTTATTTAATGAATTTTAATACTAAAACGTAATGGCGCATATCCAAAAAAAGATTTTATACTGAAAAATAAAAAATTATATTAATTCTTAAAAATTTTGAAAGAACTTTCAAAACGATTAAAAAATAACAAATAGTTCCAACTTTACAATGATTGTTATAATAATAATCATTATTATTCCATATTTTGTAAATTTGTCTTAAAATCTTGGTAAAGTCATATATTTTAACCAATTTTAATAAACAAAAGCAAATTTTTTTCATTTGAAAGATTTTATTTTGATTTGTTCAAAGAAAAATAAAAAAAATTTGTTTTTATTATGAATATTTTTTAAAATAAATTCCCATTGGTGATTCATTCAAAATTAAAATTAATTAATATTATTGTTATATTTTCTCCATTTAAGCTTTTCATGACAAAAATTTTTTTTCTAAAAATGCTAATGTTAAAAAAAAAGTTTTTAATTTTAAAAATTATTTATTAAAAAAAAAATTGTACTGATTTTAAAAAGCATACGGATTTTTTTTTTAATTTTTGAAAATAAAAAAAAAGTTAATAATATACCTATAATGTGTAAAATTGTCTGTATTATTTAAATCGAAATATTGTTTTGAAATTAAATTTTTTTCCACGATATAATTAATTAATTGGCGTGAATGTCATGAAATATATTATATATATATCAGAAAGGTCGACAACGTGGCAGCAATGACTTTGTTTCAACGATATTAAAAGCCGCGTAATTCATTATACGATTAATTTTTACCACATACGGCGAACGTATATCGAGTGACTTGACAATCACACGTTCTTAGTCATTTAAAAATAAAAAAAATGTCCATTATTCCCATTAGATATAAATAATAGAAATGCCAATCGATTGTATTCTCGAAATCAATAATTTTTATTTTCCAGTTAATGATTGAAAAAAGAAATTTGTTTTTTATACATAAAGAACAATTTCATTCAATTTTAAATCTACTGCCTTTATTAATAAAAAAAAAAAAAATAAAATTCCTTGAAAAAAAATCGAAATTAATAAGATAATGAAAAATAATTTTTAGAAAATTTTTTTTCAACAATGAATTTTTTCAATTCTTTCAGATGACAGACGAATTACTGTTTTCGGCATTAGGATTGGATATGGATGTTCTCAATGAAAAACAATTACAATCTCCAACAACGTCTTTTTCATATGAATATGAAACTTCCTGCACAACATCAATTAGTGATTATTCAGAATTTACGGAAAATTCATTTAGTCTAACAAATAATAATGGAATCGAGTGTTACACGGATATAAAATATTCACCTGAAGTACAATGGAGCAATTGGTCAACAAATACTTTTACTTCTTCAAGTAAATAATAATTATAACTGAAAATTAATTCACTTATATTATTAAATCAACTAAATAATTCAATTAATTTAATAAATTTCATTATTTTAAAATTAATTTCAAAATTGAAGAAATATCTATTAAAAATTAATTTTTTTTTTAAATTAAAAATTTCAAAATTAATTAATTTTTTCATTGGAATTTTTTTTTTTTTTTTACAGATTGTTTCAGTGAATTAAGTGAACTTGATACAGAACTAGATTGGTGTTTAGACAGAGAATGGAATGTGGGACTTCCTGAAAGAACACCACTTTGTACACCAGGATGCGAGGGATTTTTGCATCTTCCATTACCAAAACCTCAACAGCCATTTCAGCATGATGAGCCATTATTAGTTCTTGGTATCGATCTCAGGACATTGGAGGATTCTTTAAGTTCCACAGAAATAGGTGATTTTAAAATAAAGAAAAATTAATGTGAAAAATAATTTCAAAATTAAATAATTAATAATTGTAAATAATTTTAATTTGCATATTAAAATAGGAAAAATATTACGTCAGGTAAATTCATTATAAAAAAAAAAAAAATTAGAAAAATTCCCCTTTTTTAAATCTAAATTTAATTTTTTGGATTTCTAAAAAGAATTTAATTGCAGATTACAATAACAATCAAATAGAAGAAAATAATCAATTGGTACCCTCATCTGCGGATGTGGCTTTAGCGACTCACGATTATACGAATCGAAGTTTAACGCAAGCGGCTGAAGATCGCTGCTTTCCCTGCACATATCAAGGCTGCGTAAAGGTAATTTTAATCAAATTTCTTCGTTTTTTTTTTTTTTTTTTTTCTGTTCCAAAGAACACAGAATCAAACGAATTATTTTCTATTCGAATCTATTTAAATTTAATTTAATTTAAATTTTAAATACGAATGTAAATTTTAACAAAAATCGAATTAAATAATCGAAAAAAAACAGATATAAATAGAAATAAATGAAAAAACTATTTTCTTTTTAGGTTTACGCGAAAGCTTCACATTTAAAAGCTCATCTACGAAGACACACGGGCGAAAAGCCATTTGCTTGCACGTGGGCAGGATGTGGCTGGCGATTTAGTCGATCTGACGAATTAGCCAGGCATAGAAGATCACATTCCGGAGTTAAGCCATATCCCTGTGAACTTTGTTCAAAACGATTTGCCCGCAGTGATCATTTAGCGAAACATCGTAAGGTTCATCGAAAAAATTCCTTTGCCGTGTTTCAAGGGGGAAGAAATTTTCGCACTTCAAAAATAAATTTACTACCAGCAAAAAATTAACAGACAATAATTTGCAAACCACAGTTAAAAATTTGCCAAAGAGAAATGCAGACAAGTGCGAAATGGATTTTGAAAACAAAAACTCTAGTTAACTGATAATATATAAGAAAATAATGAGAAAATAAAATTGTGCCAGAAAATTAATTTTTTTTTTTTTTGTAAACTAGAAAAAAAAGTATTGTAGACAGTGATAGAATTTCGATGCTGCTCGTAGATTTCTGTTTTTTAGAATTATAATAAAGAAAACAGGAGCGTGAAAAGTGCCTTTTATAATTATGTATGAGAATCATACATTCTTCTAAATAATTAATTGAGATTAAAAATCTATAGTTAGTTTTTATAAAATGTATACTGAACTTTAAAAATAAAATTAAATAAATCTCGATGAAATTAAATGCTAAAAATAAAGCGCGATATTATTCCGAATGGTAGTGTCATCGTATTTTAAAAAATTAATTTAAAGTGATTCCATTTGCGGCAGTTATACTTACAGAGAATATAATTTTAAGTAATACAAAAAAAAAGTCGCAAAGAATGAAAAAATATAAAAATCGTTTTTAGCTTGTATGTGACAAGAGATTATGTATAAATAAATAAAATCTTTGTAATGATGAATTTGGAATATTAAAAAATTTACAGTGAATTATAAGTTATAAGAAATAAAAAAAAACAAAAAATCTAAATTAGATACAGTGTTGCCAAAAATTTTTTTTATAATTTTCCCTGACTTCCAGATAATATTTTGCGTTTTTCCCCAACTTTTCGAATTTTGTTTTTTTTTTCTATTAAATGTGAATTCTATTTTTAAAATAAAAATTGTGATAAATGAAAATTCGATCAAATGAAAATTATGTTAAACAAACAATGTATAATTTGTTAAAAAAAAATTCAATTACATATTTTCAAAAATTTTAATGAAATTCTTTTTAAAATTTCAATTATTTTCAAATCATTTCAATTAGAAATTGTTTTAAATTTTATCATTAACCAAAAATTTAGCTGAAAAACCTTAAAAAATTAATTTAAAAAATTTTAACGAAAATTCTTCGGAATTTCGATTACTTTCAAAAAATTTTAATTAAAAATTCTCTAAAACTCAATTTTTGTTAAAAAAAAATTGTATAAAAAAAATCTTCAGCAACTCAAATTTACATAAAACTCCAATTTCAAATCTTCTGAAATTCAATTAATTCTAAAAATCTTAATAGTAACTATAAAAATCTTGAACTATACAAAAATTAAAGTATTTATAAATTTTTATCTAAAATTCTTCGCAAAATCCATTATTTTTAATAATTTTAATAGTTTTTCAAAAATTTTATTATTTTTATCAAAAAACTATGTGAATTTTAAATAAAAACTTTAAAATTAAAAAACGAAATTCTATTTCATAAATTGTTTCTAAATAATTTTTACTCGACGGAAATTTTTGTATGGAAAATATTTTTCATAAAAATTGAAAACTTTTTCTGTATATAATCAAACTCAATATTTTAAATAATTATTTTATATTAAAATATTGAATTAGAATCGATAAATGAATTTCTTTTTCCTACCCTCCAAAAATTTTTTTTATTTTACAATTTACCAAAAATCAAATAAAAATTTCTGATTTTTTTTTTTTGGAAATTATTTTTTAGCTACAATTTGTTTTTTTTTAAATTGTTGATCGAGAAACATTGCAAATTTTTTTTTTTAGCGATAAAATATGATAATTTGAATGGAAATATATTTTCCTTCTAAATCATTGATCATAAACGTTGTGAATAAAATAATGAGTAAAATTATTGAAATTTTTGTAATCATACATCTCTAAAGAATATTTTCTCCTCTTGTCTATGAAAATTTATTATCAAGAAAAGAAAATCATTGCTTTATTAAAAAAAAAAAAAAAAGTTAAATAATAATTCTTTAAAACAAAAACTTACCACATCTTTGGTGAATGGTTTTCGTGGAGTGATTAAAGAACTTTTCTTCCTCCAAGTTCCTCGATAGGGAGGTCGTCGATTTTCATTGAACATGAGCAATTTTGCACGATGTTTCTCCACGGTGACATTTCCACGATCCACAACATTATATTTTTCCTCCTTGTTTTCATTCTCTATGGAAATTAAAAAAACAATTACAACATACTTAAAGAAAATTAAATTTTATTTTAATTTTACCTAATATTACAACGTCATCGTCGTCTTCCTCTTTTGTCTCCGGTGGCCATGTTTTTCCCGATTTTCTTCTAACATATTCTTTATTTTTTATTTCACCCAAATATAATTTACATTTATCCAATGATTGATTCTCATGATTTTCGTCAAATTTTTGCCTCTCATCGTTAGTTATAAATCGTCGACAAACCGGTGCAATTCTCATATCGGCTTTCACTTCAAATGGCATAAAATTATTTGTTATAATCTTTTTTTGCTCAGTCTTGATTTCTAATGATGGTTTTTTTGTCACAAAAAAACTGACAAAAGTTGAAGCGGCTTTTTGCTTTTTTCGTTCGGCTTCCAATTTCTCTTCTTCTTTTCTTCGTTTCTCTTCTTCTTTTGCCTCTTCGCGTTTTCGTTGATCTTCTTTTTTTGCCTCCTTCTCCTTTTGCTTTTGTCTGGAAAATATATATTTTTTATAAATTAAAAAAAAAAATTAAATCAAAAAATTAGGAATTTGAAAAAAACAAATTATTACTCAATTTCCATTTGCTTCTTTAATTCCTTTTCTTCTCTCTCTTTCTTTTTTTCTTCCTTTAATTTATCCTTTAATTTCTTGCGATTTTCACGTTCCTCGTCTCTTTTTCTTTCCCTTTCCTATATATATAAAAAAAAAGAAATATTAATAAAAGTAATTTTATATTTTTTTGGATGGATATTTGAAAAAAAATTACCAGTCTTAATTGTTTTCTCTCGTCTTTACGTTTTTGTTTCTCCATTTGTTTTTCCAATTGTTTTGGTGTCATTTTCTTTTGTTTCAATTCAATTTCTTTTTTTGAACGTGGTGTCAATAATTCATTATTTTTTCTCTTCTCTTCAGATTCATCCACATCTGTTTTATTATCCGTAACTTGATCATCATCAGAACTTTCACTATCCGATTCAAATTTCGAAATATCATTCTCCTGTTCCAAATCAATTTCATCTTTTTCACTTTCATCTTTTTCAATATTCTCCTCTATTGTTGATTCACTGGTGACTTTTGTATTATCCAAAATTCTTTCGACAATTACAATTGGTGTTTTCATTTCTTCCAATTCAGAATTATTCGTCAATTTAGGTTTTACATTTTCTTTAAGTGATTCAGATTTATTTTTCGATAACTCTTTATTCTCAGTTTTAGTGAGATAACGTGTTAGCGAACCCAATTTAACAGTTGATTTTTCATCGGGTTTTTTTGTTTTTGACTTTGGAGTAATTTGTATGTTTGACGATTCATTATTGTCGATTGTTTCATCATTTACTGATTTCTCATTATTTAATTGTTCACTAGCCTTTTCATCGTCATTATCAAGATCGATAACTTCCATTACTACATTTGTTTTTGGCGAGTCAAATGAATTTTGTTTATTCATTGTTTTCAATAATTTTGGACTTTTACATTCAACAAGTGTTGGAGACGCGAGTTTACGCTTCTTGTTCACATTTGGCGATTCAGCAGAACTCAACATTTGAAATGATAATCGTGCTGGTGAATTAAATTTTTATTTAATATTAATAAAATAATAAAATAAATAAATGAAAATTTTATATTAAAAAAAAAACGGTTTTAACGAAAAACAAATGGAATTTAATAAGCCAATGATTTATTTTAATATAAAAAAAAATGCTAATTATAAAATTAAAATAAAATTTTAAAAAGTTAATTTAACAAAATTATTAATTATTATTATTAAAATTTTTATATGAAATATCTATTAAAAATAAGGCAGATAAATTAATGTAAACATTACATAAAGAATGTTGAATATAATTATTTTATTAAAATGAATTTTGATAAATAATTATGAAAAGTTAAAAGAAAAATTATTAAATTAATAAATAACATTTAATTACCCTGCTTTAGAGTTTTTTTTTTCGGCATCGCAACAATTTCTGCACTGGATTCCTCAACTTTAACAGGCTCCTCCATAATTTATTAAATCACTTTAAATTCAAGGACACCAAAGAAAATCAAAAAAATTGTTCTAAAAAAAAAGAGTAATTCTATAACAATTAATTATTCTTTACTTTACAATAAAGTAACCAATTGTAAAATTTTACCTTTCATAAAAAAAAGGATATTTTATGATAAGACACACAAAGAAACTTTTTAATGTATGTTTGACGTGTTTAAACTTGACATAACCTTTGAAAATTGTTATATACACACAAATTTCATCTATCCCAGAAAGCGCATTTTCATCTAAACAATGTTGACTAACGTTGACAATCAACAAAAAACAATAATAAAACAAAATATTTATCTATTTCAATAAATTAACAAAACTTATCAATGTCACACACCCGGAACACTATAAACTTTATTAAATTCGCGGGAAAACAACTTTTTGAGGTGGGAACACATAAATACAATAGTATCTAGAGGGGTTTGTGTATGGGTAAAATAAGTCTCTGCAGCGACATCTTTGAAAATTAAAACGTTAATATCTATAGTCGATAAAATCGCAAAGGCGGGAAAATGTATTCGATTATTTAAAAAAAAAAAAAGAGTTTTTTTTAACTTCCTTATAAATTTTACAAGTTACGAACAAAATTTTGCTATTCTTTTATCAATTTCTTTGTAAATTTAATTTATTACTTTCTTTTTTTTTGTTATGAGATTTTCAAATTTCAAGAATTCAAATTATTTGGAAAATAGCCGCACAGTTGGCGTCCCTGAAACGTGTGGCGCGAAATTTCAAAATAAAATTAGAAACAAAATTTGTGAAAACATTTTTAAACTTGACATTCATTAATTGTTTTTAATACAAAAAAATAATTAGTAATTTAAAAAAAAAATTGATAACAGAAATAATTTTGTATGATATCCAGGGAATGAAATATAAAAAAAAATTTTTGCTTCTAACTTGAAGTTGGTTTTTTATCCTGAAGGAGAAATAATCTTAACTTCAAGTTAGAAGCAAATAAACAGTTTTAACCTGAAAAAAAGTACAATTTTTAAACATTTATATCTTTTAAACTAGATTTGGGACCAAAAGGAAAATTTTGATGCAGATGTCGAATTAGGTAAAAGTTGTGAGAATGTTAAATTTATTTATTTTTCTTTAACACGTAAATATTGAGATGCAAAAGTTGACAAAAATTCAGAAATCGAGTACATTCAACTTAATATTTCTTGTATATTTAAAATAAAAATGAAGAAAATTCTAAGAAAACCTGAAAGTTCATCACAAATATTCTATATTCGGTGAGTTTTTATTTAATTTAATAATTTCACTTTCTTGTAATTAATTGATAAAAATCGTAAAAATTTTTAGGTTATTTTACAAACCAACTTTAGAAATATGTTTTTATTATGATTTTTTCACTAGTTTAATTATTTAAAAAAATAATTAACTAATTTTAAACATGAATTAATAATTCTGTTTACATTTTTAAGAATTTTTCTATTTTTTTTTTTTTGTATATTTTCTAATTGCTAAAAATAAGTGACACTTTTGCGCAACTTTTCAACTTTAAACGCATATTTTAAGAAAAGTAAGAAAAATTTTAACAGAATTCTTTTTCTTTCGTTCCCTAGATATTATACAGATTCATTTTTGAAAGTATTATTTTTTTTCAAATTAAGCCGCATCGAAATTATTCGAAACATATAATGGTCTTGACTCTACATTTAGTTTTTGAAAGAAAATTAATGACCAAAAAAAAAATCGAAAGAAAAATACTAAAGAGTAAATGAAAAAAATCAAAAAAGATATCATTTGACAGGCAATGTAAAATTTATTTAATTTAACCAAATAAAAATTTCTTACATATATTAAACGTATAAAAAAATAAGTTTTTTGATTACAAAATAAATAGGGGTTTATTAGAAAAATCTACTAAATATATGAAAAATAAAAAATTTTTGTTTCAATAAGAAATAATAATATTATAAATATATAAAATATATGCTCACTAAAAATAATTTTTAAAAAAGTTTTTAATAATACAAACATTAAAAGTTCCTGAGATTTGTCCATACAATAAATTATATTATTATAATATAATAAATTATGACAAACATGTTTATAAATTATATATATATAATATAAAAATAAAAATTATAGTTTATACGTATACTTAGACTGTAAATAAAATTTCTTTACAATACAATTTCAATTTTTAAAATTGTATTATAAAATATATATCTTTAAAAAGTAAATAGTATAAAAATAATGTATTATATAAAATCTCTTGTTTTACTCTTAATTATACAATTTGACATTAATGACATTAAATTAAAAACTTTAATATTTTAATAATTTAAAAAAATTTTCGGCAAGAAAAAATATTGATATTTTATAATAATAAATAATTATATTATATTATAATATATTATTATAATATAGTATAATTCTATTTTAATATTATAGTTGCAAAACCTAATTATATTCATCATTAAAATAATTATGATAAAAAATTAAAATTTAATTTTATCCCTGAGATATTTACTATATTGCAGTATTTTTAAAAAATATGTTGGTAAAAAAAAAAATGAGCCAAAAGTTTTGAACGAAATTTTTTTTTTTTGCAACTTCTTTAAGTAGGAATTTTATTACAAAATATTGTTTCAAATATCTAAAAAGAAGTTATTAATTTAATAATTGTTTAATTTACTGTTTTATTTTACATTGACATTATAATTTTTAATAATTTATAGATTGAAAAAAATATTTTGTTCATTTGAACGTTTAGAACTTTTGGCTCATAAAAAAAAATATATATATATATTTTATGGACGATGTGAGGGAAATTTATAAACTGGATATCGTGGTGCAAAATGATCATTAATTCCTATCACATGTTGAGAATCATCGTCATCCTGAAGATTTTCAGCGGCAAAAATAGATTCTTCATAAGTTGGTGGAGCTATAAAAAATATTTAAATATTAATAAAAATACCTATATAAATTTATTCATGAGATTTATCAAAAAATTTCACCCAAATAAAATTTTAAAAATTTTTTTCAATTTAATAGAAAAAATAATATTTCCTATAATGTACTTTGAATTTTTAAAGGTAATTTATAAAATAATTATTTAAATAAGCGTACGTTTTAAAAATATAATAAAAGAATATAATAAAAAATCTAACAAAAAAAATCTAATAAAAAAATTATAAATTGAAAAATTAATAGAAAAATACTTACGTAATTCGAAGTTTATAACTGATGAGTAATTCGGAGGCGCAGAAGAAGAAGGTAAAATTGAAGATTGTGTTACCGAAGAAAGTACTGATGTAAAAAAAGGACAATTGTTCAATGGAACCGTTCCTATTAAAACTTGAGTTGTAAATTTCAAATTACGACTGCATCTATAGAAAGAAAATTAATTAATTATTAATTAATTATAGTATTAATAATAATTATGAATAATTTATTATAAATTAAATTGATATTAAAACGAAGGAATATCAAAAAAAAAAAAAAAAAAAAAAAAAAAAATAGTAAAAATTAAGAAATAAAATAATACATACAATTTATCAATGTAAAGTTTCAATTCTACTGCATATTGAACATCAATGATACCACATTGATTTAAATTAGAAGACGGAAGAGAAGGCACTTCAATAAATTCATCAAAGCTGACATTATTATTTTCAATTTTACCTTCATGAATTTCTTTAATTGTCGTCTTCTTTTTTCTCTTTTGTGAACGTGGTTTAGTCACTTTAAAAACCACTTTCTAGAATAAATATAAATATAAATTGTATAAAATAATTAAATTTTATTTAAATAATTAATTTTAAATTATTAATTTAATTATAAATAGAAATTAAATTAAATAGAAAAATAAATATAAAACAAATTGAATATAAAAATAGAATTCAAAGACGTTTATCCACGGAAATGCAGACCACCAGAAAAAAATAATTAATTAACATTTAAATATATAATTAAAATAATATATTATTATTTGTATTATTTTCTAAAAGAAAAAATATCAATTTTAAAGAAAAAAATTGAAAACCAAAAAAATTTATTTGTTTATTGTTGCATTAGATAGAAATTTTCTGTTATATCGCTTCTACAGAATTTTTTTTTTAAATTTGGCAGATTTTAAATTTTTTTCTTGAAAATTGATATTTTTGCTTTTTCATTCAGAAAATATACATAATTAATAATATTATTTAAATTATTTAAATGTTAATAAATTATTTTTTTCTGGAGGTTTGCATTTCAGTGAATAACAGTCCTTAAAAAAAAAATAATTGTATCTCACCTTTATTAATTTTAATCTCACATGATAAATAGTAACGCCTGATTGATTATTAATACTTATATTAATTGGAATTATTTGTCCTGGGACGTATCCTCCAACTGGCATGGAAAGTGTAGCAGTTAGAGGTGGTGTAGTTGAGAAACAACCAAAATTATGTGTTCTTGATTCAACAATGGGACGCTGAAAAATTAAGAAAATGATTTTTTTTTTTTTTTTTTTTTTAATCCAAATGGAAAATTTCTTGTAATTTTGAATAATCGAATAATCAATTAATAATTTTATTAATACAAAAAACAAATAATTATATAATAATAAAATGCTTGGTCTGTCCTTCTGTCCTAACTCGAAGTTGGCCTTTACTGATTTCACGTGTTTTTTTGAATAGTAATCTTTATGACGTGTCAAATTTTGACAATTCTTTTTCTCATTTTTGCCAAAGTTGTATAATTGTGTTTCCAAATTTTGGAATGAGTTTCTTTAAAATCCCAAATTCGAAAATTCAATTCACGAAGCTGAAGTACACAATGTTTATTAACGAAATTTTTTTTAAAGTTGTATATTCATTCAAAAATTGTATACAAATACAAAAAATTTATGATGAGAAAAAAGATGCGCCAGGAAATTTCGTACAAGATAGTAATTTGAAAAAAATTAATTTTTAAAAATTAATTTTTAAGGTACCAGGGGCCAACGAATTCCTATTAAATATTAATTATAAAAACACAGGCCTCGAATCAACTTAAAGACACAAAAAAGTCGTTTTAGTCGTTTTATATTAAAAAAAAAGTGGATTTGTTTTCTATTTTAACAAAAATATTTTACAGATTTTTAAATCAAAATTTTTTTTTTAATAATAATCCATTTCGAAGGGTTAAAGTTGAAATTTTTAGAAATAATTAAATTTCAAAAGATATTGTTAATTTTCAAACAATTATTAAATTTTACAGAACTAAAAATAATTTATCAAACAATTTTTGAAAAACATTTTTTAAATTTAATTGAATTTTCAAAGATTTAAAATTGAGATTTTTGAAATTAATTGAAACTTTCAGTGATTTTTAATTAAAATTTTAGATGATTTCACTAAAAATTTATTATAAAATGCGGACAAAATACAATAATTTGAAAATCATTTTTAATTAAAAAATGGTTTTAGAAAGTTGAATTTTCAAAGAATATTATAAAAATAGTTAAAAATAATTGAATTTCCTTAGAGTTATAATTGAAATTATTAAATATCAAAAAAAAATTTTTTCGATTGAAAATTTTAGAAATAATTAAATTTTAGATGCTTTTAAATTCAAATTATTGAAAATTCAATTAATTTTGAATTCAAATTTTTGAGAATAATGAAATTTTATTTGATTTTAAATTTGGAAAATAATTGAATTTTAGTTCATTTTGAATTGAAAATTTTGGGAAATAATTGAATTTGAATTGAAATTTTTGATAATAATTTAATTTAAGTTCATTTTTGATTGAAAATTTGGATAATTAATTTTGAATAGAAATTTTAGAAAATAGTTGAATTTTATTTCATTTTAAATTGAAAACTTGGTAAATAATTAAATTTTAAATTGAAAATTTTGGATAATTATTGGATTTTTAATTGATTTTGAATTAAAATTTCGGGTAATAATTGAATTTTAGTTTATTTTGAATTGAAATTTTTAAAAAATAATTCAATTTTATTGTGATATTTTTTTTTAAATTATAAATAATTGTTAAATTTCATAAAAATTTTAATTGAAAAATAATTTTGGTATAATTGAATTTGTGATTTATTTCATTAAAATTATTAAAAATAATTAATTTAGTGAAGAATCATTTTAGTTCAAAATTTGTTAAATAATTGAATTGAAGAAGATCTGAAGAAGATCTACATTTTATACTAAAAAAATGTATTTTATTTACATTTTTTTTCAAATGTAAAAAAAAATGTCGCATTTTATTAAAATAAGTCGATAAAAGTCGTATTTTTGAAAAAAGTCGGAAAAAGTCGTATAATCCGAGGCCTGTAAACATATAATTTTCATTATTATCATTTAATATGTAATAATATTCTAATAAATTAAATTATTATTGATAATATTAATCTTTAATTTTCCTTATAACAAACAATTAAATACTCAATTTGGCGCGCGTTTTATTTTGCTAGTAAATAATAAAATTTTGATAATATTTTAATTTGAAGACCATTCTTCAAAGATAAAGAATTTTAATTTATTATTTAAGAATTTTTTGTATCAGGGAATGCAGACCTCTAAAAAAAATATTTATTTGACGCATTTAAAAAATTAATATATTATTATTAATAATATCTGCTGAAAGAAAAAAATACTAAGTTTTAATAAAAAAAATTTTCAACTCAAAAATTATTTATTTATATATTTTGCATATTTTTTAAGAAACGATATTAAGAAAATTTTTATTATTTGCAAAATATAAATTAAATAAATTTATTTTTGAAAGTTTAAATTTTTTTTAATAAAACTTAGCCTTCGTGGATATAAACGACCTTAAGAAATTGTTTATTATTAATATATTAATTGTTTAATTGTTTATCTAAAAAAAATTGTTTTTTTACAAATTTGTTGATTACTAAAAATTACGAGAATTATTTTTTTTAGGTAAAAAATTAATAGAAATTTCTATTTAAAAAAAAATTTTTTTTTTTAAAATCGTTTATCATAAACGTTGTGTGTACTTCAGTTTCGTAAAAATAAAATGTTAGGATTGCAATTTTAACGGTCGTACACTGAAAAAAAAATTTATTTGATTCAAATAATCGATTACTTACTTGACTATTATCAATTAAATATTTATTTGTATCAAATAATTATTATTTGAGATGATATTTCTTTCAAATACAGTTTATTTAATTCAATTAAAAATTATTTGGTTCAAGTAAATATATATTTAATTAATAATAATCAAGTAACCGATTATTTGAATCAAATAAATTTTTTTTTTCAGTGTAGAAGTTGAAATTGAATAGGTTCTTAAAATTTGAAGAATATTTAGATAAAATCGTTTCTTTTTCAACAATAGTAAGTAGTCAAAGAATAACAAAAATAAAAAAAAATCTATACTTTTTTTTTAAAGAGATACTTAATAATGCGGACATTAAAGTTTAGAACATTACATAATGTCAAAGAAACGAAGAGAATGATAAAGAAAATATTTACGGAAGCATTAGAATCGGTATTTAAATCGTATTTAGAAATCACAGTGAAGGGAGATTTTGTTTCAATGTCAAATTTCCAAGGTAGATCAATTATGGCCTTTAATGTATATCTGATGTATCCTAATTTCGATTCAAAACTACTTGGCAATCTTGATGGTAAAATAAATTCAAATGGAAAAGAATGTATACCACGAGCCAATTCCACTTCATCTGTGAATTTATAAAGAAAATTTATTATTTACTCATTATTATATTCACACTAATTTTAAATAATATCAAATTAATATTTAAAATATTCAAATTTGATACAAATTTTTATATCATTTTTAATATTTTTTGTATCAAATTTGATACTTTTAAATTATTATTGCTTTCAAAAAATTATTTTAATTATTTTAACAATTATTTATTTTAAAAAGCCATTACAGCATTATTTATTAATAAATTAATACGTAATTAAAAAATTTTGTTTTGAAAAAAAAAAAAATTAACTTACCACTTTCACCACCAGTAAGATATTGTTTTATAGAAAAATATTCTTCGTGACCTGTATATCGCGTTTGTCCTTTACCCGCACTTGTATTCCAAGAAGTTTTTGCTTCACCTTTTCCTTTTATCTTTAATCCTTATTTAGAAACAAATAATAAATTAATAAAAATTATAAATAAATTAATATATATATATTGAAAATAAAAGATCATTGTCAGATATAGAAAATTTTAATAAGCAGATTATTACAGTTTTTTTTTTTTAGAAAAATACATTTTATGGTAAATACGACACTGGGTATATATATATATATATATATATATATATATATATATATATATATATATAAAATACAATGTTTAAAATATTGTAAATTTTTTAATTATATATCTACATATATAATTAAACCTATTGATAATGAAATAACACTTCCCGTTATCTGCAAAAAAATTTTTATTTCCTCGTAATATTAATAACAATAATTCTTTCTATTCTTATCTAATCATACAATATTAATCATATATATATATATATATATATATATATATATATATATATACACATTTTAAAGAAACATTCGTTATAATATTAACTCAAAAGTAAATGGAAAATATTTTATAAAGTTTTTATTTTAAATGTAGGAAATTATTTGTAACTAAAAATTGAAGTTCAATTAAAAAAAAAATATGCAAATTTTATTTGTTTATTTGAAAAATTATTATTTAATTATCTTAAGAACTTCAATAAAAAATTTCCTGAATTTTATTATTTTTTTAAAATGTCATAAAATATGAAATAAAAACTTTTTTTTATATTAAACTAACAAATGGGTTATTTATGTTATAAATTGAAAAATAAATATACTATTGGCTCAACAACATTTCTGACAAAGGTATAAAAATTATTGATTCAAAAGTATTTATAGAATTTGTAAAAATGTAGATTCTATAGCATATTGAATCATTTTTTTTTTACCTCTATCAAAAATGCTATTAATTCAATAGCATATTTTTCTCAGTATATATTTAGGATAGTTATAATAATAAAAATAATAATAATTTTATTATATTATGGAAAACTTTATTGGGTCACAAAAAAAATCGATTTACATTTACATTATTAAATCATATAATTATTATAGTAATTATATTAATATTTATATAATTATTAATTTCTTTTTATAAATTATTGATAGTTTTATCACTATATTTTACTATTTTATTTATGTACGAACCTCTACATTTTTTTGGCCAATCGAGAGTTAGAGAAATATGACCCCTGACAATTTCTGCAGGATAATAAGTTTTCACAGGATTTTCAAAAATAATATTAAAATTTTTTACTCCCATTGTAAAATATATTCAATAATATTTGGAATATAAAGAATTTTTAAATTAATTTATTATAATTTAAAAATTCAAAATTGTTTCATTTTTTTGTTTTTGTTTTTTTTTAAGTCACTTAATTATGTATTATAAATTTGAAGTATAAACATAATTATATATGTTAAATTACAATACGTAGCTAATACACAACATTACCGACCACATTGTCAGCACAGTACTGAAACTTCAAGTATACTGTATTGAATCGTTCGATGCCAAAACATAACTATATATATATGAGAGATTCTTTTTCAATCGCCCCAGCCCAAAAAGTCAATGTTCTGGGATTGGCTTCATACTTTGGTAAATTGTTGTCCTATATGATAGTAATAAATCCCTAAAATATAAACTCATTAAAAAAATATTTGTAGAAAGTAGAGGGGGTTGAAGTTTTGACGTTAAGGGTAACCTTGTCATTTTCAAATCCGTTTAACTATGACAAAAGTTAATGGATTTTAATTTATCTATAATGAATTTTATTGCATTTTTCACGTACTTTTCAAAAATGTATACGAAATTAAAAAAAAAAAATTTTAACCCCTTTTTTGTCAAAATCAACCCTTATTTTTCGATTTTCACCCCTTCGGGTATTTTTTTTTTTTTTTTTTTTATTTTCATTGGAAAGCTGAGGTTTTTTCCGATGAGCTATGTAAATATGAAAATGGGACAACAATAATTTTGTGAGAAACAGAATATTAAAGTAGGCGGTGCCGATAAGGGGTGTACCTGGAGATCATCTTTGAGGATTTAGATAGGCACCGCCTTATTTAATATTATGTTTCTCACAAAATTATTGTTGTCCCATTTTTATATTTACATAGCTCATGGGAAAAAACCTCAGCTTTCCAATGAAAATAAAAAAAAAACAAAAAAAAATTCCCGAAGGGGTGAAAATCGAAAAATAAGGGTTCATTTTGAAAAAAAGGGGTCAAAAATTTTTTTTTTTAAATTTTGTATACATTTTTGAAAAGTACGTGAAAAATGCAATAAAATTCATTATAGATAAATTAAAATCCATTAACTTTTGTCATAGTTAAACGGATTTGAAAATGACAAGGTTACCCTTAACGTCAAAACTTCAACCCCCTCTACTTTCTACAAATATTTTTTTAATGAGTTTATATTTTAGGGATTTATTACTATCATATAGGACAACAATTTACCAAAGTATGAAGCCAATCCCAGAACATTGACTTTTTGGGCTGGGGCGATTGAAAAAGAATCTCTCATATGAGTCATAGATTATTATAAGCTTGCTGGAAAATGAACATATATGTATGTATATAGATATAAGTATATGTTTCTATACACTACTTCGTGAAAGCAATTTTTATGCCTCTTCTCGGTAGTTTTCGGTTATTGACGAAAATATACGCACAAAGACGCAGATGTTTTGAAATGAATAATATTATGTAGAATGTATACGCATTTTAGAAATTAGGAATTATTTAAATTTTTTTTCGATTTTAAATGTCGTTTGGATGTTGAAAAAATTCGATTTGACAAAAAACTTCCCGAAGAAGTTGTGCAGAAGACCCCTCTGGATACCAGATTGACTGTTTTTGTCCTCTGGATGTTTTGAAAAAAGTCGATTTAATAAAAAAAAAAAAACTTCCCGAAGAGTTTGTTCAGAAGACCCCTGGACACCAGTTTAACTATTACACTAAGAAAAATATGCAATTGAATCAACAGCATTTCTGCTAAAGACATAAAAACTATTGATTCTGAAGCATATGCTATAGAATTTGTAAAATATTATATAGATTCTATATAGCATATGATTTTAAATCAATAATTTTTATGTCTTTGGCAGAAATGCTGTTTATTCAATAGCATATTTTTCTCAGTCTATTTATTTCATCAAAAAGCTCGATTTAACAAAAGATCACTTATCAAAGAAGTTGTCCGGAAAACCCTTGGATACCAAATTGTGTACTTTTGTCATCCGGATGTTCAAAAAGTTTATTTAACAAAAATTTCCCCAAAGAAATATTGTTCAAAAATCAAAATACAACTGGAAACCAGGTTGTCCTCCGGATTTAAAAGATACCTGACAATAATTAAACACTTCCTTTTCTCCTTGTTAATTGTCACTAGTAACTCGTAGTTGAAGAGTTCATGAAATTAAAATAATTTTAAGGTGCATTTTTATTTCTAGCCCTGCAGACTGCTTTACTTGGGGTTTTGTATACTTCAGAAATGATTACCTGGCTTAAAATGCAGGATAAGAAACGGACACAAACGTCAGATTACTTTTCGAATAAGATCGTACAAAATTCGGACAAAAAGTATTTAACTTTCGGACCCAGAAAATGAAAGCTAATTCAATTGAATTGAAATAAATACACTTTGGGCTTCATTGAATATTGCTTAGCAACAAATACGAATTGGACCTTGCCATAAAAAGATAATTCATTTCAATTCATCTGAATTAGATGTTTTTTAACGAACAGGATTCGTGTTAAACCGAAAAAATGTCGTGTTTTCAAATTAATTACAAAATCTCTTAACCAGATTAAAGACAGACAAAACCTTACAAGAAACGGACAAAATTTAAGACTATTTTATATACGGTTCTGTCTTAAATGTTATCCGACTTTTGTGTCCTGTTCTTATCCGACATTTTAAGCGCAGGGTTCAAAATAATAATTTAATGGGTACTTAAGTGCTTGTGTAATGTTTTATTAAATATCTTATACAATCAAAGTGAACCCTAAAAAATACAATTTAACAGAAAATTTTCGAGAGAGCAGTTATAGAACATTAATTACTTGATTCGCAATTGTTGGTATCTTCTCAGTGAAAGCAAACCAAAAAAGTACTATCATTCCTGAAAAGCAGAGAAATTATAAAAAAGATATTTTGGTGCATATTTTATTTTATTCATCACATGCTTTGAATCGTCTTCTTCCCAAAGATTTTCAACCACAAACATTGATTTCTCATAAACTGGCGTAACTAAAAAAAAATTAGTTTTGTAATTTTAAATTTTCCATTACGTGCGTCTTCTCGTACATATTCATTTTTATGTATACAATTGTTAGAAAATATATATATATGTAACTTACTTGTTAACAACGAAGGATTTACAAATGATAGATAATTCGCTAGAGGCACAGTTCCTATTACAATGGGAGTAGAAATTTTCAAATTTCTACTAAACCTAAAATTATTAAAAATTTTAAAAAATGTGTCAAAATATTTTTTCTTTTTTCTAATAATTAAACATACATTCTGTCAACTTCTGCTTCAAGTTCAATTGCATATTCAATGGAAATTATACTGCAAGTGTATCCAATATTTGAAGGTGGAATCGGTGGAATTCGAAATTCATGATTAAAACTAAACACAGCTTCATTATTTTTGGTCCTTTTCGTTTCGATAATTGTTATATTAACATTTTTCTTCAGTGATCGATAAGGATTTTCTACTTGTAAGTATCTGGCATACTACAATACAAATAATTTTTCATCAAACATTTGCTCAAAAATATAGTCAAAAATTTGCAGAAATTTAATTGCCTAAAGAACTACTACTAATGGAATTTGCTTTATCTGATAAAAAGAAAATTTTATTAACAAATATTCACCATTTCTAATTTCAGTTTTATATCATTAACTTCAACGCCTGATAGATTATTTACATTAACTGTGATAGGAATTATTTGACCTGGCACATATCCTCTAAATGGTAGTGACAAAGTAACACTCAGCGGTGGTGAATTTGAAAAAATTCCAAATTTTTTAGTTTCTTCCACGCAAACTTGTTCCTGAAAAAGTTTCCACATAAACTAAATTTTTAATTAAATTTCTACTAATTTAAAACTAAATTTAAATTAGATATATATATATATATATATATATATATATATATTACTGATGCAGTAGGATCAGCGTTAAGATCATATTTAGATATAACGGTAAAAGGAGCTTCTGTCTCATTGTCAAATTTCCATGGACGATCTATAATAGCTTTAATAATATATCGAATATGTCCTTCAGTATTCACCAATTTCAATTCATAACTAGTTGGTAATTTTGGTGGCAAAACATATTCAAATGGAAATGTATGTTCACCTGTATGTAGTTCCATTTCACCTAAAAGAAATAAATATTTAATATCAACATAATTGTTTGTTGAATACAATTTTTAAACAAAATTTTCGAATATAAGAAATTAAAAATGTAATATCGAAATTTTTACCTGATACTCCTCCAGCAATGTAAAATTTGGATGAAAAGTATTTTTCACGACCTCGAATTTGTTGGGTTCCATTGGCCGATGGTAGCATCCAACGTGTCAAAGCTTTTCCTTTTATTTTAATTTTAATACCTTAACAAATGTGTTGCATGAACAATGTTTAAATAACTTCAATAAATAAGATTAAATAAAGAATTAAAAACAATTATGTTCTGCATGCATAAGCTAACCCATTGCTATGATTTTGAAAATCAATTTATCAAACAATAATAAATTTCCTAATTTAAAGCACCATTGGTTTCAATCTCAGAAACGATTTTCTTTTGGAATTGAAAAAAATTGATTGACCAGCAGAATATTAACGAATCCTTTCAATGTAGTTTGAAACAATTTCGCCAACGAAAATCACAAATGAAATGAAATATCCAACAAGTAGAATGTGGAGCAAAAAAGGTAATAAAGAAAATTCTTCTAGGTTTAGCAAATTTACATCATCTCTTATAAAAATGACATCAAATGGTTTCATCCAATGTGATATTAGACCAAATTCTAAGAGATTTGTTATAATTTTATTAAAATCATTAACAAATGTTGATGCAGGTTCTAGAAGCATACTTTGGGGTAAATAAGAGAAAGCTTCATCAACTATTTTCATTTGTGGACTACCATCAGAATTTTTATACTTTTTAATGAACAACATTGCCATAGATTGTCTAAGGAAACAATAACATTTTTGTATTGAATTAAAATTTCCACACATTCCTCTTCTTTCATTAAAATCAATGTTTTCTTCACTAAATCTCTAATAATTTGTTCTTTACTCCTAGAAAATCCTAATGCATAACTTTGTCTCATCATTGGCGTAAGATTTGTTTCATTTAATTTTTTTAATGTATCTACAATTATCATTGGATCCATTGTCATTTTTACATCTGTTAGAATTGCAAAAATCGAAGATGAAAATATCATTACGGCAATCAACATTGATGTAAAGAAAATTTTTTCACCTATATTTCGAGGTTCTCCAGGTACAGTGAAACCAAGCGTTCCTCGTAGTATATAGTCAAAAGACCAAAATTGATCATCAAATTTGATAATCGATGTCACCATTTTTAGAATTAATATAAAAATTACAAAATAAATAAAAGACCATTGATAGCGTATGTTCCACTTTGATTTCTCGGATGTTGGTATCAAAGCACAGAATCGATCAAAATCAATGACTTTTGTTCTGGGAAATATTGATTTTTCAAGATAAGTTCCCCAATTTGTAATGTATCGAATTTTTTTGTTTAATAACTGTTCAATAAGACTTGTAACATTGTTATTGTTTTTTGATTTACTGATCCATCCAAACCATTCCTCTTGTGATGGAACTTCTACTATTTTAAAATGCATTTTTTTTGCAAATTCACGTATTATCTTTACAGTTGGTCCAGAAACTTGAATGGGATGTCCAGTAGAATTTCTTTTTACAAAAACAAATGGAGGCAAATTAAATGTTCCTATTTTCATTTCAAAATCATTCATATTTTGCAATTTATTGACAAAGATTTGTTGCTTTCTTTCGCTGTAATTTTTTACTTTATAAACATTAGTGAACGGATTGTACCAATGAATTTTGATATTTTCTGATCGATTTTGACTAATTTCAACAATTGTAAAATCTAAAAAATCATTTAACCACATTTGCTCTAGAAATTTTTTGTATCTAAATCTTTCAAATCCGGCTGAAATTATCGTTAAACATTTTGTACGCGATTCATATGCATGTAGAGGAATTAAAAATTTGTTTAATTCAAAAACTTTAGAAAAATTTCTTTTTTCAAGAAAGATAATTGTTAGAATTAATGTTGTTGACTGTAAATCTTTAAATTGTGTCTTTTGAGACATTTTCTTTGCATATTGTAATGTAGCATTTTTCAATCCAATTACATTATGTGGAACAAATTTCAGTTTTTCAACAACATTATCGATTATGTAATGTTTTGTTGTAACATTATTGTCATCATCAATAATTAAAAGTACCTGTGAAATTTTCGAATCTTTCTCTATGTACTTTGTCAAATGATTTAGCCAAAATAAATTTGTAGAACCATTTGGAAAAGAAGATGTCAAGATTATTAAAGAGAACACAAATGCCAAATTTTGTAGCATCATTCTATAAATTCACCTTTTTGGAAAAAAATTAAAATATATTTGCTCTCATTATTTTTAAAAATAATTCTAATCTCTTTTTCTATTGCACAAAATAAGGAAGCAAAATAATACACTTTGGTGAAATTCATTTAACAGAAGAACTATTTCTTTCAAGTTTTATAGAAGGAATAACTTGAAAGGTATTTTTTTTTTATTTCAAAGAAAGGAATTTAATGTAAGGAAAAAATGTTCTTGTTTTCTGATTATCTTCTTTAATTTAAAAAAAAGAATGTTTGCCATTTTATCAAAATATCTAAACTACTTTTTGTGTTGTAAAAAAATCGAAAATCCATGAACTTATAACCTTTTTTTTCATTTCTATGGTAGGGGGAGAAAAAATTAAATCGATATTGTTAAATTAAAATTGGTCTTTTGGAAAAAACTAGTTTTCCTGAAAAATGATATCTTTTATTATATTAAGTTAACAAATTTCGAAAAACGACACCGACCCCGTGACCTCGACACCGTCCTTGAAAAATCTATTTTCAATTATTTTCAAATAAATCAAAATACTTTGCATATATGCTTTTAAAAAATCTTACAAACTATTTTTATGTAACATCTTTTTTCAATTTTAAGATAAATTTTATACAATATTAATAAGATATTAATTTAAAACATAAATTATATATATAATATACATAAACTACAATAAGTAAACAACAATAAGTACAATTTTAACCGAGCGAGCGTTAGCGAGCGAGGAATACATCGCTAGTTTAAATTAATTCGAATCGGTTCCGCTATATTTATAATAATATAAAATAATAATTTCAAAAAATAATACTAATATTCTTCTAATATTTTTTACAGTATATAGTAATTGTAAATTCTTATTCTTCTTATTGCTGAGTAAATCTCTTTCCGAGAAGGGAATTAAGATTTTAGTTCACCGACGCTATCACTAGAGCGCGCGCTTTCAATTTAATATTCAAATCCAATGTGCTATTTTTTAAATATTATAAAATTAAATTCAAAAAGAGAAGTATTTCGTTAATTATTCAATAAGACAAATTTTTTTCAATGATTTACTGTTAATTATTGTATAAGCTTTACAGGAAGACCTAATATATTTTGTATTTAAAAAAAAGTATATTACATTTTTATCCTAAGTAGTTTTTCGTTATCAAGTTAGGAAATTTTTTTCTTTTATTGATTTTATTTCTTTATGTTTGTAAAAAATTGCTACAGCAACAATATATTATTAAAATAATATAGTTCAACCTTAAAAGATGGATTGATTTTCATTATATTTGTTTATTGAATGGTCTCTATAGTAACAATCGTAAAAATAATGGTTCGATATGAAAAAATCAATTAACACATATGGGCGATTCTATATATAACAAAATAATCAACCTTTTAAATTCGGCTAAATATATTTTTGTCCATCTTTACAGAAAAAATTTTTTAAAAAAATATCTCCGGATTTTTTTATACTAATCAGTAAAGCTATACCCAAGTGTTATGCTTCGATTGCAATCAAAAATATAAAAAAAATAGACACATATTTTTTATATCGGCAAAAAGTTCGATTTTAAGGGTATTTTTGGGTTCGCTGATTATGAATTTGAAATTAGATTTCAAAAATGCAAAATGGCGGATCCAATATGTCGACTAAAAAAAATTTTAATTTCATATCTGATTCGCTCAAAATTTATTAATCGAGGTGGTTTTAGGGACACTGAATCTAAATTTGATGCCAAATTTTAAATGTAACCAAATTCTGAGCGAATTTGATCAGATTTTAAATTTGTTATCACCATACTGTATTCGACATTTGGAATTTTTAAAATCTGATTTCAGAATGGTAATCAGCTACCTCAAAAATCCCTAAATATTAAATTTCAAGCGAATTTAATAATTTTTTTAAATTCATTTATTTCAACCCTTCTTTCAATAAAAATTATTTCTACTCTTAGAATGGAGTTACATGTTGATGTAAATGCAGAATGCAAAACCGAAAATAATGAGAGTGAAAAGGACAGGGATATATCACTATCCTTTTCACTTTCATTATTTTCGATTTGCATTCTGCATTTACATTAACATGTAAATCCAACTTTAGAATCAAAAATTTGCCGAGTATCACTTGAACAGTTTTTCTTGATATCTATAGTTTTTGATTCGCTGATTGCAAAAATCATAGTAAAAATACCTGCAAATTTAATTTTTTTTTATTCTAAATACCGTAAAAAAGTGCTAAAATTTATGGTTTTTTTGGGGAGGTGGGGTAAAATATGAAAAATTTTGAAAAAGTACATAGGATATAAAAAATGTATTTAAATGAGATCTACAACTTACTTCTAAAATTTTGTTTGAAAATTTTGCATACTTACATTTAAAGCCAATGAAAAGTTTTTTTTTTTTTAAATAAAAAGCACATGTGCGCAAGCTGCATTTATTTTTCCTGTGTTTTTACAACAGGATATGCGCAGAGATACAAAATGAGAATATCGGCGCCAGTTTGTCTGAACTAAACTTTAATATTTTTCGACATAGCTTTCTTTAAGATTTTTACATTAAAATTCTAAACAATATACAATTAATTATCTATTATTAAATAACATTAGTAAATAATTATTTATTGAACAAATAAAATTACTACACATTTACATAAAATACAAAATCGAACAATCAATTTTTAAAAGCAAAGTCAAGAAAAAGCCATAATTTATCACTGCTTTTAAACATCAATACAAATTTTGTTGTTCATACCTCGACATTTTTTACTTGAATTTAAATCTAATAGAATTCGTCCGCTTACAGTTTCCCCAGGAGTATAGGTTTTAACAGGATTATCAAAGAGAATTTTAAATTCTTTTATTCCCATTTTAATATATATAAAGAAGTGTATATAGGTAAATAAACAAAAATAATAATATTGCTCAGATTGTAAAATTAATGAATTGATTTTTATATTTGCAGAAATTTATATATATATAAAAAAATGATATTATTATATAACTGAGTTAATATTTTTCATACTGCATTCGGATCAAATAAAACTGCAAACTATCTATTGGTATTTTTACTTAAATTGTCGCATTAAAGTTCTGCGCATACTCTTAGTATATATTCTTCAATTTATTTTCATATGATGTCATCATATAGATAAAACGTTAATTGTTGACTTTTTTTTACAATATCTTTATATTCTAAAACAATTACATTCAATAAAATAAAAAATATATTTAAATAAGAGTTTTTGGAAATATTTATAGAAATATTTTTTAAGTATAAACATAAATTTAAAAATAAAACAAAAAATTTTTTTTTTAATATAATTAGGTAATTAATTAATTAATATTCCCTTCTTTGGTAAATGGTAAATAAATAAAAAAAATCCTTCTTTGGTAAATGGTAAATAAATAAAAAAATCTGCAATTTTTCTCAGCCTTTTTATATTTTTTTATTTAATGACTTATTAATAGTTCAATTACACTCTTATAATTTAGTTTGAAGAAAATTATTGTTATCATGAAAACAATATCTTTGGAAACACAACAACGTATATATTAAGCTTCATTATTTAATACAAAATTATTCTACGTCAAAAATGTTATCAAAAATTATTTTACATTTATATATCCAACAAATAGGAAAGAATTTTGTAAAAAGAACATACCAATAGTATAAACTATATATATATTTTTTTTTGTGTCAAAATATTTTTGAGCTTTTTCTTTTTGTGATAAAAGCCCCAAGGCAGTGACAGTTAAAGCATCTTTAAAGATTTTTTTTTGTATCTAATGTGTCAAAATATAATAATACACTTTCATTAATTTTTGTCCCTTATTTGAATATAATTATTAAATCCAGTACAATTTTATTTATGTAATAAAAGTCTTTTTTTTTGAATATTTATAATATATTTAAGAAATTTAATAAAATACTCAATTATCAAAAATAACAATTAATTTTGTTACCATATAAAAAATTATATACAATCGTATCAAAAAAACACATTAAATTTATTATTGTATAATAAATAGTAAATAAACTTTTAAATTTCTTTGTGCATTTTTCTTTTTGCATTTTAAGCTCTTTTAATTAAGCGTAAGCAATCAATTCTGTCATGTATTCATAATGAAAATTTATAACGAAAAAATTAATATCACTTTTATTGAATTGTTCTTAATTTCCATAGAAATTAATGATTTTATGATTAACTTTGAAATTATTAAGTTTGGGCAAAATTATAAACCGGATATCGAGGTGCAAAGTGATTTCTGGTACCCATAACATGTTCGGATTCATCGCGATCACGTAGACTTCGTGCTCCATTCATTGATTCTTCATAAGATGGTGGAGCTGAATAAAAAAGAAAAAAATATAATAATATACACTCTAAATTTTAAAAGTTACTGATGAAATAATGAAAACTCTACCACCAAATCATTCAGTAAAATTTCACTGATTAAAATTTAGAGTGTCAAAAAAAAAATCCACTTACGCAAATTGGGATAAAGATTTCCAATTGGTGAACTGTCGGGAACAGCGTACTCCGGAGCTAATTGTGGAGCTGACGGTGTAAAATCACCAGCAGCTGTTTTCTCTGGATTCCATCCATAAGAATTATCTTTTATTGGATATTCCGGTTTTGCAGGAGCCACTAAAGACTGATAATTCGCCAATGGAACAGTTCCAATAAAGACTAGAGTACTCTTTCTTAAGTTTTTGCGATACCTAATGTGAAAATGCCACATGAATTTTGTTGTCAATTATTAATAATTATTTAATTCGACATAAATTAAAAATAAGTTATAGAAATATATTAAATTTACCATCCATCGACGCAAGCTTCAAATTTCAATTCGTATTTAAGATCAATGATACCACAATTATTTAAATTTGAAGGTGGCAGTGCGGGAATATCCAAAGATTGTTCATAGCTAACGTTTCCATTACCGTCGACTGGACCTTTGCTTACTTCTGCTATTGTCATATATTCTGTTTTTGTATCCGTATGAGGAGTATTAACTCGATAAGTAACAACCTATGGAAACAAGTTAAATTAACATTAAAGTAGTACTATGCACTGAAAAAAAATTCCTAGGCAATTTAGCTAGGCGAGAAGAACCCACTAAAAATCAGTGTCACATTAATTAGGATTCCTAGTTATCGCAACAAATTCCTTGCCATAATAACTAGGAATTCTAGTTAATGTAACTCTGATTTTTAGTGGGTTCCTCTCGTGACTAGGAGCCTAGGCATTTTTTTCAGTGTGGGAAATTTACCATTGGCTAAACATTGGAAGCCAATGATTCGCAACAGTGTGGACATCCTAAAGTTTAGCCAATGATTCATCAAGCTTCATATTGGTAAATTTTTGCTTCTATATATCTAAGGAGGTCTCTCTTGCCCTGAATAATTTATGGCTTATTGTTAGAGATTTGGAGATGGAGGTTGCTCCTAATAAAACCTGTTGCATCTTCTCAAGATCTAGACTCTTTTTTGAGAACTGCGGGATACACATATAGGAAATACTCTTATCAGATGTGACACAGACTGCGGGATACCTGGGCCCATGTAGGACTATAATCCCGATGTTGAAGCAGTATCTACTTTTCAGCGAAACCACTACACGACATAGAGAAACGGCGGTGATTTAGCAAGCCTTTTCACTACCGATGAAGGGGAACGTTCATGGGAAAATTGCTGCTGTATGGCCTTAAGACCAAAGTGGTATTAAGAAGACCGAGCGCCCTTCCAGGAGGAAATGGTTAGTATTGTCGTCCTTCGCTCAGACAAGATTCAAGGATCTTGAGTAGGAAAAGAGTGGCAAAGTACCCAGCGAGGACCTCATGGAGGTTCCGTCTCCGAACTACGCTCCGCTTACATTGAAATATCTAGATATTATTCTTAAATAGAAAACTCACATAACTTTCCCATGTAAAGCAAATTACTAATCGAGACACTAGAGCCCTTGGTATCCTGAAGTTCTTTCTCTTATACACGGAAAAAATTTTGGGCGAATAAATGTTCCAATGAGACGAAAATGCACGAAGTGTAGCACGACTTTAATTTGGAAAAGCAATGTTTCTTGCTTGAGCAGGCTGACCGCCCGAAATGGTCGTTGCTGCAGTTCTAAAAATAAGTTGCCCAAAACTTGAGCCACCGAAGAAGAAATGCGTTGTAGAAAGCGTTTAGACCGAAATTTTTAAGTTTTTTGAGACGAAGATGTCCCAATTTGGAAACGAATGAAGTCCCTCTAAACGAACTCCTTTTTCCTCCTGACATTGAGGTCGTTAGAAAGTTTGGTAGCTATCTCTGTTCTGCTAAGTTGGTAATCCGATCTCTGACTTTGGCTTTTGTTATTCTTAAGCCCATTCATGTGGATATTCATCATGCCGATTAAATTATCCAGTATGAAGTTCCTTACACTATAGGCAGGACTTAAGTAATGGTAGAAGCTCTGGGTCTGTGACTACGTTCTCTCTACAGTGTGGCACCAATCAACTTCCTACAGAGAGGATTATTTCTATAAGAACAACAATGTATTTAACAAAGTTAAAATAAACTTTGCATTTCATCAAGAACATTCAGACTCAGAACACTGGTAGCCACGTTCTATAGAAGCCCGACAATCATTCAAGTAATTGCTATTTATTGCCATGTAGTAAAAGTGCAGCTGCACCAAAGGTGACCAAACTGTCCATCAACTGGACAAAGGACTATTTAAACTCATTCTCTCAAATTCAATCTCAAACTTAACATTACATTTAGAGGATTTTAATTATATTTATACCCAAGGGTTAGTTAAATTTTAATTAATTTTTTTAACTTTTTTGTATTTTCCCTTTTATTTAAGGCTGAAAAATAGTTTCTAAACAAAAATCTGAAATTGACCAAAAAAAAAATTATTTACAAGGAAAATGTGTGTACCTTCTGAAGTATCAGTTTTACAGTTGTTACTTCAACACCAGACTGATTTTCAACATTGACCTTAATTGGCATCGATTGTCCTGGAACATATCCTCGCACTGGAAGTGAAATGTTTACGGAAAGAGGCGCCGAAGCACAGCAAAGACAACAAAAAGTTTTTGTTTTTTCCTCCATAATTGGTTCCTGAGTGTAAAATAAAAAAAAAATTGTTAAAAAAAATACCTGGTAAAAATTTTATCAAGTAGAAATTTACCGTATTGTTTTATTTTTTTTTATTTCTATTTTAAATTTCAAAAATCACTTTGATTTTTCTCCGAATAATATTTTGATTTGTAATCTAAAAAAGTAAATATAATGTATATAGAAATTATGAAAATATTACCATTGCTCTGGATTCAGTGTTGAGATCGAAAGATGATACAACTGTGAAAGCATCTTTGGTTTCATGATCAAACTTCCAAGGTCGATCCAGAATGGCTTTTATTGTATATCTAACGTAACCCAAATCCGACTCAAAACTGCTGGGTATATTTGGTGGCAATGAACACATGAAGGGATAGAAATGTTCACCAGCTTTTAATTCAACTTCACCATCTGAAAAATAAAGATTTAATTTTAATTTTAGCTCAATTAAGGCTAATTACTGATGAAATCTATGAGCTCGGTTAGGAAAACAGACTCTCTTGGAATCAAAATTCAAGAGGAACTTTGCTGTCGATCTCCTAAAACTTAACAAGATATACCATCAGCACAAAATAGGTAGACAAGTTTCATCAAGATGCAGACTTTGTGATTATAATGAAGAATCATCGATTCAAATTCTACTTTCTAAATTTGAATTAATAACTATTCGCTGATTCCCAGCTGCATACTCTGGGATAATTAAAATAGCGACTATTCGCTAGTAATCAGCGAATTCAAATTTAGAGAGTATGTCACTGCCTTTGCAGCAATTAGACATCAATACTGGGCACAAGCGTTTATGGACCGAGAATGGATTCATAGTCTCTCAGTTATAGAGATTTTGGCCTTCTGAAAAAGGACGTACATCTGAGTAGGTTATTTTGCATCGAGCTTCCTAGAGATATAGGTAGGGGAAGTGCGCCGATTGTGGGCAGGTATTTTTTGACAGCAAGTACACTGAGAGAAGAAAAGCACAGAATCCGTACTGTGACGAACGCCGGCCGTGTAATAAGGGTGTCAGTATCAGTTCTTTAGTTCTGTTCAGTTGGTGTCGTTCATAGTTCAGATACTAAGCTCTAGCAGCGCGGCAGCGGTGTGAACTAAGTTATACGGAATCTGTCTCATAGCGACCGACAGATACTGTACTTCTGAACAGTTCATAACTGTGTACAGTATCTATACTCAAGCCAAGTACAACATTCATTTCACATTTTAGTACGGCGTCTATCACACAGTGACGCTGCTGCTGCGCTCAACTTGGTGTACAGATGCTGAACTTCTCTATTTCAGATTCCGTGCTTTTCTTCTCTCAGTGTAGATGTTGCTGATCTGAGTACGATCAAACGTGTATGTTAACAGTACACTGCTTTTCTGTTAATACCGAAACGACACGCGCATTTGATTTTTTACTTTTTTCCAAATGTTTTTTTAAAGATGAATTTTGTTTTTATAACTAAATAGTCCACTAAAATCTGCTCGACAAATCTGAAAGTTTAAATCTCTTTAATCTTCTATAGTTTGGTCTTTAGTTACACTGTGAAACGAAAAGTATTAATTTAATATCGACTTTAGGTACAAATTGTTATTTGGTTATTCTATTTTGATACCTAAAATCGGCACTATTTTATTACATTCTTTTTAAAGTGACTTATAACTCACAAAGCCAATAACCGAATTGTTCCATACAAGAATAAAATTTTATAATAGTGTATTCCCTAACTCACAAAGCCAACAATCAAAGTGTTTTATAAATCAAATTTTATATTAAGATGTTTTTCCTAAATCACAAAGCCAATAACGGAATTGTTCCATAAATGAAATTTTATAATAAGGGGGTTTTCCTGACTCATAAAGACAACAACCGAATTTTTCCATATAAATAAAAATTTATAATAAAATGTTTTTCCTAACTCACAAAAGCAACAACCGAATTGTTCCACAGAAATAATTTCGTAATGTGTTTTCCCAAATTCACGAAGCCAACAACCGAATTTTTCTATAAATAAAGTTTTATAATAAGGTGTTTTTTCTATCTCACAAAGCCTTAAAGACTTTTTCCAAGGAACAAAAATTAATTAATTTTTTTGCAGATTTTGATATAACAATGTGGAAATGAAACAAAATCATAAAAACCATGGGCGAAATCGATTGCCAAGGAAAAAACGATTAGACCGATAACGATTAAAAAAAATATTCCAAGGTTTCCAAGATTTCAGCAATGGTTTAAAAACCGTAAATTTAAAAAAAAAATTCCCATGGTTCAAAAGATTTTAGCAATGCAATGGTCAAAAATCCGTAAATTAAGAAAAATAATTTTCCCATGGTTCGCAAGATTTTAGCAATGGTCCAAAAACTGTAAATTTAAAAAATTAATTTTCCCATGGTTGGCAAGTTTTCAGCAATGGTCCAAAATCAGTACTCCCAATGATTGATCAGTGTGTCAGTAGTACAATTATATCTTCCTTGAGGATTTATGTTCCATAAATAAAATTTTGTAATGACGTGTTTTTCCTAACTCACAAAGTCAACAATCGAAATGTTGTATGAATAAAATTTTATAATAAATTGTTTTTGCAAAAAATTTGTAGCCTGAATATTTGAATGTTTTTTTAATTTTTCTTGGTAGGTTATAAGTTTTGGAGTTTCAATCCAAGTTGTTTCGTTCATTCCAGAAATGCTTTCTAGGTTAATCTTCTATTAAGGTGCATTCCAAGATGTTAAAACAATACCAGCCCCATGCAGAAGTTGATTATTTAGTTTTATTTGAAGACACGTGTTCTTCCGCGTATAGTGAATGTAAAATGAGAATAAACTTGGATTCATTAACAAAAATTCTCCATTTTTAAAACCTTTTTCCAAAAAATTTTATGTGTTCTTGTAATTTTGCTAATTCAGTATTTACAGAATCGTAAAGAAGGAAATAGTAAAATATTTGTTTACATTTAAAGGCAATTAATTGTAGATCAATCTAGTGAGCGATAAAGATCAGATTGAGTGTATATCTTTACAATCTTTATCATTTTCTATGATCTTGAAAATTTTTAAATCATCAGCATTCAATGAAAAATATCAACACTTAAAGAAGAAATATATCTATAATAAGAAAAGATGAGAACTAAAAGATAAAATAAATCAACATGTAACTCATATTACAATCTGTATATATAATTATTTATGTAATACAATGAATCATTAATTAGAAAAATAGAAATAAATATAATTATGCAATTCTCACCAGATGATTGTCCAACGACATTATATTTTATAGAAAAATATTCTTCGTGACCAGTAAGCAATTGTTGTTCATTTTCGTAACGACCTTCGTTATTCAATTGTTGTTTGTCCGCTGTCCAAGAAGTATTGGCCTCTCCTTTCATCTTTACACATATTCCTAATACATATATGTAAAACAAAATTAATTATTTATTTCTAAATTTTAATTAATAATAGAAATAAAAAAAATGGTTTTCTTTTTATTTGCACTTATTTATTGAAACTAAATTGGAAATTCAATTTTTGAAATATTATATCTATTTGAAAAAAGTGAAAGCATTGGGAAACTAATAAAATTTTATGATTTCTAGCTAAATCTAGAATAATTTTATTACCTTTTTGCTACCTACTTCCGACAATTTAGTATATGGAATTCGACAAATAGAAAACTACTCACGTCTATACCGTAGACAATAATGTATTTTTAGATTGTGAATTATTTTTACATATATTGTTTGTTCAATAATGTAATTTTTTTTAATCATTAATTGAAAATCATTTACTGAATAATTTATTAACTTTTAAATTTTAAATGCAATTATTGTCTTCTTTATCATCATTAGAATATTTGGTAATGACTATTTTTAATTATTATTATTTTCTGATAAATTGTACAAATTTGTTAAACAAACCAAAATTTTTCTAGTAAAAAAATCTTTGGTTACTTATTCACATATCTTCTAGTTAATATTACCAGAAATTAACCATAATTATTCAACTATAGAACTGTCCTCTCTAAATTTAAATTGGTGAAAAGTGAGCTACTAATTTTCATTAGTAAGAAGTTTTACTAATTTTTAGTAAAATATTACTTTTTGATTTACTAAAGTTTTAGTAAAAAATTAGTGAAAATTCTTACTAATTTAAATTAGTAGCTCATTTTTCACTAATTCAGATTTACAGAGTCTAGTTTTATTAACTAGTAACTTTAATTAGAATTTTTTTTTCAATGTTCATTTTCCTCGAAAATCTTATATATTTTTGATAAAGAAAGGCAATTAATAAATTAAATTAATAAAATTAAGAAATATTTTCTTTCTCTAAATCTGAATTAGTAAAAATGTTTACTAATTTAAATTAATGACTCGCACTATTTGCTTTAGAATTAGTTAGTATTTTACTAATTGTTAGTAAAAGTTGCTAATAATTAGTAAAATTTTACTAATTCAGAAGCAAAAATTGCGTCACTAATTCAAATTAGTAAACATTTTTACTAATTCAGATTTAGAGAGTAAATAGCATGAATTTTTAAACTCGAATTTAATCATTTAATTTTAAATGTCGAATAAAATATATATATATATATATATATTTTTTTTTAATAAAAACATAATATTAAGAATAGAATATGAGAATTATTATACTATAATTAAATAAAATATAGTAAACAAATATATCAATACAAACCACGAATTTTTTTCGGTGAATCTAAAACTAATAGAATTCGTCCCGTGACATTTTGTCCAGGATAATAAGTTTTCCAGGGATTATCGAAGAGAATTTTAAAATCTTTTAATCCCATATTTTTTTGAAATATCACTCAACCGGTTTTATAAATTATTATCGGTGTCTTTCTATACAATCATAACACACACACTATATATACACCGAATGTTGAAAAACATAAATTCGTATATACTATTTTTTAAAAATATATAAATTTTTAAATTACTATATCTCGCCGAGCACTGAAGTTACATTTTTTTAAAAAATGGAATCATATGTGCTTATTTTTTTTTTAAATAAATTATAACTAAATAAATTGTTAGAGGTAAAAATTTTAGTATTTTACTATATCAATAGTGGGTATATGTGTAACTATGCAGCTCGGAGTTAGTCGTATAAGCAAACTTGGGTGAGGGTCTTTTCTCTTTTTCTGCGCATACTCTACACCATGACGTCAGTCAACCTAGTGATAAATAAAATGTATTCCCACTTAGATGCAGGAGAAAGAAGATGAGAGACAAATGTGATGTGTTATGAAATTGACGTCACTGACCGCTCTCGACAATTCCAAAAATTTTTGCATTTCATTTTTTTTTTTTTTTCATCTATTGATATAAATAAATGCGAAATTTTTTTAATTATTTGTATTTTTTATTTAAAAAATAATTATTATTTCTATTTTTAAAAATTATTCTTAAAAAAATGCCCAAATTTTAAAGAAATTAAAATTTATAATTATTATTATTATTGTTGTGTTGGTAATTTTCATGGGTTTTAAGATCCAAATAATTAAATCAAATAATTATTGTTCAAACGTTTCAATCCATATATGTGGATCTTCATCAGTGAAATTTTTATTATCTAAACAGAATAATATAAAAATTTCACTGATGAAGATCTACATATATGAATTGAAACGTTTGAACAATAATTATTTGATTTAATTATTTGGATCCTAAAGCCCATGAAAATCACCAACACAATATTATTATTGTTGTTATTATTTTTATTATTATTATTATTATTATTATTATTATTATTATTATAAGTAATAAAAAAAGATTAGAAAAAAATAATAAAATTGTTATCTATTTATAAAAAAAGAACATTTAGCGATAAAAAGAAAACTTTTTTCATCTGCTTTTTTAACTTAATATTCTCTTCCAATCAATTTGTCACAGATTATTAAAAGAATATTAAATTAGTGCGAGTATGATTTAATGAACATTAAATTTCTCTTTAAATTGAAATCCAATATTGATGTGCAACTTGGAAGAAAAAATTTTTTTCTCTTCAATAAATATTATATACTAAAAAAATCAAAATGATTTCTAATTAAATTACATACAAATATAAAATAGCTAAATCGATTTCAATTTTGATTTGAAATTACTATATTAGACTGAAAAAAAAAATAATTTTAAGACTTTTTTTTTAACAAACAAAATTTTTCTACTAATCCAATCTTTTTGGGGATTAAAATCGGTTTACATTTTAAAAACTACTTGTGAATTGAGAAAAAATTCTATATATGTTTTTAGATGCTTGACCCCAGACAAAGCGTTTATGAAAAAATTTTGTAGAAAAAATAAAATTCGTTTCAAAAACCATAGGTATACTTTTTAGAGAAATTATTTAACTCAAACATTCCTTGGGGGTGAAAATTTAGTTCTCTCATGTATCATATTTTTTTTTTAACGAGCAATTTTCTAAAAAAAAAAAAAAAAAAACTGTCATATAAGTGACATTGCGTCTCAAAGAGTATATCTTTTTCTTGATGGAAAGCTCACGCGCGCAAGCTCAGACGGCCTATTGATCCGTTTTTCCAACATTCTATATGATCTTGTGCCAGTGCAAGGTGTACGCTCTAAAAATCAAGTCTTGTGTTTCTGGAAAAAAATAAAAATTGAATTAAAAAAAACCAAATTTTTAAGGATAAAGTGTCTCCTAAAAAGTGTGAGGAACGACGATGGGGGGTTTTGACGGTGGGTTTTTTGATGACGGCCCAAGCATCAAACCTGTCGAGCCCGGTGAGTCTATTTATGATGATACTGATAAAATATTACAATACCAACCGGTTGATGATAAACCATGACATAAAACATGGCAAATATAAGAATCGAAACAAAAATAAGTGGCACATCGATCTCTCAATATGACAAAAAAAAAAAGAACTGGCATATTTTCTTGGTACAAATTACTTTCGCTTTATTTTTCAAAAAAAAAATCATCTTTAAACTCAATTGGAAAAAAAAATCAAAGAGTCTGCGTGGGATATATATTGTACCCGCAAATTCCCTGGATGAGTCATTTATTGAAAGGGGAGAATTTTTTTTTTGCAACTGTATAATAATTTTTGAGACTACGTAATAGGAAATGAATTTTTAAAATGAATTTTTTTGGGTGATTTTGTATATTTTATGGGATTATTTCTTATTGAAGGCAATAACACATGGAAAACTTCAAGACGTCGCCATTACAATATTATATATATACCCACCCTTTGATGCATATGTCAAAGGTGCATGTCACTCAACTTTTCATTGAATATCACACGAGAGTTGTATTATTTTTCTGAAATTCAATTTTAAAAATGAGAAAATAATTTTTATTCAAAAATAAAATGATTTTAAAGCATGAATTATAATTTTTTTTTTTATTAAATATCTCTATTGCACTTTTCAGCGAAAGATATTTTTAAAATTAATTAAAATTTAATAAGGGACTGAAATTCCAATACAGTTCAAAAATGCTCAATTTTTTGTTATTTTTTTTAACTTCAACAATAAATTTTGGCTCAAATATCTAAAAAACAAAGTTTATGATACACAAACATATTTTTTTAAGCCTTCTAAATATTTAATCCAGTGAGCAAAAAACCATGTTCGTTCCAAAAATATTTTTAGAATGTTTCATGCCAGCCAAAAAATGTTCTAGAACATTATTTAAATATCCATGTTCTTAAAATGTTTTAGAACATTATTTGACGGACATGAAACGTTTTATGAACGTTTTTAGCGAACGAACATGGAGTTTTGCCCACTGGGAAGGCAGTAAAATTACAATACAGTTCGAAAATTACCAATTTTTAAACTCTAACACAAAATTTTGGCTTTAAATTTTAAGGCAATAAAATTCCAATAATTTTGATTAAAAATTTTTTTCTGCTTGTGGCTTTAATGCCTAATAATAAATTGTGCATAATAAACCCAATTAGAACAGAATATATAAAAAAAAAAAATTTACCAGTTATTTGCAGTTTTTATCTCTTTTAAAGAATACTAAATTCAGATTCTTCTGAGCATACTCGGAATTTGGCAGAGATTTTACTAATTTCAATTTTCCGTAAAGAATTTAGAAATCTTCTATTCGATGAAAATTAATGAAATTTCTGACAATTTTCAAAAATACTCAGAATTTGTGAGAAATACAAGTGCGCTTTATGAAAAGAAAAATTCATTAAAAAAAAATTATTACAGTCTCAACAGCGGCACTCATTGGAGCATGCCTCGGTACATCGGCCGTCGTCTGTGCCGTAGTAATGACCTGGTGGCTCTGCCGACGACGTAGAGAACATACAAAATTAAATTCCGACAAGTCCCTTGCATTTAGACCACCACATCGGAAACCAACAGCTGTTAAGAGTCCAGGAAGTACAACTCATTATCTAAAGAAAAGTCCAAGTCCCACTGGCCCGTCAAAGAGTCCTCCCGGTTCAGGTGGTCAAACACCGAGTCCTCCAGGTTCTCAGCATTCTCAATCCAATGGTCATGGACCACAAGTTCATTCACCTCAAGACTCGAGATCACCAATTCAAACGCCATCTGGTGAAACGACAATGGCCATTGAAAATGAAAGGGACAAGGCTGAATTGGAGAATAGCGAGAAGGTTGATCGAGGAAATGGAAATTTCCCCGATATTGGAAAGGATGGTCTTGGACAATTGGTTTTTAAATTACGTTATCTCAGCGAACAAAATGCACTTGCCGTCACTGTTGTCAAGTGCAAAGGTTTACCGGCAAGAGGTCAACATAGTGGTAGCAGTGATCCTTATGTGAAACTTCAACTTCTACCGGACAAGCAACATAGAACCAAAACACGAGTCTTGAGAAATACCCGGGATCCAGTTTATGATGAGGATTTCACATTCTTTGGAATCTCAAAGAGTCAGCTCCAGGTATTAATTTAAAAGAAAATTTTTCTTAAAGATATTACTTTTAAAGCCAAACTATAATAAAATATTTTGCAGAAAATTAGTCTCCACTTTGTCATCATGAGCTTTGATAGATACTCACGAGATGATGTGATTGGCGAGGTAATTTGTCCTTTGCTATCGGTGAGCGATTTGGAAGAAGCGATGAATCGACAAATATCTTTGTGTCGGGAAATTTGCCCTCGAAGTTTGAAGGTAATTGAAACTCTAAATAAAAACACGAATTTTAGTATCTTGGGTTAAAATTAATGGAATTGAATATAGTAATATCGTTATTGATGTTTCCGACATTAGAGCTCTTCCCGAACCTAAATTTTAACTAAACTTTATTTACGCCAACGAAACATTGTTTTATTCTAATTTATGTATTGAACTGAAAAAATTAGGTTACGCTTTTTAAATAATTCGAGCGAAAGTTATTAACGGTTCGACAAAAAAAATTTACTAGTCACAACCCAAAACGGTTTAGTTGCTTTTATATCAAATAGAATGTTTTGAAAGGACAGCGGGAAATTGCGTTACAATGTAGAAAATCTTTTTTCGAAAAAGAAGTGAGACGGTATCTGGCCTGGTCTATCGGCTTGCGAACGGTATGACTCCTGTGGACAATAATCCTCGTTCAACTTATTTCTTTTCTTCAGAAATTCGCAAATTGATTATTCGTGTCTCTTACTGTATATATCGTCGTTCAAACATTCGTTCAACATAGTCATCGTTCTACAACACTGACTATCAGTTTGTAAATTAAAGTGATCGTTTTCCAATAGTAAGGATAGGACACCACGAACACCCTCGATTGAGGGCGGGACTTTTCCAATCCCTAGGAACTAGGCAGGTTGTGGGGAACTTCGCGACATTTTGATTTTAATTAATATTTTAGAGGATAAGGGTTTAGCTCATGAAAATCGACACAATGTATTTGAACGAAGACTCCTGAAATCCATGTGATTTAAAAAGAGATTCGACCAGCGGCGAAATCCATTGAGCAGTTGCGAATAAGAATATTGATTGATCGTACTTACCGATTCGCAGATCGCTGTTTCGCTGGTGATTCCTTTATCATTAATCCATATTAATGAAGGCGCAGAAATTAATAAAAAAAACAAACGCTTCTCTCTGATTTTTAAAATCAAGCGCAATCATAATCGCAATCTTTAAGACCCTTCGTGTGGGGTCCGATAACACCCGAATATTTAATTAGTTCAACGACCAATAGTCGCGGTAGCTATCAGGCTAGTGCCTGGCGCGATGAGTTCTGAAATGGGAAAAACCACCAGGAACAGCATATTTATCATAAAAAAAAGAAAACGATTTCGATCGTTACAAGATTCTTGCTCTAGTTGTTATGCCGCAACTCACATGTCGACAGTTTTAAAGAAATCTGATCAGTTTCTTCTCTAATATCTCGCTTTAAGCGATGTGAGTTTTTAACCACTGCCCCACGAGTCCAATACCAGATGACCAGAACAAGGAGCGATGTATTTGCCAGAGCAAACACAAGTCCAAGTGGGCACCCGATCCCCGTGGTACCATTAGACTCTGGTACGAGTACCAGTTTGAGGATTTTATTCAAGCCTCGAGCCTGGCCTTATTAGTTGCCTTTTAGCATGAGTAATGGTGCAACTGGTGGTTTAAAAAGTAATTTTTTAGATTCGCGTCTTGTATTGCTTTTCCCAAGAAGCAGAAGTTTAGTAGGTACAGGAAAAAAATAGTTGAACCGTAAAAGACAGTGTAATGGAAAATTAGAACAGACTACAAAGTACGCTGAACGTAGGTTTAAAGACGCATATAGCATTAAAAAGCACTGATGATGCTAATGCTTTAAGTTGACACAGTAATTAACGATCATAGTATAAAAGCTTCTACTAATATTCAAATGTCTGCCTCACCTTACACTAGAACAGTAATAAAAGCTTCGACTGTAACGTCAAAGAAAAGCAGGTAGGTGATAGTTTTAAGACTCAATAGCCAGAGAATAAAGCAAGCAGTTATAGTCTCCGACCAAGAACAAGCGGACAGATTGGAAAATTTGATTTTATATGCTGCCCGATGAGGAAAAGTACTGTTTGTACCATATTTGGTATGTAGCCCCAAAAGAAGAGATTTAAGACAGCAAACCCTACCGAAAATTCCTGTACAAGATCTTTTACAAAAAAATGTATAAGTCATCAACTTGTACCAGTTCTGGTACAGAAAATCTACAAATTTGGAACAAGTCCTTGTATGCCGAAATTGTACATTTTATTGACCAGAACTTCAGCTGCTGATGACTTGTACATTTTCTCGTAAAATCTACAGGTATTTTCATCAAGGAACAAAAGCCGACCATAAATTGATAGATTACAAGAAGAGCCCAAACTGTTTCTTATGTAGAGAAAAAATTGTACGGAAAGGAGAATTCCAACTGCATTACAGGCAGTGCAGGATACGGAGACTTTAGGTCAAATTTAGAGGAAGCAAATAAAACTTTCGCAAATACCCTAAAGAAATAGGTCAAGCAACAAGAACGGTATTGAAGAATCGTGTAAGGGAAAAAACCTCATCTACAAAGCCTGAGGATCTGTATAGGTGATCCAAAAATTTCATAAAATCTTCCCTAACAGTATTTGAATATTCAGGATATCCTACGAAATTTTTAGTGATTCCGGGGAAATCGGTGTCGATGTCTGCCGACAAAAATTAAATAGAATGGATTTTCTAGTACAGTAACGGTGATTACAGAAATAATCCGTTCAGTCCCATAGAATCCATATTGAATCTTTATGAAATGATTTTTTTAACTTTTCTTATTGTAAACAAAAACACAGTAACACTGTATTTAGTAACGCTTTTCCCACACTGCACCTAAATTTGCAGCAATATTGGCAACATTCCTACACTGAAGAAGTCTTGGGCATTTAGAATTCCCAACACATGTATGAGAAGCACCAAATAAAGAGATTCTGCACAACTTCATTGTGGGGCTAACTGTTTCCCATCTTGGGTGCTCTGAGTGCCTAAGTCTGATGCTGCAGCATCACCAAATCTTGGTAACAATAACGTGGAACATCTGCTCGCCCAAACATTTAGCATAGAGGTTGCTCAAAATCATGCTCCAGATACTCCAAAGCAAAGAGTTACTGCATTTCCACTGTTGGAACTGCTGATCGCTTAAGACTTTTTCAGTGTAGTGGGTAAAAAACCATGTTTGTTCCAAAAAAACATTCTTAATCGTTGCGTGCCTAAGCTGGGTCCCTCGGACCCAGACAACTTTTTTTTCATGTTCTTCAACATATTCGCTTGAAAATTGTTACTCGGAGGTTTTCGGGGTCGCTGATTACGAATCCGGTGTCCGTTTTTCAAAATTCAAAATGGCGGATCCAATATGGCGGAAGAATTTTAAAAAAATCGGTCGGTATCGATTGAAAATCGTTACTCGGGGGTTTTTGGGGTCGCTGATTACAAATCTGATGTTTCTTTTTCAAAATTCAAAATGGCGGAACCAATATGGTGGATATATTTTTTTAAATTTGACTATTTTGCTTTGAAACTTGTTATTCAGAGGTTTTCATGGTCGCTGATTACGAATCTGATATTAGTAAATTGTATTGATGTTAAAATCTAACACAATGCAAAAATTAGAAATTAAAATCATCCGAAAAGTGGAAATTTTGACTTTAACAAATTAAAAAACATTATTCCAGATACAATCTCAGGGCAGGGGAGAATTATTGGTGTCATTGTGTTGGCAACCAGCGGCAAGTAAATTAACAGTTGTTGTTTTGAAAGCTCGCAATTTACCAAAAATGGATGTCACTGGATTGGCTGATCCTTATGTGAAAATTTATCTTCTCTACAATTCACAGCGCATCGCCAAGAGAAAGACTCATGTGAAAAAACGCACTTTGGATCCAATTTTCAATGAATCCTTTGTTTTTGAAATACCAAATGGCACCGAGGGACTCAGCAAGACAAGTCTTGAATTTGCTCTTCTTGATTGGGACCGTGTTACAAAGAATGAGGTGAAAAAAAAAAATTTCTTTATTTTACATTAATTTTAAAAATACTTTTTTTCTATGAGGAAACTAATAAAAAAAAGGGAATTTTTCATAAATAGTATTTTTACAAATCATCATTATTCCACAGGTCATTGGAAGATTGGATGTCGGTGGTCCAAAATGTCAAGGATCGGCTCTCAATCATTGGAATGAAGTTTGTACATCGCCAAAACGTCAAATTGCTGATTGGCACAAGTTGAGGGAATAAAAAAACAAAAAAAAAAAAAAAAAGAAATTTCACAGTTATTCTCTATCAGTTTCGTAAAAAAAAAAAATCACATCAGCGCCCAAAACATTTCTCCATATCTAAAAGAAAACCCGTGAAAACAATGGTGATTTCATCTCTTGGAGAGCACAGATAAAAAAAAAAAAGGTGTCTTATTTTATAAACCTATACTATACTCGTTGTGTAAACCGATATTAAGGCTTCAAGATCTGTGCAGCTTCCGATTGTATAATAGATATTATATCATATATATATACTGAAAGCTAAGGTCGATCGAAGAATAACAAAAAATTATGAAGGTTAATAGAGAAAAGCGTCGACTTCCAAGAAAATGCCTAACACATTGAAAGGTTACGACGTCACAAATATTTCTATAGAAATAAATAAGAAAAATATATCCATCTCTTGAGATTTGAAAGGATTCACGACCATCAGGAAGCGCAATCATTTTTGAAAAAAAAAAAATTAAAATAAAATTTGTCTCGAATTTTCATAAGTTGTTCCATTATTGAAGAAAATTATTTCGATTATATGCAATTATTAATTATTTAATTATTATTATTATTATTATTATTATTATTATTATTATTAAACTAAAAAAATAGTTTATTTATATTTTATATATTCTTACTGTTATAAATTATTATTGTTTTGTTTTTATTTTCTATTCCTGAGAATTTTAATAATATTTATTAAATAAATTATTTTAATTTGTAAATAGGTATAATTTATTAATTTTCAAATAATAATTTTCTTCACTGATGAAATAACTTCTATTGGTGTCTTGTCAAAGGGGAGTTTCAATGATGATATTAATAATAATGCGAAACTCCCTTTAATTCCACTAGTCATTGGAATAATGTTGTAAGAGATATTTAAAACTTTTATCACTCGCTGTTTAAAAAAATAATAATATATATATAGTAATCAATGTGACGCAAAAAAAAAAAAAAAAAATTCTAAATGCAAATTGGAAAAATTATTTCCAAGAGTGTTACTTCATTACTATATATATAATTAAATAATCAGCAGAGATTACTTTCTCCTTAGTGAGAATCAATTCTCTTTCCCCTGTTAGTGAAAATAAAATTTTAAGATGAGACGAATTTTCAATTTAAGCTTAAGATGATAAAAATCGTTTATAAACAAGACGATTATCAATAATGGAGAAATTTTTAACGGTGAAGAATAAAAATAAATATCAATGGCCAATATTATCACTATTTTAAAATTGTATAATTTTTTTTGTATTTTTATTATCTCGATTAGTTTTTTTTTAATTTACTCATTTAATAATTAATTTGAAAAAAATATTTAAAATAAATTCATTTAAATATAAAAAAAAAATTGTCTCATCAAATGAGAATTTTTTTTTATATTTACTTCTCAATATGGAAAATAATTTTAAAGTGATAAAATATTGAAGGTGAATATTTCTTCTGAATGCAAAATTTGAGAGATGAAAATTTTCGAAAGGTTGAAACTTTCCTTTCTTGAATAATATATAGGCAACCATTTCTGTAAATATGTAAGTGATATTGAAAATTATTTATTTGTTAATTTATTTTCTAACATATATATATAAATATATATTTATTGACACTGTTTTCTAATCTTAAATAGAAAAATAAGTTTTTTTTTAAGTCCATTTTATCTATATTTTTCACTCTTTCGATTTTTTTTTTTTTTTTTTTTGTAAATCTCTAGAATACATTTATCGCAAGGATCAAAATATTTTAATGAGTAAAATTTCTGAAAAGTTTTTCTAACACAAATGAAATATTTGAAAATTATTTTATGGAAAAATATGAAAATTTTCATTTTTTTTTTTTTTTTGTTCTCACACGAATGTCAATTTTCATAGCAACGCATCTTACGAAATAAACACTCTTGTGTATTTTTTATATAGTCAATTGTTTGCAGTTTATTGCAGAAAAATGAGATTTACGCTACCAGGAAGAAATAATTTTTTCTTTTATTTAATTTCGCATATATTTGAGAAAAAAAGAAAGTTGGTAAATAAGTGTACAGAAGCTAAATTAATTTAGCACTATTTTCCAATTTAATTGAAATTTAAGAACTATAATAATTATTTTTTTTTGCTTTAAGTGGTAATTAAATATAATATTGGTAAATAATTAATATATATGAAGAGAAGAATAGATTTTCTATTGGAGAGGGACGAGTCACTCTAGTCATTGTATTGGTAAGAAAATAAAAAGTACCTTTGAGGGTAACAAAGCTGAAAGTATAAGTCGAATGTTTAAATGTAAATCATAAAAAGACTCAATGGATTTTATCGAATAAACGATTAAAGAAAACAAAATACTGAATTATATCAATAGACATAATTAAAAGAAAAAGAAAAAAAAAAAACTTAATGAAGTGCAAAAAATGTATTGTAATCAAGATTTACCTACTTAATTAATTGCTAATAATGAAAAAAAAAAACAATTACAAGGTACGACTGTAACAAGTAGAAATAATTACTTTAGATAAAAATTGTGCTTCATCTTTTTTGCTTTTACAGAGTTTGAGATAATATAATAGTAATTATAAAGATTTTCAATGAAAAATTCTGCAAAATAACGAAAAAAAATCTCACTCTGCAAAATCACAAAATAATTCAGCTGTATCACTCAATGATTTTTGAAATAGAATTTTTAGGAAACATCAAAACCATTTAGACTATTTTATTTCACTGATTTCAACTTTTTCTCAAAACAAAAGAATAAGTGATTTTTTGCATATTATTAAATAATAAAAATTCTTAATCTGATTGAAAAAAAAAATCATAAAATTCTATAAAGTATATTCTTTCAATCTGAATGGTTTGATGAATTGCTTCCTAAAATTCTTCAACACACACAGAAATCAATGCGAACTGTAAAACTGTGTGAACAGATTTTAAGGCTGTGCGGTCAATAAAGAATTTAAAAATATGTCGTTTTTTTTTTCTTTAACAATCCTTCATCATTTTTCTCCTGATTATTTTTTAAAAAACTATCTACTGTTAAATTTCGATTAACTTTTTTTGTTTTTGGCACAACGTTAGGAGCGTATGATTATTCCATAAAAATGATTTTTCACATAAATTTTTATTTTACAAAATAACATTTAATACAGAATTTTTTTTTAAACGTATGTTTACTCAACGGAATTTTTAAAGTGCCAAATTTTAATTTGACAGAATTTTTCTTTACCCAACTGTTTCTTGAAAAGAATTCTAATTTAATTTTATTTTTAATTTATTAGAATTCTCATTCAGTAGAATTTTAAGTAATTCAAATTTTTAAATCCTAGAACTTGGTATCAGAAGCTTATATATAAAATATTTGGCATTTTAAAATAACAATTTTAATTAAAAATCTTCGAAAAATTCAATTATTTCTAAAAATCTTAATCCAAAATTCAATTATTTTTAAAATTTGTATCTAAAATTCTTTGCGAAATTAATAATTTCAATCCAATTATTCAAAAATTAAATTAAATAAAAACATTTTTTAATTAAAAATTCTCTAAAATTCAATTACTGTTTGAAACTTTGTTAATAATTTTCATCAATTCTAATTTACTAAAATTTTAATTCAAAATCTCCTGAAATTCAATTATTATTAAAAATTTTGATTCTAATTTTTTGTTGAAATAATTATTTCTAATAGTTTTAATCAATATCTTGGCATTTAAATAATTTAAAACATTTTTTCAATTCAAAATACTCTAAACTTCAATTATTGTCTGAATTTCGGTTAAATTAGAATTATTAAAAAAAAAAAAAAAAAACAGTTCGGTAAAGAGAAATTTTGTAAAATAAATTTTTTTTCAAAACAAAATTGCCAAATTAAAAATTCTATTGAGTAAAAGTTCGTTTAAAAAGAAATTATCTTAAATGCTATTTTGAAAAATGAAAATTCGTGTAAAAAATAATTACATATTATAAAGCAGTAGTTCACGCGTTCAATAATAAATCATCAACTTGGCGAGCTTTTCGGAATCAAAAAAATTCGCTAAAATTTAAAATTCTTGAATTCTGTCATTTTTTAAATTATTTTTTTGAAAAAAGTAGCATTTAGTGGTTTTTGGCCAAAATTAGTAGTAAAAAAGTAGTCTTGTTTAAAAAAAGTATCAAAAAAAGTAAAAAAGTGTGTCACTTCGAAGCCTGTATTATTTTAGTTTTTTTTTTTTTTTTTTTTTTTAATTTTGTGATCCTGTGATATTTTCAGAATTCCAAAATTTGTTTCAACAATGGTTTCAATAATAACATAAACAGTATAAATATGAAGTAGAAAAATATTTTTTATTTAAATTTTATCATTTTTCTTTACAAATTTTTGGCGAAATATATATATGTATATGTATATAACAAAATTTTCACAAGGAATGCTGCGTTGCAACAGTTAGATTATATCATTAATAAACACTTTCTTTGTTATAAACTATTGTTAAACATAGAAATCAGAAAATACAATAAACGTTAAAAAAAATTATCATTATTCACCCAACTATACAATAAATATTAATATGAAGATTTTTTAAATAACTTCACATGACGCTCAAATATTGTTATAAACTGATTCTTTCAAACCATTCATAAATAAATTCATAAATCATTCACACTGTTTTTTTTTCAATGTTAAAAATATTTTTAAAAAATTTACAAAAATTAAAAAATATTAAAAACATTAATTACGACAAAAAATATTTTAAAAAGCATCGATTATTCAAAGAAAGTAAGTTAATAAGGAAGAATCGGACAAAAAATTGACAAAAAAAATTTTTTTAAACAAAAATATTAAAATAAAACTCACTTTTTAAATCCGATTTTTTTCTAAAGTTTTCATTAATGAAAATCTGGCACATGTTTTTTTTTACAATTATTAATGCAGATTTCAAATTTTAAGCGTATAATATTATTTTTCAACCTGCAAGCAAGTTGATGAATCTTTGTATTAAAGTTTAAAAGCTTTTTTGTAGTTATCAGCCTTTAAAATTAGACATATATATATACTTAATGTAGTACATATATTTCTAGATACTATAGTAAAATTTTTCAATTATATCAGTTAAAAAAATAAAATGTATAAAATATTATATTTAAACATGTTTTTTCGAAAAAAAGAAAAACATAAAAATTATTATACACGAGAAATGAAAATTTTTCATTCAAAAGCAACGTGTTGAAATATAAATGTTTATATATGTATAAATAACGAGTTTTAACTCAAGAATATAACAGACAAATTTTTTTTCTTTTTCACAACAAAAGACAAAGGTACATAAGAAGTGGCATAACCAAATTATCAACTTGCTCGGTTTTTGTCTCTACAATAGAAACTCCAATCACAGCAAATGTACTTCTAAGCAAATGTCTGTTATCTTCAATTAAACCTAAAAATAAATTATTATTTCATAATTATAAAATATTTAAAGCTCTAATTTTTTTGGTTATTTAGCTCAACTTTTGCTTTTTTCGAAATTTCAATTGAAAAATTGTATCTAAATTTGGAAATTTTATTGTTTAGATAGAAAAAAAAAAAAATATCGATTGTTAATATTTTGAATAAAATTTAAAATATAATAGAAAATACTCACCAAAAAATGCAAGAAAATAAATTAAAATCAATTGTGAAATAATACAGGCAACTAAACCCTCCATTGTTTTTCTCGATTCATTTAATTTATGTTTGCCCCAATTGCTGCCAACAAAACTGGCAGCCGCGTCTCCAATTCCAACTGTGAGAACACCGCTGAGTAATGGTAAAAGTGCTGTATCGTTGGCTGGCATCCATAAAGGATAAGATAAACCACACAGCAAATAGAGCGGTGTTAAAGAAATAAATTCATCCTTCTCATCGGCAAACAAATTATATCCTTGACGCATAATTTCCCCTAATGGTGGTATATTTAAAAATCTAAGCAGCTAAAATTTTTTTTTTTTTTAATTAATATTTAAAAAAAATTTTACACAATTCACATTAATTGGATATTTTTAAAACTTACTTCCAACACAATTAGTAGAGCAAAAGCAACACCACTAGCCATGTACAGTAAGACAGGTTCCCAAATTAGTCCTGTTATAAAAACTATTGACGCTAAAATATGAAAAACTTTTCTATCCGAAGTTGTTGCTTTTGTTTTTGAATGAAGTTTATACATTATAAAACACCATGCCAATAAAAAGCATATTGACCAGCAGATCATCAAGAATATCTGAAAAATGTGTTTTTTTTTTAGAGAGAGAGAGAGAGAGAGAGAGAGAGAAAAAAAAGACAAAAAAGAAATGTAATCAGTAAATGGAAAAATAAATTTTCATGATAATTGGTTTTATAAAATATTATTAAATACTTACTCTTGACGACTTGCTGAATATATAAAAGAATATCCATAGAATTGGACTCCGATCTAACAGAGTATGTAGAGATGGAAATATCCATAATGATATTGTAATGAAAATCCATGCGTAAAATTGTTTCGTTTGTCGTAGTTGAGGGAAAATTTTACACACTAAACAAAGGGACAGTACATAAATAATTCCCACCTGAAAGATTTGTTAAAAATTCAAACGTAATGAAAAAACCTGTTTTTAAAGAGGATCATGCATTATTTATAAGTGCATTCAAAACAAAACAAAATGATTTAGTATGTTTTATTATTATTTTTTTCAGTAAATCTTGTACAATTTACAGGCCTCGGAATGTACGACTTTTTTCGACTTTTTTTCGACCATTTTTATATTTTTCTTTTTTTTTACAAAATTTTAAAACAAAATACGTCATTTTTAATATACAAAGCAGATTTTTTTCAGATTATCTTTATTTTAATTATTTAACAAATTTTTAACTAAAATTCTTCTCTAAATGAATTATTTTCAATAATTTTAATGAAATTCCTCACAAATTCAATTATTTTAAATTAATTTTCAATTTAAAAATTGTATAAAATTCAATAATTGTTTAAAATTTTTTAAAAAATTAGTAAATAAAATTACCCAAAATTTTAGTTAAAAATCACTTGAAATTCAATTATTTTCAAAAATTTAATTATTTTCAAAATTTTACATTTAAAATTATCTGAAATTTAATAATTAAAACTATAACACTTCTGAAATTTAACTATTTTCAAAAATCTGAATTGTTAATCTTTGAAAATTCAATTATTTAAAAAAAAAGTTTATCTCAAATTATTTGATAAATTATTTTCAGTTAGCTGTAAAATTTAATTATTGTCTGAAATTTAACAAAATATTTTAAAAGATTTTAAATTCAATTATTTTTAATAATTTTAATATTTCTTTAAAAATTCAATTATTTAAAAAAGTTTCAAACAAAAACTCTAAAATTGAATTATTATAATAAGAAATCTAAAAAAAACTACAGCAGTTTAAATTTGCAAAAATTTATTTCAAATTTAAAATCTTGTGCAATTCAATTATTAAAAAAAAAAATTTTAATTAAAAATCTGTAAAACTTAATTATTGACCTAAATTTTTTTGTTCCATCAAATTTTAAGGATAAATTAATTATTTTTTAAATAAATTAGCTAATGAATCCAAAAGAAAATCAAAAATAGAATTACCTGTATTTTATTGTATTTAAATTTTAACTGTTTATAAATAATAATTGTTTAAACAAATTAAATTTTGAAATTGTTAGTTCCATTCTAAAATATTCGAAATAAATTTTCTTGATAATATTCTCATAGTATTATTCTTATTAAGGAATTAATAAAATTAATTTAATATTTAATAAAATTTGTTATTTAAAGTAAAATATTTATTAACTAATTAAAAATTAAAATAAAAAAAAATCGTCTTTTCTGAAATTTAAATCAACTAAAACGACTTTTTTGCCCTTTAAAGTCGATCCGAGGCCTGAATTTAAATTAAAATTTTTTTTAATTGCAAATTTTTATTTTTAAAAAAAGAATATTTATTAATAACAGTGGATTTTATTTATTTTTTTTTAATATTGTAAAAATTGAGTTTTTAATGGGAATATTTTTGGAAATATTCAACTCACTTGCAATATTACTGTGGCAATATCATTATCATGAATTGGTGGTAAATGATATCTAAGGGGAATATTTGTGGCGGCTGATAATAAAAACAGGACAAGTCCATGTGTCACTGCTGTAGCCTCGCCAACAGTAAAACAACCAGGAAAATTTGACATCACTTGAACAACACCCCAGGTACTTAAACTTCCAACACTTGAACCCCATGCTACACTCACTAGCAATCCTGCTCTTGATTAATTAAATATATCACAGTTTTATTAAATAAAGTAACGTAATTTGATGTCGTCTTTTAAATTACATTAATATAATTAAATATTTATAATTATACTATTTGGATATAAAAAATCAAAAAGGGAACAGGCACAAATTCATTGAGAGTTGAATTTTTTTTTTCACAAAGAATCTTATGTTGCGAATATTTGGAATAACATAAAAAACGTTAAATAGAATTTTCATTTTAAAGAATTTTATTCGAAATAATTATTTTTTAGATAAATTTTCATTTTCCAAATTAGCAATTGCTTTTTATATATCAATTTTTGTTTAGCAGAATTTTTATTTTATAGTCATTTAATTTACATGAATTTTTATTTAAAAGACTTTTAATTTGATCGAATTTTATGTGACAGAAATTCCAATTCATTGAATTTTAATTTGCCCAAATTTTTATTTGTACGAATTTTTAAGATGCCAAATTTTTATTTATCCGAAATTACAAATGTCCGAAGAAAAAATCGACAGAAAGATTTTGGCGCAATTTTTTGTAATTTTGGATAAATAAAAATTTGGCGTCTTAAAAATTCTATCAATTAAAAATTCGTATAAATAAAAATTCAGTGAATTGAAATTTTTGTCATTTAAAAATTCTAATCAAATAAAATTCGATTAAATGAGAATTTTGTCAAATTAAAATTCGCTTAAGTTAAAATTCTTTTTTATAAAAAGTCATGTAAAGAAAATAACTGTAAAATAAAAATTCGGTACCTAAAAATGTTATGTAAAAATTTGTATAAAAAGAAAATCTGTTAAATTTGAAAATTGAAAATTCATCGAAAAAATAATTATTTCTAATAAAATACTGTAAAATAAAAATTCGAATTAATTATTTTTATAGGAAATTAATGCGCTCCAATCTAATTTAATTTTAAATGCAAAATTATTTTCCAATTTTCTATTTCATTAAATCACAAAATTAGATTCTTCATGATCTATTTTTTTTAATATTTAGTAGAACGCTGAAAATAAATTAAAGCTTTTGAGTGGATATACCTTTGTTAGCAACAAGAAGTAACAATGTGGATGTTACGATACAGGGAAGAAAGTAAACCACCTGAAAATCTTTAACCACTACATTTTTTGTGGATAAAAGTATATAGAGTATGAAACAACTTATAATTAATCCAATTCCAGTCAATCCTTCCAATAAACAGATTTCAGAATAACTATGATCTTCATATAACAATGTTGATGTCGCACAAAAACCCATTAATGGACCAATCCATAATCCAGGACTATTTTTTGTTCTAATAAAAAATTAAAAATAATTATTTTCAAATTAATCATACCTTAAGATAATTAAAAAAAAGTTTTTTAGATTAAAAAAAAAATTATTTTTCATATTTGTGAGTTAATTTTATTTTTATTACTATTATTCTCTTTTTTTAATATTATTTTTTGTTATCGAAATTAAATAATAACATTTTGTTTCATACAAAATCTGACAAAGAAAATTATTTCAGAAAAAAAAAGTTGTTTTTCATCAAATAAAAAAAAAACTGCAGGTATTATAATGTATAAATTAGCATCGTTTTCATTTATATAACAAAGTGCAGTCATCGATATATTATTATTATTATTATTATTATTATTATTATTATTATTATTATTATTATTATTATTATTATTTAGTTCGATGAATAAAGATATAAAATAAAACAATAACAAAAAAAACTGTTTGAAATAAATAATTATGTTTGAAATGAATATTAAAATATGTTTGTAAATGTTCTTCAAAATTGAAAAAAAGTAATAAATTATTATTAACAACTTAATTTTTTATTTTAATAAATTTGCAGTTTCCTTCATAATATTTTTTACATTCACTCGAAGTAATCGTTATATTCATACTTCATTATTAAAAACTATAAATAAAATCATTATTATTATTATTATTATTATTATTAGAATAAATAATAAATATTAAATTAAACATATGTAAATCAATTTTGGCGATAACAAAATTATTGTAATTCAATTGAGTTCTAAATTTCACAATTTTCGCAGTTGTAAAAGCATTGATAAAAATTTCAATAATATATGCAACGAAAGATAATTAATTTAATGTAAATTAATAAATTATTGAGAATTAAGTACACAAATTACTGTATCAATTATACCAAATGAATTTTTCTTTCGCAAATCAAAACTTTTATATCACGAATAAAAAAGTTTATGAATGAATAATACTTTTTTAGGTTATGTTAACTTTGTTTATAGAAATAAAAAAAATTTCTTGCCTGAAATATATATAAATATACATACCGGTGACGTATTTTGTTCAATTCCAAGTTTTTTATAATTGTTTCTCCCATATTTACATATATTTTGGTTACAGCATCCATGGTGTTTTTTTTTTTTTTTTTTTAATTATAATGATTAAATGACAATGTCATTAACTATATATGGGGATTCATTCACAATATATTACACCCACACACTATGTGTGTAAAAAATACATGTAAGCAAATAGTTGACTGTAAGGAATTTATAAAAATCAGCGGTATTTCTTCAAAAAAACTTCGCATATATCTACACCTACACTAATATATGAAAATGCAAAGTTAGAAAATCAACATTTTTGTTGCATTTTGCAATTTGTTGGTGCAATGCAGGGTGACCAACAAGGTGGCCGCAAAAAGTTCTAGTTTTGAAAGTAAAAAAAAAAAAAAGTACCAGAAATTACAAAGTCGAAGCGCGGTAATTTCAAAAATTAACTAATATTTAAATGAAAAATTAGACGAAATAGAGATTTAAATATTGAAACTCTATTACAGTAAATAAACAATATATACTAAATATGTAAAAACTCGATGAAGTAAAAAATATAACATTTACAAATTATGTAAAATAAAAATTATACAAAATATAATTAATAATAAAAAATAAATTTTATGATAAATAAAATTTTTAAAAATACATCATTTTTAAAAGTTTTTTTTTTAATTGTATGTTTTTTTACGTAAACTTTTCTAAAATTCGGTGTAAAAAATTTCAGAAAAGTAATTTTATATTTTTTGAAATTTAAAAATAAAAATTTTATTTTTAAAATTGTAGTGTTCAATTTTTTTATTTTTTTTATATTTTTTTTGAAATATCAAATATATCAAAATACATATTAATGTACGTAGCAAAAAAGAATTAGAGGTAATTTGAAAAAAAAAAAATTTAATTTTGAAAATATTGAAAAAATTTGTCCACGACCGGACTAGACTTAAAATTTTTGAAGAACTTTTTTTGAAAATATTGAAAAAAAAATTGAACACTACAATTTTAAAAAAGAATATTTAATTTTTAAATTTCAAAAAATATATAGAAAATTATTTTTCTAGAATTTTTAGCACCGAATTTTCGAAAAAGTTCACAAAAAATACACAATTTAAAAAAAAAAATTTTTATTCATACATTTTTGAGTAAATTATGATCATTCAAAAATAAAAAATCATAAATTTCGGAGATTTTGAAAAATTTATATTTCGTAAACGATTTGCTAAAAAAAAAATTGAAAAAAATCTTGAATACTAGTGTCTCAATTATTATAGTTCCAAAAAAAAAAGTTTCAAAAAAATTTGAGATGTAAATGCAAAATTGAAGTTAATGGGAAGGTACCGGTGAAATTTCAGCTCATCGAAATATTAATGTTGTTAAGGGGTGTCAATTTTTTTCTTGCATTATATTTGGGATCTAAAATATTATTGTGAATTATTAAAATTTTAAAGAAATTTTTTTTTTTATTTATACCATTTTAGAAATTTTATTTTTTGAAAATATTAAAATTTTTAAAAATCCATACAATTGCGATTGTTCAGAATCGAGAAAAAAAATTGTGCCGATAAAAAATAATAAAAATTGTTATGAAGAAGTTCAATTATTAAAGAATTATTGATATAAAATTTAAACAAAAAATAATTGGTCTTATTTAGCGATAACAATTAAAAAAAAAAAATTTTAGAACTTAGAAATTATATATTTCACTATGAAAAATGAAAAAAAAAATTTTTTTACCCGTGTGGAAAAGTGATGTGGGCCCCCAGCGGGGGCCCTTATGGATCGCCCTCATGCCATGAGGGCCGCATATGGATGATCCATAGGGGCCCCTCATGGAAACGACATGCTCATCGATGAGGGCGCCCGCATGGGCGATCCATGAGGGTGCCCCTACGGGCGCCCTTATGGGCCCTCACGTTTGCCCTCATCTTGCCCTCAAGTTTGCCATAATGTTTTTTAATCAATAATATTAATAATAAAAGTTAATTAATAATAAATAAGCTTAAGTTATGAATAAATAACATATTTATTTAATAATTATTCAATTTTAAATTAAATTCTTACTCAAATTCAATTTATTAATTAACGTTCTAATTAATTAACTGTCGGATATAATTAAAAGTAATAATAAATTAATTAATTAAAAAATTAAAAAATATTTAATTTATGCATACTATTAACGGATATTTTCATTTTTCAATTAATTCATACATAGAATTAATGATTAAACGCAAACCTGAGAAATAAATAAATCTAACGCATGGGGGGAATCGAACCTACGACCTACGGACTATGAGTCTAACGCTTTACCAACTACGCTACGTACGCTACTTCAAAACGAATGCTAACTTCTTGATGCTATTTAAACTTCAAAAATACCTAACAAAGAAAAGTGCTTAACATCATTTAGTTAAATTAAGATATTAAATTATATTTTCCAATCAAATGCAATTTATAAAATATAATTAATTATATGCTTTATGATTATTATCATGAATCATCTCAGGCGAATTTTCAAAAAAGTGTAAATATATTTTTATTAAAAACGCGTTTTTCGTTGTTTTAAATCATTGGAAACATTCATTTTTTGTTGATAAAAAAATATTTGATTTTTGGACTTAGAAAATTTTGCTAATCGATCATGAGGGCGATCCATGCGGGCCCCTACGGTGGCCCTCATCTATTTTGCCATAAGTGTGAGTGTTATTTTCAAAAAAGTGTAAATATATTTTTATTAAAAACGCGTTTTTCGTGGTTCTGAATCATTATAAACATTAATTTTTTGGTGATAAAAAAATATTTGAATTTTGGACTTAGAAAATTTTGCTAATCGATCATGAGGGCGATCCATGCGGGGCCCCTACGGTGCCCCTCATGGATTCGCCATAAGTGTGAGTGTTATTTTCAAAAAAAGTGAAAATATATTTTCATTAAAAACGCGTTTTTCATTGTTGTGAATCATTATAAACATTAATTTTTTGGTGATAAAAAAATATTTGATTTTTGGACTTAGAAAATTTTGCTAATCGATCATGAGGGCGATCCATGCGGGCCCCTACGGTGGCCCTCATCTATTTTGCCATAAGTGTGAGTGTTATTTTCAAAAAAGTGTAAATATATTTTTATTAAAAACGCGTTTTTCGTGGTTCTGAATCATTATAAACATTAATTTTTTGGTGATAAAAAAATATTTGAATTTTGGACTTAGAAAATTTTGCTAATCGATCATGAGGGCGATCCATGCGGGGCCCCTACGGTGCCCCTCATGGATTCGCCATAAGTGTGAGTGTTATTTTCAAAAAAAGTGAAAATATATTTTAATTAAAAACGCGTTTTTCATTGTTGTGAATCATTATAAACATTAATTTTTTGGTGATAAAAAAATATTTGATTTTTGGACTTAGAAAATTTTGCTAATCGATCATGAGGGCGATCCATGCGGGGCCCCTACGGTGCCCCTCATGGATTCGCCATAAGTGTGAGTGTTATTTTCAAAAAAAGTGAAAATATATTTTAATTAAAAACGCGTTTTTCATTGTTGTGAATCATTATAAACATTAATTTTTTGGTGATAAAAAAATATTTGATTTTTGGACTTAGAAAATTTTGCTAATCGATCATGAGGGCGATCCATGCGGGGCCCCTACGGTGCCCCTCATGGATTCGCCATATGGATCAGCCCTCATGGGCCCCCGCCGGGGGCCCCGAACTCTTGAGGGCAAGATCGTGGCTTTTTCCACACGGGTAATTTTATAATTTTTTTTTATATTTTTTAGAAATTTTGATTTTTGAAAAAATCAAAAATAAAAGCATATGTAATTATTTATTTATTTATCAATTATGATAAACTTCAAAAATGGGAAAAACAGAATAAATGCATATTATGATCAGACGAAATTAATGGAATACGAAGATTATTTATAAATTTAAAATAAAAAAAAAATTATTATTAATAATAATAAATTCTAATAAACAAATAAATGGGATCCCCTGAAGTGTAAATAATATTGAATTACTTTTGATGTCTGTCAGATAAGAGCAATAAGGAAAACTTTTTAAAAGAAATTCATTTAATTTGTATAAAAATGATTCACAAGAATTGTGATTCCCCGATTCGCAGAGTTTAAGCTGTGCATACAAATAAATGCATCATATGTATTATATCTATACATATAAATGTTCGATAGTTCTCACACTATATATAAAGCTTCTTATTTCAATAAAGAGATTATTCTAAAGTCAGATTTACGACAGAGCGAACATATTACATTAAAGTGCTAAATAGTAAGTATAATAGTTTTTAATTAATATTTTATAAACTCCTATTTAAAAAAATAAATAAATAAAAACATTTTCTTTAAATTAAAATGGTTTTTTTTCTAATTAAATAATTTTATTGAAAAAGTATTATTGTACATTAAACTTTTTAGCATAAAAAATTTTGTAGTCAAAAAAATAATATTTTGTGGATATTAAATTTAATTTATAAATAAAAATGAGAAATTTTTAATTTGGTATTTAAAGAATTTTTTATTATAATTATCGTTTGCTAAATATTGAATTTAATTATTTAATTATTTTTAATAAATTAATTATTTAATTATTTTTAATAATTAAATTATTTTTAATTTATAGAACAAAATTCAACATGGCCAAAACTACTGGTGCCTTAATTGTAGTTGCACTTTTTGCATTTGCCGTCTTAGCATCTCATGCAGAACCACAAGAGGTAAACAGTAGTAATACATCTTTTTTTTTTGGTATAAACAAAGTTAATAATTTTTTACAATTTTTGTTAAATACAGAATGTTTGAATAAAAATTAAAATTACTTATTTTGACATTTTTTTTCTCAAATTTCTTGTTAATGAAAAAAAGAAAATATATTTTTATTTTTTTTTTTTTAGCGTGTTCGACGAGAGCCAGGTAGACCAGGAAATATGCCAAGACCTCGTCCAATACCAATTAGACCTAGACCACCACATCCCGTAAGTGTAAAAAATATATACATTGAGAAAAAAATTTATTTGATTCAAAAACTCGATTAATTGACTAATTATCAAATAAATATTCACTTTTGAAACAAATAATTTTTATTTGAATTAAATAAATTCTATTTGAACCAATAATTTTTGTATTTTAAACAAATACCATCTCAAATAATAATTATTTGATAGAAATAAATATTTATTTGATAATAGTCTAGTAATCGAGTATTAGAATCAAATAAACTTTTTTTTTTCATTATATAATTTAATTTTCTTATGATTTATTCAATATTCAATATTTGGTTTTCATTAAAATATATTTCATAATAAATTCAATGGAGTCTTTCTTCACTATAAAAAATTAAAAACCAATTTTGGAAATTTCGAAAGTAATAAAAAGTAAAAATCTTTTTGTTTTTGCAGCGTCTTCGTCGTGAAGCTGAAGAAAAAAAGGCTTTAGAAAATTTTGAAGTGGCAGAAGAAACATTAAGTACTTTGGAGGTGAAAATAAATTTTATATCTAAATTTTAGAAAACCCAATAATTTTCTTCATTTTTTGTAAAATATACGATTTTTGAATAAATATTTTATCATTCAACTATTTTGAAAAAATATAAATTAAATAAATTTTCAATTTTATAGCGTGTTCGACGGGAACCAGGTAAACCAGGAAATATGCCTAAACCTCGTCCAATACCAATTAAACCTAGACCACCACATCCAGTAAGTAAAAAAGAGGATTTATTAATTTTCTTAATTATTTTTAGTTTTCTTTACTTTTTTTTTGTAAAATTTAACGCTTTTCTATATTCAAAACAATATAAATATAAAAAAAAAAACCAAACATAAAAGTAAAAATCTTTTCAATTTTTTAGCGTCTTCGTCGTGAAGCTGAGGAGGAAGAGGAAAAAAATTTTGAAGAGGCAGAAGAATCTCTATCTACTTTGGAGGTGAATAAAAATTGAATATCTAAAAATCAGATTCAATTTTGTCATCTTTAACGATATTTTAATAAAAAATTTTAAAAACCCATCACTTTGATGATATTCCAATTTTTTTTTTTTTTTATAATTTACTGTAAACGAGAAAATATTAATTAAATAAATTTTCAATTTTATAGCGTGTTCGACGAGAACCAGGTAAACCGGGAAATATGCCAAGACCTCGTCCGATACCAATTAGACCTAGACCACCACATCCAGTAAGTAAAAAAAAATGATTTATTCATTTTCTCATTAATTACACTTAAAAAAAAAAAATTTTTTTTATTCAAATAATCCATTACTTGACATCAAATAAATATTTTTTTGTACCAAATAATTATTGAGATGGTATTTATTTCAAATACAGAAATTATTTCAAATATATTATTTATTTAAGTCAAATAAAAATTATTTGGTTCAAATAAATTTATTTATTTTAGATATTGATACCGATTATTTGAGATAAGGAAATTTTTTTTCAATGTATTAAGAAAAGTTTGTTTTCTTTAAGATTTTGACAAATTTTAATGAATTTTTTCTATTCAAGAAAAAAAAAAGAAATAAAACCAACATAAAAGTTAAAATCATTTCAATTTTTTAGCGTCTTCGTCGTGAAGCTGAAGAAGAAGAAGAAGAGGCTTTAGAAAATTTTGAAGAAGCAGAAGAATCTCTAACTACTTTAGAGGTGACAATAAATTTTATATCTAAATTTCAGAAGTCCAAATAATCTAAATTTTTAGAATTTAAAAAATTTTTTCTTCTTATTTTGTTAAATATCCGATTTTTGAATAAATATTTTAGTCGATATTTGGACTATTTCGAAAAATATTATTAAATAAAATTTTTCTTTTACTAGCGTGTTCGACGAGAACCAGGTAAACCGGGAAATATGCCAAGACCTCGTCCGATACCAATTAGACCCAGACCACCACATCCAGTAAGTAAAAAAAAGGATTTATTAATCTTCTCATTACTTAAGTAAAGTTAGTTTTTTTTTTTTTTAATTTTTCTGAAATTTAATGAAACTTTTCTATTGAAAAAAAGAAATAAAAGTAAAAATCTTTTCAATTTTTTAGCGTCTTCGTCGTGAAGCCGAAGAAGAAGATGAAGCTTTAGAAAATTTTGACGAGGCAGAAGAATCCTTAAATACTTTGGAGGTGAAAACAAATTTTAAAACCTAATTATTGGAGAATCGAATAATTTTTTTTTTTTTTGTTAAATATAAGAGATTAAAATTGAAAATTTGGATCAAGAATAATAAAAATATTAAATGAATTTATAAATAAATTTTGCCTTTTTTAGCGTGTTCGACGAGAGCCAGGTAAACCAGGAAATATGCCAAGACCTCGCCCAATACCAATTAGACCTAGACCACCACATCCCGTAAGTACAAAAAAAAATATTAATTTTCTTTTTATTTATTTTATTTTAGCTTTCTTTTAAACAAATTTTATAATAATAAAATGCTTTGTCTGTCCTTCTGTCCTAACTTCAAGTTGGCCTTTTTTGATTTCACGTGTTTTTTTGAATAGTAATCTTATGACGTGTCAAATTTTGACAATTCTTTTTCTCATTTTTGCCAAAGTTGTATAATTGTGTTTCCAAATTTTGGAATAAGTTTCTTAAAAATTCCAAATTCAAAAATTCAATTCACGAAGCTGAAGTACACGCAACGTTTACCAACGAAATTTTTTTTAAAGTTGTATATTGATTCAAAAATTGTATACAAATACAAAAAATTTATGATGAGAAAAAAGATGCGCCAGGAAATTTCGTACAAGATAGTAATTTGAAAAAAATTTATTTTTAAAAATTAATTTTTAAGGTACCAGGGGCCAACGAATACCTATTAAATATTAATTATAAAAACACAAGCCTCGAATCAACTTAAAGACACAAAAAAGTCGTTTTAGTCGATTTATAATAAAAAAAAAAGTGGATTTGTTTTTTATTTTAACAAAAATATTTTACAGATTTTTAAATAAAAATTTTTTTTTAATATTAATCCATTTCGAAGGGTTAAAGTTGAAATTTTTAGAAATAATTAAATTTCAAAAGATATTGTTAATTTTCAAACAATTATTAAATTTTACAGAACTAAAAATAATTTATCAAACAATTTTTGAAAAACATTTTTTAAATTTAATTGAATTTTCAAAGATTTAAAATTGAGATTTTTGAAATTAATTGAAACTTTCAGTGATTTTTAATTAAAATTTTAGATGATTTCACTAAAAATTTATTATAAAATGCGGACAAAATACAATAATTTGAAAATCATTTTTAATTGAAAAATGGTTTCAGAAAGTTGAATTTTCAAAGAATATTATAAAAATAGTTAAAAATAATAGAATTTCCTTAGAGTTATAATTGAAATTATTAAATTTCAAAAAAAAAAATTTCGATGGAAAATTTTAGAAATAATTAAATTTTAGATGCTTTTAAATTCAAATTATTATTGAAAATTCAATTAATTTTGAATTCAAATTTTTGAGAATAATGAAATTTTATTTGATTTTAAGTTTGGAAAATAATTGAATTTTAGTTCATTTTGAATTGAAAATTTTGGGAAATAATTGAATTTGAATTGAAATTTTGGATAATAATTTAATTTAAGTTCATTTTTGATTGAAAATTTGGATAATTAATTTTGAATAGAAATTTTAGAAAATAGTTGAATTTTATTTCATTTTAAATTGAAAACTTGGTAAATAATTAAATTTTAAATTGAAAATTTTGGATAATTATTGGATTTTTAATTGATTTTGAATTAAAATTTCGGGTAATAATTGAATTTTAGTTTATTTTGAATTGAAATTTTTAAAAAATAATTCAATTTTATTGTGATATATTTTTTTAAAATTATAAACAGTTGTTAAATTACATAAAAATTTTAATTGAAAAATAATTTTGATATAATTGAATTTGTGATGTATTTCATTAAAATTATTAAAAATAATTAATTTAGTGAAGAATCAATTTAGTTCAAAATTTGTTAAATACTTGAATTGAAGAAGATCTGAAGAAGATTTACATTTTATACTAACTGTTTTTATAGAACGAATGTAAAAATAAATTTTTTTTTATTTTTTTCAGCGTCTTCGCCGTGAAGCTGAGGAGGAAGAAAAAGATGAAGAATTCAAAAGTTTTGTAGATGAAGAAGAGTCCTTACTTGCTTTGGAGGTGAAAAGAAATTTTATATATCTTAATATTAGTCACATTAATAATTTTCGTTTTCTTTTTATCATTTTTTCTTATATATAAATTAAGGAAAATTTTTAAGTTTTTAGTTAATTTCTTTATTATAATATGAACGAAAAAAAATATTAATATATTAATAAATTTTAATTTTTTTAAGCGCGTTCGACGGGAGCCAGGTAGACCAGGAAATATGCCAAGACCTCGTCCGATACCAATTAGACCTAGACCACCACATCCGGTAAGTTTATTAATTATTATTATTATTTTTTTTTTAAATCTCTCTTAATTTCCTTAAATGTTCTTTCAATATTTTATCTATACCTATTTCAATTTTATCCTATACTTTCTTTTCATACTTTACAAAAATTTAATTACTTTTATATATTTTATTATTATTTATTTTATTTCAGCGTCTTTAAATGGACATTATTATTTCCATACGTATTTGAAGATCTGTATTACAAGAAGCTGTAAGTTTGTGAATTGATTTTATTCTTTAAAAAAGTTTTACGCTTTTTGAAAACTTAAAAATGTAATATATTTGTCAGTATTTATGGCTCAATTTTCAACGAAGGTGTATATTGTAAATATAATAGATTATAATTATCATATTTTAAATATGGTAAAATATTTGTAATAAAAATTCTTTTAAAATTTAATTGAAAAAATAATAGATTATAAATTCCATATTGTAAATATGGTAAATATTTGTAATAAAAATTCTATTAAAATTTAATTGAAATAAAAATATATTTAGTGAGAAAATAATATTTTTTAGTTTAATAAATTTATCCCTTGATTCCAAAATTGTAACCAATTTTTTAATTATTTAAAAAAAAATTCTGGCACGGTACAAATCGTTACAAATTTTTTTTTTTTTTAATTCTTCATATGAAAATTTAAAATGGAAACTAATGTTTAATGAACTCAATGCCAATTTATGTAAATTGATTTTATTTACATGATTTTTTTACAATCTGTGATACTCTAAGGATGTTGTCTACTACTAAAAAATTAAAAAAATACTATTCAAATATTTAAACCATTATCCTTAAATATAGGAGTAGAAATTTTTTTTCTATTCTTGCACAGATCTCAATACAGTAAAATATGACACTGATGTTTGAAGAACCTTTAATAACAAATTTCATAATAAATAAAAACAATTTTAATAATAATTTTTAATAAAATATCTGCCAACATTTTTTCCATTTACTTTTTTATATTTTGCAATAATCTCCCCCATCTTTCGCGATTGGAACATTTTTATTTCAAAAAATTTCTATATACCTTTGTAAAAAACTGTATCGAAGGTACGAATATTTTGCCAACGGTAAATGTAGCGGGTTGAGATCCTTTTCTCATTATTATAAGTAACAATTTTTTTGATTCATCTGGCAAATGGTACCAATCTGTATTGTTGTATCTAATAAAATTAATGTTTAGTTTAGTTTTTAATAATTATAATACTGATTTCATTGTATTTTGAATTTTGGAAAACTGATAATCAAAAAATCCCCGAATAACAAAATTCAGATGAATTTATAATCAAGTTTGTATTTTTTTTTTCTTTCTTTTTTTATTTTATTTTTTTTTAGCTGAGGCGCGACTTTTTGGACGACCGAAGATATCACCTTGGTGTTTCGCGTGTTAAAATATTAATTAAAGAAAAAAAATTTCGCAAACATGTTTGTTTGAAATACTGACTATCTAATATTTAAAATTATGTACAAAACTAGATTTCTTGTAAAGTATAAAAATTAATTTAAAAAAAATTTTTTTAATTAAAAAAAATATATTAAATTGATTAAAAATGAGTTGTACATGCATGTAGAAAGATTTAAGCTGTTATCCAATAAATGTTGCGTTGGGATAGTTAAAAAGAAAATATGCATCACTTGAAACAATCCAAAAAATCCAAATCTTACTCTATTTTCAGTATTTTTTGTACTCATCACAAACTAAATCATAGTATAAGATTAGAATCTAAACTAATATTCGTTTTTAATTTTACATGTTTATGGAAGAAAAACCCTTTTTTTTGTTATATAAAACAAAAATACTTACTTGAACTGCAGTGACGCTTAGCAAAATTATTTTGATTCCATATACAAAAAGATAAGCAGTTGAAAAAACATTTTGTATATCAGTGATAAATCTTGAAAAGTAAAATATTTTAATATTTTAATTACTATATAAAATATGAAATAAAATGTAAAATTATCTCTACACAAGAACAATTTGCATTTCAGAAATGAAAAAAAGCATTTCGTCATTTTAAAATCTGTATTTCAGATTAAATCCACAATAGATGAATTTTTCTTAATTATTACTGATGCAGCTAGTTTTTTTTTTTTTGCATTGATAAGAAAAAAAAAATATATTGCATTTTAAGAAAAATTTGTCTATTGTTGATTAAATCTCATGGTCTTAATAATTTAGTTTATTTTATAAATTAAAAATTTTTTTTTATACAAACAATACAATTCTTTTGTGCATTGCAACACAAATTTTAATTTCTTGCCGGAATTTTTTTTTAGAAACAACTTTATTTGTAGAATTGATATTTTCTTTTATGGCATGAATCAATTTATGTCTGTAAAGAAAAAATATTTATGTAAAATTCTTAATAATTGAATGATAAATTTCTTTATGGTCTATATATGGTTATAAACATTTTTCGGTTATCGAAATTAATGTATTGTTAAGGGATGTCAATTATTTTTTTTTGGCATTATTAGTGATCTAAAATTATTATGACTTATCAAAATTTAAAAAAAAAAAATTTTTTTCACTATAAAAAATAAAAAAAAAAGTAATTTTCAACAATTTTTTTTTATTCATCGAAAAAAATTTTTTTTTTTCAAAATTAGCCGTTTTGATGGTTTTTTTTATTAATAGAATAAATTTGAATGAACAGCAGTTAAATGCAGTTTAAAATTTTTTAAAATTATTTTTCAAATCTAAAATAATTTGAATTTACCCTATAATGTCAAATATTCCACAAGCATGCTCAAGAAACATTACAAGAAGTGTACCCCCAGTTGCAATACCAGTTGTGGAAAAATAACCAAACACATAACTGTGAAGAGTTATTAAACCAAAGTATTTTTCTGAATCTAAACCACACTCAACGGGAAGCATAAGCGGTTTAGGTTTATTATTCTTTTTCAAAATATTTATCAGCAAAGGAATGCCATGTGCTGAATGATAAAGGACAACTTGTATAAATAATCCATCTAAAAATTGTGATTATCAAAAAAGTAGATATTTTATAAAATAAATAATAATATAAAAATAATATTATAAAATTATAATTAAATTATAATTATAAAAACATAAAAGAATATTAAATATAATTTTCTAAATATCAAAAAATTTTTATAATAAAAAAAAATAACTACAAGTGTATAGTAAATTATAGGCTCTGCATTTTCTTCCATATTTATGAAGAATATCAAGTTCACTTTCCGATGTCAATAGGTTCCAGTCTTCTCGAATTTTTTCAAAAACAATATTTATCTACAAAAAAAATTTTTTTTTTTTTTAATTTTTTCCTTTACAGAAGCAAAGCAAAGAATTTAAACTGATTACTTGTTTCACATGCAGATTGCTATTCACATAAATAATTGCACTTATTGAAGAATAACATATTGGTGGACAGCATCCCAAAACCAAATCAATATCACCGTATACTTTTACAAAACCTGCAATCTAATTTTATTAATATTAAATTAAATATTAAAATAATTAAATTTAATTAAAATTTTAATTAATTAAATTAATTTAATTTTAAATTTACCCGTGTGGAAAAAGCCACGATCTTGCCCTCAAGAGTTCGGGGCCCCCGGCGGGGGCCCATGAGGGCTGATCCATATGGCGAATCCATGAGGGGCACCGTAGGGGCCCCGCATGGATCGCCCTCATGATCGATTAGCAAAATTTTCTAAGTCCAAAAATCAAATATTTTTTTATCACCAAAAAATTAATGTTTATAATGATTCACAACAATGAAAAACGCGTTTTTAATTAAAATATATTTTCACTTTTTTTGAAAATAACACTCACACTTATGGCGAATCCATGAGGGGCACCGTAGGGGCCCCGCATGGATCGCCCTCATGATCGATTAGCAAAATTTTCTAAGTCCAAAAATCAAATATTTTTTTATCACCAAAAAATTAATGTTTATAATGATTCACAACAATGAAAAACGCGTTTTTAATTAAAATATATTTTCACTTTTTTTGAAAATAACACTCACACTTATGGCGAATCCATGAGGGGCACCGTAGGGGCCCCGCATGGATCGCCCTCATGATCGATTAGCAAAATTTTCTAAGTCCAAAATTCAAATATTTTTTTATCACCAAAAAATTAATGTTTATAATGATTCAGAACCACGAAAAACGCGTTTTTAATAAAAATATATTTACACTTTTTTGAAAATAACACTCACACTTATGGCAAAATAGATGAGGGCCACCGTAGGGGCCCGCATGGATCGCCCTCATGATCGATTAGCAAAATTTTCTAAGTCCAAAAATCAAATATTTTTTTATCACCAAAAAATTAATGTTTATAATGATTCACAACAATGAAAAACGCGTTTTTAATGAAAATATATTTTCACTTTTTTTGAAAATAACACTCACACTTATGGCGAATCCATGAGGGGCACCGTAGGGGCCCCGCATGGATCGCCCTCATGATCGATTAGCAAAATTTTCTAAGTCCAAAATTCAAATATTTTTTTATCACCAAAAAATTAATGTTTATAATGATTCAGAACCACGAAAAACGCGTTTTTAATAAAAATATATTTACACTTTTTTGAAAATAACACTCACACTTATGGCAAAATAGATGAGGGCCACCGTAGGGGCCCGCATGGATCGCCCTCATGATCGATTAGCAAAATTTTCTAAGTCCAAAAATCAAATATTTTTTTATCAACAAAAAATGAATGTTTCCAATGATTTAAAACAACGAAAAACGCGTTTTTAATAAAAATATATTTACACTTTTTTGAAAATTCGCCTGAGATGATTCATGATAATAATCATAAAGCATATAATTAATTATATTTTATAAATTGCATTTGATTGGAAAATATAATTTAATATCTTAATTTAACTAAATGATGTTAAGCACTTTTCTTTGTTAGGTATTTTTGAAGTTTAAATAGCATCAAGAAGTTAGCATTCGTTTTGAAGTAGCGTACGTAGCGTAGTTGGTAAAGCGTTAGACTCATAGTCCGTAGGTCGTAGGTTCGATTCCCCCCATGCGTTAGATTTATTTATTTCTCAGGTTTGCGTTTAATCATTAATTCTATGTATGAATTAATTGAAAAATGAAAATATCCGTTAATAGTATGCATAAATTAAATATTTTTTAATTTTTTAATTAATTAATTTATTATTACTTTTAATTATATCCGACAGTTAATTAATTAGAACGTTAATTAATAAATTGAATTTGAGTAAGAATTTAATTTAAAATTGAATAATTATTAAATAAATATGTTATTTATTCATAACTTAAGCTTATTTATTATTAATTAACTTTTATTATTAATATTATTGATTAAAAAACATTATGGCAAACTTGAGGGCAAGATGAGGGCAAACGTGAGGGCCCATAAGGGCGCCCGTAGGGGCACCCTCATGGATCGCCCATGCGGGCGCCCTCATCGATGAGCATGTCGTTTCCATGAGGGGCCCCTATGGATCATCCATATGCGGCCCTCATGGCATGAGGGCGATCCATAAGGGCCCCCGCTGGGGGCCCACATCACTTTTCCACACGGGTAATTAAAAATAAAAAATTAAATATATATACCTGAGCACTTAATAATGAAAAAATTAGAAAAAAAGTAAATGATTTTGCCAAGAAATTGAACCACATAGGATGATGTCGACTCAAACCTGTTACAATTATACTATATTTAATAACATTAAAGTATGATTTGTTAACTATGTCCATCTTTTCGATGCATACAGAATATTTGCAAAATTTCGTATGATAAAGTCTTTCTTTTCTGCACCCTAACTTTTTGATATGAATCAATATTCACTTAAACATTTATCTTAAGTTAAAGTGTTTTCTTAGAATATTGTTAGAAGTACGTGTAATTAAAATAATTGTCCTTCGCAATATTAAGAAAAAAATAATGTTTATAGTCCTTCTTGTTCTTACTCTTTGTGTGAATCAATTTCTATTTAAATATTTATTAAGTATTACCGAAGAATTATTAAAAGTACATCTGCAATTAAAATAATTGTCATTTCGACATTTATACGCCTAAAGAGTGTACACACTGTAATTATAATAATTACATGTCGAATAGATTTTACCTATGTATAAGGAACAGAATTTAATCAATATCATTCTCTTATAGTGTCCCTAGATCCTGTCGATTAAAATAAAGAAGGGATCAGTTGTCTTACAATTTTTATAAAAGCAACATTTAACGTAGGAATTGTTCTTTTTTTTTTTTTTGAAATTATCTCAAAATTTTGAGCCAATCGGACAATTTTGCCATCAGATTCAGGTTCAGTGGGTAAAATTATAGAAATTCATTTGGAAAAAAAAATTTTCCTTTGATTTGTGTTTTTGAGCAATTTTTTTGAGATTATCTGTAAAATTTGAAACAATTTGACAATTCTGATTGCAGATTTGGATTCAGCGGGCGAAAATACAGTATCTGGGCCAAAAAAAATTTTTTTTTTTATGTTCCTGTGTTATTTCGTTAATTAAGCAAAGTTCAAATTGATACAAAAAAGAAAATAAAAAATAAACGCGACAAATTTTCGTATCTAAAATTGAGAGAATATATAATAGTTTGAAATGAGAAAAGTTGTTTCAAATCGTAATTTTTTATTGTATATATATAACAACTTTGTGTGACTGATCGACAACTTTAATAATGATGTATATATTTTTCTCAACATTTTTCAATTTAAAAAATATCAGCATTAAGAATAAGGTTTACAAAATAAATTTTCCGAGTTCCTTTATGCACAACAACTGTATAAATATTTTTTTTTTTACAAATAAATAAATTAAAATGGAAATTTAATTTCAATATATGAATAAAATGTGACTAGAATAATGTTGATAAAAAATTAAAAATTTGACTAATATTTGAAACTTTAAAAACAAAAAAAAAAATTGTAAATTAATTATTATTATTCGTCATTTTAATTATTAATTATATACTTATACTGCACAAATTTTCTTATTATTTTTATGACAAATTTTTATACTTTTCAACACAGAATATACAATAACAACACATCTGACACAGATATTTGTAAATTAACAAATAATAATAATTAACGTCAACATCGCAAATCAAAAGTCTTATAATTGATTTTTTAAAGTTAAAAATAAAAGGCGATTAGGCCACTTGTGAAAATTATACAGATTCTTGTCAAATATTTTTCGCGCATAAATTATTTAAAATTGATTAATTTTTTTTCTCAATGCGATGCTACGTAAATCATTCTTTTTTTATTTACTATTTTCTTTGATAAAAGCTATTAATCCATTCGTCGAGGAATCATGACTTGAGATTTTATCAGCACTATTCAATTCTGGCTCGATTGCTTTGGCCAATTGTTTACCCAATTCCACACTGTAATAGAAATTTTAATATAAAATTTAAGAACTAAAAAATTTTTAAATCTAAAACTTATTTGGGTGCATAAAAGTTTTTTTCTTTATCTTAATACTTATTTAAATGTAATTAATATATTAATAATCATTAAATTCTAGACCTAGAATTTTATTTGTTTATTTCGATTTTAAAATAAAAAAAAATTGACAGGATTCGAAACGTTAATGATTATTTAATTTTATCAATATTTAATATAATAAATTGAATAATTAAAAAATTGCACATACCCCCATTGATCGTAGGAATTAATATCCCAAATTATTCCTTGAACGAAAATCTTGTGTTCATACATTGCTGAAAGTGAAAAATTAATTTTATATCTAAATTATAAATGTATGGAAATAATTCGAATTAAATTCGAATCGGCAAAATTCGAATTGAAATCATCGTAGTAGAAAATTTTAATTAATTCGAATTTGAATTGTTTTCGATTCAAAAATTTTATTATTATTCGATTCAAAGCCTAAAATTTCTGACACTTGTCTAAATAATCAGTTTTATAATCTACATACCTATCAAAGCACCCAATGTGAATGGTGAAACTTTTTTTACAACAATACTGTTCGTTGGCCGATTGCCTTCGAACACTTTGTGTTGAAGAATTTGATTAACTTGTTCGGAAGACATTCCGGATTTTTCAAGTTCCTCCTTAGCTTGCTCCTTATTTTTTCCCTTCATTAACGCCTCTGTTTGTGCAAGGAAATTGGCGAGGAGAATTTTATGATGAAGATCACCTTGGACCTTAAAATAAAAATAATTATCATTTTATAATTTTTTTTTTTTTTTGTTTTACTTCTTCAATGCCAGGAGAATGAAAGAAAAAAAAAATAATTGTACCTTATTGTGAGACAAAGCTGGAGCAATAAAATCAGCAGGAATGAGTCTTGTTCCCTGGTGAATTAATTGATAAAATGCATGTTGACCATTTGTACCGGGCTCTCCCCAAACAATTGGACCTGAATATTTATTTAATAAATAATTTCACAAAATTATAATATTGATCCGTTTGCTTGGAGAACAAAGTCGAATTAAATGATTTTTCTAATTTTATTATTATATTTTACTTATATAAATGTAGAATAAAGAATAAAATTAAATTTCCCAAGTTTTTTTCAGTATTATTTTATAAATTATTTGAATTTTCATTGGCACTATATTTTTATGAAAAAATTTGAGATTTTGCACATAATTTTTTTTAGTAATATTATTTATCTTCTATTAAAATTTGACTAAGATGTTTTGCTTCGTTTAGAAAATAAAACTATGTAAGGGAAAAATTTATCTTCAAATTTAATTCAATTTAAATATTTCGTTTTCTTTAACACTTACATTTTTTTTTTTTTTAATGTGAAAAAAGAAAAGAACTTACCAGTTGAATAATTAACAGTATCTCCCGATCGTGTGACATATTTTCCATTACTTTCCATATCACCTTGTTGAAAATAAGCAGCAAATCTGTGAAGATATTGATCATACGGTAGTAAAGCGTGAGTTTCCGCTCCATAGAAATTATGATACCAAATACCGAGTAAGGCAAGAATTACAGGAGCCTGCAAATAAATAAACGTTCTTAAACATACATTAAAAAAAATTAAAAACTAGAGCATGTTTTGGATTTTTTTTCTATAATAATGGAACATACGTTCTTTTCCAAAGGAGCTGAGCGAAAATGTTGATCCATATAAAAAGCTCCACTAAGTAATTTCTCGAAATTCTCGAAACCTATTGATAAACTAATTGATAATCCAATTGCAGACCATAGAGAGTATCGACCTCCAACCCAATCCCAAAAACCAAACATATTTTTCTCGTCAATTCCAAATTCTTTCACTTTTTGATTATTTGTTGAAAGAGCAACAAAATGTAAAGCCACTGCTGCGTCCTGATAAATAAAACATTTTTTTTTTATCTCAAAAAATAGTCTATTTTTTGACACAAAAATAAAAAAAAATATATATTAAGATACTAACGTCCTTTAAATGTTCCAAAAGCCATTTCTTCGCTGAGGTCGCATTTGTAATTGTTTCCTGAGTCGTAAAAGTTTTTGAAGCAATAATGAAGAGTGCAGTTTCGGGATTAAGTTTTTTTAAAGTCTCAGCAATGTGAGTTCCATCGATATTGCTGACAAAATGAACTCGTGGTCCAACGTGATATGGTTTCAGAGCTTCAGTCACCATTAAGGGTCCCTTTAAGAAAATTTAAAAATAATCTTTCTATATTCAATTTTTAAGTTTATATTTCTAATTTTATTTTTATTCTTATTATTCTTGTATTATTTAATTATATATGTAGTTTTTTGATTTTTATTTTAAATTTTATTTACCAGATCGGAACCTCCGATTCCAATATTGACAACATCCTCAATTGGTTTGCCAGTGAAACCTTTCCATTCCTTGGATAAAATCTGAAATATAATTTTTTTTTTATTAATCTTTCCACAAATCAAAATAAATGTGATTTCTTCTTTTCTTTTTTTGAAATTTTGAAAACTGTAGAAACTTTTAGACTTTGAAGTGACACAGTTTTTTTTTACTTTTTTGATACTTTTTTTTCGACAAGGCTACTTTTTTACTAATAATTTCGGTCAAAAGCCACTAAATGCTACTTTTTTCAAAAAAAAATAATTTTAAAAATGACAGAATTCAAGAATTTTAAATTTTAGCGAATTTTTTTGATTCCTAAAAGCTCGCCATGATTTAATATTGCCAGCGTTAACTAATGCTTTGTATAATTATTTTTTACACGAATTTTCATTTTTCAAAATAGCATTTAAGATAATTTCTTTTTAAACAATTTTTTATTCAATAGAATTTTTAATTTATTGGTAAATTTTTTTTGATAGAATTTTTATTTTACAAAATTTTTCTTTACCCAACTGTTTTTTTTTTAATAATTCTGATTTAATCGAAATTCAGACAATAATTGAATTTTAGAGTATTTTTAATTGAAAAATGTTTTAAATAATTGAAATGCCGAGATTTTGATTAAACTTATTAGAAATAATTATTTCAACAAAAAATTTGAATCAAAATTTTTAATAATAATTGAATTTTAAAAGATTTTGAATTAAAATTTTTACAAATTAGAATTGCTGAAAATTATTAACAAAGTTTATTTAATTGAATTTTTGAATAATTGGATATGAAATTATTAATTTAGCAAAGAATTTTAGATTTACAAATTTTAAAAATAATTGAATTTTGTATTAAGATTTTTAGAAAGAATTGAATTTTTCGAAGATTTTTAATTAAAATTATTGTTTTAAAATACTAAATATTTTATATAAGCTTCCAATTCCAAGTTCTATGATTTAAAAATTCGAATTATTTAAAATTCTACTGAATGAGAATTCTAATAAATTAAAAATAAAATTAAATTAGAATTCTTTTCAAGAAAAAACAGTTGGGTAAAGAGAAATTTTGTAAAATAAAAATTCTGTCAAATAAAAATTCGGAACTTTGAAAATTCCGTTGAGTAAACATTCGTTTAAAAAAAATTCTGTATTACCTAAATGCTATTTTGTAAAAAAAAAATTTATGTTAAAAATCATTTTTATGGAATAATCATACGCTCCTACCGTTGTGTCAGAAACAAAAATTTAATTGAAATTTAACAATAGATAGTTTTTTTTTTTAAATAATCAGGAAAAAAGTGATGTTAATTTTATTCCTCAAAATTTTTTCGTTCAATTTTTTTAAAAAAGAAAATATTCACGCTTCGAAGCCTGAACTTTAAGTAATTATTAACTTTAAATTTTAATAAGAACCCAATTCTTTTTTTTTTTTTTTTGTTATTTTATACCTGCTTGGTAAATTGCTTCATATGCTCCAAAACTCCATTGACATCAGGCATCACATCTTTACCGTCAACCAAAATAGGAGTATTGGCTCTATTTCTTAAAGCTGTATGCAAAACTGCTCTTCCCTCAGTGAAGTTAATTTTCTGTCCAGAAAACATTGCATCGCGAGCTGCTTCAATTTTACGAGCCCGAGCCTAATTGACAAAAAAAAAAATTTGAAAATTAAAATTCAATACAAGAAAATTTAAAGATAATGCATATTTTATTATACTAATAAAAATAAGTTACACAATATTGTATATGATTTAAAATTTTTTTTAAATTTTTAATTTAAAAACTTAATTTTTTTTAATTTAATTTTTAAATTAACATACCAATTCAAATAAGAGGCCGAGTACTTCAGAGTCGATGCGATTTTTCGAGTAGTCGAGAAGAATTGTTCCATCTTCGGGAGTTTCAAGTTTTAAGCTTAGAAAAAAAAAAAATTATGTAAGATATTTACTTTAATTTAGTTAAATATTAAATATTTATTAATTTCGTTGATTCTTTAATAAGAATTAAAAGTTTCAAATATTTAAAATAATTTTTAAATTAGAATACTATTCAAGACGTGACAAAATAATTTTTTTTAAAACTTTACCACAAAAAAAAAATAATGAAAAATTTTTTTTTTTTTTGGATTTAAAAAAATCTTTAAAAAACTGTGAAATTAAACGATTGTGTGAGAAATGTATTTAAATATTGTTGAATTTCAATTATAAAGATGTAAAAGAAAATAAATCTTATATTATCTTATCTTAAATTATGAAAAATTGTAATTATGCAATAAAATACAATTAAAATTCTACAATTCAAATAAATAATTGAAATGATCTCTATAAATATTTAATTAATTAATTAAAATTATTATTACTTTCTAAATAAAATAAATGAAATTATTTTTAAATTTTTAATAAATTAAAAATTTTTAAATATTGATAGAATTTCAAAAAATGATTATGATTTTGTATAAAGCTGATGCAATTTTGTCATAATTTAAATAAATAAACAATTTTTGTACTAAAAAATTGATTAAAAAAAATAGAATTGAAAAAATATTCAAAATATTGAATTATTTTTACAAATATTAAAAATAAAATAATTTTTAAATTTCAATGTATTAGAGCAAATGAATAAAATTAAATTTAATCATCTAATAAAAATTCACTTTAAAGAATGATTTAAATTACACTTTAGTCACATGACACGTATAACTATTAAGATGTCAAAGTTCCATGACCCAAAGAACGAATAGAGCAATTTTGAATTGAATTCAAAAGAGGTCATTCCAAGGTTACATGTCAAGGATGATCAGCTCACCTTAAACTTTCAAAACGTCCTGGATTTTGTTGAAATAAATCCAAAATTTTAATTTTTTGACCATTATTATTGAAATATGTTTGCAATTTACTCCAAACCGGTTCTTCGGTTAATTTTGGTTTTGTCTCCATGACTAAATAAATATTGAAACAAATTCCTTTTAATTATATTGAATAATTCAAATGCTCAATCACCACGAGACTAGAGTCACGAACGAATGTGAATGAAGAGAAGAATATTTGTGATATTTGTGATCAGTAAAAGTGAAGCATGCGCGCTGTGATAATTTCTCTTCTCAGGAGGCACGTATTTCAAATTTAATTCTCTGAATGTTGAGAAAAGTGAATTAGAATGTTTTTTGTTTTTTTATGTATCAATTTAATGTGATTTTTTTTTTAATTTTTATTCATTTTCTTTTGTATGGTAAATATTTTTCTTCATATGAAAATCAATTTTTATGATTTCTAAGCGCAATGAATTCGACTCTTGAGAAAAAGAATAAATATTTCATTCTTTTGATTGATCGAAATGACTGAAATAGGTTGGATATTTTCACAATGTTTCAAGGTATATAGTAATCAAACATTTGTAAAAGAAATTAATTTTTTAAAATTCAAATACTTTTTTCAGTATGGCCGAAAGAAGAAAAATCGATAAAGAAAATTCTTCTCGAGAAAATAAAGAAAGAAAAAATTGTTTTCTAAATCATAAAAACGAAAAAGTAATAGATAAAAATTTCAATTCTAGAAAATACTGTGATAAATTATTAAGAAAAAATTGTCATCACAATTTGAGGTACAATGATTATTTCCTACATCATTTTACAGATGACAATAAAATAAAATCAAAAGAAAATAATTCATCAAAAAGTGAATTCTCAAATTTGATGAAAGATGAAAATAAAAATCGAAAAAAAGAAAAGAGAGAGGAGAAAAATGAATTTTTCAAATTGGATCAGAATTTTATTTCTTCTAATAAAAATATAGAGAATAAATTAGAAAATTTTGAAGGATCAGCTCGAACTCGAGGATTTTATTCTCCTAAAAAGAAAAAATTTGAAATTCAAAATAAAAAAGATTCACTTGAGAATTTGAAAAACGCGTCAAAATTGTACAATCAACGAAAGAAAAATTTTGAAAAACGATCAAAAGATTTCAATTCTCGTAGAAAAGGAAAAAAATATTTAGATTCAATAAATTCGATTAATTCATGTGATTCTAAAATTTTAGAAATTAAAAAAATTAAAAATTTACTTGATCTTTCAAATCAACAACTAACGAATTTCAATACAAAATATTCATATAAATCAAATAAAAGTCAATCATCCAGCGATTATTCATTTCAAAATGATGTAGAAAAATCAAAACTGTCGAAAGAACAATTTTCATTGGAAAATAATTTAAAAAATAAAATAAACGATGAAAAAAAAAATAAAGAAGAAATTATTTCAAAAAATTTAGATCACAAAAATGAAATAAAATCAAGAATTTCCAAAAAGAATAAAATTACTAAAAGAAAATATGAATATTCAAATCATAATAATAAAACTTCTCAACTGGTGAATTTTCTACGAAAACTAATTAACGATGAAGATAATAAAAAAATTGATGACAATAGTAAAAATTACAAAATTTCTAAAATTGATTCCTGTGTAAAAATTAAGGAAAATATAAAAATAGATTCAAGTTGTGAAAGTAGTGGATACGATTCGTTAAAAAATATAAAAGAACAAACTTGTGAAATAATTAACGATCAGCAATCATTTAACGAGACTAATAATAAATATGAAATAACAAAAATGAAAAATAATTTCTTAGAATTCATTAAAAGTCCAAATTTTGAATATTTTAAAAAATTTGATAATATTCAATTTATTATTGATTCGAAAAATTTTTGTTTATATAAAATTTATAAAAATAGTGAAGGCGAAATATTATTGAAAGAATCATCAAATATAGAATTTAATAAAAATGACTATATTATTGGAAAACGAATTTTTAAAAAACCCGAAGAATTAGAAGAATATCCCCAAAAAAATGAATTATTACAAAAAAATTCCATTAGGGAATTACGTGAATTTCAAAATAATTCCACACAAACTGATGAATTATTCAATAGTGAAACTTTTAAAAAAATCATAAGAAAGCACAATTGGTTTCGAGGAAAAAATTATAGAAAAAAAAATCAAAGAAAAAAAAATTATTCAATTGAATCGACGAGTAATTCAAGTTTTCCCGAATCGTCAGATTGTGAACAATTTAATTTGCCAATGAAGTTGAAAAAAAAGAGACAAGTCAATTCTTCGCCTACTGAAAAATATTTATCACATTCTCCAAAATCTAAAACAATTAATACATGTGATTTAAAATATTCATGCATGAAAATTCCGGAAAATCAAATAATAATGTTATTCAATTCCTCATCACCGGAAGTTGAAAAGAATTTGAAATGTTTGTTGAAAAGAAATTATTTTCATTTAAAACCAACTTTGGTTCCAATACCTTGGTTGAATTTAGAAAATTTTGAATTTTCTTCAGAGAAAATGAAATTAAATGAATTATTGCAAGTAAATAAAGAAGAAAATTGCAATAATTTTCAATCGACAGCTACTAATAGTATGTCAGAAAAGAAATTAGAAACTCATGATCAAACAGTGAGGAAGAAAAAAAAATCTAAACCATATTTTAGAATTTTTAAAAAAAAGAAAAAGTAATAGAGAGTAAAAAAATATTTTGTTGATATTTCAATTGATTTAGGGCAAATTGAATTCGAGTGTTTTATGAATTCTGTACAATAAAAATTCATTTAATGAAAAATTGTGTCAAATAAAAATTCAAAAAATGAAAATTCCTCTAAAAAATAATTTTATCTTATATAATTCTTTCAAATCAAAAATAATTGTAACTAATGATTTTTATGGGATAATCCACTAACTTTTTTAAAAATGTTTAAATTTGCATGAAACTTTGTACTTGAACAAAGAGGCAGATAGAAAGATAAATATATACTTTCATCCTTATTACACTCATTGTTCAACGTAAAACGGAGCGGTTTGAATTAAATCATGTAAACGCAGCCTAACAATTAAAAACAATGACGGCGCGTAAATGCAAAAACGTATTAAAAACAGAATTTTTTATCACATTATCAAAAATCATAAAACAACAAAAAAAATTTTTTTTTTAAACAATTAATTCAATTATAATTAATAATTTAATTATTTATAATATTTTATGTACAATTTTTTAATAAATATTTGTTATAAATCATTAATTAAAAATAAAAACCAATAAAATTTGTAACAAGAAATAAAATTAATTCGAAATCAAGATTTTTTAAAATAATATTTCTTTATTTCTAATTTTCATTTACACTCATCAGTTAATAAATAATATTTTTACATAAATTCATAATTATTGCAATATAGAGTATCATGTTAAAAAGGTCTGTTTATGTACACTAAAATACAATGGTTGTTATAAATTATTAAAAGAAAAAAAATTTTTTTTCTATTTTTGTACTTCTCATACAGTTGATTACAGTTTTCTTCTTTGTACTTTTTGGAATTGAATAAAAAAATATAGCAAAAATATTTATTTTTAACTCTATAAATGTACAACAGACCAATGAGATTAAGTTTCGATAAAATTGAGTTTACTACTACCACAGCACATAAAATTTCATCAATATTGCCATTATTTTTGCAAGTGTTACTGAAATATTAGAATATTGCTGCAAGTTTAGGTGCTGTGTAGGTATATTTATATTCTTTTTTTTAGAATTTACTACTAAATCTCATGAAAGTCAATCCTTTTTCAATTGTGTTTCTTTCTTTGCAAAATGTTCATCATAAAAATGATTAAGCATACCCAAAAAGAGACTTGTCACAATTACTCCTTGTGCTAAAACTCTTAATTGAACGGCAAAAACACTTGTATTTGCTGTAGGACCTTTTGTTCTATATCTGTGAATTCCATAGCTAACAGCACCTATTGTTCCCAACCATCCTGAAAATTAAATTTTTAATAAAATACCTAGTCATGAAAACTACTTTTTTTCAAATAATTAATAAATTATAGAAATAGGCTCAAGTTAAATAAAATTAATTATTAATAAATTATAGAAATTATATAATTAATTTTGACTATAATAAAATAAATTTGGAATTATTCAGATTTAACAACAAAACATACTATAGTTGTAAAAATTAACCGGCCTCGGGTCGTCTTTAAGGCACAAAAAAAAGGAGAAAAAGTCGATTTTTTTTTATTTTAACAAAATTTAATTGATTAATAAATATTTTACTTTAAATAATTAATTGAAAGACAAATTTTTTAAATTTTATTTAAGTAGGACGAATTTCTAAAAAAAAAAAAAAAATTATTCTTGAATTTCAATTTTTATAATTTTTTCAAGCCTGATTTAAGCAATTTATTCGAATTAAAAATTTTGTCATAGTTTTTAATTTTAATGGTGAAAAAAAATTCCAGCCAATACTTAATCAAGTTTTACAGATTTTTAAATAAAACCTTTTTTTTAATAATAATTTTGAAAGAGTTAAAGTTGAAATTTTTAGAAATAATTGAATTTCAAAAGATTTTGTTAATTTTCAGACAATAATTAAATTTTACAGAACTAAAAATATAATTTATCAAATAATTTTAGATAAGTTTTTTTTAAAAGTCTATGAATTTTCAAAGATTTACAATTTTGATTCTTGAAATTAATTCAACTTGAAGTGATTTTAATTTAAAATTTTTGATAATTTCACTAAAAAATTTATTAGAAATTGCAGACAAAAATAGAAATGGAAAATTTTTAAGTGAAAAATGGTTCAAATAAAATAAAGAAGATCTGAAGAAGATTTGCATTGCATACTAAAAAAACCGTATTTTATTTAAAAATTTGTTTAAAAAATGTAAAAAAAAATAAGTTGAATAAGATGCATTTTATTAAAAACAGTCGAAGAAAGTCGTATTTTTGAAAAAAAACAAAATTTGGAAAAAATCGTATAATCCGAGGCCTGAAATTATAGAAATTATATAATTAATTTTCACTGTAATAAAATAAATTTGGAATTATTCAGAATTAAAAACAAAACAAATTAATTTGTAAAAATTAATAATACACTGAAAAAACATTTATTTGATTAAAATAATCAATTTTTATTTGAAATAAATAAATTGAATCGTGAATTTCGAAAAGGGGTCAACTTGAAAAAGCATAAGTTTCCTTTTTCACATAACAATAAATAGTGAAAATGACAATTACGGTTTTCAGAGTTTCGAAATTTACTATTCGATTGTGTATTTGAACCAATAATTTCTATATTTGAAAGAAATACCATTTAATTGACTCAAATAATATTCAATTTGGTTCAAATAAATTTTTTTGCCACTGTACTTACCAGCAAAAAGAAACGGTTGTCTCTTAAATTTTTCAACAATTCGTGTTGTAAACGACTTTTCAGGCTCCTCTTTGAGAAAATCATAAGGATCGTCACTCATTTTTGTTTTTTCTGTTAATTTAATTAAAAATTTGTCAAACTGTAACAATAATATAATTAATTATATAATTTTCATATATATCATACTAAATATAAATAAAATTGCGATAAAAATTGCGATAAATAATATATGTGAAATTATATTGCGTCACTTTTTAAATATTTTATTTTTGAAAATACACTTTTCCTGATACAGATAAACTGTATAGGAATCCCATTCTCGAAAAATGATAAACATTAATTACTAGGTCATATTTCATAATGAATGGAGGACAAATATGTCAAGATTTATAGACATGTAAATATTCTTCGTAAGTTTTCTCATAAAATATTTCAAATATAATAGCGATTGAGCTAAAATTTAATGGAGAAATAAAAAATAGTGAACAAAAAAAAAAATTGGCTTGATATTTTTTCAAAAAATTTATTCTTAAAAAAAATGATGGAAAATTACATATGGCGGCCTTGTGATTTTCAGAACTTTTTTAAAATACTATTTTGATTTTTTCGAAAATAAATTTTGTTGGTAAAATATTTATACTCTTAACATGACTGTGAATCGTAATACTATTTTTGACTACTTCGCAAAATTTTAGCTTGGTAGTCTATGTATAAAGTATTTTATGAGAAAAATTTGTAAATCATTACATGTTAGCTAACAGTCACATGTTATTAATCAATTTATTCCAAATAAAATTATAATTAAGGACCTTTACGGAATAACAATAATCAATGAAAAAATTGAGGAATTTTACAGGAGACATGATTTTTTTTTATTGATTCTGCTATAGATCGTTATTTCAACTAAAGTGCAAAAATAATAAATTTTTAAATTAATAAATTCGATTTCAAATAAATGTGGATCACCTTCCGTGGAGGTCTTATTTTATTATCTAAATAAAAATGACATATACAACTATTTATTATTTCTTTAATAGAAAAAATAATTCAAACAAAAGTTATAATTTATCTATTTTAAAGTACAACAATAATTAATTATAGCCAACTTCATAAATAATTTAGTGAATAAAATGACGTGTATTAAATATGCTAAAACGTGATTAAAAATTAGCAATTTATTTAAAAATTCTCTAATAAGAAAGTATAAATTAAAAGAATTATTTATTACATAAAAATATTAGAAATGCTGTGTAATTCAGAAAAATTGTTAAATCATTCAATAAAGCATGCAATTTTAAATCAAAAAATTATAGGAAAAGTGTCCTTGCCTGTCAAATTTTATGCAGCACTTTAAAATCGAGAAATGATTGATTATTTAATTTGTTTGAAGTAACAAAGTACTCACATAGAAGAAGTTAAAAATAATTAAAATATATTTTTTGCCAAGAGTTACTTTAAAAATAGGAGGTGGGATTAAAAAAAGTTAACATTCTTCTAATAATATATACTAAATAATAATTAAAAAAAAAGGTAGGAGGAAAGCAAGGTCACAGTGCCGACAGGGTTGGATAGGTACAGCTAAATACACGTCGTTAGGTAAACCTACGTAAATGCTCTTTACGTATAAATACAAGTTACGAGCAATTAAGGTCATTTACAAAGTACTAAAAAGGACACAAATATACATCTCTTCTTTTCTATCTCATAATTTCCCTAATTAATGACATCATAAAAATTATTGTGCTTAAGCCTTTATATTTGTTTACAATTTTCTATTTTCTTTTACCTATTTTTTATATCTTATTTATTACTCTTATAAGTATAAAATTGTATAATTAATAAAATACTTTTTATATCTTTTTTTAATTAAATTTCATATTTTTATTTTTATCATATAGTCTGTTTCTATAAACAATTTTTAAGTTTAAATTTTAAAAAGAAAACCTTTTTTTTGGCAAATAGAATACAGAAAGAAATTTTCTGTTTTATTTTTATTTCTAAAAGTGTATATAAGAAACATGTAATATAAACTAAATGACTGACATATGAGTGCAATAGTAAACGTATACTTAGACAGCTGTCAAAATAAACACAAACGTCAATCTTTATTTTTAAACAAAAGCATCTCGTGCAGTAAGAGATTCTTAATTGTTGTAAAATAATAAGGTACAAACATTTTCATTTTTTCTAAGCTCTATTAAAAATTAGAATTAACTTTTATAATCACTAAAAAAAAAAAGAAAAAAAAAATTGCATTCTAACCTCAAAAATTTCTTATCACAACGTATAATTGATAATAATCTTTATAATAGAAATTTTTTTCAATTTATTGTCTCCTGCGCAATTTTAAGTCACTTTAACGATTTCTAAGACTATCTTAAAAGAATGCGAAGAATTTTTCTCTCTTAATCTATTGCTCCTCATATAAATAGTAATAAAGAATACAACCGGGCGTTTAGAAAATCAATAAAATGAAAACGCAGAAGCTTTTAGCGCACGTCAGAATATATTTTCTATATAGTTTATCATCATAATATACAACTAGTTCGCAAGGTTTGCAACCGCACCTGTTGAATTTGGAACTGTGAAAATTTCTCTAAAAAGTTCACATCAGGTTTTTATAATTTCTTATTTCTATATTAATCAAAAACTTGTTTCTTTATTGCATTACTGTGTTTTTTTTGTAAACAAATTAAAGCGGATTTTTTTTTTAATTTATACAAACGTATAATTTTATACAGATGTCTTATTTAATTGTCAAGTGATTTTTTTTGCGCTTTTTTTTGCGCTTTTTTAAAATAAATTTTTTATATTCCCTTTTGATTATATAATTTTAGGTAATCATTGCTTGCAAAATATATGTCCCAAAATTTTCCTTATCAATACCATTTGTGTTCAGGTATGTTTTTAGTTTTATTAAATATTATTTATTGCACTTAAAAAAAAAAATTTTACTTACGAAAATTTCTGTTACTTTTGTATTTTATATATTTTTTTGAATAATCGTTACTAAAAATAGAATTCTAATTATTTAGCGATAAAAGTATGTAATTTCTTTTTTTTCATTAATATTTATCAACAGAATAATAAGAGAAATTTAAATATTTATTTAATATTATTATTATTAAATAATAATAATAATATTATAAAATATAATTTATTTAAATATTTAATTTGAATATTTTTTTATTTTTGTTTATATTATTTTTTTACTTAATTTATTTTTTAATATAAAAATAATTTATTATTATTATTATTATTAATTAGTACAATCTATTCTATTGTCAGTATTTCACATGAGAGACATTTGACCTCTCAATCTATTTTTTTTATCTTGCATTTTTTTATCACATCACATGTACTATATTATTATTATTTTAAAGAAACGTTTGGTTATATACTTTTTTCTTTTGACGTTACGATCTTTTTTTATATAGAAATGGATCAAATAGGAGAACCAGCCCAATCGCAAAAACTCGAGGGTTTTAAATATTTAGTGATTGTGACTCAAGCCTTTGGGATTCTTTTGGTTATTTTAATGGCCACATGGAATTTTTGTTATCGTGATGGTTTTGCATGGTCTTCAGATCCAAAATTACAATTTAATTGGCATCCAATGTTAATGACACTTGGACTTGTCTTTCTTTACGCTAATGGTAAAAAAAAAAATTTTTACTTACAATTCTTATCAAAAAAAAAAAAAAAAAAATATAACGTAGAATACCTCCATTTTTTATATTTTAATCTATTTATGAAAAAAAAATTTTTTTTTTTTTGTTTTAACAATAGAAAAATTGTAAGAAAATAATTATAATTAAATTATTATTATAATTTTTATTCTAATTAAATTAATTAATTTCTTTTTTTTCATATATTTTAGGAATGCTAATTTACAGAACCCAAAGAAATGTTCGTAAAAGGCGATTGAAATTAATTCACGGTGGAATAATGTTGTTTGTCCTTATAATGACGATTATTGGTTTAGTTGCAGTTTTCAGTTTTCATAATAAAATGAATATTCCAAATTTATATTCATTGCACAGTTGGGTTGGATTATCGGCTGTTATTCTATTTGCAGGACAGGTGAGCAGTGATTGAGAATATAAATTGCTATAAAAATTTTGTAATTTAAAAAAAAAAATTACAGAAAAAAATAAATCGAAGTTATTAAATTATTAAAAATAAAATTAAGTTGAAGTAGAAAAAATCGCTTTTTACAATAATAATATTAGTAAAGAAATATTTTTAAATAATCATTTTGCAATAGTAATTAATGAATAGTTTTTCAAAATTCATTTGATAATATTTATTATTTCCTAAGTAAATTTTCTATTGTTTCTCTAATTTCATTTGCAGTGGATCGCTGGTTGTGTCTCATTCTTATATCCAGGAATTCAAATTACTTTGCGAGCTGCTTATATGCCAATTCACGTTTACTTTGGAACTGCTGGTTTCATTGCCAGCGTTGCTTCTTGTTTATTGGGACTTACTGAAAAAATTCTCTTCGTTGACTTCGGCAAAGAATCGTAAGTATCATAATTTCATTAAAAACAAAAAAAATTAACTATAATTATTAACTTTTTAATTACTTTGAAAATATATTTTAGTTAAAACAATAAAATAATAATAATAAAATTAAAAAAATATAATACAAATAAAAATTTAGAAATAAACAATTAAATTATATTTTTTTTCTACAATATAAAAATTAATTAGAATAATTATTTTTTAGTGCTTTGAAATATCAAAATTTACCACCCGAAGGTGTTCTTGTCAATGTAATTGGATTATTGTTCGTTATTTTTGGATCCCTAACAGTTTATTTATCATCCCAAGAGCGTTATAAACGATTACCTCGACCTGAAGATGATTTTTTATTATCAAGCCGATCAAATTGAAAAGAGGAAAAATCAACTAACTAAAAACGCAAACTTTTTTATTTTCATTTCATTTAATTTTTATTTCTCAATTTACTGTCATTTTTTAAACAACGAATCAATTCAATGTGAAAGTATTTTACCTGTTAATTTTTAATATATAACAGAAAGTTGAAGTTACGTTATAAAAAAAAAAATATTTTTAAAAAATATTTAAAAATTTTTAAATATTTACGAATATGAAAAAAAGTTCGAAGAAAAAACAAAAGTGTTTATATTTATATGCATTATGTATATATATATAATATAGTTTATTATATATTCTTGAATATATTGAAAAATGTAAAATTATCACAAGATAGAAATCAATGTTTATTATGTACTTTTGACAGAATTTTGAAAGATTTATAACTGTGAAAAAGTGATAAGAAGATCACGTAATGATTGTAATCAAAGTATCATCGATATCGTGAAATTTTTGACTGGTTATTGATTAATATTTTTGTTTTTTTTTGTCATTATTATTAATTATTTTTAATTTATAGATGAAATTCTCTATATTTGATTTATATGGAGAAAAACAAATTTTTTTTTAAACTTAATTATCAACGGTAACTAATTACTATCATTATTATAGCAATAATTGTAAAAGAAACGTAAATTTGAAATATTTTTCTTATACATTCTATTATTTAGAATGTATTTAGTATTTAAATTTACGTTTTTTTTTATTTCGTGATTTTAGTTTCTGTTTCTTTGTGATTTATACAGTTTCTAAGAGACTGATGGTGCTTTTAATTTTACTATTTACAAACAAAAAATATTTATTTACAATATACACAAATATTTTATTTGTAATTAAAAAAAATTTTTTTTTTTTTTTGTTCATTGTGAACAAACTGTGTCGAAATAAAATCTGTATTAAAAATTTTAACAGAATTTAATTTTTTTTTAAAATTTAGTTCTTCAATTATAAATTAACTTTATATTATTATTATCTACTAATGTTGATCCAATATATGCCTAAAAATCTTTTTACACTTTTTAAGGTTAATCGTTTTTAGTAAAACAAAAACGTTTAATAATAGAATTTGAAATACGCGCTTGAAATTAAGAAATCACGCACGCGTGCGCAATGTTGAGGTTTATAATTTGGTAATACTTGCATAAGCATTCTGATTGGCTATTGTCGTTTTGTATTCCCAATCAGCTGCGAATGACACTGACAGAAGCAGACACAAATGAAGAAGAGTCGTGTCAAGAAGTGTTGTATCATTGTTGTCTTGTTTTAAATTGAAGTTGTTGTTGTTTATTAGCTGTAATTTAAAAAAAATTACAATTCAATGGTTAATCAAACACCTGATCCTCAATCAAAATATGAATTATTAGTCGACATACAAAAGTAAGTATATACATAAAAAAAAAAAAAACTATAAATATCTCCTACTTTTTCCATATATAATATTATTGATTTGATACACTTTTACTTAATTATTATAAATTTATGTGATACTATAAATAAAAATAGATGAATTAAAACTTGATTGAATTGATAAAATGTGAATGACAATAGTGATAGTTTATTATGACACATTTTGTTTACCTTGGAAATTAGTATTATCTTTTTTAAAAAAAAAACAGTTCGGCTTTATATGAACATTTAATAAAATGTTTTATGCGGAAACTGATTAAATTAAATTGCCTTTTGTGTGAAAAATATATATATATATATTGTATTTGTAGACCTCGTTTGAGCAAGCAAGTCCTTTGTCTTGCCCTAACATTTTCAACAGTTGGGGCATTATTCATAACTCGTATTTGGATTGGAATTTCAACAGCGCGATCAGCGAGGGAATTTGTTGTTGGTGAAAAAATTGAAAATGCCCAGATTACTGCGTGGTTACATCGGGCACGGATGTATGCCGAATCGACGAAGGAGAACAAGAATTCGTCCCGGGATGCAAACATTAAATCAACCAATGATTATGCCCAAGATCCCTCAGGGTAATTATTTATTTCATAGTTTTTTTTTTGTTTTTTTTTGACAATTTTCAAATTCACTGTTAGTTAGTTTTCATTTATTGTAATTTACAATAATTTTATTTTTATTTGTAATTTATATTTGTAAATATAATTTATATTTGTAAATATAATTTATATTTTAGGCCTCGGATTATACGACTTTTTTTCAAAAATACGATTTTTTCAACTTATTTTGATAAAATGCGACTTTATCGAATTTTTTTTACATTTAAAAAAAAAAAAATTTCAATAAAATACGTTTTTTTAGTACCTATACAATGTAGATTTTTTTTATTTTAATGATTTAATAAATTTTTAACTAAAATTCTCAACTAAATTAATTATTTTTAATAATTTTAATTTATTACAAATTTAATTTAATTTTACAAATTCAATTATTTTAAACTATTTTTCAATTTAAATTTTTATGAAATTTAATAATTGTTTATAATTTAAAAAGCAAATTAGCAAATAAAATTGACAAATTTCTCTTATTATAATTATTGTTTGAAATTTAACACTATCTTTTGTAATTCAATTATTTTTAAAAATTTCAATTTAAAAGCTTCTAAAATTTAATTATTTCTAAAATTTCCCATCTAAAATTTTTTTGAAATTTAATAATATTTCAATTATAACTTTCCTGAAATTGAATTATTTTTAATGATTTTTATAATATTCTTCGAAAATTTAATTATCTAAAACCATTTTTCACTTAAAAATTTTCAAATTCTATTTTTCTCTGCAATTTCTATTAAATTTTTTTAGTGAAATTATCAAAATTTTTAAATTAAAAATTACTTTTTTAATTAATATCCAAAATCAAAATTTGAAAATTCAAATTTCAATTTGAAATCAATCTTTGAAAATTCAATTACTTTTAAAAAATGTTATCTAAAATTATTTGATAAACTATTTTTAGTTACTGTAAAATTTAATTATTGTCTGAAAATTAATAAAATCTTTTCAAATTCAATTATTTCTAAAAATTTCAACTTTTAACTTTTTCAAAATTATTATTTAAAAAAAATTTTTTATTTAAAAATCTGTAAAACTTGATTAAATATTGTCTGAAATTGTTTTGATCATCAATACTAAAAACTATGAAAAATTTTAAATTCGAATAAATTGCTTAAATTAGACTTGAAAAAATTATAAAAATGGAACTTTAAGAATTTTTTTTGGAAATTTGTCAAATAAAATTTTGAAAATTTCTCTTACAATTAATTCGATTCTGAAATATTCGAAATAAATTTTCTTGGTAATATTTTTATAGAATTATTATTCTCATTACAGAATTAATAAAATGAATTTAATATCTAATAACATTAGTTAAAGAAAAATATTTATTAACCAATTAAATTTTGTGAAAATAAAAAAATCGTCTTTTTTTTAATATAAATCGACTGAAACGAATTTTTTGTTGCCTTAAAATCAATCCGAGGTCTGAAATTTGTAAAATTTCTTTTTGTACAAAAAAAAAATGAAATATTTTTAAATTATATATTTATATATTTAGGAAAATCATGGTCTGCTATTTCTCCATATCACAAGACATGAACACGTCGCAAGAGCTCAATCCGTCGCACGTTGACCCTCATATTTGTACGCATATTATCGTGGGTTTTGCAAGCGTGGTAAATTGCAGTCTCAACTTGGGCGAGTACTCTTGGGTTTATCGGCAAATTGCCGATCTAAGAATTCAAGAGCCCAATCTCAAGGTGATGATAAGTGCAGGCGGAATAAATGAGCTCAATGCAGGATTTCCCGAAATGGTCAGAACACACGCCAATAGAAAAATGTATGAATTTTTAATTATTACTATTTAATTTTAAAAGATCTTTAAATTTTTCGATCTTTGTTGAATTTAACTATTTAATTTTGTTACTAATTGATAAATTCTTTTTTAATCGCTGCTATTATTATTATCCAGAAAATTGTTGAAAATTACGTTTTATTGAAATATGTTATTTAAAGGAAAAAGGAAAATATTTATCAAACATGAGAATAAAAAAAAAAAATTAATCGACTGTCAATAATATGCGGAAGTAAATAATAATGAATGTCGAAAGAAATGTTTATCAAAAGATAAATTTATTATTGAGATAAAAATCAGAATGGAATTTTGCAATTTTATTTTATTTTATTTTATTTTATTTAAAAAAAAAATAATAATTTCTAAATCTATAATAATAAATAATATTGGACAATATTTTACAGTTTCATTAAATCAGTGTTAAATATCACAAAAACTTTTGGACTCGATGGACTTGATATCGATTGGGAATTTCCTGCATGGAATGGAGCAAATAGTCGTGAAAAAATTTATTTCATTCAACTTCTTCAAGAATTGAAAAAAGAATTTTTACGAAGTGATGAAAAATTACTTCTTTCAGCAGCTGTCGCTGCTCCTGATTCTATTATTAATCAAAGTTATAATGTTCCAGAAATAGCTAAGTAAGTCAAACGTGATTTAATCAATAATCGTATATAAAATATTTTAATAATAATGGATATATAAAAATAATTTTGAGAAAAAAAGCAAATAAAATAGAAAATATAAAACGCCTTTAAAAAAAAAAAATAATATTATTAATTAAAATTTTTCTCTTCAGATATGTTGATTTTATAAATTTAATGTCCTACGATTATCATTCCTATGTGTGGTATTATCCAGTGACTGGTTTGAATTCGCCACTTTTTCATCGTTCAACGGAAATTGGATTTTTGGCAAGTTTAAATGTAAATTATTCGGCAAACTATTGGATATCAAAGGGTATGCCAAAAGAGAAAATTGTTATTGGAATTCCAACTTATGGACATTCGTATAAATTAACTAATCCATTGAATCATGATGTGCAAGCACCGGCAAAAGGAATTGGTACACTTGGTCGTCATAGTTTTGTACCATATTACACGGTTTGTCAATTTCTTCAGGGCGGTGCCAATTTTAAATTTCTTAATGACAGTCTCGTGCCATACGCTTATCAAAATGACGAATGGATATCGTACGATGATATTAATAGTGTAATTAAAAAAGTAAGTTTTTAATATCATTAATTTCAGAAAGAAAAATAGATAATTTATTTTACATTTCAATGCGAAAAATTATTTTTAATGTTCAATTTTTATTTAACAAAATTTCTAATTATTCAACTTTTTTATTAAAAAAAAAAAACAATTAATTTATAATGAAAAATTTTTATTTATATTTTCAATTTGATAAATTTTTAACTTATTCAATTTTTTATTCAACTGAAAATGTCATTAAACTTTTATTTTGTCGAAAGAGAAAAAATTATATTATTAATTTGCTTTATTTTTTCTCTCGCAGGCAAAATGGATCAAGTCAAATGACTACAGAGGTGCAATGATTTTTTCATTAAACTGTGAGGATTGGAATTCGACATGTTCGAAAAATGAAACATTTCCTTTGATTCGAGCAATTAAATTTGCAATGAATTGAAAATTTAGATCAATTATATTAAATTAAATTATAATAGACTGTGATTCAACTCTCAATGCAGTTAAATCCGTACAAATTAATTTATATATAAATATATATATATATATATATATATATATATAAATATATATATATAGACAGTATTATATTTTTTGTGATACGTGAAAATTTTCACGTACACAATTAATTTAATCATTCCAATTTGTATATTATTTTCTCTTCTTTTTTTGTTTTTTACAACAAAAAAAAACTCAACCAAAGAAAAAAAAAAATGTTACCAATTTATCTATTTATTCCTATATTTATATAGATAAAATTAAATAGTTTATTTCTACTTGCTATTACTACTACTACTACTATTTAATGAAACATGTAAATACTTCACATTTTGAAAATAACAACAAAAATTTGGAAAATTTCCACTTTTTTTCGAAAGAAAAATCTTTCAATTCTTGCCATTTTCTATTGAAAATATCTAATGTTTAGGATAATAGGAATTGGGAAGTTGAAAAAAAAATAAAGTATAAAAATCTTCGTTTCCCATAAATAATTGTTATGTACTTTTGTACGTATATTAAGTCCATCACAGTATTATTTCAGATTCATTGAACTTGAAACCAAACAAAAATAAAATAAAAAATGTATCGTCATTACATTGAAGGAAATATATACAAGCCAGAAAAAAAGTACTTTTTTTCAATTCTTCTAAAATAGTCATTTTATATTTTTAATTAATTTCTACAATAAGAAATTATTACCATTGAAAAAAAAAAAATCTTGGAAATATTCATCAATTTTTGTTACACATTTTGGGTATATTAGAAATTTTCGTGGAAAAAAAGACATTATTTACATTTTATATAACTAACAAAGAGAATTTTTCCTCTAGCAAAAAAAAAAAAATATGTAAAATTTCACTAAATATGAAATAAACTTAAAAAGTGCTGACAAAGTCTAGGAACTGCTTTATTATTAAATTTCACTAAAAAAAAAAAACTTTATAATAAGGGAATTTTAAGGAAACATCCAAGAGACGCAAAAATAAATCCTGAATTTTTGTATTTTCATTTTACCGGAAACTACATTTTTTTTATTTTACCAAATTATCATTTCGAATTTTCTTTTTGACGACAGATTTGACTAATATTAAATTTTAAAATAAATACTAATTTTTTTTGCGATTTTAGGTCAATTGAAAATTACAAAGAATGTGTAGGATGAATTATTTTTTTTTTTTTTTTTTTTTTAGGAAATAATTATGCTTTTCACATCGAACAGAGAGGTATATATATATAATATATAATGTCAAAATGAACACGACGATTGAAAAAATTCTATTATAATTATTATTATTAAAATATCCATATTAGTCCTGGAATCGGTAATTTTTAAATACTTTCGTGATTTTTGCGAGAAACAATTCTTTTTCAATATGGAATCCATATTATTATTTCACACAAAGTCGTTGTTAAATTTTGCACAAATAATTCTATATTTATAATTTATTATTATTTAATTATAATAGTAAAATAAATTTTTTTTATTTATTTTAATGTGTTTGACTTTTTTTTAGTCAAGAGCTTTTTCAAATATAAGATTTAAAAGTATACATAATTTAAAAGACATGGATGAATTTCACGTGGAATCGACAATAAAATAGAATCATTACTGAAAAGTAATAATTTTTGTTTTCTTATAAAATTATTATCTACAAACATTTATGAGAAATAATTATTTGTTCCATAGGAAAAATACTCGATTAAAAAAAAGGTAGTTCTTTCTGTATAAAAAAAATTCGGCAGAAATTACTATACATACTTAATTAAAATTTACGTATTTCCCTCTGCAGAATATATTTTAATTGATTTTATACAGAAAGTTCTATTTAAATCGAATTTTCGAAAGTTTCTCAACATTCATTATTTTTTCACAATTCTTTCTCTCAATCACATTACTTTTTTTTTGAGATACATCCAGGAATTATTTCTGTACAGCCTAAGTTATAACAAATTTTTTTTCATTTTCTTTTTAAATAATTACGTTACTTTATTAAGAAGGCGCTCTTTGTGTGTTATATTACTTTGTGAATCTAAAGCAGCGTTTTTTTTCTATACCGCTATAATATATTTTTGTATTTTCAGTCTACAAAGGATAGGCGAAAGAATCGCGGCTTAAGATGTCATGCAGAAAATAGAGAGAAAGACTATAAAAAGTAGGTGATTATATTTTCATTTGAATAATTTTTCAATTATTAATTTTTTTTTTTTGTGTTTCTAAGATTAATTTACCTATTTATAGAAAGGGGAGGGAAAAAATTTTAAAAATAGAAAAAAACGAAATTTAATATAATGGACAATTTTGCCGATCCTTCCGCCAGACTGTCCATTTCTTTTTTTGCAAAAATTTAAGAAGCAAGAATTTTTTGAAAGATAAAATCTTGCTTTCTATATTCATGATCTTTCTCATCTTTTCTCATCTAAAATGGCCTCTGAATTTTTGCTTCTTTTTTTTTTGTTACAGTCTTTCTCAATTTAAACTCGGTTGTCGATTATTGTCCCATTCAACTTCGAGATTTTGCCACTTTGTTTGCAGAACCGTTAACATACTATTATTTGAAACGCATTTTAAATTACTCTCGAGTAACACCACTTGACCTTTGTGATAAATAATTTTGTTGTCAGGATTACTACGCGATAAACCATTGTAATGATAAAGTGTAAATGTATCAGGATCAGTTGGTTGTTGCTCTGAGAAAAATTCTTCCATGAATGCATTAAATAGAATTATTCCTAGATTCTCCTTGTCTAATTTTTGTTTTATTATATCCACGCTGCAAGGGAATTTTTTTTTTTTTTTAGATATTTCATAAATAATTTATAATTATTTTCTAAAAAAAAATTTTTTTTTGGGAATAAAACAAAATACTTACTATTCAGAATCATTAACTAAATTCAATTCAGCGAGAACATCTTGTAATAAAGTTGTTTGAATGAAATTATTACCATCCGGACTGTATTTATTGAAAATTCGCTTAGCTTTCTCCGCGGGTGTTTCGGGCCTCACAAGATCTCTCTCGGGCGAAAATAAAACTGTCAAATGTGTCTCTGATCCTAAAACCCAAACTGGATGCTTTGGCGATTTGAGAAATGCGCCCACTTCACAATATTGCAAATGTTCGAGATACGCTAAAAATCCCACGGAATTTTGTTTCTCGATACCAAGCAATTCTGAAAAAAATAAAAATAAATTAAAACAAAATCGGAAAAAAGTTAATAATAATAGAAAATTAAATTTTTAAAAAATAATTTATAATTTAAAAAAATGATGAACTTTAAAGAGAGATAAATTATTTTTTTTTCAATTCTTACTGAGTCCACCGACGTCTTGCTCATGATCCCAAACGTGACCAACTGCTCGACCAGTTAGCATAAGATTTATTAAACTCTGACTTCCGTAGCCAAAAGTCGATTCAATTAAACATTCCGATGAGTCTAACATTTCCGATTGCATTCCAACCATTCCCTTTGTACATATTACTGTATAAAGTAACACAAAGACACCAAATGATTCTTTTAATAAATTGATCCTTTCCATAAAAAAATTTTCTACTTCGCCAATGCTCTCTACCGGAAGTATCCTGAAATTTTTATTAGATTTTTAGAGAAAAATTTCTATAGATTTTCATTAGACAAAATAATAATAATAATAATAATAATAATAATAATAATAATAATGCCAATAATGTTTTTTTAACGACTGTATTCTTTGGTACAAATAAAAAATTTTTTTGAGTTATAGAATAATTCTCAAGATTTAAATTTATAATTTTTTTTTTTTTTTAAATTCAGATTATCTTTCTATATTAATAATAAAATAATTTATGGTAAATAATTTTTGCTGATCAATTTTAATTTTAAATATAAAACTGCTACTCAAATTGAAATTCGAATAATTTTAAACTTAAATCAATTAAAAATTTGGACAAATTAAAATTTTAATAGTTTAAAACTTAAACCAATTAAAATTTGAATGATTTTAAACATAAATCAATTAATATTTGGATAAATTGAAAAATTAAATTAAATAATATTTGGACAAATTAAAACTTGGATAGTTTAAAATTTAAATCAATTAATATTTGGACAAATCGAAATTCAAATAATTTAAAACTTAAATCAAATAATATTTAGATAAATTGAAATTCGAATAATTTGAAACATCAATTAATTAAAATTTGCGAAACTTAAGTAAACAACGTTTATGATAAACGATTTTTAAAGAAAAAATTTTTTAAAATGAAAAATTATTTCTTTAAAAATCATTTATCATAAACGTTGAGTATTTCAGCTTCGTTAAAATTTAGAAAATTGTTAAATTAAATCATTTTGAATTCTGATAATTTTAAACTTAACTCAATTAATATTTTAATAAATTAAAATCAAATTAATTTGAAACTTAAATCAATTAATATTTAGATTACAATTTATTTAATTTTACATTTCGATCGATTTAATTTACATTTGATTGAAATTTTAATTAATTTTTTTTACCAATAAGAAATTAAAACTGATTAAAAGTTGGATCAGTTGAAATTTAAATTTAATTGAAATTTATATTAATTAAAATTTGAAGGAATTCCAATTGAATTTATGATTAATTAGAAATAGAACGAATTTAAATTTATATTGATTACAATTTTAATCAATGAATGCTTCAATTAATTTAAACTAAGATTTATTGAAATTTAGCCTAAATAATAATTTTTAAATAATAATTTTAATTAATAATTGCTTCAATTAATTGATACTAAAATATATGTATACTAAAAGTTTTGAACGTTTAAATGAATGAATTTTTTTACTTTTTGTAAGTTTGGATTTTTGTACAAAATATTAATTTACACGCAGTAAAAAATAAATGACTTATTTAATAAATATTGTATTTATTTTTTATTACCTATATAAGAATGAAATAATTTTTTGAAAATATCGAAACAGAAAAATAATTTCATTCATTTAAGCGTTTAAAACTTTAGAGAAATTAAAAATTATTAAAATTAAGGCTAAATAATTTTTAAATTAATAAATAGAATCGTGGATTAATTGAATTATTTAAATAGAAAGAAATAAAAATATAATTTTATGTTTTCTAAATTATAATACAAGATCAACAATGTTAAAAAAAAATTCTTTTTAAACTAATAAATTATTTTTCATTATTTCTGTAGTTTAAAACAATGTTTTTAAATTTGTAAATTTCATTATTTTTGAAATAATCCGCAAATTAATTGAATTTAAAAAAAGATTAAAAAAAAAGGTATAATATTATTAAAATTTAATTTAACAGAATTTTAATAGAATAAATTTGTATTTTCGATATAGGTATAAAAAATGATGAATAGATAAAAAATTTGTGATCGCTGTTTTCTTTTTTAAAATAAAAAAAAAAATTGTACAAAATTTTTGACAAATTTTTGAAATAAATTAAAAATAAACTTATTTGTATACCTTAATCGTGAATGAAAATTTTCAGAGAGAATTTCTTGTCCTTCACTTGTGCTTGGGACATTGACAGGAATTCTAGTCTCTGATTTCGATGAACATTCAGGCACTTCTCCATTAACCATATCACTAGAGTCGCTTAAAAATACGATAGAATACTTTGGATTTTGTACATCAGCAGCCTGTGCAACAATTTCAGTAATAGCTTTCACAAGTAGTTGATCACATTTTTCAGCTTTTATATCTTTCCACGTTGAAATGTCACATTCTTGTAATAATTGTTTTATTATAAATGCTTGAACAGGAGCAATCACAACACATGGCCCACCTTCTCTTTGTACGAGTGCAGTCGGTTCATCCGAACTGAAATAAAAACCTGCGAAAAAAAAATTTTCTTTTCAAAATATAATTATTATTTAAATATTAATTTTTCAAGACATATTTTGAAATACAATGAAAAACAAATGAAAAATAAACAAAAAAAAAAAAAAAAAAAAAGAGTATTGGAATTATACAAAATAGAGGTACCGAACAGAGAAAGAGGAGTGATGTAATAAAGAAAAAAGCCGTATTTATATACATATATGAAGTAACAACAAAATGTGTGAATCATTTTATGTAATAAAATTACGAGAATTTTTTTTTCTCCCTCTTTTTACTTTTTTTAAGCAAAAATAAAATAACACTCACCTTGTGCCCATCTTCTAAAGACATCTTCCTTAACACTCGGTCCCCAAAGAAGGATTTTGATATTTTCTAAAAGTTCTGCAGCATTCTCTGCCATTATCGAACTCGTGGACGAATTATATATTATTTTCTTTTTGTTTATTTTTTTCTAATGTTACAAATTTACAAAAAGAAAAAGACCACAATTTGTATTCCCCTTTTTTATTCTATTTTATAAGGGACATGATGCAGTGTAACTGATTAATTAGTCAAAAATAAAATTTCAATTTTCCAAGTGTACTAATGTTTGATAACCTATTTGGCACATACAGCAAAGTACGCCGCCATGCCAAAAAAAAAAAAACAGCAAAAAAAAAAGGAAAAGAAAAACCCCTCTTTTTTCAGTGACCACGATTTTTTGATTAAAAATTAGAATTATCGCACGCTTGCCACACCTTACATAGAAATAAATTAACTGTTTTTTTTTGTTTTTTTTTTTGCTATCAAATTTTGTTGAAATTTGCTCGAAACGCAGATTTATCCAAGCTCCGAGCTTGATTAATCGACCACGTGATCATATCAAGATCATCCATATCACTGTGTCCTTCTCTATGTGACAAGATGGGCAAAAAGCTCGTTTTCATAAGAAAAGAAAAGCTCAAAATTAGAAGATAAGTAACAATCAATGCCATTCGTTCATTTCAATGGAATATACAATTTTATTGGTTAATATTTTTACATTTAACCAATAAACATTGAGGTATTTTATAATATGTTTATTCTAACCTAGAAATATGTGGAAAAACTATTATATTTGTAAATTTTCTTTGTTAACAAATAAATCTATTGTAAAAAAAGAAACAAAAAAAAAAATGTTAATTATTACAAATTTTTTATATAGATATTTTCAATTTCTTTTTCAAATTGGAAATTACGTTAGTCACGTGACATTGGAAAAGTATTATTTTTTTTTTTTGAATATGTACCAAAAAAAACAAAAAGAAAAGAAAAAAAATTAAGAATTTATTAACGCTAAAATATTATACAATAGTTATTTTCTATTTTTCTTTTTTGTAAAAATTAGAAAAAAAAATTTTTTTTTTTAAACATTTTTTTTCGGCGAGCGCAGCGTCATCTGTCGAGTTTAATGAAAATCAATGGTCAACGATTTCATGGAGGTTCGTGGTGCTTTGTCGTTTGGTGATAAAAATCAACAATTCACATGTAATAATGCTGTAACGTATATAACTAATATTTGTTTTTCAAAAATCTAATTTTTCATTGAATTATTTGGCGTTAAAGCCGCGTTTTAAATTGATTAAACTTGGCACGCTTCGCGGTTTATTATATATACAATCGTTGGAACCGTATTAGTGTGATAGCAGCAAAATGGCAGCAAGCGAGTCCACATCGGATGAGAGCCTTTATCCTATTGCCGTTTTAATTGACGAATTAAAAAATGAGGATGTTCAGGTATTATGCATTTTATTATTTATTATTTCTATTATTTCCGGCATTAATTATTCAACATCTAGCATGCATTGATGAAGCGAAAGTTTACCGGTCATTTTCAATGTGTTGATTGAGGTTGTGATTATATAGAACCTTGTTTGCAGACACTGTTATAAACGCTTATTCAAACGTCATTAAAAAGATTTACTTGGCGGCGTTAAGAGAAAAGTGTTAATTTTATTTATTTTTCAAATTAATTATCAATATAACAGTTGTAGATGATTTTCTTTTTCTTTTGATAAAATTGAATGCGTCATTGTTGTAGTGATTCATATATTATTAAATAATAATTTTTGTAATATGTACTCTTTGTTTGTTTGTTTTTTTTTTTTTTTTTTATAGTTACGTTTGAATTCTATCAAGAAACTTTCTACGATTGCTCTTGCTTTGGGTGTTGAGCGTACACGCAGTGAGCTCATTCCATTCTTAACAGAAACAATTTATGATGAAGATGAAGTACTTTTGGCACTTGCCGAACAATTGGGAACATTCACGCCTTACATCGGTGGACCGGAATTTGTATATCATTTATTGGTAAGAGAAATATTTATTTTTGAATTATTTCATGTTAATTATTTATATTTGTTTTTCTATTTTTGGAGGGGTGAATTTTAATTGACTTTTGTCTATATATTTATAATTCTAAACATTTTGTACTTAATTAAAAAATATAAAATTTTTATTATCGAATGAATCATTCAATAAGTGAATAATTTAAGATTTTCTGTTTATTCGAATTTTTATAAAGTAGAAATTATATGAATTTTATATCGGATTTCTATTACGAAACATTTTTATTTGTAAAAATGTTTTGTCTTAATTAAATTTTTATTTATAGGAATTTTTTTTCAATAAAATTTCTTTACGAATATTCACATAAAAGAATTTTTTATTTAATTTATTTCTGATTTAATGGAAATTCAATTTAACATAATTTTTATTTAACTAAATTTTTATTATAGAACATTTTAATTTGAAAAAATTTCCATTTGTATTTATTTATTTCCATATCAGCAAAATTTTTAAATGGCAAATTTTTAAATTAACCAAATTTGCGATTTCAGAAGTTCTATTCAATAATAATTCATGTAAATAAAAAAATTAATAATAATTAATTATTTATAATTTCAGGTTTCGAAGTGAGACACATTTTTACTTTTTTGATAAAAATTTTGGGCAAAAGCCATTAAATAATAATTTTAAAAATAACAGTATTCAAGAATCTTAAATTTTAGCGAATTTTTGGATTACTAAAAGCTCGCCATGATTTATTATTGGCTGCGTTAACTAATGCTTTGTATAAATATTTTTTACACGAATTTTCATTTTTCAAAATATCATTTAACATAATTACTTCTTAAACGATTTTTTACTCAATAGAATTTTTTATTTGACAAATTTTTAATTTACAAAATTTTTTCTTTACCCAACTGTTTTTTTTTTTTAAATAATTCTACTTTAACCGAAATTCAGACAATAATTGAAATTTAAAGTATTTTGAATGGAAAAATGTTTTAAATAATTTAAATGACAAGATCTTGATTAAAGTTATTAGAAATAATTATTTCAACAAAAAATTGGAATCAAAATTTTTAATAATAATTGAATTTCAGGAGATTTTGAATTAAAATTTTTGTAAATTATAATTGCTGAAAATTATTAACAAAGTTTCAAACAATAATTGAATTTTAAAGAATTTTTAATTAAAAAATGTTTTATTTAATTGGATTTTTTGAATAATTGAATTGAAATTATTAATTTAGCAAAGAATTTTAGATATACAAATTTTAAAAATAATTGAATTTTGGATTAAGATCTTTAGAAATAATCGAATTTTTGGAGATTTTTAATTAAAATTATTGTTTTAAAATACTGAATATTTTATATAAGCTTTCAATTTCAAATTCTAGAATTTAAAAATTCGAATTACTTAAAATTCTACTGAATGAAAATTCTAATAAATTAAAAATAGATTAAATTAGATTTCTTTTCAAAAAAAAGAGTTGGGTAAAGAGAAATTTTGTAAAATAAAAATTTATGTGAAAAATCATTTTTATGGAATAATTATACGCTTCTACCGTTGTGACAAAATCAGAAAGTTAATCGAAATTTAATAATAGAAATTTTTTTTTTTTTTAAATAATCAGGAGAAAAATGATGTTAATTTTATTTCTCAGAATTTTTCTTTCAATATTTTTAGACAAGAAAATTTTTAACGTCAAACTTTGTAAACTAATTTTACTTCATTTTTAAGATGCTACTTTTTTTTATACTTTTTTCAATTTTGGGGATACTTTTTTTTAAATAATGATACTTTTTTATACTTTTTTTTTTAGTCTCTTACTACGCTTCGAAGCCTGTAATCGTTTCAAAATTTAATTTAAATTTTAGGTGATGAAATTTTTAATCAATTCCAATTTTTATTTGTCAAATTAAATTCATTAATTAAAATTTTAATCAAAATGCAAATTAAATCAATCGAATCTTAAAACGAAATTTTCATCTATTTTTGGGATTGATCGATTTTAGTTTTAAATTAACCGAATTTTGCAATTTATCGAAATTTTAATTTACCTAATTTTATAAAATTATTCAAATTTTAAATGATTTAAGTTTAAAAGTTGAAAATTTAAAATCTGTTTTGAAAAAAAAAACATTTTTATGCCTGAACGTTAAAATGAGGGAAATAATTTTTTTTTCTTTAAAAATTTTGTAAAAATTACTACAGCAATAAAAAATAAATATTACATTAAACATTTAATAAATTATTAATTTATTTTTCGATATAGAAAGCAATAAGTATTTTATTTAATTTGAATTTAAAAAAGTAGTAAATAAATTTTTCGTTCATTTGAACGTTCAAAATTTTAGGTGCATAAAAATTTACTCTTTTCACCTACTTTGAAGGTAAAAGGTACTATGATGCCTGTTATTTACAATTTTTTTTTTTCTATATTTTCATATGATACTGATTTTTCTATTTAGTATTAATTACATCACTTTTATTTCGCATTACAATGTGAAAATAAAATTCAATTATTGTTATTATTATACCATAAAAATTTGAAAAATAAAATTTCAGCCACCATTGGAATCATTGGCAACAGTTGAAGAGACAGTTGTAAGAGATAAAGCAGTTGAATCTTTACGTAATATTGCTCTTCAACACAGTCCAGCTGATTTGGAAGAACATTTTGTTCATCTTGTTGAGCGTTTAGCATCAGGCGATTGGTTCACGTCGAGAACATCAGCATGTGGATTATTCAGTGTTTGTTATCCACGTGTTAATCCAACAATAAAAGCAGAATTACGAAATCATTTTCGTAATTTATGTCAAGACGATACACCAATGGTGAGGCGTTCAGCCGCATCGAAATTAGGAGAATTTGCAAAAGTCGTTGAAATTGAATATTTAAAATCTGATTTGATACCAATGTTTATAATACTCGCTCAAGATGAACAGGATTCAGTTCGTCTATTGGCAGTTGATGCATGTTTTAATATTGCAACATTATTACAACAAGAGGACGTTGAACAGCTTGTAATGCCAACATTACGTCAATGTGCATCCGATCAATCGTGGCGTGTACGTTATATGGTCGCTGATAAATTTACAGATTTACAAAAAGCCGTTGGTCCTGAAATAACAAAAACAGATTTAGTCTCGGCATTTCAATTATTGCTTAAAGATACTGAGGCTGAGGTGAGGGCAGCTGCCGCCGATAAAGTTCGTGATTTTTGTCAAAATTTAGAAGCATCAAAACAAGAATCAATTATAATGACTGATATTTTACCTTATATCAAAGAGCTTGTCGCCGATCCAAATCAACATGTTAAATCAGCATTGGCCAGTGTTATTATGGGTCTCAGTCCAATTCTTGGTAAACATAATACAATTGAGCATTTATTACCATTATTTTTGTCGCAATTAAAAGACGAATGTCCCGAGGTACGTCTTAATATTATCAGTCATTTGGATTGTGTTAATGAAGTCATTGGAATTCAACAATTGTCACAATCACTCCTGCCAGCCATTGTTGAACTTGCTGAGGATTCGAAATGGCGAGTTCGTTTGGCGATTATTGAGTGAGTTCTTTTAATACAATATTTTCGTATTTTTAATTACGAATTTTGAAAAAAAAAAATTAAATTGTTCTTAATTTTTTTTATTATTTTTATTATTAATGATTATTTTTTTCGTGTTTTTTTTTAGATATATGCCATTGTTGGCCGGTCAGTTGGGCGTTGAATTCTTTGACGAGAAATTGAATTCTTTATGCATGACTTGGCTCGTCGATCATGTTTACGCGATCAGAGAAGCGGCGACACTCAACTTAAAGAAATTAGTAGAAAAATTCGGTTCAGAATGGGCACAGAATACAGTCATACCCAAAGTGTTAGCAATGTCAAGGGACCAGAATTATCTTCATAGAATGACATGCCTTTTCTGCATTAATGTGAGTAAAAATTTTTTAATTTTAGTTGTTTTCACCACCAAAAATGTGAAAATAATTTTTATTATCAATATTTTTTAAAATAAATTATTTCTTGTTATTGATGAATTTTCCAATTAGAATTTGGAAAAAGTAAAATAATTTTAAATGTTTCTTTCTTTTTTAGCTTTATATAAAAATTAGTAAAAAATTTTGATTTAATTAATAACGCAGGTATTAGCTGAAGTATGCGGTCCAGAAATCACAACAAAAGTGATGCTTCCAACTGTATTAGCGATGGCAAATGACAATGTAGCAAATGTCAGGTTTAATGTTGCCAAAACCCTTCAACGTATTGGACCTTATCTAGAACCTAACGCTGTGCAAACGCAAGTTAAACCCGTACTAGACAAACTCAACACTGACAGTGATGTCGACGTAAAGTATTTTGCCTCGGAAGCAATCGCCGGAATTGCAGGTAAAAAAATAAATAAATTTCAATAATAATATGTTAATTGGTGATTATTATAAATAATACCTTTTTTTTTAGCTTCAATTTTTATTCAATAATAATTTATTGAGACGTATGATTATTATAACTGTGAATTTTTTATTTAATTAAATTTTCAATTTTTGTTTACTAATTTCTACAATTCTTTTTTGTTTATTTAAATAATAAAATTTTCTAATTCAAATTTTTCATTATTTTCAAGTTGAAAATTAATCGATTTGCGGAATTTTGAAATATTTTTAAAAACATTGAAAAAAATTACAATAGAATTTTAAACTGTGAAATAAATGAATGAGGGGAAAATAATTTTCTTCTTTTTTTTTTTTTAGTAATTATAGTCACGCGTCTCCCTTGCGACTAAGCGTTTTGAATTTTAATAACAAAACAAATTGTGTGTGACTTTAGCGATTCGAGGAATTCATTCGACCGTGATGCGATAACAACATTATCCTTGCATGCTGCCTTCTATTTACTAATTGTATTCCCATCCTCTGTTTATATGATGTTTCGTATTGAACCTCTCTTGTGCATGGTCAACATTTTATAAGTTGCTTGATATTCACAAATACAAATTGTATATTTACAACAATAACAACAAAAAATCAGTGCAAAATTGTTTTTATCCCTTTTTATAAATTTTTTTTTTCCTCCAAAATTTATTAATTACAGAATTTTTACCCAATAGAAATTTTCTAATGGGGAAATTTAAATAATTTAAAAAAAGAATATAATTAAAAATTTATTTACAAGAAATATCTAATCTAATATTTTCTTCTCTGAGGATCAATATAAACTGTGAATTCCTATTTTTATTATAAATTTATAAATTTTTGTCTTAGAAAATTTCTAAAAACTTTTCCTTATCTTATGGAAAAGAAATTCTATTTTACAATATTGAAAAAAATGAATATTTTAATTGTAAGCTTAATTTAGTGTTATAAATATATAATTATGAAAAAACGAATGTTTGAAAAGAAAGAACAAGTTTATTCTTTAATGTTCGTTGATCGCGAGGAACAAGTTGAACAAGTTACCGGTTATGTAAATTTCATCTTTGAATACTTTTGCAATATTATGGTAACAATTTTTTTTTTTTTTTTTGTTTTTAAATAACATAGATGCAAATAAAACACATAAAAAGTAAAATTATTTAATAATCACAATATTTGTATTTGATTGTTTGCACTGATTTTTAAGGGTAATTCTAACATAATTTTTAATTCTGTATATAATTAAGGAATTATATTATATTAGTAGTGTAGAAATTATTATAATATTAATAATATAGAAATCATATAATAAAACACTTTTATGATAAAGTAAAATATATATAAATTAGAAAAATTATTGTCTAATAGAAAGAGAATTTATTATTCAATTTAATTTTTTACTGATAATTTAAAAAAATCATTTCAATTATTAATAATTAGAATTAGAAAATTTAATTTTTAATTTAATTATAATAATATTTTCTATTTTCAATAAGAATCGAGATTTTAAATGATTATTAATTTCATTATAATTATGATTAAGAAATTTTTATTATCCGGTAAAATTATTCTAACAGTTATTTTGTTTTTATATCAAAATTTTCAAGATCTATTTATTTTCATATTTCTAATTCTACAGGAATTTATCAAAAATCTAATTTTACAGAAATATTTTTTTAGTTTTTCTTTTTCTTTTTTTAAATAAAAAAACATTTATCACGTAAAAAATCTTGTGTTTCAGCATAATTGAAATAGGACAACCGAGTGCATTGTATGAGTAACGAACAACATGCGACATCAGATTTAATACATAACGAAAAAAAAAAGTAAAAAAAAAAAAAACAAAAAACAAAAATATATAATAATAATTAATAAACAAGCAGATACACTGATCACACTATTTCCATTCGCTATACACGGAAAAAAGCGTATATTATTAACTGCACAGGCAGGTTAAAATCCAACATGAAATTTTTCGAGTTAGCGATTAACCGTTGAATAATATTTTTAGTTCTGTTGTATTTGTATATCTATAATGATGTATTAAGGTCGAATAATCAATTTAATTATTGGTATCATGTATCTCTCGTACCTACTTAAGTCTTAACGATTAATAAAGAAAATGACTCAGAATTTTGTTTTGTTTTAAAATATTTTGTTCCCCTCCAAAGCCTCATTGAAATTATTTCTTTGAAAATTAATTTTATTCAAATTTAATGATAATTTTCCACGTCATTACATTGTTTTTAGAATAAATAAAAAATTACTATATATTACAAATTTTTATTCCATTTATATAATATTATTCTCATTACAGAATTAATAAAATGAATTTAATATCCAATAACATTATAGTTATTTAAAAAATAAATATTATTAAAATAAAAAAAATCCGACTTTTTTGGAAATATAAATTTGACTATAAAACAACTTTTTTTTTGTGCCTTAAAGTCGATTCAAGGCCTGCAGTTAAATTATTTTTTATTGAAGTAAATTAAAATTTATTTCAATATAATTTAAAAAATTTAATTGAAATTTACGTGGTCGATGAACTTTACATTTCCTATGAAAAATAATGGAATAAATAAATGAATAATGCAAATATTATAATACGTTAATTTGAAAAATTATATAAAAATTAAAAAAAATATTTTTTTAATATATAAAAATAAAATAGAAACTTAAAATTTTCTATTTTTTCAGAAAATCAAAAATCGTTTGAATTAAATAAATTGTCATTTTCATTATAATAAAATTATTTTTATAATTATTATAATTAAGAAATAATATTAATAATAATAATAATAATAATAATAATAATATTAATTATGATTATTATAATGATGAAATTTTGTAATTTACCTAAAATAGAAAAATGTTGTGTAATGAAAGATTAAAAAGTCAATATTTACACTTAATTATATGGCATTTATTGAGGGACATTTCTACTGAGTTTTTTTTTTAGTACATTTTATATTATCACAGCTTATCTCTATGTTTTATTCGCTTTTTAAAAGTAATAACTTACGTAAGCCTTAAATATAATATATATTACAATGAAATATTAATAATTAACACTTAATAAAAAGTAAAAGTACCAGACATTGTTTTGAAATCAAATTCTCAGTGTTAGAATTCGTATCTCGTTTGTACTTGAAGGAATTGAATTAAGATTAAAATTTAGTTTATTATATACGTAGATAATTCTATAATAGAGAATTGATATCGAGCATATTATATGAAAAATCGCGAAATTTTTTTTTTTTTTTTAAATCTTAACAATGAAATTCTACGAGCAACTATTTAATTGTGTATTATTATATAGATGAGAATGGGGGAGGGGAGGCTTAAAACTTTTTTTTTTTTTTGTTTTTAAAAACTGCTACTTACAATTTTTTTCTATTATTTTATACTTGTATTCATTATTATTATCTATAGATATTTTAAGAATTTTTCGAGTAACTTACTTTTTTTCTGTACGCAGGTAAAAGGGGAAAAAAAATTGTTTTTTTTTTCTCTCAATTAAATATGAAGAGGGCAAAATTATTTGCATTTTCTGAATTTTAACTTGTTTTTTTTTAAATATACAAAAGAAAAATCTAAATATTAAAAAAACAATTAATTTTCAGCTTTAGGTAAAAAAAAAAAATACAGAACTTATTGAATATAGTTATCACTAATAATATCTTTACACGGTACAAAGTTGTCTATTTTAATATTTTTATGTATATACGAGTATTTGAAAATGTTCGCAAATAATCAAACATACGAAATTGAAAAATGATTTTCACCTTTAATGTTGCATCTCAAAACAAGTGCAAAACAGTCGAGTGATTGTGAATTCTCTAAAGAGAGAATTTTTTTTTTTTCAAATGTCTCATTTGAGAAATTCAATTATTGAAAAATTATTATCCTTGAGGATGTAATTATTAAATAATAATAATAATAATAATAATAAAAATAAAATAATATTAATTAAATATAATAATAATAAAATAATAATAAAATAAAAAAAAATGATAAAACGATAAAATTCGATTTGATAATTATAATTGGTGTGTCAAGTTCAACTAATCAGTCTATGCTTTATGGAAATGCAACATTGAAGGGTCAATGTATTGTGATTTATGTAAAGCAGTTGAACAAGAAAATTCTTCAATGATAAGCATTATTGAAAAAATTCGATATAAAACCTAAAAAGCATATTGAAATGTCACGTTTAAAAAAAAAAAAAAAAAAAAAAAAAATGAACTCTGAAAATTGAACGCACAATATCAATTCAAACATTAAGATCTCACTCTCGCATTATAAGTCAAGGATTCGTTATTAATTATATTATATACTTTGGCTGGATCATTATTACAATTAAATTTCTAATTTCTATAAATAAGCCTAGAACCATTTTTTTTATTTTTCTTTAATAATTTTTTTCTATAACAATTCGGAATGATATTAAAACACAAATTCTACCTTTTTTTTTAAAAAAAAAAAAAATTTGTTTATATTCATTTTTCCCTTTTTTATAATTAATTTTTAATTTTATCACAAATTTTATTTTTATTTTTATTTATTTAACGTAAATATCAACTTTTTCTTTAATATTGTTAAATTACTTATTTACCGTGTAATTTTCAATATTTATTTACTTATTTATTGAAAAATATATTAAAAAATAATTTTATAAAAAAGTTTGAAAGAAAAATTTTTAATTCTTATTTTGAAAATCAAAGTAGAATTTGTGAAGAAATTACACTCCCTTCGAAAAAGTAAAAAACAAATAAAAATTAAATTCTAAATGACTTGAATTTAGAAATGCCTCATCAATTTGCACATTATTGATTTGAAAATTAATTGTACAAAAATAAAAGGCTATATTTATATATACTATATATATATTGCCTTATGAAGAAGGCAAATTTTTTTTTTCACTCTATATTCTGATTTTATAAGGAACAAATTCCTTACTGGGGTCCTAGAAAGTATAGAATACTATCTTTCACGCTATATTAATTTTTTTTTTTCATTTCATTGTCATCAAAAGTCTTTCAATTTGTACAAAATTGAACTGTCGAAAGTTCAATTTTTCTCCCGGTATTGCAATTATTAGTAATTTTTTTTTCTTTTTCTTTTTTTAATTTCATACTGTTGTCAAAATTTCAAAAAAATATTACCAATTCTCAATATTAGTATTTTCTTTTCTCTCATTCTTTTTTGTAATCCTTACCTGAAAGGATTCATCATCATCATCATTATTTGAAACTAAAATTTATAGAATATTTAAAAATTAAATTGCCGCTACATCGGATTTTGCCAAATCAACGCAGACAACATTGCTAATTATTGAAACTTGATCTGATTTTGTTGAACTAATGTCTGCATTCACGATATTTAACGATGAAATTTTGGCTCGTTCATACGCATCAACTGTGTTTAAACTTAAAAATCTGCAAAAAAAAAATAGTTAACAAGAATTAATACAGAATTTTTTTCAAAAATTAGAATTTAAATATTTTAAATACAAGAATTCCTTTTTCTGAACATAATTTAAATAACTAAAAAAAATTGTAGGCGAATTAAAAAAATTTTAATCTCTTTGAGAAATTAATATGCTACAATTAAATTTTTTTTTTTTTTTAATATAAAAAACTCATAAAAAAACTATTTTAATATTAATTTTAACGAACCTTATGCAAATATAAATAATTAATAATGTAGTGCCTGCTGAAAACATTCTTATAAATGGACTTTCAACAAGTTGAATAAGAATCCATGCAGCTGCAGCAGAACCACACATTGTCGTGACAATGGCAAAAGTCTGAAGCCAATGTCGAGGTGTCAAACTATGTTGCCAATCTAATCTTCTCGAATGTTCCACATTATATTTTGTGCCGCACACTTTACAAATCAAACTATCCGAATTCATTGAGCTCTAAAACAATTTAATTTGTTTCATAATTCTCCATTAAACAACAAAATTAAATTAAATTAAATCCTACATTATTAAAAATAAATAATAAAAATGCAATTTAAATCATTTTAAATAATAAATAGAAAATATCAAAAAACTGAAAAGTCGAAAATGTCAATTTTAATAACATTAATAAATATTTTTTTTTAAATAGGTAGTATTTATTATTTCTTAATTTTTTTTAAATTATTTTATTTATAATAATATTTTAGAAATAAAAATAATAATAATAATAATAATTCTAAAAAAATATAAATTTACTTAAAAATGTAAGTGAGGATATTTTCCTTTCTTTTTTTTTCGCCGAGAAACTAATCAGGGAGCAATGAAATGAAAAGAAATTAGTAACACGACACTGAACTTAAAAATACAAAAGAAAAGATTGTTGTGATTTAACGAACGAAAAAAAAAGTCAAGTGTAACTAATATGTATATACAGAAAAGAATGAAAATTTAAATTTACCTCAACAAGCCAACGACGCAGGCAATCATGATGAACGGCACTCACATCTCCTCGACATTGACAAGGTTGAATCAATGGACCAGCATCTTGTCGATAACTATCGTAGCAAATCCAACAATCTTTACTGCTACTGCCACTGCTGCATGCGCCGTCTTTCAATAATTCCGAATCGGGTGAACAATTTTTATCATTTAATTCAAATTCATTTGCAACTTTTCCCTGATCGAGATCCAATTTTTTTAACAATCGCTTTGGATTTAATATCCACAATCTCTCGGGACTTGTGCAATTCCATAAAACACAAGGAAACCAAACTGCCACTGCCAATTCAATTACACGAAACACAACGTCATGCCAATTTCTACTATATACAGGAACTCTGGAAAAAAAGGAGAATATTTTTAGTAAATGCAATTTTTTTCCATTTTTTTTTCTAATAATAAAGAATTATATATATTTCTGCCTTGATAGTGAAAAAAAATTGAAACTCATTTAAAATATATATATATATATATATATATATATATATATATATATATATATATATATATATATATATATATTTTATTAATTGTATAATTAAATATACTAATAATTGAGAAAATATATTTTAATTATTTTAAATAGTAAAAAAATAATTCCAAATAAACATACTTGGTCTTCCAAATATCACTGAGCATTTCACTAAAAAGAAATCCTCCAACAATGAGCAACATGAAAGCTTGAAAAACTAATCCGAATCTAGATTGATGCAATTGAGATGTATTGACGTGAGTTTTTAAATTTAATGTCTCTCCATTCGTTGGAGTAGTTTCGAATAATTTCGCTGTCACAACTTCCTCCTCCGTTGCTGCCGTCTCTCCAGGAATATGATTTTTAGTCGCTATCGATGTTACATGATCCTCGAATAAAAAGCCTCCTCGAACCTACAAAAAAAAAAATAAATAAAAAAACATTAACTGTCTTCGAAGCTTCGAGACTAAGAAAAGTATGAAAAAGTATAATTTTTTTTTTAAAAAGTACCCCCAAAGTTGAAAAAGGTATCAAAAACGTGAAATCTTTAAAATGAAGTAAAATTAGTTTTCAAAGTTTGAAGTTAACAATTTTCTCGTCTAAAAATATTGAATGAAAAATTCTGAGGAATAAAATTAACATCATTTTTCTCCTGATTATTTAAAAAAAACTATCTATTATTAAATTTCGATAAACGAATGTTTACTCAACAGAATTTTCAAAGTACCAAATTTTTATTTGACTCTTTCTTAAAAAAAAATTCTAATTTAATTTATTTTTAATTTATTAGAATTCTCATTCAGTAGAATTTTAAGTAATTCGAATTTTTAAATCCTAGAACTTGAAATTGGAAGGTTATATAAAATATTTAGTATTTTAAAACAATAATTTTAATTAAAAATCTCCAAATATTCAATTATTTCTAAAAATCTTAATCCAAAATTCAATTATTTTTAAAATTTGTATATCTAAAATTCTTTGCTAAATTAATAATTTCAATTCAATTAAATAAAACATTTTTTAATTAAAAATTCACTAAAATTCAATTACTGTTTGAAACTTTGTTAATAATTTTCAGCAATTATAATTTACAAAAATTTTAATTCAAAATCTCCTGAAATTCAATTATTATTAAAAATTTTGATTCCAATTTTTTGTTGAAATAATTATTTCTAATAAATGTAATCAAGATCTTGTCATTTAAATTATTTAAAACATTTTTCAGTTCAAAATACTTTAAATTTCAATTCTTGTTTGAATTTCGGTTAAATTAGAATTATTTAAAAAAAAACAGTTGGGTAAAGAAAAAATTTTGTAAATTAAAAATTCTGTCAAAAAAAAATTTGCCAAATTAAAAATTCTATTGAGTTAAAAATCGTTTAAGAAGTAATTATGTTAAATGATATTTTGAAAAATGAAAATTCGTGTAAAAAATATTTATACAAAGCATTAGTTAACGCAGCCAATAATAAATCATGGCGAGCTTTTAGTAATCCAAAAATTCGCTAAAATTTAAAATTCGTAAATTTTGTCATTTTTAAAATTATTTATTTTTTTTTTTGAATAAATTAGCATTTAATGGCTTTTGGCCAAAATTAGTAGTAAACAAGTAGCCTTGTCGAAAAAAAAGTAAAAAAAAGTGTGTAACTTTTCGCTTTAAAAGCCTGCATTAAATTAAAAAAAAAATTAAATATTATTTCTAATAAAAATAAAAATGAAAATTTTCACTGACAAAATTATCTCTTTTCTCTCCCAGTCATACGATTTTCTAATCAATAAAATTGATCTTTACTCATGTAATTAATTTAATTATTTATTAATGACTGTTTTTTCTTTTTACCTTGAAAAAGACTTCGACTCCATAAATCAAAAAAAATATAACGACAATAAAAAGAAGAACAGCATAGCACCCATTAAAAACATGTGTGTAGAAGCTCTGCAAAAAAAAAGAGGGGAAAAAATTATTTTCTTTCTTTCAAAAAAAATTTTTTTTTTATATATTTTCAATTATTTTGATACTTACTTTATCAACATCCGTGTTCATTTGAACAATGACAAATTCCGCAACCAATAATGAGTATGTAATGACATTAAATACAAGAAAACCGAAAAATGATTTCGAAAGAAACTGTGGTTTATCGTAACGAATATCACGTAAGTGGAATACTTCTGCCCAAAAACAGACAATTAACGATGATCCACTTAAAAGAAATGGATAGTACGCTGATAAAAGACTTCTTGACCATCCTTCTTCAAATGCAGTCTTAAAAAAAAAAATAATTCCATTGATTATTTAATTTTACTGATAATTTACAAAGAATAATTCAATTTCATAAAATAGCATTTTTAATCAATAAAAAAAAAAATAAATAAACGTAAAAAGAAAATTATTTCTTATCATTATTGAAAATTTCATTGATATTGATTATTAAATTAAAATACTGATCATTTATTTAATAAGCGTAATTCAATTCAATTTTGATAAAACAATAAAAAAAAAAGTCAATTTACTATTTTCCAAATAAATACAAATCGAATCAATTTCAAATATTGGATAAAACAGTAAAAAAAAAATAATAAAAGTCAATTAACTATATTTCCAAAAATAATAAATACAAATCATATCAATTTTAAAACGTGGTATTTTAACTATTTTTATAAATCAATAAAACGATAAAAGTAAAAAAAGAAAACAACAATTTAAACGAATATCGTAATAAAAAATTCTTTTTACTTTTTCTTTTTGTTTAAAAAAATTAAGTAATTTATCAAATTATATATCTTTTTCTTAAAACGAGATTAAAAGTTTATTTCATTTTTTTTTAATTTTAAATACTTACAGGAGATGTAAAGTAAGCACCACGAATAATTGAGGCGAGAAAAACAACAAAATATAAAACTTTTTGCGTTGTCACTTGACAAGCACGCAGAAGAGATGGGGTTTTCATTCTCTGCCATTCGGCAACTATACACATTATTAATTGTAATAGACAAACAAAGGCAAGTAAGAAAAACATTGATGCAAATCCAATATAATAGCTGAAGTTCGGAACATGACATTCTGATCCATCGAATTGAATCTGTAAATAAAGAACTCTAAAATTAACAATATTTTCCTTAAAAACATAAAAATTATTATTAATTTAATTTATAAAAATAAAATTATATTTTTATAGTAAAAATAAGAAAATTATGTTTAAAAATAAATTATTTCAAAATTTGTAATTAAACAAAAATATAATATTTACATTTTTATTAAATAATTTCAAAAATGTATTATTATCCTTTATATTTTAGTCTTTTCAAAACTATTCTATTGTATTTAAAATAAAATTGAGAAATTGGTTTAAATTTAATTTAATTCAAAAAAAAAAAAAGAATAAAAACTCACGAACTTTGAACATTGGGAAATAAAATATATGATCGTGTTTTTGATTATTCATTTTACTTTCTATTTTAATAAAGAATATATAATTGGGAAATTTCACAGTATCATATAGACAATATAGATTATTAAAAATGATTAAACAGGAGAATTATTATTATTATTATTATTATTATTATTATTATTATTATTATTACCTCGCAGAGACAAGTGCCATTATGACATTCTCCATGACCGGAGCAATTTCCTATCCCGCAAGTATTATTCCACGCCATCATTCCAAATTTCATCAGCAGTGATAATGGATTTTGAGTGCTTAAAGCAATCATTTGATCCATTTTCACTGCCTTCAATCTGAACTGCCAAACAGCAGTGCTAAAAAAAAAGAATTTTACATAAATAAACGTTAAATTATCATAATAATCATTTATAATTGTTAATCTACCAATATAATATTTACACGAAGCTGAAGTACGCAATGTTTATGATAAACGATTTTTAAAGAAATAATTTTTTGCCTAAAAAATATTTTTTTATAATTTGTTGATTAATGAAACTACAAGAAATATTTTTTAGGCAGAAAATTATAGAATTTTTCATTTTAAAAAATTATTTCTTTAAAAATCGTTTATTATAAACGTTGCGTACTTCAGCTTCATATATTTACAAGAGAAAAAAAAATTTTTATAATAAAATTAATAACTTTTTTACACTCTACACTTGAATTTAAATTATGCTTTGAAAAAAGATGTTATTCAAAAATGTAATGAAGTCATTTTTTTTAATTATTCACTGTATATCTCTTTTTTTTTTTGTTCTCTCACGGAACTTTAATGAGGAAGATGACCAACAAAATATAATTAATTGCGTGTTGCATTACATAAAAAAAAAAAAAAAAAACTTTTAATCGATGTAAATTAGAAACTTTATTTTCTGAATTGAAAAATGACTCTCGAAATGTTTAATATATTCAATACACGTTTTTGAATAACGAAAACGAAGATACGTTAACGCATAAAAAAAAGTAAAGAAAAATCTTAATTGTTATAACGAAACAGATAAAAAAAAAATAGAAAACAGTGAAATGTTTATACTAAATAAATATGTCCTTCATTTGTACTTTTGTTTGTAAAACATTAAAAGATAGTTAAAAAAAAACGGTACAGTGAAAAAAAGGTAATAAAAATAACAGTGCAATAAGAAAAAAAGTAGTAAAAATTCTACATTAAAAAATTATTCGAAAAAAATTCTAATATTTCGTAAAATTGGAGAATTAAAAATATAGAAAAAATGGTCCATAGTTTCCTTTGTTCGTATATCTAAAAACATAATTCCAAAATTGATATTGATAATAAATTTTACTATTTCACAATTTCTTATCGTATCTCAGAAATTAATATTGTCAATATAAAATAAAATTGTAGTTCCTTATTTATTTTTTTTAATCTCATGTTCCGAATAAAGCAAAATAATGCTTTGTATACATAAAGGGACGCCATTGTTTATATGTTTCTTTTTCCGAAAAAATATATAGAAAACAGGAAATCCTCACTTTAAAAAAGAGCGTATTACACTTTTTATACAGACTCAATCTAAACAAGTACAGATGAAGGACATTTAACGCAGCAATGACGTTCTTATCAATTTGCCTCTTTCATATATGTATATGTATATGCACAATTGTCATCAAAACAAACACACAAAAAAAGGAGAGATCAATTAAGAGAGAGAATGCAACAAAAAGAAAATCGAAACAACAAAAAAATGACGATAATTTTAGAAATTAAAATATTTGCCTTAAAAGACAATTAATGATTATATGCGTAATATATAGTAAACTCTCATTGCTATAAATAAAAATTGAGTGCATAAGTACCGATGGAAAACTATAAAAGTCTAGTCACCACTTTGGTTCACATTCGTCAGCTGTCTTGTTGAATCTTGGGGAAAAATAATTTCGTTTCCTTTTATTTATAGAACTCCCTTCTGGTTTGTCACACACACACAACACAAATTTTTTTTAATGAAACACAATTTTATAATTTTTTTTTTATCTTTTACACACAAGGGGAAAATAATCTTAAAAATCCACTAAAAAAAAAGATATGACATTTACGCGATCACAATCACGTCAACTTGACTTCCATCAACTTTTGACTTGTGACTGCTTCTGACGATTTTAAGAATAAAACACGTACAAGAACTCACCACTACTTTTCATATACGCTTACTGATTAAACTGAAACACATATATGCAATTCTTGCTTGCATATGTGAACACAATTCTTTTCTTTGTGTATATACACATGTAAACGTGTGTATGTGTTTGACACTTGAAATGCACGAATCAAAAATACTTTTCTAAAACATGTTATTCTTCCTATTCTCCTTTTAGTTAATTTCTAATTTTGTAACAATAATTTTGATTTTTTTATGTACTTTTTTAAAAATATCTTTCAAAAATTAATAAAAAGAAATTTCATTTGTTTCTAAAATGAAGACTGCGCACAATTACTTGCTAAACCAATGAGAAATATTTTGTCCATTAATTCGACAAATTAAAAATCACTTGTCCAATACTGTAACCAATCATTTTTTACATATTAAATAATTATTCCATTTTTTTCTTTTTAATTTGCAAGTATATTTATATTAAAAAAAAAAATTGTTTAACAAACTATATTTGATAAAGAAAAATAAAAGAAATTGAATGAAACAATTTCATTTGACAGTGGAATTTGTCAGGAAAAACAAAATCCACCAATCACAGTACAGTAGAATACAATACAAGAGAAATAATAATTTATATTCCATTCTTGTTTTGACAATATGAATATCGAATTTTAATGCTAATTATTTGTTGTAAATTTAAAATTATCCTTCATCAATGTATTGTTAAAAAATAATAATAAAAAACTTGTTGGAAATAATTTTTGTAATTTAGTTAGAGAAAAAAAGGAGGGGGTAAAAAATCCCTTCTTCTCACCCACCTTTGTAACTCTGGATATATTATCGTGTGCGTGACAATTCTTTATTCTCAACAGTGTTTTTATTAAATTGGTGATTATTTTTTAATATAAAAGGCAATCTTTCAATTAAGGTATGTTTAAAAATATATGATATCGTTTATAAATTGTCAATTTTACTAATTGTTGAATACTTTTAATAATAATTATTACATAACTTTTTTGTGATATCTTAAGGAATTTTAAAGGTACACTGTAAAATATAATGATTTTTTGTAAAGATCAAAGACTTTGTTTTATGTTATGTATAATTTTATAATTATTGGAAAATAGTTTCCAATATGTTTAAATATCTATATTTTCTATGCAAAAAATGTTTTTCTATGATCGATCATTATATTTATTTATTATCAAGGGAAACAAATTTATATATTAACAGATTATTGTTAATAAGTAATAATTGAATAATTTATTTATTTTTTTTTTTTTATATATAACAGATGAATTTATTTAATAATATAACAATTTTTGTTACCTTATGACAACGAATAGATAATTATTAATTTTCCTAAATTTCCTAAAAGTATATTTTAAAACCTTTAAAACAATTTAGGTAACATAACCTAAAATTTCCGTTTCTATATACAAATACAACTTTCTATGACTCGTAAAATATTTCTTACATTTACAAATAAATGGTTATTTAAAATTTTAAAATACGAAAATAATGTAAAATTGGAGTAAATTTTTGTTAAATTCTTTTTTATAACTATATATAATGAAAATAAATTACCATTTTATATATGATTCAAGTAATTTTCTACCTTTTCTACATCGATATTTTTTTTATTTTAATTTAAATTTTTTAACTGCTATTCTTATTATTTAACAATTATTTTAGATGCCTGGGCCAATTGCAAAACCAGTAATGCGAGGAATGCATATAGCATATGTAACGAAAGGTATCTATGCAGGAATTGCAGTAGCATTATTGAGTGGATTTACATTTAAACACTTTGTCATGGATGCAAGAAGGAAAACATATGACGAATTTTACGCGTAATTGAAAATTTCTATTATTATTAGAATTATTATTTATTTATGTTTATTGTAATTAAATTAAATTAAAAATTTTTTTCTTCATTTTAGTACCTACGACGCGAAGGCAGCTTGTGAACGTTTGAATAAAACCGGTTATATGCGATCGTCACCAGAAAATCTTGCTAAAAGAAATTAAATAACATTTCACATTAAAGTCAAACATTAGAAATATATATCTATATTATGAATAATTTATTGTTATTTCTGTCAGTAAATAATATAAAAAATTATTCCCATTCTATGTAAAATGTAATTTTTTGTTAATATACAGGATTATAAAAATTGAAATTTTGTTTATTAGTTTTAAGGTTAGTTTTCTATAATAACCATATATTTAATTCTGTGAATTTGAAATTATCAAATAGTTTATGTTTGTTTTATTTTTAATTTTATTTGTAATAAAAAATCTATCTTTAAATATGAGTTCCTGATCAACAACTTTTCCATCTTATTAAATTTGTTTATTAGTGTATTGAAAATTATTATTATATTTTTTCAGAAAAAAAAATTACACGATAATTAATAGTAATTTTAATTATGTGGAAAATTACCTTTAAAATAAGATCAAGAACTGTAAAAACCGTTTATTATTTTACGAGTAATTCCAATTTTACTAAAACATTGAAAAAGACACTTTTAAATGTTTAAAAAAAATTTTTAGGTTCTAAAATTGTTTTATGAAACCAAAAAATACAAATTGATAGGATTTAAAATATAATTTAACAAAAAATCGATCGCAATCGTTTAAATCAATTTTCTTTATTTATAATAATTTTAATTTTTCACATCACGATTTAATAATAATATTAATATGCGTGTAAAAAAAAAATTGAATTCCAAGAGAAATGTGTTTAAATTGCATTTGACATTTAAATTTTCAAAAACTATCAATTATTGCAAGAAAAAAAAAGAGTAAAATTTTTATAAAATCCAAAAGAACTTAAAACTTGTAGATATTTTTCTGGCAATCATTCTAAATAAATTATTTAAATAATAAAGGACAAAGGTCTCTACAAATAAAATTGAGGTTAAATTCGACAGCTATCAAGACACAAAGTTGAAGTAAAAAAAAGGTGTAAACAATCGAAAAAGCAAAGAACAAAATCAAAATAACAATCTAATGGAAAATAATGACAGAAAATTTTTAATTGGCTATCAATGATAACAATAACCAATCACTATTCTTCTATATTGAAAAATCCTTTCACCCAGCGTCTTTGGCTAAATAATTTCCAACAACAAAATGTCTTCAAAAAATCACCTTTTTTCACCAACAACTTTGGTTTTAAACGATTGGCAAGATGGCGCATAAGTTACCCAGTGTGCCCCGCGCGATTGATTTGCGCATGTCAAATGCTCGCATTGCAAAATGGCGGCACCTTGTTATTGTTCCTGGCGTTTTATGACTTGTCCCTTTATATTGCCGATTATGTCGAGTTTTTTCGCGATTTGTGCCGCGCGCCTTGTGCAAAAAGTGCAGTAAGTTAAGTTCTGTGTACTTTAGGTGAATAGAAGTGTTTTTATGTTTTTGTGGTGATTATTTGGACGCGTTAAATCCCTTACGGAATTGCAGGAGAAATGGGGTAACGTTAAATTTTCCTGGTGTTCTCATACGGTATTGAAATTTTTTGTGATGTTACAAGGACCCAAGTGAGGCACGTCGCGATTATGCTATCAAGTTTCATTAGTATACTTGGTGTGCGATTGTCGCAAATTTATTGTGGAACAACAATTTTTTGGAGTTTTCAGCATGCTTGAGTCCACTTCACGACACCTCCCCCGACGGGACAAAATGGTGGCCCCCCGATATCCAATGGTCTGGGAGCCTTATTTTGCTGAAAATTAACGCGAAAAACCTCGGCAACAGGAGTTTCTTGTTGATAAACAAGTGCATTTCAGCCAAACAAATCTTCGGATTAAAAATTCTGAGTGAGAAATTATTGCCTATAACCTATTTTAATCGTGTATATGATAAACCCCGAGCCCCTGTCTTATGGCCCAAAAGATTTTAATTGCCGTTCGTCAATGCAATGAGCTTTACCACCCAGACTGTTTTCTCTGATTTTGGTGAATTTGCCATATTTCAAAATCTCTTTAGTCGCTTGTCTCTTTATTTTTTCTTAAACTTTAGTCATTTTCTGTTGATTAAATTAATTAAAATCAAAAAAAAAAAAAAAAAAAAAAAATCGTCATCAAGGTATAACCTAAGTACGCGACGGTTGCCTCACTTGTGTGTTTATGCACTGTGTTTTTGTGATTGTTTTCGTAAATAGAACTATTTTTACCTGCCACCTGTACTTCTTGTTACTTTTTACATTTTATTTGAAGAGTTTAATGAAAAAAAAAAAAAAAAAATCGAGGCGTGGTAATCATATGTCGGTAAAATTTCATTTTTTTTTCATTTATTAAAAAAAAGAGTTTTTGTGCACTTTTTCTCAGAATAATTTTTTCGTTTTTTTTTTTTTTTTTTTTTTTGGAAGAGGGGTGGGAGGGATTTCTAGTTTCTAAGCTTCTTACCCGGTTACCTCGTCACGTTTTGTGATAAAACTTATAAAAGCTATAGTTTTTTTTTTTTTTTTTTTTTTTATCACGCAATATGAATTTCTTTTATCAGTGACTTTAGTAATATTGGCAAATCGGAACAAATATATTATCAGATTTGCAATATTTTTTGTTTTGTTTTATTTTGTTTATTTTTATATTCATTTCATGTAAACATTTAATTTTATACTTGTCTGATTATTTACCCTTTCGATTGATGATTGGTTTTGACATTTTTTTTTTTTTTTTGGAAAATTATTTATTTCCTTTTTTTATAGACAACTTGGTTATTTGGACAATTAGATATAAATTAATTTTTTTTTTTTTTTTTTTTTGATGAAAATAAAAATAATTTCATATGTAAATAATTTTAAATAAGAATAATTAATTTTGTGAAATGTTATTTAGTCAATTGTTTTTATTTCCTTTGATTAATAGAAAATTTCTAAGAATGAACAGTAAATATTGTGTTTATTAGTTAAAGATAGATGTAATTTTGTTTGCCATTTTCATTGAGAATTAAATTCTATTTAAAGGTAATTAAAATTTTGTAAATTAACGACGTGACTAATTAAGTGAATTATTGTCTATTGTTATTAAGTCTTTTCTTTTTATTTAGAGTCAAATAGACATTATTAAAATTTATTTTGAAAATATTCAAATTATTTTATATTTAATTAAATATTTATTTTTTAGATTTTATTTCTTAAAAAGTTTTTTTAATTTACATTTTGGTTTAAACTAATTATAATATAATTAAAAATTTGTATAATAAATTAATAAAAAAAAAATGGTTATGTTTTACAAAATTAAATTAATCTTTTAATCAAATTGTTATTTTATATTATTAAACATTTTAATTACCTTAAATTTAATTATTTATTAATTACTTATTTAATTAATTATTTATGTAATAAATATATTATTTTCAAAAAAATTTTATTTTAACTAAAATTCTATTAAAATTTATTGAATCGTGGACATTTTTAGTAATTTTTAACCCCCCCACCCCCCTCCCATCCCTGTAAAGTGTCCACGTGGTATATGAACGGCCCTTAAATTGTGATGCCAAAAATTTTCAAATACAGTTTTTTAAGTCGGTAAATTGTATATATATATATTTATTGAAATTAATCAGACTGATAATTTTTTGGTCAAGTAGTATTAATTTCAAATTTGATAACATGTTTAAAAAAAATTAATATTTTAAAAAATGAACTAAAAAAAATTAATACTTTTTGTTATCATTTTGCCAAAGGAAATTACTGAATAAAAAAAACATTTTAAATATTGTATTTTGAAGGTAAACGTTCATGTAACGTTTTCTCTTTTAAAAATTTGAATTATTATTTTGTCTTTATTTAAATAATTTCAAAAAGTTTAAAACTATTTTATTACAGTCATTTTGATATGTAATATTTAAAAATAAATGAAAAAAAGAAGAAATTAAATCATCGATACAGATAAATTGATAACATGTTATTAAATTTTATTTATGCTAATTATGTAATTTATTGAATTTTAGTTAATTAATGAAAATAAATTTTTTTTTAATTTTTAAATAAAAGAATATTACTACATTTTTTTATAAAATTAAAACAATATATTAATTTTTTTATTTATATAAAGATTTGATCAAAAAAAAAAAGAAAATTTAATTCACTTATGATATTTAACGAGCAAATAATTAGTGTAAACGTAATTAGTTGTTTACTGTTCATCTTAAACAAATTTACATCCTTTTGATATCCGTATTTTATGTTTAGATGTAAATTTTACCCATATAGTAAAAATTAATTACCAAACTGTTCATTTACTTCTGTTTTATGTCATAATTTTTTTTTCTACGTTTGTTTTAAAATTTATTTTTTTCCAACTTATTTAAAACTTTTTTCATATAACAAATATTACAAATATTTGTTTTTTTTATCTTGTTATATTTTTATTATTAAATTTTATTTTTATAGTTTAAATATATTATTATTTATATATTTTATATTTAAATTTTGTATTTATAATATTCATTTTCTGTATTTAAAGCTTGTTCAATGAAATTCTTTTAATCTTCATAATATTAAATATTTGCAGCAGTTGTGAACATTTTTTTTTTTTTTTTTTTTTTTTTTTAAAGAAAAGTCACAAAATATAAAATTTATAAATAGAAAAAGAAACTTACAATTTTAGTTTATTTTGTTTGAAATATTACGTAAAAAATATTGTCTGACTTTTATTGTTATTATTTTTTTTTAAACCAAAAAAAAAAATAAATAATTATTACAGAATAATTATTATTCTAAAAATATTTTTGTCTTTTTTTTTGTAAATTTTTTTTATTTACATTATTTATTAAAGAAATAATTTTTGAAGATAATTTTTATTAATTTTTTTGTTTTCTTTTTTTGTTGACAGTAAAAAAGGGTGTTAGTTACATTGCACTGGAGTGGTTTTGGGGATTTTTGTCTGATATTCGTCAAACGGACATCTCGTCACAGAGAAATTGCACTGATATCCATAGACGTTCCCAGGCTACCCGGGTAGTTATGTGATTATTGCTTGGTAAGTAACCATATAATCATTAATCATTCTCCGTTCTAATGAAACTTCATTTTCAACTTTTTTTTTTATTTTTTTTTATTTTGTTTTCTTATTTCTATGGCACACATTTCCTTTTTATATCCTTGATAATTTCTGCAATTTTCCAGCTTCTCAACTTTTGTCTATTTCAATTTGTACATTGGGTTTATTAATTTTTCAAAAATTCAAAATTTAACACAAAAAAATCCATCAATATTTAATAAATAATTCATTTTAATTATTTATTATTTTTTCACTTCATGATTTGCATTTAAATACCAAATTTTCTATCATTAGAAAAAGAAAACTAAAAAAAGAAAAATTTTTACCAATTTAAAAAGGGAAAAAAATGTAATTTTACATATTTTCAAAATCAATTTTTTTTAAATAATATCTTTATGAAAAAAATGGTAAATTTGATTTATGTTTTTAAATAATTTAATTGTGTAATAAATCATTTTTTTTCGATTTGTAAAAATGTTTTTTTATATTAATTAATTTTTAAACATGAAATACATTTTTTTTGTTGTCTTTTTTTCTCGTAATTTTTTTTTTTGAGGAATGTTTAACATCAATTTCGCACATTTTGTTCTACAGTCATGGCGGCTGACAGTGATGGTGATCTGATTGAGACGGTGGTAACGTGTGAAGGAGATCTTGGTGATCCAGATTTTCCACGCAAGTTTCATGTCATCGTTAATCGTCTCAGTTCCCTTGTCTGTAAAGGTAAACGAACATTTCTTTTAAATCTATTGCCTTCTTTTTATTTTTTCTATTATTTACAAGGATCATCAATCTTTATTTCAAATGTCGTTCTCTTAATTGTATAGAAGAAATTTTTTTTTTGTTGAAAATTATATATAAATCGATTTAATTTTTTTTTTTTTCAAGAAAATTAATTTATTTTAACAATTATACAAATATAGAAATTATTAATGAAATATTATACAAATATAAAAATATTGAAATACATATTGTAGAAAATATTTTGTGAAATTAGAGAAAATAATTTGTTCCTTTTTTCAGATAAGGGTGAAAAATTGAGAATTGACAAAGTAGAACCATGGAATTCAGTGAGAGTGACATTTTCTATTCCCAAGGAAGCTGCTCTCCGATTGCGAGAATTAGCTTCGCAGGGATCATCGACACTCACTCAATTGGGTATCCTCTCAGTTCAAGTCGAAGGAGATCAGGTAAAATTAATTAATTTTGGGAAAAAAAAATTTTTCCAAAATTATTTTTAACAGTTATTAATAATGAGAAAAATTTGTTTTGTTTATAGGTAATCTCTTTGAGGATAGCAAGTCGATTCGGAGGAGAGGCACAAGAAATAGTTTTGCATTCAGGGCCATCTCAGGAAACTGGGAATAAAACCCAAAATAATCCCGCGAATGGTGCATCAAGTGCAGATGGAGATTCCGCTGCTCCAATACCTGGTCCTAGTAATGCATCAAGTTTTTCCTCCACATTAAGGAATGTTGCTCAGATAATAACAGCCGGTATGTAATATTAAATGAATTATTGATATTGAAAAAACTGAATTTTAATTGTATTTTTTTTTTTGGTAGGTACATCAGCCGAAAAATCACCCCAGTTTCGTTCTCCAAATGTTGTTGCACCAACAGACTGTGATCCGATTCCATTACTCCTCCCAAAAACAGTTCAATCAACGGCCGGCGGTAGTGGAGCGTCTGGTAATCAAGTGACACAAAATTCAAATCCATCGCCACGGACAAATTACAATGGGCCATTTCCCTTTGCAAGCATGACACACGCGGCACAAGCGATTCATTCACGTGAATCGCAAGCCGTAAAAACGGCCGTGCAATTTAAACATCATACACAACCCCCACCGCCTTATCCAGCTCAAGACACCGTGGCAAACGTTACTGCCTCCCCATCATCGACCATCATTCAAACGACAACGCAGTCCATTTCAACTGTCAGTCAAGCACAGTACAAGTCGCCAAACATTATGGTTTCTAGTCCATCGCCGAGTAATAATAATAATAATAATAATAATAACAATAACAGTAATAACAACAACAACAACAATGCCGGCTCTCTCACGGGAACATCAAACGGAAGTGGTAGCAGTGGTGGTAACCAAGTCGCTCTCTCGAGTCCACTTCTCGTTAATCTTCTACAAAACGATGGCTCATCACATCCAAACAATATTTCCGTTCCCGATCAAAAAATGCTACCGCCAGCGTCCGTTGTCGATGGCTCAGCAATTGGAAATCGTGTCCGACCCACCAAGAAACCAGTACGAAGGAAAGATGTATCATTGGCTAATGAATCGCCACCAAATCTCGATTCATTAAGAACTGAGGATTTAATTGGTTCAACAACTGCCGCCGTCCCTGATTTATCATCGCAAAATCCCTCTGCGTTCGCTACGGTTAACGCAAGCCAACCCTCGACAGTGCCTCAGCATTCGGCTACTAGTGTTATCGCTCCATCATCATCATCATCATCATCATTATCATCATCATCATCATCAATTCCCGTTGTTTCAGCAGCAGCAGCAACCACACAACTTCTCAGTTCCACCGCAGCCATAACTCAAAATATCCCAACGCAAGTACAAATACAACAAAAGTTTCCCGTTCGACAGGAACTGACTTATAGAACAACGCAAAATCTCGCCGCCAGGTATCCTGTCAATGGACAACAAGTTCGTACACCCCTTCAACAACGACAACAACTTTTAATTCAACACCAACTTCTCACGCAGCAGCAGCAGCAGCTATCCCAACAAAATTCACCAGTAATTCAAAATCAAGTTCAAACAAATCAAATAATTCATCAGCAACAAATTTTGGTAAATCAACAGAGACTTGGATTTCTTAATAATCAACGTCAACCAACACCGCCTCCATATCCACGGCAATCAACCACCACAGCCACCACGGGACAAAATTTAAATGTTCAACAACAATTACATCACAATCAAGTGAAAAATATAAACGTTAATACAAGTACAACGAGCGATTTTCGTTATGGACAGAGTCAAAATATTCTCAGTAGAAATTATCAATCGGATAATGCAAATGGGACCACGTGGAATGTACAAACAAATGTTCCTCAAGGTGCGCAGGTAACTGCTACTCCTCAACAACAGCAGCAACAGCAGCCGCAACAACAACAACAACAACAACGTTTGCCAACCACAAGTTTTTCTAATCAAGCCGGGACTTTTTCAACATTGAATCATGTCTCGGCGATAAAAACCGAAGATCAAATTAAAGATGAATTAAAACAAGAGGAAGATGAAGATGAAGAAGAGGAGGAACCACCGGAACCTGTTTATACATCAACGGGTAAAATACGACAATTTTTAATAAATCCCTTCTCTGGTGAAATAGAACCAATGCCAAGTGAAAGTTCCGATTCGGAACCAGAAAGTGCTGTTGACAATCAAGATGATTTTTTTTCATATCCCTCGCCATCGAACGATCGTTCAAATTCAATGTTCTCTGATGATGATGCCGATAGTAATTTTTCCCGACGCAATGATACAACAACAAATACAGATCAATCTGATTCGGAAGCAACTGTTAAATCAACAGCAAGCGAAGGTAGTTTAAAACATAATCGCATTAAATCATCACGTGAAAGTCCAATGCCAGCTGAAAAAATAAAATTAAGAATGAAAGTTGAAAAATCAGATCCATTTAATCCAGCATACAAGGTTGATGTCTCATTTGTAAATACGCCACCATTGAGAAAAGTTGATAAAACATCATCGAAATTATTTACAAATATATCAAATTCAGGATCGGGTGGTGAAGAACCACGTGTGCCTCCATTACATATTTCATTGCGTGGTCGTAATGCATCGGTGGTGCAAATAAGAAAAAAGGAGAAAAAATTAAAAGAGGGCATCACCGATGAGGAATCATCTAATTTAAAACAACGCCGTGGGAAACTTAAGAAAATGAAGGACGGTGTCGATGGACATAAATTACTGCAGAAGAAACCATTGAATATGATAATAGGTACGTCAGCAACGAACAAATTACCATTGTCAAATTCTTCACTTGCAATTAATAATTCTACCACTACTACTACTACTACTTCTTCTTCTTCTACTTCTTCTTCTACTTCGTCATCATCATCATCATCATCATCATCATCATCATCATCATCATCATCATCATCATCATCATCAATAATTAATAAAATTAATAATACATCATCATCATCAGTGCAAAATATCGCGACTAAAACGTTGAGTACATTAAAATCGGATGTCAACTTAGATGCAGGAAAGATGATACAAAGTGGAAATAATATAAAAGCAAGCTCGAGTAAAAGTGGTGTTGGTAGTGGTGGTGATGTTGATGATATACCATTGAACAGTAGAATACCTTCACCATTGAAGCACAAAATGACTATTTTAAATCAAACCACAACAACAACAACTACTACTACTACTACTACTACAACAACAACAACAACAAACCCACAACAAGCTTTAACCAAAAGTCAAGTAGACATTGATGTTCAAAATCATACGAATGAACATAAAATTGGCGGAGGTAAGGATTTTATTTTGAAAAGAAAAAAATGTCCTGCTTTAGGAAATCAATTAATTAGGATTCTTATTTCAAAAGAAGGACTAAAATTTTGAAAAATTTTACTTTTGATGTTAGATTTTTTTTTTTTTTTTACTTCTACTGTGATCAAAATAAGTTTCTGAAAATATTAGACCAACTAAATTTTTTCTGTTAACCAGTGAAATTTCAGCCTATTGAAATAAGAAGTGCAAAATTTTTTTTTTTTTTTCCCCCGGCATTATTTAGAATCTAAAATTATTATATATTAGTAAAATTAGAAAAGATTATTTTTGATGGTTATTTGAATTTTGCGAGCCTTACGCTGGCTAATGCGAATCTCTGAAAAAAATTCGTTTCGAAAATTTTATTTGCAAAAATTAAAATTGTTTAAATCCATACGCAGGCTTCAAAGTGATACACTTTTTTTTTTGTTAATTTTTTGATACTTTTTTCGATAAGGCTACTATTTTACTACTAATTTTGGCCAAAAGCCACAAAATGCTACTTTTTTCGAAAAAAAAAAAAAAAATTTTGAAAATGACAAAATTCAAGAATTTAAAATTTTAGCAAATTTTTTGATTCCTAAAAGCTCGCCATAATTTATTATTAGCCGTGTTAACTAATACTTTGTATAATCATTTTTTACACGAATTTTCATTTTTCAAAATAGCATTTAACATAATTTCTTTTTAAACGATTTTTTATTCAATAAAATTGTTAATTTAGCAAATTTTTTTTGATAGAATTTTTATTTTACAAAATTTCTCTTTACCCAACTGTTTTTTTTCTTTTTTTTTAAATAATTCTAATTTAACTGAAATGCAGACAATAATTTGAATTTTAGTGTATTTTGATTTGAAAAATGTTTAAAATTAATGAAATGCCAAAATCTTGATTAAAGTTATTAGTAATAATTATTTCAACAAAAAATTGGAATCAAAATTTTTAATAATAATTGAATTTCAGGAGATTTGGAATTAAAATTTTTGTAAATTAGAATAATTGCTGAAAATTATTAACAAAGTTTCAAACAGTAATTGAATTTTAGAGAATTTTTAATTAAAAAATGTTTTATTTAATTGAATTTTTGAATAATTGGATATGAAATTATTAATTTAGCAAAGAATTTTAGATATACAAATTTTAAAAATAATTGAATTTTGGATTAAGATTTTTTTTTAGAAATAATTGAATTTTTGGAAAATTTTTAATTAAAATCTGTTGTTTTAAAAGACTAAATATTTTCTATAAGCTTCCGATTTCAAGTTTTAGGATTCAAAAATTCGAATTACTTAAAATTCTACTGAATGAGAATTCTAATAAATTAAAAATAAGATTAAATTAGAATTCTTTTCAAGAAAAAACAGTTGGGTAAAGAGAAATTTTGTAAAATAAATTGACAACCCTATGCACAAAAGTAATTTCGATGGATTGAAATTTTACTGGTCTCTCTTCTTAAGGTCATGTGATTGTGATTTCACATGTAAATGTGGATTTTGTAGTAAATTTAATGACTTGCCGTCGTGGTATTAATTTTGATTAGATTAATTTTAATTTCAAAAATTGAAAAAGAAATCAAATATTTCATACAGTTTGACTATTTTTAAAATATTTAAAAATATCTGTAAAAAATAGCTGAAATTTTATAGACTTTGATACCAAATTATAAAATATCTTTAATGGTTTAAAAATTATTTAATCTTTAAAAAAAGGTCATGAATTGGGCTTAGAAATTCACGTTGCTAAGCTTTATTCGAGCTTCACAATTTTTTTTGTAAATTAAATAACTTTTAAACCATTAAAGATGCAATTTTACAATTCGGTATAAAGAATCTCCACAATTATACTATTTTTTATGATATTTTAAAAATTAACATCCTTGACGTTCACAACGTTTATAATTAATGATTTAGAAGAAAAAATATTTTTGTATCTATAATTTTTTTTTTTGCAAGTTTCTCTATCAACTTCAAAAAAATGAAGAAAAAAAAACATTTTTCTTCACTAATATTATTAAAAATTTATTTCGATGATACCAGGATTAAAAAAATGATTTAACATTGAAAATTAATTATTTTTTTTGAAAAATTTAGTTCAGTTTAAGAAATTCTGACCCATTATTAAAAAAAAAATAGAATTTTTTTTAGACAGGATTTTTCAAAATTAAAAAAAAAAAAGAATCGAATGAACAGTCATAACAAAAGGCAGTTCAAGTTTATATTGTCGTATTTTTATTAAAAAGAAAAGAATCGTAATAATAAATTTAAAAAATTAAAATTCATTTTTCTACCAAAGAATGTAAAATTTATTCTTTGTTTTAAATGTAAATTCTCAAAGCTTCAATAGTGGGAAAAAAAATCTGTGAACTTCGAAAAAAGTAGCTGAAATAAAAAAATAATTATTTTAGTCAATTAAAGTAAATTAAACGCTAGTTAATTAAAATTTGGAAAATAATTCGTCTCGGACAATGGTTTTAAAGCTTTACATATTATACAGGGTTTGAAAATCTGATTGAATAGTTAAATAAATTTTTAAGACTTACAATTTACAGTTAGACAAAAACAGGCAATTTATTGAAAACAATTTTTTGACATTAATTTCCACCAAGGACAATTTTTTTTCCATTCTTTTTGAGACAGAGGAAACTTTGATTTTTCAAAATAGTTAATAAAAAAAAAAAAAAAATTTTTCCCACCACAGTACATTAAATTTTTTAATTGTAATTTCAACCAAAAACTTTTGAATATATCAGTTACCGAGCTGTTTTTGATTTTAATGATAAAATTTGTGCAGAATTAATTAAAATCCACATTAACAATTAGTTTTAGTAATAATAGTAAAATTCTTTTAAATATTCATTTATCAACAAATGGATCAAAATTGATTCAAAGAAAATTAAAAATTGACAACGAAAGGAAAAAGAAAATTTTGTTTTTTAAAAAGTAAAATTCGAATCATTTTTTTTTGTGTTTTTTGCAGGCAAGACGAAAAGAAGAGATTCAAAGAAAAAATCGGAAACAGGCGATAATCAGCATCGTGAGCAAAATTTATTGTCCGGTGGTAGAATTGTTGATAATCAATCAAAGTGGAAGAAACTTGGTTATAAAGGTGATGCTGCCACACAGGGAATAAAGAAAACAGATACAATTTTATCCAGCAATGATTTAAGTGCAACGAGAAAAATTGGTGAAATTCGAAGAACAAGCGATGGCGATTTAACACGATCAATGAGCGAGAAAACGAATGTTCTCAATGCAGTTGGATCGAGATTGGCCGAAGTCAATGGAATCAGAAAGGATCTCGTTAATCAAGAAAAAAGACGACGCTCGAGTTTGATTGACGAGAAGGATCTTAATTTATCTGGTAGATATATTTTTTTAACATAATTGTTTTCCTTTTTCTATAATAATTTTAAATATTAATCAATCAATTATTAATTAATTATTATTACTAATTTCTTATTATTATTATTATTATTATTATTTAGTTATTATTATTTATTTCTCAGACCTCGGATTATACGACTTTTTTCGACTTATTTAAATAAAATTCGACTTTTTCGATTTTTTTTACATTTTTTTTACAAAATTTTTAAACAAAATACGTTTTTTTTACTATACAATGCAGATCTTTAATTCAATTATTTAACAAATTTTTAACATAAAATTTTTCTCTAAATTAATTATTTATAATAATTTTAATGAAATTCTTCACAAATTCAATTATTTTAAATTATTTTTCAATTACAAATTTTATGAAATTCAATAATTGTTTACAATTTTCCAAAAAATCAAATAAAATTACAAAAAATTTCAATTTAACATCTTTTAAAATTTAATTATTTAAAAATTTTTCTATTTAAAATTTTTTGAAATTAAATAATTTTAATTATAACTCTTTCGAAATTCATTTTTTTAACGATTTTTATAATATTCTTCGAAAAAGCAATTATCTGAAAGGATTTTTCAATTTAAAAATTTTAAAGTACAATTTTTTTCTTAAATTTTTAATAAATTTTTCAGCAGCAGAAATCATCAAAAAATTTCCATTCAAAATTACTCGAATTCAATTATTTTCTAAAATTTCGATTTAAAATCTTCTAAAATTTAATTATTTTTAAAAATATCAAATTTTAATGATTTTAAATGTTTTTTTACACAATTTTTTCAAAATTGAATTATAATTTAATTTAATAATTTAATAATTATAATAATTTTATAATTTAATATTTGATAGAATTTTTCAATTAAAAACTTTTGAAATTCCATTTTTTTGTAATCTCTAATTTTTCATCACCAAAATTAAGAATCACTTGAAGTTCAATTAATTTCAAAAATCTGTAGTGTAAATCTTTGAAAATTCATTTACTTTTAAAAAATGTTATCAAAAATTTTATTTGATAAATTATTTTTTCATTTTTGTAAAATTTAATAAAATCTTTTGAAATTTAATTTTTTTCTGAAAATTTCAATATTTCTTTAAAAATTTAATTATTTAAAAAAGTTTATAGAATTAAGAAATTAATAAAATAAATTTAATATCTAATAACATTAATTATTTAAAGTAAAATACTTATTAACTAATTAAATTTAAAATAAAAAATTCTTAAACTCAAACCGAGGTCTGATTTCTTTATTAATTAAGAGTTTGTTTATATTAATTGATAAAATTTATTTTTACAGAATCTCAAAACGTAGAGGCTTCATATTTTCATAGTCAAAAGACAATATCAGAGTGTTCAACGCAAAATTCACTTACCGCCTTGAAAGTAAACACCAATTCATCGTTTGATAATGATAGTCCAACAGCGGCGACAAAAGCTCCAAATTTACCATTACAAAATAATCCACACGCCGATGTGAAAGTAACATCGCGTAATGAAAGTGCCGTTAAAGGAACATCGCAACAACAACAACAGCAACAACAACAACAACAACAGTCATTAACAAGGCTTGTGCCAGCTAAAACAAAATTAGAATTGGAAAGTATACAAAAAAATTCAACACTTGCATCATCAAAAGTTCAGGGTATTTCGCAAAAAATGAAAAATCACATAATCACAAAAAATGATGCAAACGTTGTTGTTCCTGTAAATAGGCACAAAGCAGATAATCAAATACAACAACATAAGAAAATTATTCAAAATCATGTTGTAAAACCACAACAACAAATTGATCGTGTTCCATCGATTAATAAAGTTGTTGATGTACAACGTGTAAGTTTATTAAAAACAACTCCATCAGTTTCGGATCAATTGAAGGATTCTGATTTATCGTTGAATAAACCAATTCTTCCAATTGGTGAAATTAATGTCACCGAGGCAAAAGTTAAACAAAAACTTTTGGAAAATACAACGACGACAACGACAACGGTATCTGTTGTTGGAATTGTTGATACAAATACAGAGAGAGTTGGTAATGGAAGTGGCAGTGGAAGTGGCGGTAGCGGTGGTGGTGAAGATTCAGGAATTGAATCAATGGACGCACTTTCGGAGAAATCACCAAATCAAGGTGAATCACCATTACATAGGCCCGCTTCCACCACGGAAACAGTGACACAAAATAAAAATCCAATTCAGGGGGAACCACCTCTGCAAATCATCAATAAGAACAACGTGCCTTCCTCAACTAGTGTTGATATGTGTTCAAATTCGCATTCGGACATTGTTAATAAAACTCGCGGTGATTCAACAAAAAATTCATCATCAAGTCCCGTTCCAATTGCCAACTACCTCGAGAATCATTTGAATCACGAGGCAATTATTGCCGAAATAAATAGCAAAGACAATGATATCGATTCAATAACAAGAACACAAATTGATAGGGATTCTTTGCGAACAATTACATCGTGTCCATTAATCACTGGTACAACAACAATTATCACAAATTCTTCTTCTTCTTCTCTAAGTGAAAGTGTTGGTGATGATAGTGATAAACTAATAAAGTGCGCGAATGATAATGATAAATTAGAACACGATCAGGGTAAAAGTGACAACATTGTCGAGGACAAATGTGACAATGTAATTAGATTAAGTGATGAACCTCATGGACAAAACAATAATAAAAGTGTGCCTGTAGTTCAGAACCACGTTTATAGTACCGATAATAAAAAACAAGAGAAAGACATTGGATCCTGCTCAAATTTTCCCAATTATCAAGAGATTAAAATAGAACCAAAACTCGATGATACAAGGCAGGAAATAAAAATGGAAAATATTGCCGATGTGAAAATTGTTCAAGAAATAAAAGAAGATAATCCTCTAGAGAAAATTGAAAAAATTAATAAAATTGAAAATACACACGAGGAAGATGAAAACCAAAAAGCTAGTGTACAAAGTCATCAGCTAATAAGGGAATCGTCAGTGAATTTACAAAAAGTAACGGATGATTTGGTAAAAAAAATAGTGACCGATACAAATGATGGCGTACGATCTCCCCTGGCCGATGATCCACAACCGATCAGGATAACGCCACCTTTGTATACATATTCAAATCCAGTTGTACATTCACGTGACGATACACCAAGTCCAGCGTCACATAATCCCGATCCTGATAATACAGGTGGCAGTGAATCGGAGCACGCAAAACGTAAAAGACGACGAAAACAAGAATTGGAAGGACGTCAGGATGTTATTTGTATAGAGGATAATGATGATTCAACAACAACAACAACAACAACAGCAACAACAACAACGGCGGCACAATTTGTCGAGAGATTAAATCATCCAAATAATGCTGATGATTATGTGAAAAGGCCACATAAATCATTACTTGAACAATTATTGATTGATATACCCGGTGAGAATAATGAGAAACGATCATTGAGAACAAGATCACAGAAACTTAATAGTCCTGATATTAGTAAAACACCTAAGAGCAGTCCACATGGGACTGGTAAAATTGAAGAGAGACGAAGTATTTCACCGTATGCAAAAGCAAGTCCAAAATTGGGAGCATCGAAATTATCGCCAAATACAACATCATTGGGTAAAGGTGGTAAAAGAAAACGTCAAGAGAGCGAGAGTTCGGTGGCGTCGAGTACTGCTGACGATTCACAACCAAGACCTGGTAAACGAAAATGTTCGGAGAATGCCGCTGAGCTTATTAAAGCTTGCATGGGTGTTGAGGAAAGTGGACTTCTCAAGAAACAAGTACCTATTAAGGAGGAACAATCGAAGAAGGGATTTGGCATATTAGCCAAGGCTAAGAAAGGTTTTTATTTTTTTTTTTTTATATTTAATTAGATTTCGAAGAAAAAAAAGCAACGTTATTTTGGAAAAACAAAAAATTTTGTACTTACTACAAAACATTTTTTCTTTTTAATATGACAAAATTTTAATTCAAATTTGATTTCTTTAAATTTTAAAAGATTCCAATCCAAAAAAATTAGTTCAACTGTGAATTTTTCAAGAAAAAAATTATTTAAATTTAAAAAAAAACTTGGGTGAATATTCAAACAAATTAATTATTTAAATTTTGTTAACAATTAGAAATAAATTAAAATTTTTTTATGCATAGGATTTAGGTAACAAAACCGAAAACATTATTTTTGATGAGCCAAAACTTTTTGTAGGTTCAAAGGAACGAAATTTTTTTTGCAACTTTTTTAAGTACAAATTTTATTACAAAATATTGTTTTAAATATCTAAAAAGAAGTTATTAATTTAATAATTGTTTAATTTAATGTTTTTTTTTTTTACATTGCCATTATAATTTTTAATAATTTAAAGATTGAAAAAATATTTTGTTCATTTGAACGTTCAAAACTTTTGCCTCATTATTTTTGTTGTTTAAAATTTTTTTAATTAAATTATTTGAAAATTCACCGAAGCTTTTTTAAAATTTAAATAATTTTTATCTTTAAAATTACAGAAATACACAATTGAACTAACTTTTGTTCCGATTCATTGTCTAATTCTTTCTTAACGAAAAGTACGTAATTTTTAAATTTTAACAAAAAGTACGAAAATTACGTAATTTTGAGTAAAAATGAAAATATGTCGTCGTTTTTTTTTAATCAACAAATATTTCAAATTATTCGATTTTTCAACTTTTTTTTTTTTTACTTTTGTATTAAAAAATAAGTCTTATTTCGGTTTTTATAGTATCAAATTGGTACTAATGGATTTTTATTTTATTTTATTTTATTTTATTTCTTTTATATGATAAATCAGAATTATTTTAGATTGTTTAAGCTTAATTTATAGAAAATTGTTGAGTCAAATAATTACAAAAAAATTTAAATTAAAAAAAATTTTCCAGGTTTAAACTAATAAAAAATTTTTAATATTCTATCTCAAAAATAATTTTTCAAAAATGATTCATAATTATTTCTTTTATTCTAATAATAGTTTATAATTTTTATTTTTTAAAAAAAAAAATACCTAATTAAGCAAATTTTTACTGAATCGATTGAGTTAAGTTAAATTTATATTTCGCTAAAAAAAGTAAATTAGTCATATATGAAAAATTTCGAAAAATGAAAATTTAGTGAAATAAAAATTATTTCTTATTATTATTATTTATTATTTTTATTATTATTTTTCAATTATTTCATTATTTCATTAAATAACAATTTAGTTAAAAATAAAATCCAGAAACAAATTCAAGTCAAATTGGTTTGGTTAAATTTTAATTCAGTTAAATAAAAAAGATATTTTTTCGAAATATTAGAAAAAATTTACATATTTAAAAAAATTTTAATTCTAAAAAATGAAAATTCGTTGCAATAAAAATTTTATTTTTTATTATTTTTTAAAAAACTGAAAAAAGAACGCATTGAAATAAATAAATTAAAATACCGATTAAATTGACAAAATAAGTAACAATTGATTAACATTTTTTATTTGTTTCAAATTTCAGGTCCTATTGTCGTTGAAGTTGATTCATCAGACGACGAACCTCTCGTTGAACTCGCGGGAAAAATGAAGAGAACGTTAGAAGATACGTCGGTAGGATCTCCAAAGCCCAAAGATCAAAAGTAAGTCGTATCACAACAAATAGTATGTTAATTATTTGAAAATAATTTGCTTTTAAATATTATTTTCAAGTTCGTCATTTAAATTATTAATTAAAAAAAAAAAAAAATTTGCTCATATAGAAAAATAATAATGATAAATTTCAGGTCTCAATCTGGTACAAATGTCGCTGGTAGCCAAATTCATTCCAGTGTGCAAAATTTCAGTGCCAGTAATCGAGTGCAAAGAGAAAGTCGTCTTTTAACGACGAAACAGCCGAGCACGACATCAACATTAACTGTTGGCAAAGAAAGACTAAGAGGCACATCTGTATCCAGTAACGAATCGATTGGCGAAGTCACGACGCGAAGGTCTGTTCGACAAAGTACAGCCTCGCCTTTAGCAACTCCAGCGAGCAATACAAGAGGCGCTTCCCGATCATTGGAAGATGTAAATAGAAGAAAAACTCGTAGTGGAGCTGGTGAGTGAATTGTTGCCTTTGTAATAATTTCGAATTTATATTATTGTACAAAAAGAGAAAATTTGTCGAAAAAACAAATAATCTCAAAAGTGATTTTAAACAAAAATTTGTCCGATAATAATTTTTTTATACATTTTTTTTTTTTGCACTGATTGCAATACTGCAAAAAATAAAAATAAATTCTTTTAAAAAATCAAGTAATAAGAAAGTAAAACCAAAAATTTTCTTTTGTGCAAGAAACAATTTTATATCTTAAAAGAAAAAAAACTGAAAATATTCTTTTTAATCGTTTTAAATTTTGAATTTCGTTTTATTGAAAATAATTTACCAGGATTGTCAAAGATCAGTGAATTTTATGAAACTAACTGGAAAAATATCAAATTTCTAATAAATGTTACTAAAATTATAATTTTTCAAATTTTCGAATCAAATTTTTGCAACTAAAAATTATTGTCTTAATTTTTTATAATCGAAAACCTCTTCAAATTTTTTTTATTAGGATTAGGGAAAAAAAAATTTAATTCTAACTAGAAATCAGGGAAAAGTCAGGAAATGAATTAGTTTTTAGAATCGTATTGATAGTTTTATTCAAAATAAAAAATATATTAAAATTATAATTGTAAATTAAAAAGATATATTTTTGAATAAATAAAATACAAAATATTTATTATATTTTTATTAAATATCTAAATATAATTAATTATATTTAAACAGTTAAATTAAATTCAAATTTACAAGTTTTTAAGAATATTTGAATCTTAATTAAATACATAGCACGCGCATAAATAAACTATGTAAATAGATGAACAAAATTTAAAAAAAAAGTATAATAATAATAATAATAATAATATAATTAATTCAATAATAAAATGAAGAATAAAATTCAACAAATTGAATCTGAATTGTTTTAAAAATAAAATTTTAATCACATATTTTTTAGAATCACTTTCTTTTTATTTTTTTTTTACTTTTTGACATTAATTTATTCTGAAACATAGAACATTTTTATTTACGGAATTGTAATCAGTAAGAAAAAAATGTAGAGATAATAAAGTTTAAAAATTCTATTTTTCTTTTAAAAGTATCATAATTTAAAAAAAAAATTAATGGATAAAAACTTTGATAAAAATATAATAATCAAAATGACTGTTACAAATATATTTTTTTTTATATATATTCTTTTATTTAACTTTTTCTATTATTTAATCATGCGCTTTATATCTACAATGATTATCGGTAATTTGTATAATTTTCTCATTTATTTATTTAACAAAATACACACGTGCTGAGATAGTTAATTCCTATAAAAATACTAGAAAAAGAAAAATATAAAAATATACACAAAAAGAATAACGTTAATTATTATAAAATCATTTTAATCATCATCATTTTTATTATTAAAAATAAATACAATTTATTAAATTTTAATACAACGATAAAAATTAACTCCTTAATATTCATTGTTCTAGTAAATTTTCAATTTAAAATTCTGTCTTTCAGACAAGAAACTTTTATTAGTAAAATAATGTGTTTCAAAATAAAAAATTGTGTGTTTTTTAAAGAAAAAATTTGATCCTCAAATGTTAACTTTGAAAGTTCTATTCATTTGATTATTTACAAAAAATTTAATTGAATTTCATGAAATTAAATATTGAAATTTTTATGATTTTCAATGAAAAAATTTGAATTTACATTTGAAAAGTTTCTGTTTTTTTTTTTTTTTTGAGTTACATAAACATTTTTTATGAATATAAAATTATGAACGGAAATATTCTAATGAAAATATAAAAAATATCATTTGAATCTTTTTTTTACAAAATTTAATTTAATAACTAATTTAAACTTTTTAATTCAAATTTTCATTTCTTGTAAATTATTACGAGATTCGTCAAAAGAAATAATAAAGGAAAGAAAATATATAGAAATTATCGATAATTTTTGTACAATAAATTATTTTGGTATTTAATAACTTTTTTTGCCATTCGATGAATAAGCTGCAAAAGTGAAAGAATTTGTAAATAATTAAATAAAATATTTATAATTAGTACCTAAATTATTGGATAAATTTTCTAAAACTGTTTATTCGATTTTCATTACTTAATAGTGAATTCCCTATTTTTTTTTGTTCTTGTTTTGAAAGATACATTTTTGTATAGCTTCTCCATCGATTGTGATATAAAACCAAAAAAAAAATATTGCAAAATAATATTAAATGATAATTATAATAACAATATAGCTTATAGTAATATCATAAATATCGCATATTTCTTTAATTAAAACACCTCGTACAGCGGGAACGATTTTTTAGTGACAGCTGAGACAGCAGAGCAGGCGAAACGGAGGCGAATATCTCGAGAAAACAAATGACGTTCGGAAAGTGACCTTGACAGTGATTAGCTACCGTTGCTCCTCTCTCGTCAAGGCCCTGACACTCTGGTTGTCTGTCTGCTATCAAATGATTATTCGATGATCACTGCGTGGCTGGACCCCACATGCGGTGAATCTGTCATTAGCGCACAATGTAAACATATATATGTTGCTTACCAAGTCCCTGGAGAGAAGAGCAGCCCCAAAAAAAAAAAAAAAAAAAAATGAGAGGAACTCCAGAGACTTTAAAAAAAAGAAGAAAAAAAACATTCTATATAGAATTAAATAAATCCAAATTCATTCATTCATTATTAAAAAAAAAAAAAATAAAAATAAAAAAAAAAAAACGAACAAATGAAAATTCGGATTTTTGCACGGCAAATAAACTCTGGTTATGCTTTAATCTTCTCTGCTCTAAAATTCAAGATTTAGTTATTTAGCGAAAAAATTATTCTCAACTCAATTTATTAAAATTATTTTTACATTCTCATCATAAATGAGAAAGTATTTTTAAATTCTTTTAGTTTAAAATTTAATTATAATAAAATATTAAATTAAAATTGAAAGAAAAATATTAATTCAATGATAAATATTTAAATTAAAAAAAAAGTTCAAACTTTAAAGAAAAAAAAAAAAAAATATTGTAATGGACGACGAATATTTTCAAAATTAAATAACTAAATCTTTTATCGCAAAAACTGCCAAGTCGATTCAAAATTTATTGTTGAATGCATCCGTTCGTGCATCGTTCCGTTCTTTTGTCTCTTTTTTCCCGTAAGCGTTTCTCGTTTTTTTTTCTTTTTTAAAATAAAAAAAAAAGGAGAGAAAGAAAGAAAGAGAGAGAAAAAAATGTGTGTGTGGTGGTAATTAATAGACTGTAGACTTCAGTGCATTAGAAACGTTCTATTCTTGAAAACGTTTTCGATTAAAAATGGATTATTAAAATAAAAAAAAAAAAAAAAAAGAGAAGAAAAAAAGACGTTCGCGGTGGTTTCTCATCTGCCGAGATTCAAATGTGTATATTTTTTCAAGAAAAAATAATAATAATAAAAAAAAAAAAAAAAAAAAAAAAAACAATGAAAAAAAAGAAACAAAGAAAAAAAATAAATCAAAGAATCTTGCAAATAATGTCATCAATTTATATTATATATATATAATTCTATATCAAAGAATTTTCGATATTTAATTAACAAAATATAAATAAAAAGCCAATTGTATTCTTCTATACGAGTAGAAATCAATGTGAGCTGTAAAATGTGTGAATAATTCAAAAAATTTACTGCCAATGAATTGTTGGAGGTAAAACAAAAATGTTTCTTTAAAAAAAAAAAAAAATAATAATGTTTATTGACCGCTGGGGACTTTAATAAGACTTCTGACGACTCCACACTGTCAGACTTTGTTTCCATTTAGAAAAAAAAAAATAATAATTTCTGTGTTATTTATTTCAGTTTAAATGTCCATTTGGATTGTTTTTTGTCCTTATAATTGTAAATATTTAAGAATATTCTCTTTTTTTTAGTACAAAATTTTTAAATCATCTCCGTTTTCAATGTCTTTTTTTTTTCTTAATAATGAATTTTTGACTTTCGAACTGCAAATGGGTTTCTTTATTGATTCATAAATTTGTGTATATCTCTTAATATTGGGGAAATTTTTTTTTTTTCATCAAAAAAACTTAAATATCATTGATTACATTTTATTCCAATTAATTAGACAATATCAATTTAAAATGATTTAAATTAAAAGTGAAAATAATAATTTTTTTTTGTTTCATTAAAAAAAAAAAAATTTTTTTCTAGACATTTTTATTTTAAAACGATCTTATTAGTTCTTGATAAAACAATTTCTATAAATAATAATAATATTAAGAAACTTTAACAAATTCGAAACATTTTTCTAAAAATTGATAAATTTTGGAAAAATTGGAAAACTTTGCAAAAATTTGATTAAATTAATTGTCAATAATTGCGGTAAAGATTGAAACAATGAAATTGAATTGTAAAAAAAGTTGTTTTTTTTTTTAAATTGCAGATAGTAAAATTATTATTATTATTTTTCTTTATTTTTTGTTTATATTTTTGTTTGATGTTAATTTTTCAAAATTTTTATCACTTTTTTCTCGATCATATATTTTTTTAAATTAATTTGTTTTTTTTTTTGTTATTTTCGCTTTTTTCATTTGTTACGTATTTTAATCGCCCATTTCATTCGAATTTCTTTTTGTCAATTTATTTATTTATAAATGAAAAATATTTCACAATATCGAAAGATCTCATGTTGAAAATTGTCTTTTTATTATTATTATTATTATTATTATTATTATTATTATTCTAAGTGTGTTGTCAAAATTATTTCGATACAGTCACTGAGAAAAACTCGTTCGATAATAAAAAAACAAAAAGAAAATTAATAAAATTTTTTTATAATGTCCGTTAATACATAAAATAAAATAAAATAAAATAATTTATTTGTTTAGTCAAAAAAAAAAATTCAACTCTGTAAACACAGTCTTTCAGTTAGAATGTCGTCTTGAGTTATTCAACAGTGGGACATATAGGAATATTATTAAAAAAAAAAAGGATTTATTTTATTTATATATAAAAAAAAACAATAGAACGTTGGTATGAATCAAGCATAAATAAATACGGAGATGATGATAAGAATAATTATTATTAAAAAAAAAAATAATTAATACAATGTTAATTTGATAGGTAATATATGAATGAATATATTTTGTAAATAATTTCTTGTAAAGTTTACACAAAAATACACACACACACATAAACACACACACATACACATACATATACACAAGAGCACTTCTCATTGTATATATGCAGAAAAAAAAATTGTTTAAAAGTTTTATTATTAAACAAAAACAAAAAAAAAAATAATTGAAGTAGCTCTAAAATTAAAAAAAAAAAAAAATGTGCAACTTTTTTTTTTGTCGATAATAATAATAATTATTATTTTTTTTTCCTCGTAATATTCTTATATTTAGAGTTTACAAATCTTTGAAATCTTCCTCGCGTATAGCATCAATTTATTAATTATATACATATATATATACAGACGAGCAATATTTGCGATACGTATGTATGTGTATACGTATTGCACATTGATGTATAGTTGTTTTTCGTAAATAGACGAAACTAGATTTATGTTATTATAAAAAGAAAAATAAAACATATAGTGAAAAAGATTATTAAAAAAAAAACTGTTTTTACGGATCGAAGCAGCTTCGAAAGCCATTAATCTCATTGTTTCATTATTATTAATAATTGTATCACTACTTTTTTTTTTATTTTTAAATTCATAAAATTCTCTTTACATTAAAATTTTTTTGATTTTTTCAAAATTTATTTAGAATTTATTTTTTTGTATAGATTTTTTGTTTCCGATGATTATTTTTGTATAGAATTTTGAAATCTTTCCAAATTTTTCCATTTGATTTGAATTAGTATAATTAATGGTTTCTTTTTTTTTTTGATTATTTTTTCTTACTTTTTTGTCTTTTTTTTTTTTGTTATCAGCTTTTACAACTGTTATATTTAATTTTTTGTGAATTTTTTTTTTTTTTTTTTAATTTTCTGAAAAGATTTAATATTGAAATAATTAATTTTGAACAAAATCAGATTTTGAATATTGTTGATATATTTAATAAATAAATAAAATATATTTTTTTTGCAAAGTATTCTTTTTGGCAAAAAAATATTTTTTCAATTTGTAATTTTAACAAGAAATTTGGAAAGATTTTATTATCTTCTTTTGTAAAATTTGGTTTTTGATGTGATTTTTGATTTCCAATATAGGTTTACATTTAATCGTTGTATCGCATAATATCTAAAGAGCCGTGGTCTCTAAAAAAAAAAATGAAATAAAAGTGTTATTAAGAACTGAATCTAATTAGAGATCTAGAATTGACGTTTAGGTGAATTTTTACGAGATTTTTGACTCGCACTCTTTGATTCGTTCTAATACTGAGACTGAAGCGGTTTTATCACTTCGAGTCGAGTCACTATATATATATATATATATATATATATATATATATACATGATATATATATATATAATTTTCTCCCGCCACGAATAGTAGCTTAAATTATTTAGTTTATTACATCACTCGTCATCGGAAAATTATTATTTTTTAATGATGACGATGATAAAAAAAAAAAAATAATAATAATGATTGAGAATATAAGAATATAATATAATAATGACGATGACAAGGATGATATAATAATTTGATAATGATGATGATAATCGTGAGGATGATAATGATAATAATTATAATATTAATTATATAATAAAATCCACTTTTGTAAATAGTAGCGTGCTTATTTTATTAAAAAGTAAAAAAAAAAAAAAGAAATCGATCCGCAAAAAAGAGCTTGTGTGTATATTGTATGAGAAATGAGAGAATCACATTTAATTTTTGGTCCATACTCTACATTGTGATGGGATGAAGTGTAATGTAAAATCTAGTGCTAGGATTATATTATTCGAAGAAGTAAAAGAAAAGAAAATTAAATTTAAGAAGGATCGCTACGAGAAAAAAAAGAATTGTAATTTCGTTGTAAAATATTCTCTTCTTTTTTTTTGACACTATAGGTAGGTTAGGCATTATTATGTTACAATTTTATTATTGAACATTACATTACATATGATTGTATAAACCATTAAAAAAAAAAAAAACAGAGGATAAGTTTCACCTGTAAATACAAATAATTAATATTGATATAAGTGAATTTATTCGAGAAATCTAGATAATATTAAGAGGCTCGTGAATTGCTTCTCTGAAAATGGACAAAAATTATACAAATAAAATTTATTAAAAAAAAAGAAAAATCTCAAATGATTTAATAGCAAAATAAATCAAATTGAGAGATGAATAACAACTTTTTTTTTTCTTTTCATTGAGAAGCAACAAAAATAAGCACGCGATTAATTGTACGACGCAAATTTAGTGCTTTGTAAATAAATCTTGACAAGTGCGAAGTAACATTTATTATATATATAAAAAAAAAAAAAAACATTATTTTTGTTCTCGAGCCTTTTAATTTTATAAGAATTACTGAAAATATATATTATATATATAAATATATAAATATAAATATAAATATTATAATTGCGTAAGGAGAATGCGCGACAAAAGCACCGGAACAACTATAAAGCGAGAATAAAAGTTCCGATGATTTTGATGCTAATTATATATGCAAAAAAAAAAAAAAAAAAAAAAACAATTTGTATTTTTAGTATTCGATTAAATGATAAAACAACAACAACTAGGTGTGAAGGTAAAATTGATTGATAATAATCCACGAGGATAATGTAAAACAACAACAACAACAAAAAAACAAAAAAAAAACTAAAATATTAGATACAATATTATATTTGTAGAAATGATCGAGCACGTGAGAAAAAAAAGAAAAAATCGCGCTATAATTATAAAGAAAAAAAAAAAATATTACGATTATATTATTATCTATTATTACACAAAGTGAATACACAACATAGTAATTTGCTAATTGTACCTTTTAATAATTACTGTAGACACATTGATGAAAAAAAGGTTTTTTTCTTGTTATTAATTATTAATTACCATAGACTTATCAGAAAATGAAAAAAAAGTGTTATAAAAAATTACAATCACTTGTTCTGTCTTACACATTCCCACCAATTTCACAGAAAGAAAAAGAAAAAATTCAAAACGACCAAAAAACAATAATAAAAGTGCGGGACAAATTCTTTTTTTTTTTCTTCTTTTTTTCCTAAATATATAGACGACGAAAAAAGTCTCGATTCTTATATAGAAACATATTTATAATATGTTATAATGTTGGAATTTTTTATTATACACTGTTTTATAAATTCTTTTAGAGTCGATTGTTTTTTGTGCGATGGTTAAATGTTATATTTGATTACTATATTTCAATAATTGTCGCTTATTTTTAGAGTATACGATATATTATTATTATTATTATTATTAATATTAATATTAATATTATTATCCTTGCGAAGTACTTATTTATTTTTCACAACATTTTAAAACGTACAGACATTTCATTTTTCATTTTGGTCTCTAATTGTGTACTGTATATCATGAAAAATATAGATATAAATTATTTAATTAATTTACATATTGTTGCTCATTAATCATAATATAAAATAATTTTTTTTCTCTTTTATTGCGATTGTTTGAAAAAAAGAGAATTTTTTTGTCTAATAACAATTCATAATTAGGTCATCGGGATTTTGTAAATATTAATTTTATTTAATTGTATGATTCCAATTTTTTTAAATTAATTAATATAATTGAAATTTAAAAAGAAAATATTCTTATGTTTTTGGTTTTGAAGTTTAAATTCGGATTTCAAGTAAAGAAATAATTTTTAATTGTAAATATATGGTTTTTTTTTTATCAATTTTCATTAAAAATATTATTAATATTTTCCTTTTAAAAAGAAATTATATAAATTTATTCCCTATATTCAGTTTTATTTTAATTTTTAATTAATAAATTAAATATAAATTATCAATTAAAAATTCATACGTTTTAATTTTATTGAAATTTTATATATATATATATTTACTTGAATTTAAAAAAGGATTATAAAATAAAAGTCTGCATTACATAACAATTAGAAACATTAGTCGAAATTCAAAAATTTGAAGAAAAATTCGTTGGATATTATTGAAATTGCCATTAATAAGGTAAGTTAAATTAATGAATTTATATTTCAATTAATTTTGTTGAAGTTCGATAAAATTCTGAAAAATTGACATACCAACAGGAAAAAGGAAAAATATTAAAAAAGATAAATGCATTTCTTTAAATATGTAAAATTCTTTTAAATTAACGTTTTTTTAAGAATTTTAAAAATGTATATTAAAAAATTTAACGAGATTATTGAAATTAAATATTGAAATAGTTATTTATTTATTGAAAAATATACGGCAAAGCCAAAAATATAATTTTTTTTTTTCAAAATAGACAATTACAATAAAATATTCAATTAATTTTGAAGTTTTATTTGAGATAAATGAAGAAAACTTACCGTCAATGTTGCTTAAGGTCATGTGATTGTTGTGACGTAGAGGAAAAATTTTGATAAATTTACTTTAAATTTAAAAAAAATAAATTTACCTCCTCCTTAATTAAATTTCAAACTGTTTTATTGCTACTTTTTAAAATACCAAAAAATTTTTTTTACATAATATTATTAATTTTAATTATATTCTTATTCCATACAATTTATTATAATTAACCTTCTTCAATTAATTTTTTTTCCGTTTATATTAAAAATTTATTATTTAATGAAGTCTAAATTTAATATTCATCTTTTTTTTAAAAAAAATCCCTATTTCCATTTATTAAATTTATAAAAAAAATTTATTTATTTTTTTTTAATAAATTAAAATTCTTTGTGAATTAAAATTAATGTACGTTGAACTTTTTTAGTTTAAATTTTTATTGTAAATTGAAATATTTCTATGGATATAGAATAGTAATAATTTAATTGTAAAAAAGTTTCAATTAAAACTTTGACACATTATGATTATGAAAATATAAATATATTTTTCTTAATTACTCAGTTTTCGAAAAAATTTTCATTAAAAAATAATGCTGAAATTCACGTTTATCATCAACGATTTTTAAAGAAATATTTTTTGAATGAAAAAATTTAACAAATTTCCGTCACAAAAATATATTTTTCACATTTATTGCTATATAATTACTTTAAAAAAACATTTTTTTAAATAGAAAATTTTAGAACTTTTCCGTTTTATAAAAATAGTTTTTTTTATAATCGTTGATCATAGCGGATTAATAAAAAAAATACTAATTTAAAATACAAAAAAAAAAATTCACAATTGACAAAACTAACATTAATTTATTTTTCATTTCTGATAGACAAAAACATTTTTTTTTTTTTTCAATGATATTAAAGACAGTGACTTTTATACTTATTTGACATATAATACAGTTTTTATACCACACATTTATTTTATTTATTTTTTTCCCAAATTAGCGTCTGCCTATTTATTTGTAGGCCCCAAAAAATTGACCAAAATCCAAATTCCAATTTTTTTAATACAATGACGATGATGATAATGATAGTTTCAAATGGAAGTTGAGGGCTCTGAATCAGTGTCCGTGTCGCCATCACTACGACGTTCATTATTAATATTTTTTAAAACACTACTATTCTCAGGCCAATTTGTTGAAACAATTTCACAAACTGTTGATGAATTTTCATAATTATCAGCAGTCTCCAATCTAATATAGGGTGTTTTTGTTTTTTTATTTCTCAATGATGAATTATTTGTATTTTTCATTGATGTTTTTTTTAATAGAATTCCATCATTTTTTTTAATATCCAATATTGGTGATGTTTTACCATTTTTTGGCGATGTATCACCATTTAAATATTTTTTCATCCATTTTGGTGGTTCACTTGCATAGGCATGAGTTTTTTTTGTATATTTTGGACTCGATAAAATTAATGGACATTCAGTTTCAATAACTGTTGTTATGACTTTTTCATTTTCATCAAAATTACTTTCAAGATATTTTTTCTTTGGTATTGTTACTTTATTGACTTTAGCCAATCCAGTTGTTGAACGTCCGCCTTCAAATTTTGTTTCTGTTTCATAAGTATAGGCAAAATGACGTTGTATATGAACTGGTTCTTCTTTAACTGTATTTTCATTTTTTAATGTACTTTCACGTTTTAAAAAATAGTCTTTCTTTTCTGAACTTTCCTTTCTGCCAAGTAAAAGTTTTCTTCCACGATTTTCCTTTTTGCCAGATGATTCAATTGTATATTCCTCACTTACTGACATTCTTGCATTTTTATCCGCCACTTTACCAAGTGCAAGTGAAAGTGAATTTTGCCTTAAGGTACAAGCAGTGATGCTATGCCTTTGTTTCAATATCGGTGGATCGAGAAGACGACGTAGACTTGCACTTCTTATTTCCGGTACTGAGAGCCTCTCTCTTGGCGGTGGTTTTGGTAAAATAAGCATTGGCGGCGATGATAGGGGTAAATTTGCCGAATGCTTACGATATGGTACAATATTTTTTTGATCGGACGGATGTAAAATGGGTGTTGTTGTAATTTTTAAAACATTCTCAAGTCCCTCAACAGTGGGACTTTTGGCTTTTAAATTTTGTGCCGTGCCAAATAATTTATTTTGATGTACATTATCAACTGGTGAACTTGCAATTGGTAATAGTGACGATCTACGTCTTCCTGTTTGTGGATTTAATTGGCTATCCAAACTAAATCTTTGCTTTGGCGTACCAGCCATTGCTGCTAAATCATTTTGTGTTTCCAATTCGGGTATTGAAAAACGATCGCGATTAAATTGTACCAAATAATTGGACCAGTCTTTTTGTACTCGATAACGAGCCACAGATCCAAAATCCAATTGCGATAGACGTTCACGTTTTGAAATATGAGTGCCTTGCGATGTGGCTGTAAAGGCGGGGAATCTTTTTTGTTTGGCAAACGTTGGCGAACGTAAAAATGATTGTAGATCACGATCGGCAATTCCCAATGTTGGTTGAGAGAGTCTTTGTTGTGATATACTAACGGGATAATAATCGCCAGTAACTAATGTTGGTTGTGAGAGACGTTCTCGCCGGCCACCTTGAATATTGCTACGTGAAACACGCGATAAACGTGGACTCATTAATTTTCCACGTTCTGGTTCCTTGACGGTGAGTAGACGATCTTCTTCTTGTAAACTGGAGAACGATTGACGAGCTCCAATTGCACAATCAAGTGCTAGGGGAAAACTGCTGGGACATAGTGTTGGTTGTGACATGCGAAATCGTCGATCGGCACGACGACTATCGGTATAGGGACCAAGGAAGCTTGTGAGATTTGGCTGTGAATGACGACTTCGACCACCACCACCACCGGGTGATGGTGATACTGATTGTTGACTTGTTGTTTCGGAATTGCTCATTGCTGTACATGAGGAATCTTCAATTTCAACTTCGAGATGTGTTCGTGGATTCTCCGGCAGAGGATGAAGATCGGGATGTGAGAGTCGTGTCATTCCCTTTCGTCCGGTGCCTTGGTACTTTCGTAAATGATCATCAAGATTGGGTTGTGATAGGCGAATACATGGATTTGGAGGTAGTGGTCTTAGATTTAAATACCAAAGATCCCGACGGGAATATGGCTCACATCAGAGAGTGCCTTCCTCACGAAGACGACGCATAAAAACTGGCCTTACATCTTCGAAAAATGTTGGTAAATCTAATTCAGCTGCTCGTGCAATTCCACCGTCTTTACAAACTAGCCAATAAGTGTCCATTGATCCTTTGCCCTTGGAAAAAAAAAAAAATATTTAATTCAAATAAAAATATTTCAATTTTTTCAAATAAATAATAAATTATCATTGAAAATTATTTTTAATTATAAGATAATTATTTACTTTTACGTCAACAAGTCCTCGATGTTCAATTCTAAATCCACCGACTGCATCCAATGCTTTCTTCATTTCCAAACTGATGTGAATTCTCAGAGCTGAAATTTTTTTTTTTTTTTTTTTTTTTTTTAATCAAAACTTATCTCAAATTCTTTTTCTTTCTGTATGAAAATTTATATTTATAAGAATTTAATTTTAAATGAAGAATTTTAAAGAAAAAAAATTAATTTAGCAAAGAATTTTAGTTAAAAATTTGTATATAATTTGTATAATTAAATTTTGGAAGAGCTTCATTGTATACTAAAAAAAAGTCGTAATTTATTTTAAAATTTTGTAAAAAAAAAAGTCGAACAAAAATAAATAATAAAAGATACGAAAATTAAATTTAATTTCAAATTTACAAAAAGACTGAATAATAATTAAAAATAGTAATTAATTAAAAAATTACCTTCTCCAGTCGATTCCATACGACTCGCGGTATTGACCGTATCACCAAATAAACAATAACGTGGCATTTTTGTCCCAACAATGCCAGCTACAACTGGCCCCGTGTGTACTCCACTTCGAATTTGTAGTCGTTCTCCAGGTCGTTTTGGTACTTGAAATACAGAAGATGCTGCCAATAGATCCAAAGCCATTGTTGCAATTTCCGAAACGTGTTTATCACCTTTAAAAGAATATTCAAATTATTTTCATATAAATTAAATATTGAAAAAAAAATAAAAATCAATTTTAAAAAATTTAACAAAAAATAAATATTATAAATAGATATTTAAATGTATAGATAGGTATTAAAATTCATTTCATTTTTTATTAGAAATATTAATATTCATTTAATTACCAAAGAAAATAATTGTTCAAAGTAATTAAAAAATAAAAAAAAAATTAAAGAACTAAAGAAATAATAAGAAAATGAAGTTAAAATATTTTAAAAGAAAATAATAATTGTTATTGTTAAGTGAAAATTGTTAAAAAATAATTTCATAAATTAATTTTTATAATTTTTTTTTTTTAATTTTATTAATTAATTTTTTTATATTAATTTATATTCTTTTTCATTAAATTATAAATAGAAAAATAGAAAAAAAAGAATTCCTCTCTTACCATTTCTAACTGGTAAGCCTGAAGCGACCATGTACGAATCGCCTATTGTCTCAACTTTGTAAACATCGTAGCACTCAATTCGCGCGTCAAAGAGTTTATAAATTGAGTTGAGAAATGTTACAACCTAGAAAAATGTGTAAAAAGAACCTTGAAGCCTTATATATTTTTAATTAAAACTCATGCTCTAGAAAAAAAAAGAAAAAATAATAATCGTTCTTTTATGAATTCAATTAATTTGACGTTTAAATAAATTTTTAATTAATTTTTAAATATATTTATATATTATTAAATAAGTTTCAATTTTTTTACAATGAAATTAAATCAAAAATTTGAATTTAATTAAAATAATTTTTTCAAAACATTGTTTTGCAAATTCCTAGCATTTTTCTTTTATTGTTAAAATTTGTTTAATTAAATTAAATTGAAATTCGTTAAAATTCATATTAAATATTAATAAATAGGTCACATGCTTGTATAGTAAAAAAAAAATAATGAAAAAGCGAAAAAAAGCCTGTAATATAAAACTTTTGATAAATCTAATCAAATTCAGGTGCGTGTCTTCTTTCAAAAAGAATTCATGCCGTTTTTCTTGACACATAGGTATATACTCAAATTACCAGAGTCTTTTTTTTTTATCTCTCTCTCTCTCTATATATATATATAAAATACAACATACCTCGAGAGGTGTATTTTCTGCAGCAATTTCCGTAAAACCAACTATGTCACTGAAATATACAGTAACAGCTTCGTAATACTCGGCAGGTACCTGTAAATTAAATTGTCTTAATTTTCAATTAATTTCAGCTAATATAATACTACGATAATAATTAATTTCAAGATGACCTGCAAATATCATATTGAAAATAGACAAATAAAATTTATTTAAATGAATAAAATAAAAAAATAAAAATTTATAAGCTTTTGCTTCCTTTTCTTTGAAATTAAATTTCATGTAATATATACCTGTTGAGTTTGCTTTAATTGTTGAGCAACACTTGGTGGTAACATTTGAAATAAAAGTGTATCACTCTTTCTTTTTTCGCGTTTTAATTCACGTGCTTTTTGCGCCAAATTTGCAGCATACATCTGTTTAAAAAAAGAAAAATATTTTTAGCCGTTTATTTAATTAAAAAAAAATATATATATATATATATTCGCGATTAAATTATTAAATTCTGTAAGAAATAAAATAATATTTAAAAAAAAAGAAATAAAAAAATGCGCATATACGGAAATAAATTAATATATATATATGCAATTTTTGACAATAACAATAAAGTAATTATAAATAAAAAGAAAAATTGAAAAAAAAATTCGTTACTTTAAATTTAAAAAAATTAATTTTATAATTAAAAGTATTACCTGAATGGTGCCAACAGCATTTCGCATTAAAAATATAATAATTGGTGAAACTACTAAAACCAGGACCACTATTGCGATTCCAGCCACTTCACTGCTGCTTGCATCTTTCAGATTCGAATTAACGTACTCTCTGTTATTTCAAAAAATAATTTTAATATAATTAAATATTTCAGTGAAATATAATTAATATAAATTGTATATATCAAATTATTATACAAATTTATTTATATATATGTATATATATTAATATAAATATTTCTCTATATATTTTTTACTCTTCTCATTCATTATCCAGATTCAGTAGTAAAAGTCAGCTATGTAGTCAGACAATGTTTTAAATTCTTAAATTATTTGTAATTAAAGAAAGATAATTTGTAATTTCTAAATATGATGTTGTGGATAAAAGTTATAATTTAATTAAAACATATAAATTTTCTACACTCTAATAATTTTTTTATCACTACCAAAAAAAAAAAAAATCAATTTTAGTCAGACGATATCAATTCTTAAAATTTTAATATCACAGTAGCTAACGTCGGGTTTAGGCAGACAATATTTTTTTCAATTTTTATAAATTTATTAACAGTATAATAAAAGGACAATAAAAAATTAAAATCTTACCAATACGATGTTTACAAACAAAAAAATATTTTTAAAAAACCATTTTGCATTTTTTCTGAATTTATATATTATAAATTGACATTTTTATATCAAAAAAAGGAGAAAAATATTTTCTATTATGGTTTTTTTTTTTTAAATAAAACTTTTTACCAATAATATATCGCAATAATTTTTTTTTTTAAACTAATAAAATGAATTTTAATTTCATATACATAATTAACTAATTAAAAAAATTGAGTCTATGTGTTTATTAAAAATATTCTTTAAATTTTTATTCTTTTAAAAATAATTGTATTAAACTGAAAACAATATATATATATATATATATATATATATATATATATATACTGAGAAGGGTGGTCTCCAATTTTCATCCTTCATCCCTGCAGGGTGCATATATAGGAAATTTGTGGTCTATGTTTTTGAAATAATTAACCCTACCTACCCCCCCCCCCCAACCCTTCCTTCTAACAAGTCTGAACTTTCAAAGTGAGCCAAAGCATATACCTTATCATACGTCGTAGTTCTCTCTGAAGTTTACGAAGTTCGTCAATATATGTAGCCATCGAATCAAAATAATCGATGGCGTCATTTACACTCGGCTCTCGTTTTCGATTTTTCAGTATCTCCTCACGTCTGCAAAAAAAAATCCAAATTATTAATTTTTTTACGTCATTAAACCCCCCCCCCCAAAAAAAAATGTCAATAAAATAAATAGTAAAAATTGTGAAAAAGTATAATTATGTAAAATTTTTCGATTATAAATTCGAAAATGGTCAAAAATTAATATTTTCTCTTACTGACTATTTTTTTTTTAGGAATTTAATGACACAAAATAAAATATTACAAATTTCTACGATCATTTAAATTTAAGAGGTGAAAATAATAAGGTAATGTCTTGCTTTTTAAAAATAAATATTATTAGTTTAAAAAATTTTAATAATTCAAGATTTTGTTACAAAAATTCAAGGAATTGCAAGAATTTTCAAGGTCAAAAAAACAAAAATTCAAAGGATTTCAAGGTCCGCTGGACCGGAAATTGCAAAAAAAAAAATTTTTAAATTCCCTGACTTTTTTACTAAAAATTTAAATTCCGTTGACTTTTACATTTTTCCCCTGAATGTTAGATACCCTGAATTAAATATAATTGTTAAAAATTTAATTATTTTTTAAATTACAAATTTTTAAAAATCTTTATTTTTGATATACAAAAAAAAGGAAATAATCTCTTTAGAAGCTTAGAAAAATAATTGTTATAAAAAATTTGATTTTTTTAAAAATATAAATGGTTTTCTCTCTTATAATTTCTCTGATTTCATTTATATATAAATATATATATATATATATAAAAGATGAAAAGATATATAATGAATTGAATTGAAAGCGCATTCATTACGTTGCTTAAGTCCACAACGTTTATGACCGACGATTATAAGAAATTATTTTTTAAAAGGGAAAATTATGGAATTTTTTCTCAAAAAAAAAAAAAAAATGTTTTTTATAATTTTTTTTATCAATAAATTAAAAAATATCTTTGAGACAAAAATTCCTGTAATTTTTCATATTTTTATATTTTCATATTTAAAATATTCATTTATTATTATTACTTGAAAAAATTTGAAAATCGTCTATTTATCAAAAAATTGAATTTTATTCGAGAAAACGATTGTAAACGTGCCTTGATTTAATAAGTCCATAATTATCCATAGTACGAGTGAGATTACTGTAAAATTGTTTGAGGCCTGGCACGTAGGTGAGAGATCCGTTAAGAAGATCTCGTCCAATTGAATCGTGGCGTACGTAGCTGACATAATTTTCACCCACAAGGATTCCTCGGCCAAAGTAATTGATTCCGTAAACCGAGGCTATGCCAAGGCTTTCGATGCTTCGTAACAAATTTTTGAACGCAATAAGATATCTAAAATCAAAAAAAAAATTTATATTATTTTTGTTTTTCTTTTTAATTCAGATAAATTCAATTACAAAATTTTCTATAAAAAGAAAATTTATTTTATTGTTTGAATAAAAAAAAAGAATGAGAAAATTTTGCAAAAAGTTGGTGAAAATATATAATTAAATAAAAAAAGGATAAATTAATAAAAAAAAAAAAATCCTTTCTTATTTTACTCTCAAATCTTTTGAATTTAATGATTTCCTCTAATCGAAGAGGTAAGAGACTTTTTCAATTATTAATAGATCATTTTCTCTGACGTGCTCGGGACTTTTTTTTTTGTTCAATTTCTTCCAGCTTATATACTAGACATTGTAACCTTTTGAGCGTAAGTATTCACAGATGAATGGTCACTTGACTCGCTCATCTTCATAGTCTTTTTTTTTCTCCCTTGAGTATAAATCAATCTTGTATTTTAAAATTCAATTTCGAAAAAGTGGAATTTTATCAGAATATTCATTTAAGATATAATATATATTTTTATTTTAAATGAAAAATATTACCTCCATACACCACTATTATCAGTCTCTTTAATTTGATTAGTTAAATGATCTAGCATTGCTGCGTTTACACTCGTATACCAAGTCATCACTTCTGTTATGCTTTTCTCCTCGGAACTGATTCTCTTTCTGAAACGAATTAAATAATTTTTTTATTATTTTAAAAGATGAGAGATATTATTTCAAAATTTTGAAATTTAAATGACTTTTTGTAATTTCTAGTTTATTTATTTATATTTTATTTAAGTTTGACGTTAAATAATATTTTGTCTAAAAAAATTGAAAGAAAAATTCTGAGGAATAAAATTAACATAATTTTTCTCATGATTATTTAAAAAAAAAAAAACTATCTATTGTTAAATTTCGATTAACTTTTTGTTTTTGACACGACGGTATAGGAGCGAATAATTATTCCATAAAAATTATTTTTCACATAAATTTTTATTTTACAAAATATCATTTAATAACAGAATTTTTTTTAAACGAATGTTTACTCAACAAAATTTTCAAAGAACCGAATTTTTATATTAAAAAATTTCTCTTTACCCAACTGTTTTTTTTTTGTTGAAAAGAATTTTAATTTAATCTATTTTTAATTTATTAGAATTCTCATTCAGTAGAATTTTAAGTAATTCGAATTTTTGAATTCTAAAACTTGAAATCGGAAGCTTATAGAAAATATTTAGTCTTTTAAAACAACAGATTTTAATTAAAAATCTTAATCCAAAATTCAATTATTTTTAAAATTTGTATATCTAAAATTCTTTGCTAAATTAATAATTTCATATCCAATTATTCAAAAATTCAATTAAATAAAACATTTTTTAATTAAAAATTCTCTAAAATTCAATTACTGTTTAAAACTTTGTTAATAATTTTCAGCAATTATTTTAATTTACAAAAATTTTAATTCAAAAACTCCTAAAATTCAATTCTTAAAAATTTTGATTCAAATTTTTTGTTGAAATAATTATTTCTAATAACTTTAATTAAGATCTTGACATTTCATTAATTTTAAACATTTTTCAATTCAAAATACTACAAAATTCAATTATTGTCTGAATTTCGGTAAAATTAGAATTATTTCTAAAAAAAAACGTTTGGGTAAAGAGAAATTTTGTAAAATGAAAATTCTGTCAAAAAAAATTTGCCAAATTAAAAATTCTATTGAGTAAAAAATCGTTTAAAAAGAAATTATGTTAAATGCTATTTTGAAAAATGAAAATTCGTGTTAAAAAATAATTATACAAAGCATTAGTTAACGCGGCCAATAATAGATCATGGCGAGCTTTTAGAAAATCAAAAAAATTCGCTAAAATTTAAAATTCTTGAATTTTGTCATTTTTAAAATTAATTTTTTGAAAAAAGTAGCATTTAGTGGCTTTTGGCCAAAATTAGTAGTAAAAAAGTAGCTTTGTTGGAAAAAAATAGCGAAAAAGTAAAAAAAAAATGTGTCACTTGGAAGCCTTAAATTGTGATAAATGATATTTTGTTATTGAATTTTTGTTATTCTACTAAAATGAGTTTTGGATAAAAAATTTTTTTTTAGAAAAATTCTATATTAAAAAAAAACCTAATTACAAAATGATATGAAACGGCGACCAAAAATTTATTATATATTTTATTCTTATATGATATAACTTGGTGCGACGACAATATAAGCGCATGACGAAAATTAATAACGTAACAACCAATCATAGAGAAGGGTTGATTTTTCTAAAAATATATGTCAGATGCTCCGAATGTGCAATCATGTATAACACCCCTCCGAACTTAAAAATGTGTCTGTAATATTCACTTGTATATATATATACAAAGATTATATACAACGAATACATTGATTATATAAATGCTCTTGGTCTACTCGAAAGTATCATCACTATAGAGAGTAATTCTTTGAACGAGTTTATTACGCCCCGTTGTGTATACATGAAACGATCAATTTTCGACAAATTTACGTTTTTAAAAACACATTAAATATCCCCACGAGATTTTTTTAAAACACTAATCAAATATAACATCTTCGCTCAATATAATATAATTTTAGTTAATTAACAAATAAAAATTTATTGGAAGTGTAAAATTATTCATTAATTAAATTTTATTTTTTTGATATAATTTTTTTTTGTTTAAAAATAAATTCTCTTAAATGATAATTCGAAAAAGAAAAATTTATTTAAAAAATAAAATGATATCTAATAAAATTCTTGGAGATGAAAATTGTAACTAATTATTTTTATGGGAATAATTATGCTCCCCTTCTTAACATTTATATTCATTTTCCCAAATATTTTTAAAATTAAATTTGTAAATATTTAAGTAAGAGAAAATGCGTCATTTTTTATTATTTTTTCTTTTCACAAAAAAAAAAAAAAAAAAAAAAAAACGGTGATTTTTAATAATTATATTATATAATAATAAAATGCTTGGTCTGTCCTTCTGTCCTAACTTGAAGTTGGCCTTTTCTGATTTCACGTGTTTTTTTGAATAGTAATAAGTAATCTTATGACGTGTCAAATTTTGACAATTATTCTTTTTCTCATTTTTGCCAAAGTTGTATAATTGTGTTTCCAAATTTCGGAATAAGTTTCTTTAAAATTCCAAATTCAAAAATTCAATTCACGAAGCTGAAGTACACGCAACGTTTACCAACGAAATTTTTTTTAAAGTTGTATATTGATTCAAAAATTGTATACAAATACAAAAAATTTATGATGAGAAAAAAGATGCGCCAGGAAATTTCGTACAAGATAGTAATTTGAAAAAAATTTATTTTTAAAAATTAATTTTTAAGGTACCAGGGGCCAACGAATACCTATTAAATATTAATTATAAAAACACAGGCCTCGAATCAACTTAACAACACCAAAAGTCGTTTTAGACGATTTATATTCCAAAAAAAAGTGGATTTGTTTTTTATTTTAACAAAAATATTTTACAGATTATTAAATAAAAATTTTTTTTTAAATAATAATCCTTTTCGAAGGGTTAAAGTTGAAATTTTTAGAAATAATTAAATTTCAAAAGATATTGTTAATTTTCAAACAATTATTAAATTTTACAAAACTAAAAATAATTTATTAAACAATTTTTGGAAAATATTTTTTAAATTTAATTGAATTTTCAAAGATTTAAAATTGAGATTTTTGAAATTAATTGAAACTTTCAGTGATTTTTAATTAAAATTTTAGATGATTTCACTAAAAATTTATTAGAAAATGCGGACAAAATACAATAATTTGAAAATCACTTTTAATTGAAAAATGGTTTCATATAGTTGAATTTTGAAAGAATATTATTAAAATAGTTAAAAATAATTGAATTTCCTTACAGTTATAATTGACATTATTAAATTTCAAAAAAAAAAATTTTCGATGGAAAATTTTAAAAATGATTAAATTTTAGATGCTTTTAATTCAAATTATTGAAAATTCAATTAATTATGAATTCAAATTTTTTAGAATAATTAAATTTTATTTGATTTTAAATTTGGAAAATAATTGAATTTCAGTTCATTTTGAATTGGAAATTTTGGGAAATAATTGAATTTTAATTGAAATTTTGGACAATAATTTAATTTAAGTTCATTTTTGATTGAAAATTTGGATAATTAATTTTGAATAGAAATTTTAGAAAATAATTGAATTTTCTTTCATTTTAAATTGAAAACTTGGTAAATAATTAAATTTTAAATTGAAAATTTTAGATAATTATTGAATTTTAATTGATTTTGAATTAAAATTTAGAGTAATAATTGAATTGAAATTTTTAAAAAATAATTCAATTTTATTGTGATATTTTTTTTTAAATAATAAACAATTGTTAAATTTCATAAAAATTTTAATTAAAAAATAATTTTGATATAATTGAATTTGTGATGTATTTAATTAAAATTATTAAAAATAATTAATTTAGTGAAGAATTATTTTAGTTCAAAATTTGTTAAATAATTGAATTGAAGAAGATTTGAAGAAGATCTACATTTTATACTAGAAAAATGTATTTTATTTACATTTTTTTTCAAATGTAAAAAAAATGTCGCATTTTATTAAAATAAGTCGATAAAAGTCGTATTTTTGAAAAAAGTCAGAAAAAGTCGTATAATCCGAGGCCTGTAAACATATAATTTTCATTATTATCATTTAATATGTAATAATATTCTAATAAATTAAATTATTATTGATAATATTAATCTTTAATTTCTTTATAATAAACAATCAAATACTCAATTTGGCGCGCTTGCGCGCGTTTAATTTTGCTAGTTGTTTACTAATTTAATTAGTCACGGATAATTAAGTATCGAACTTTTGGGTGAGTTGCACGTAAGATGAAGAGAGAGGCCTCAATATAGTGATGTAACGGATTTATAGTCAGACCGAATGACTCTAGTAGTTCTGGTCAGCGTGTCGTAATTTTGTAACTAAAACCTGCTAAAAGTTATAAACAATTAAAATTTTTAGTTGTTTTAAATTAAAAAAAAAAAAAATTCTCGAGATCCAGCTGACAAAAAAAACCAAATTTTTATTATTAAATTTGTCAATTAGATCTCTCGAGAAAATTTTTTTTTTTTTATCGAACACAGCTAAAAATTGCAAATTGTCTGTAACTTTAACAGCAAATTTTTTGATCTATTTTCGGAAACTTATTTTGATCACAGTAAAAGTAAAAAAAAAAAAAAAAGATTTACCATTGAAAATGAATTACTTTTTAAAAGTTTTAAGTGATCCATTTGGAGAATTCTGACCCATATATTTTATTTATAATAATATTTAAAAATAAATATTTAAATGTCGATTTCGACACGTATATATAAACGTTTTTGTTTAAAATGTCATTGTATCAATTTTCAAAAATATATTAAATTTTTTTTTTCTAAATTGAACTTTCATGTTCCTTTGATATGTGCGTATTTTTTTGTTTTTTTTTTTGTTTGTTAATTTTCAAAGCTTGTTGGACTTTTATTTCATCAATTTTCCGTTTTTGCTCTTGCAAATTCAGGCATTTAATTGAAATTTTAAAGCGTTTTCTCTCTCTCTCTCTCTCTCTCTCTCTCTCTCTCTCTCTCTCTCTCTCTCTCTCTCTCTCTCTCTCTCTCTCTCTCTCTCTCTCTACTCTTTTAATATATCAATAAAACCACAATACCATATATGATAAAAGAATTCAATATTTTACAAAAATGTAAATATTTACTTTATAATAAAATTTTTCTATACTCTCTTGTGTATATTTTACAAGGGAAAAATAAATGAAAAATTTGTTATTTTTCAAAATTACCTGAAATCATTGAGTTGCTCTAGAAATGCTTCTCTCGTAACAACATCATAGGTTGCAGTTTTGCTTTCATCACTTGGTACAGAAACCAATGGCCATGTTGTCATGTTGTAAAGTGTCTCGTCAGTTTTTAAAAAACGTTGCGTTAAATTGGACCTGGAAAATTTGAAATAAATTTAAAGTAAATATTTTTCTCTAAATTATTATTTTAAATTATTAATAATTTTAATTTTACTTTTAAGAATTTTCAGTTTATGCATTTTTATATTTAATTTAGCCGTTTTTAAAAAATACAATTTAATAAAAATCAAATTAAAATTTTTATTTTTACTCTGAAATATTATTATCACTTTAATAATAGTGAATTAAATTTGAATTTTTTGCAAAGAAAAGCAAAAAAAAAAAAAAAAAAAGCAATTTAAATCTTTCTTTGTAAATTTAATTTAGTCGTTTTAAAAAATTCATTTCAAAATAAATCAAATTAAAAAATTTTATTCCTATTTTGATATATTATTACTGTTATCATTTATTAATAAAATAGAGTAAATTAAATTCGAATTTTTTGCCAAAAAAAAGCACTTTAAATCTTCCTTTGTAAAATATTTGAATTTTTAAATTTAATTTAACCGTTTTAAAAATACAATTTAAAAAGAATCAAATTAAAAAACTTTATTCCTAATCTGAAATTTTATTATTTTTATTTTAATAATTTGGTAAATTAATTTTCAATTTTTTTGCAAATAAAAAAAAAATGTTTTTGTTTTACTATAGAAAAGAAGAAGTAAAAAAATGAAGATAAAGAAGAAGGAGGAAAAAAAAGAAGCCTTCCAGAGTTAATGAAGACACATTTCTTATCATGAATCCACAGGTAGATATTTACATTGTAGCAAGACGTTGGTATTGATTTTATAGTGTGTCCACGTGGAGAGACTGGGTCGATATAAGTATATAACACATCAGTGATCGTCTTCGTTGGGTGACCTTATATATTTTAGATGAAAAAGGATGAAGACGTTCTAAAGATGTGTATATATCTCAATCCATATGCAATAGAACATATGTGTGAAAATCCTTTACAAAGGATCAAAAAACTTGGATGATAAAGCTCATATCAAAAATAAGCCACTCAATATATTATATATATTTTATACGCTTTTCATGACAAGAAAAGAAAATTTTTTTTTTTTAAAATATATTATTTATTTTATTTTTTATATTAAACAAAATTACACTTTTTTTTTTAATTTGAGAATAAAAATTATATAATTTTAAATTTACGTAATATCAATTTAATCAGGCAAAGCATTATGAAAAAAAGGAGAGGAAATCTTTAACTGAATGAATCAGAGTTACTTCGAGGTCAATTCAATAATGAGTAATACTTCCAACTAAACGGATTTGAAAACTTGAGAGGCCAAGGGAAAATGTATATTTATATGGATGAAAATTTAAAAAAAAATATAAATTTTTGATTTCAATCTAGCAAAATTAATGGTGTTTAGGGGTGTCAATTTTTTTCTGACATTATTTAGGACCAAGAATTATTAAATATATTGTTAAAATTTTCAACAAAAAAAAATTAGTTTTTACCATTTTTGAAAAATAATAGGAATTATGAGAAAAATTGAAATTTTTTGCAAAAATTACGAATTTTATTTGGTAAAAATTATTAATTTTTTTGATTTTTAATGTTTTAAATTATAAACTTTAATTTTAAATACTAAATATTTTCAGGAAGAAAATTGATACCTTCTAAATAATATTAAGTTCGTTGGATTGAAATTTCGCCGATTACTTTATTTAAAAATTAACAAATTTGATCGAAACAAAGATTAATTTGAAAAAATTTATTTTATTGAAAGAATCGATTACTTGTCAATTATCAAATTAAATAATTACTTGAACCAAATAATTTTCATTTAAATCAATTAAACTGTATTTGTTTCAAATATACAGAAATTATTGATTCAAATACAGTTTATTTAATTCAAATAAAAATTATTTAATTTAAGTAAATATTTACTTGATAATTAACGAGTAACCGATTAAATCAAATACATTTTTTTTTTTCAATATACGAAAAAAATTTTTTTTGGAATCAAATATACAATTTTTTTGTACACAATTTTTTCGTATATTTCAAACAAAATGAAATCAAAGAAATATTTATTTGCTCTAAATAAATGGATTTATTTAAATAAATTTTGCAATTGAAGAAAAAAATTGGAATGAACCAAGTAAACTCTATTGATTGATGCAAGCAAAATTTGATTGTTTCGAACAAATTTTTTTCTGAGTGTTTATAGTGAAAAAAAGAAAAGAATGTTTATCATTTGGAAAAGTTAATTGATGTCAATGACCTTTGATGTTGGGATAGTCTTTAGTAAAAATTTTTGTATAAGAAAAAAAAAGCTTCTTATTAGATTTCTCAAGGGGACGTTGTTGTTTTTAAGGGTAACCTTCTCAAGTTACATGATAAGATCTTTTAATTGAAGCAATCACACCTACATAAAAGTTTCTTTATAAGCTTTTGTTTTTGTCCTTTTTCTTTTTTTTCTCTTTTTTCTATTGGCACACACCATTGACGCTTCAGTTTCTAAATAAAAGTTGCAGCATTCCATCTATTTTCATTTACGGAAGCAGTAGGTTATACGAACTCCCTTCTAATTGATCGTTTACTATATACGTATATATATATATATATATATATATCGAGATTGAAACGCGATAGTGGAAAAAATAATGAGACAAGATGTATCATCTGGACGAATGTAATATAGTTATATATATAGCGACTATACTATATAAAATGTTGACTCTAATAAAATACGATTCCCTCTAAAATATTTACAGACATACGGATTTCTCTGTTATAGTCCGAAATAATAATACAACATTATTTTTATACCTCAAGGTACTTCCATTTGTGTAAATGTAGAATGCCACTTCTGATCTTTCTTGTTGCATTCTTGTCACCACTTTACCCAAATCTGTTGCTATTGTCACCTGTAAAAAATTAATAGTACATTAATTTATTTCAAAAATTAAAAATGCGATTAATTGTTCAAAAACAAATTTTTTTTTTATTTTTTTTTAATTTGACAATTTTATATATACAATACAGAAAAGAATATTTACTTAAAACAGCGAAATATTTCACTAGAATAGTAAAAATTAATTAAATAGTCAAAGTAAATTTTAATTAAATCTTTCACTATTCTAGTGAAACTTTTCAATGTCTAAATAAAAATTCTGCGAAATTGATAATTGGTTAAAATAGAAATATTGTAAAATTAAAATTCTTTATAATTTCTTTTTTGCAAAATTAGGATTTTTTTTTAAAATTACTATTCTGTAAAAATAATATTATCTAGAATTTTATTTTCTATACAGAATGCAAAAAGATTGAATTTTTAGAAATTCGAATTATTAAAAATGTTCGAATCACCAAAAAAAAAAATGAATATCCAAAAATTCGAATTCTCCAAAAATGGAATTTCTAAAAATTCAAATTATCAAAAGATAAAAAATTATTGTAAATTCGAATGTCTAGTTGATTGAATTTTATTTATTTATTTATTTATTGAAAATATATTATTTTAAAATATTTAGATTACAAAAAGATCCGAATATTTAAAAATTCGAATTACAAAAAGATCAAATTTCCCAAAAATCGAATTTCTAAAAGTTCGCATTATCAAAGGATCAAATTTCTAAAAGTACAAATTATCAAAAGATTGAGTTTTCAAATGTTCGAATTATTAAAAATTTGAAAATTACAAAAATTACAAAAAAAAAATCTTTTTAAAATTAAAATATACATGTATTAAATAATAAATAAATAATAAATAAATAAATAAATTAAATAAATAAATCAAAAATATAATATTATTTCAAAATAAATAATTATCAATTATAAAAAAAAAATGATATTAAACTTTATATAATAAATATTATTCTAAAACTGTGATAATCAGAGTATATTGAAGTATTGAATTTATTTTTTTTTATTAAACTAATGTATTCTGATAACATTGTCCTTGAGTTATTCATAATACTAATTAAACAATGAGACAATTTCTGTTAATTAACACTGACCATCGATGTATGAAAATTTTTTTCTTTTTTCGCGCATTTCGTGAGTTATCGCAATAAAAAAACATTTCTGTCTTCTTTATAGTTTCATTTAATTATTTTTCTTCAAAAAAAAAAAAAAATATATATATATATATATAATAAACAACATTTAAAAAATATTTAAAAAAAAAGTTTATTTCGTTACATTTTAATTCGAAAATTTTTGCTTATGATAAATTTTTAATTTTTTGGGCTCTACGAAAAGAGGAGAAAAAAAATGTATTTTTGTATTAAAAAAATATATTAAAAAATCGCAAAATACGCTAATTGAAAAAGATACGTGTTTTCTACATCTTAATTAAGAAATTAATTTCTATCAATCTCTTTTGACATAATAATAATAATTAATATTATCTTTTTCACCAGCTATTTTTAAATAGGAATTATCTTGTCGAGAATATAATATATAAGGATTATTTGTGCACTGGCATTTGAATAAGAATTATATATTGTCCACCTAACTTCAGTGGGTATTGTTTTGCCCGGAACTTTGAATTGTATTGCAGGGAAATTTCAATAAGAATTATCTTTGCTTTTCTATTTTAATAAGGATTTTATAAACGAGAATGACATCGATGTAATAAATTATTATAAATAATACACAGGAAATGGTTATTTATTAAAAAAAAAAAATAATAATAATAAATATTTCAATGAAAGATAATTGCGTAAAATAAGAGAATTATTCTTTGTAGAGAAAAAAAACAGTATATATAAGATTTTCGGATAATATCTTACGAATTAAAAAAATGAAAAAATAATAAATTTATTTAGGTCAAAAATTTTTCTAATCAAAGTTATTTGCATATATAGAATGTGAAATAATTGAGGAAAACTCCTGTTCTCGTCACGTTGTCAAATCGATCGACATGATCCTAGCACAAATTATTGATATTTTATGGTATTGAAACTACATTCCCACTGTGGTCATAAATTCCAGGAAACTCTCAATAAATACCGAATGGTTTTTAGATTTACCTTCATCACTTATATATATAGGTATATTTACATAGCAATAACAAATATTGTTTGAAAGCAACACGAGCATCTTTTGGTTATATTTTATGTTAATTGAAAAAAACCTTTTACATAATAGACTAAATTTTTTCATAACTGATATGGGCACAAATTAGCATTTGATAGATTTTTTTTTTTAAAATTTTTATTCAATATAATTTTATTGCTACTCAATTTTTATTTTACAGAATTTCTCTTAATTTTTTAATATTAAACTAGCAAAATTAAACGCGCGCCAAATTGAGTATTTGATTGTTTATTATAAAGAAATTAAAGATTAATATTATTAATAATAATTTAATTTATTAGAATATTATTACATATTAAATGATAATAATGAAAATTATATGTTTACAGGCCTCGGATTATACGACTTTTTCTGACTTTTTTCAAAAATACGACTTTTATCGACTTATTTTAATAAAATGCGACATTTTTTTTACATTTGAAAAAAAATGTAAATAAAATACATTTTTCTAGTATAAAATGTAGATCTTCTTCAAATCTTCTTCAATTCAATTATTTAACAAATTTTGAACTAAAATGATTCTTAACTAAATTAATTATTTTTAATAATTTTAATGAAATACATCACAAATTCAATTATATCAAAATTATTTTTTAATTAAAATTTTTATGAAATTTAACAATTGTTTATTATTTAAAAAAAAATATCACAATAAAATTGAATTATTTTTTAAAAATTTTAATTCAAAATAAACTAAAATTCAATTATTACTCGAAATTTTAATTCAAAATCAATTAAAATTCAATAATTATCTAAAATTTTCAATTTAAAATTTAATTATTTAACAAGTTTTCAATTTAAAATGAAATAAAATTCAATTATTTTCTAAAATTTCTATTCAAAATTAATTATCCAAATTTTCAATCAAAAATGAAATTAAATTAAACTATTATCCAAAATTTCAATTAAAATTCAATTATTTTCAAAAATTTTCAATTAAAAATGAACTGAAATTCAATTATTTTCCAAATTTAAAATCAAATAAAATTTTGATTATTCTCAAAAATTTGAATTCAAAATTAATTGAATTTTCAATAATTTGAATTTAAAAGCATCTAAAATTTAATTATTTCTAAAATTTTCTATCGAAAATTTTTTTTTTTGAAATTTAATAATTTCAATTATAACTCTAAGGAAATTTAATTATTTTTAACTATTTTAATAATATTCTTTGAAATTTCAACTATCTAAAACCATTTTTCAATTAGAAATGATTTTTTAATTATTTTATTTTGTCCGTATTTTCTAATAAATTTTTAGTGAAATCATCTAAAATTTTAATTAAAAATCACTTAAAGTTTCAATTAATTTCAAAAATCTCAATTTTAAATCTTTGAAAATTCAATTAAATTTAAAAAATATTCTCCAAAAATTGTTTAATAAATTATTTTTAGTTCTGTAAAATTTAATAATTGCTTGAAAATTAACAATATCTTTTGAAATTTAATTATTTCTAAAAATTTCAACTTTAACCCTTCGAAAAAGATTATTATTAAAAAAAAAAATTTCATTTAATAATCTGTAAAATATTTTTGTTAAAATAAAAAACAAATCCACTTTTTTGGAATATAAATCGACTAAAAAGACTTTTTGTGTCTTTAAGTTGATTCGAGGCCTGTGTTTTTATAATTAATATTTAATAGGTATTCGTTGGTCCCTGGTACATTAAAAATAAATTTTTTTCAAATTACTATCTTGTACGAAATTTCCTGGCGCATCTTTTTTCTCATCATAAATTTTTTGTATTTGTATACAATTTTTGAATCAATATACAACTTTAAAAAAAATTTCGTTGGTAAACGTTGTGTACTTCAGCTTCGTCAATTGAATTTTTGAATTTGGAACTTTAAAGAAACTTATTCCGAAATTTGGAAACACAATTATACAACTTTGGCAAAAATGAGAAAAATAATTGTCAAAATTTGACACGTCATAAGATTACTTATTACTATTCAAAAAAACACGTGAAATCAGAAAAGGCCAACTTCAAGTTAGGACATAAGGACAGACCAAGCATTTTATTATTATATAATTAGCAGAATTCTCAATCAAGTTAATTTTAAGGTATTCGAATTTCTAAATACCAGAATTTCTAATTCACCGAAACTTCATTTGAATTTTTATTTACACGACTAAAAAAAATATTTGATAATAAAATATTTAAAAAAATAAAAAATATATATTTGAAAAAACGCCAAATTTCCATTTGTCCAAAATTTTAAATAACCGAAAAACAAACGACAGAAAGATTTCGGTGCGAATTTAAAAAAAATTATCGATTGTTTCTCGGCTATTTGCAATTTTGAAAAAAATAGAAATTCGTCGTTTTAAAAATTCTATCAAATAAAAATATTTGTGCAAATAAAAAATTTGCACAAATAAATAATTGTTGAATTTGAAATTCTGTCATTTAAAAAATCTGAATCCCATAAAATTTTGTTGAATGAGAATTCAACTAAATTAATATTCAACATTAAATTATAATTTTTTAAACAAAAAGTTGGAAAAGAAAAATTTTGTCAAATAAAAATTTGTTTAAAAAGAAATTCTGCACTCAGAGAAAAGAAATATTTGTCTCAACTGTCAAATAAATTTTAATTTAAGATAAATAAAAATTTTACTCGCGCTAAAATAAAATTTTATTTTTTGCTAAATAAATTTTTTTTTTATTATGAAATAAATAAAAAATTATTAGGCTTTTGAGACAAATATATTTTTATTTCCTTCAAATGAATTTTGTCTCAAACAAACGTCAATAAAATATTTCTATGATTGTGTCAAATGCTAATAAGAAAATTGAAAATTCTTTTAAAAAATAATTATATTATTCAATAAAATTCTTTGAAATGTTCTAATTATTGCAAATATTTATGTGCCCAAAATGATTGCAAATAATGTAATAATTATAATTTTATTCTTTTTCATTTTTGAAATTTAAATTTCTTGAAAAAAAAAAAAAAAATAAAAAGAAATCTCTCGTTGATAATAATTTTTTCATTGAAAATAATATATGCATATAATATAATATCGATCATAAATTTTGTTTGTTTCCTTGGGAGAGATAAACATGAAGGACTTTTTACTACAAGAGAGACGAGAAATAAAATTCCCTTATTATACAAGATTATAAAAAAAAAAAAATGGGTTGAAATTCATTTTTCGTTATAAAATAGAGGACAAATTTTACAGGAAAAATAATATCCTCCATTGTAAAGCATAATATAAGGGAATGTTTTAAAGAAATCTGAGGATAATGGATAGAAAAAAATATATCTAATATGTATCTGTTAGGAGAGTTATATAGCGAAGAGAAGATTGAAAGAATAGTTACTTATTTTTATATAATATGCACCAGCTGAATAAAAATATCCTAATTTAATTTTTTTTTTAAATATCCCAATAGAAATTTGTTTCTGTTTATATTTATCATTATATTCAATTAATATTTTAAATTAAAATCGCCTTTTTTTCAATGATTTATCTGATTTTCCATTACTTCACTGGATTTAAATTTTGAACAAAAAAAAATCTTTTTTACTCCTGATATAAAGCCACAAAAAATTAATTAATTAATATTAATTAATTTACCAAAATTAATTTTTATGTCGAATTCCAAATTTTTGCCAATAATTTTAATTCCATATCGATTATTTATTCTTAAAGAAAGAAATAAATAAATCTGTAATCATTGACGCATTCAGTTCATAAAATACTTATGAATTTACAAATATAGATAATCATTGTTATTTTTTTTAGTGCAAAATAATTTTTCTATTCCATGCAAATTTTTGTATAGACAATCCTCACAAATTATTTTTCAATAAGTTATTCGATGTAGGTCTTTTTTTATTGATATCCATTTTTCAAACGATTAAATGAGAAATTTTTCTATTTGTAACCTGAAAAACTACAAATCTGCAAAAAAGAAAGTAAGAACATAAAATACTGATTTATATAATGTGTATAGTGTATGTGTGAATAGAATGATGATAAAGAAGAAAAAAAAGAATCTTAATACATATATGAGAAAGATATATATATAAAACCGTACACTTTAGTAGACGAGAGTATGTTATCATATATACCCTTTAATGGAACTAAATTTGAGAAATGTTTCATGCTTTCAAATCTAAAACAAAAGTTAAACACGATAAAGTTGATAAAAAGTTTTCATTACAAAATTTTTCAAAGAAATCATATAAAATAAAAATTCCAATTTATAAAATTCAAAAATTTTAAAAACAATTACGTACTTGACCTTGACCTCTACAAATTGTTTAAAAATTCAAATTAGAACAATTAATTATTAATAATAATGATTTTTTATTCTCATACAATATGGGATTAATTAAGTTTTCATCTGTTAATTTTTGTTTCAGTGTTTTTAAATATTTAGAGTGATAAAATATTTACAAAATACGATTTAATTAAAAAAATTTTCAAATTTTTTTTCTGCTTTTAACAATATTTGTTATTTGTTAATAAATTAATACTATCAAATAAATAATTAAATGAACCAAATAATTTTAATTTTAATTAAATAAATTGTACTTGAATTAATAATTTTTTGTGATTCGAATTTTTAAATGACAAAAATACCAATTCACTGAATTTTGATTTATACGAATTTTTAATTGATAGAATTTTATAGAAGTCGAATTTTCATTTATCCGAAATTATAAATTGCCAAATAAACAATCGACAGAAAGATTTTGGCACAATTTTTATAATTGTCCAATTAACACGCCTCCGATTATAAGACTTTTTCCGTCTTTTTTTTTTCATAAATACGACTTTTTTCGATTTATTTTAATAAAATGCGATTTTTTCGACTTCTTTTTTTTTACATTTTCTTTTACAAAATTTTTAAATAAAATACGTTTTTTTAGTATACAATGGAGATCTTACTCAGATCTTTTTTATTTCAATTATTTAACAAATTTTTAACTAAAATTCTTCACTAAATTAATTATTTTTAATAATTTTAATGAAATTCTTCACAAATTCAATTATCTTAAAACTATATTTCAATGAAAATTTTTATGAAATTTAATAATTGTTTATAATTACAAAAAAAAAATTAGCAAATAAAATTACCAAAAATTTTTAAATCAAAATCACTTGAAATTTAATTATTTGCAAAAATTTCAATTATTTTGCTTCCTCGTGGAGGAAGCTTTGTAGTCCTTTCGTTTATAAAACTTTTCAAAGTGGTGGAAACAAATTTTTTTCTTTATATAAACATGTTATATGAGATCCTGATCAATTGTCCGGATGTATGTATGTGTGTGTGTGTGTGTGGATCCCTTTTTTGTTTAGAAGATAACTTTAACAGGTTTTAATGGATTTAGATAAAATTTGGTAGGCTCATTTATCATATTAATATCTCAAATTTGACCAAAGGATTTTGAAAATAACCAAAAAAAAAAATTTTATCGTCTTTTTTCAAAAATTTTTTTTAATTAATTAATATTTCAATTATCTGAAAGCATTTTTCAAATTAAAAACATTTGGAATTCAATTTTTTTGGATGTGATTTCTAATAAATTCTTCATCAACAGAAATCACAAAAAATTTCTCTTATTATAATTATTGTTTGAAATTTAATAGAATCTTTTTAAATTCAATTATTTTCAAACATTTCAATTTAAAAGCTTCTAAAATTTAATTATTTTTAAAAATTTCTATCCAAAATTTTTTTTAAATTTAATAAATTCAATTATTTTTAATGATTTTTACAAAATTCTTCGAAAATTCATTTATCTGAAACCATTTTTTACTCTTCAAAATTATCAAATTCTATTTTTGTCTGCAATTTCTAATAAATTTTTTAGTGAAATTATCAAAAATTTTAAATTAAAAACCACTTGAATTTTAAATTAATTTCAAAAATCTAAATTCTAAATCTTTGAAAATTCAATTACTTTTAAAAAATGTTGTATAAAATTATTTGATAAATTATTTTTAATTCTGTAAAATTTAATTATTGTCTGAAAATTAACAAAATCTTTTGAAATTCAAATTATTTCTAAAAATTGCAACTTTAACTCTTTTCCAAAAAGATTTACTATTATTTAAAAAAAATTTTTAATTAAAAATCTGTAAAACTTGATTAAGTATTGCCTGAAATTTTTTTTGACCATCAAAACTAAAAATTATGACAAAATTAAAAATTCCAATAAATTGCTTAAATCAGACTTGAAAAAATTATAAAAATGGAATTTTAAGAATTTTTTTTAAAAATTTGTCCTACTTAAATAAAATTTTGAAAATTTGTGTTACAATTAGTTCGATTCTAAAATATTTGAAATAAATTTGTTTGATAATATTTATTATAGAATTATTCTCATTATGGAATTAATAAAATGAATTTAATATCTAATAACATTAGTTATTTGAAGTAAAATGTTTATTAACCAATTAAATTTTGTTAAAATAAAAAAAATCGACTTTTTTTACTTCTTTTCGAATATAAATCGACTAAAATGACTTTTTTGTGCTTCTTTGAATCATTTAAAATTCCTATTGGATAAAAATTAAAAATTTCAGTATAAAAAATGAAAAAAAGAAATATATTAAAATTATTTACTAATCTGAGAAATTTTTTAAAAATGATTCGAACTTTCAAAAATAAAAATTGGTTTAAATTTTTACTAAAATACATTTTTTAATAATATGTAATTTATAAAGTCGCTTTTTGAATGAAAAATAAGAAAATAGTTAAACCAAATTTTGATTTGACTGTCTATTCCATTTCTCTTTAAATTCGATCAATTTTTAAAAAAAAATCTTCTCTCATATTCCTACAATTTTGAATAACTGACATCGAATTCATATTCAACGATTCCAAAACCCCCTGAGTATAACGAGTTGCAAATAAATCTGATAAATTTACTAAAGGCTAGTTCCTGAATTATTTTTTTTTTTTTTAATAAATAATAAAGTAACAATATTTTTTCCTCGTATATATTTATTTTAAATATTCAAATAAATAAAAAAAAATAATATAAAATAATTTATAAAAAGCCTTTTTTCAAAATGCTAGTCAAATATAATTGTTAATATTATAATTCTCACAGAGATCATTTTCACCTCTACATTATTATTATTATTATTATTATTATTATTATTATTATTATTATTATTATTATTATTATTATTATTATTATTATTATTATAAAAAACAATGTAACGTATTTTTCTCTGGTTGAATTCTAGTTTTATTTTTATAAAATGATAAAAATAAATCAGGTAATTTAATTAAAAATAAATTGGAAAAAAATATTGTTCATTGACCCTTGAAAGTACTTTTATAATATAGTCAATATCTCGGTGATTGTTTTTTATGAAAAATTAAAAATAAATGTAAGTGAAACTCTATCTGTGAATTTTTATTTAATCAATTTTTTTTTTTTATTTGACAGAATTTATAATTTTTACAATTATTTATCAAAAAAAAAAAAAAAAAAAAAAAAAAAAAAATGCAGAATAGAAAACTTAAAAATAAATTGGAAAAAGAAAAAACTAGTAGACATAAATTTTCTAAACAAAAAGAAAAAAAAATTCAATTTCCATTCTCATATTTCTGATTTTAAAAAATAATTTCTTATCAAAAATTATATAAATATTATTGATTTTAAATATTCAAATATGTTTAATTCAGAAATGTATAATTTTTACAAAATTTTCTTTTTAAATAAATTTAATAATTTACTGAAATTTAAATGAAACTCAGAACTTTTGTTTCAAAAGTAAATGAAATGTTAATTAAATGAAATTGAATTATAAAAAAAAATGTATAATTACTCCAAATTTCTCATAATCCAATTAATATTTCAATATTGAATATTTATTCAACGAAAGTATATTTAACGAAAGCATTTAATTGAGTAAATTTATTATTTTTTCACAATTTGATAGACAATTTTACAAAACGTTTCTCTGCCATCTATATACAATATATATTGAAATTAAATGTGAGCAATACAAAATTAACAAGAAGCATTTGTGTGGAAAATTAATAAGCGAACTATTGAAATAATACTAGTTATTTAATAACATACTGATATCATTTCTGATATTTCAAACGAATATATAGCAATTGAATTGTCATTATTATTATTATTAATATTATTATTATTTTATGGAGATAAATTTTGCATAATTCATTATAATAATATATATTATAGAGTGTGTATTAGTGAAATATTGTCGAGAGATTAGTTTTGAATAATAAATAATAATTGGATTAACAATAATAATATATAAATATTAATAAAGTGATATATAATAATGATGGTGAGGAAAGGATTGCAGATTGCCTATGATATATATATATATATATATATATTCTATAAAGCAGATTGGTTTCGCATAACTCAAAGCGATCGATAAAGAATCGTAATATAACGAGAACCGAACAAACACACCACACCCCCCTGAGTTCTATTCGTATCACCACCTCTGAAGTCTTTAATTAGAGGTAAGTTTCCACAAGGACGTGAAATCGAATGCAATGTACGAAGTGCAGAGTAATTGAGCGATTTCAATAAAAGCTCAAGCTTGATCGTAATTAGTTTGATGAAGGAACACAGTGTATCATGAGAGTTTATATATAACTTTTTTTTTTTTCATTTTGAATTATGATTCTATTATAATATTTACATAACAGGTCATCATCCTTTCTCATAGATACATATTTTTTATTTTCATGTATTTATTAATAATATAATAAGCTTCTCTGTTGAAAGAAAAAGTAAAAAGATAAATTTTCCATCCGCAATACATATATTGGATCTATCAAATATTTTATTTCTCCTTTTTATGAATATCAATATATCCAATTAATTTAATTAAATTTTTAGCTCAGGACTCGGATCAACTTTAAGGCACAAAAAAGTCGTTTTATTCGATTTATATTAAAAAAAAGTCGAATTTTTTTATTTTAACAAAATTTAATTGGTTAATGAATATTTTACTTTAAATAACTAACGTTATTAGATATTAAATTCATTTTATTAATTCCGTAATGAGAATAATTCTATAATAAATATTATCAAGAAAATTTATTTCAAATATTTTAGAATCGAACTAATTGTTAGACAAATTTTCAAAATTTTATTTAAGTAGGGGATTTTGGAATCGTTGAATATGAATTCGATGTCAGTTATTCAAAATTGTAGGAATATGAAAGAAGATTTTTTTTTTAAAATTGATCGAATTTAAAGAGAAATGGAATAGACAGTCAAATCAAAATTTGGTTTAACTATTTTCTTATTTTTCAATCAAAAAGCGACTTTATAAATTGCATATTATTAAAAAATGTATTTTAGTAAAAATTTGAACAATTTTTATTTTTGAAAGTTCGAATCATTTTTAAAAAATTTCTCTGATTAGTAAATAATTTTAATATATTTTTTTTTTTATCATTTTTTATACTGAAATTTTTAATTTTTATCCAATAGGAATTTTAAATGATTCAAAGAAGCACAAAAAAGACATTTTAGTCGATTTATATTCGAAAAGAAGTAAAAAAAGTCGATTTTTTTTATTTTAACAAAATTTAATTGGTTAATAAACATTTTACTTTAAATAACTAATGTTATTAGACATTAAATTCATTTTATTAATTCCGTAATGAGAATAATTCTATAATAAATATTATCAAGAAAATTTATTTCAAATATTTTAGAATCGAACTAATTGTATGATAAATTTTTAAAATTTTATTTAAGTAGGACAAATTTCTAAAAAAAATTCTTAAAATTCCATTTTTATAATTTTTTCAAGTCTGATTTAAGCAATTTATTGGAATTTTTAATTTTGTCATAATTTTTAGTTTTGATGGTCAAAAAAAATTTCAGGCAATACTTAATCAAGTTTTACAGATTTGTAATTAAAAATTTTTTTTAAATAGTAAATCTTTTTGGAAAAGAGTTAAAGTTGCAATTTTTAGAAATAATTTGAATTTCAAAAGATTTTGTTAATTTTCAGACAATAATTAAATTTTACAGAATTAACAATAATTTATCAAATAATTTTATATAACATTTTTTAAAAGTAATTGAATTTTCAAAGGTTTAGAATTTAGATTTTTGAAATTAATTTGAAATTCAAGTGGTTTTTAATTTAAAATTTTTGATGATTTCACTAAAAAATTTATTAGAAATTGCAGACAAAAATAGAATTTGATAATTTTAAAGAGTGAAAAATGGTTTCAGATAAATGAATTTTCGAAGAATTTTGTAAAAATCATTAAAAATAATTGAATTTATTAAATTTCAAAAAAATTTTAGATAGAAATTTTTAAAAATAATTAAATTTTAGAAGCTTTTAAATTGAAATGTTTGAAAATAATTGAATTTAATTCTATTACATTTCAAACAATAATTATAATAAGAGAAATTTTTTGTGATTTCTGTTGATGAAGAATTTATTAGAAATCACTTAAAAAAATTGAATTCCAAAAGTTTTTAATTTGAAAAATGCTTTCAGATAATTGAATTTTCGAAGAATATTATAAAAATCATTAAAAAATAATTGAAATTTTTGCATATAATTAAATTTTAAGTGATTTTAAATTAAAAATTGTTGGTAATTTTATTTGCTAATTTTTTTTTTTTAAATTATAAACAATTATTAAATTTCATAAAAAATTGAATTAAAATATAGTTTTAAGATAATTGAATTTTTAAGAATTTCATTAAAATTATTAAAAATAATTAATTTAGTGAAGAATTTTAGTTAAAAATTTGTTAAATAATTGAAATAAAAAAGATCTGTAGAAGATCTGCATTGTATACTAAAAAAAACGTATTTTGTTTAAAAATTTTGTAAAAAAAAAAAAAATGTAAAAAAAAATCGAAAAAATCGCATTTTATTAAAATAAATCGAAAAAAAATCGGAAAAAGTCGTCTACTATACAAGGTCTGTAATATTATTATAATCTTGATAAAAATAAAATATTTTTTTTTTTTTTTTAAATCTTACCTGCGTTTCGATGTCAGAAACTTCTTGACGATAAATAAGAATATCGTGAAGTGTATTGGCAGTCTGAACAATGAGTGCCAAAATTGGAATAAATGGAAGAACGAGCATTTGAAGAAGTTGAATTCGTTGGCCACGACGATGGGCTGGATCTGTTGCTCTCGCCCAACATGATTTTTTCTTCTTTCCCTTAGTTGGCGATACATCATCTGACGAAAGACTTCTCACGGAACTTACTTCAGTTATATAATTTCCATTTCGCTGGCTCATTTTACAAATCACAAAGAAATCTTCTTCTCTAACACAATAAATAAAAAAAAACAGAACTTTTATTATTAAAAAAAAAAAAAATATAAAAGAACAATGGAGAAATAAAATATATATTTAATTAAAATAAAGTTTTTAAGGGAAAAAAGAAATTGAAAAGGAAAACAAAAATGAAATTACAAAAAAAAAAACCTTTTTTTTAAATGAAGAAATTTTTAAAAATTTTATTTTACTGAGATTCTATTATTATTATTATTATTATTATTATTATTATTATATATATTCTATAGTGTATGTCAACAAAGGTTTGAAATATTGCGTCCTCTCGGTAACAATTCAAGGGAAATAAACGTGTTTGGAGAAAACTTTTCCACAAACGAATGAAAATACAATATCGTTAGGGTATACTGAATATTGAACTTCGATATGATCACTTTTTGTATACCTTGTAAAATTGAAAGGGCGTTATTGCGAATCACATTCCTCCCTTTAATTAATATTTCTACGAGAGAGTGGGAGACACGCAAATGTCACTTTTCCCATCGGCGGACTCAATCGCGTCTCGGTTCCAAGAACTATAATTTTTTCTTGTCGTCAATTTTCGATTCAAGACACAAGATGGTATAATAAGATTTATATTTATATAGTCGCCCGTCTTCCAATGAAGTTTGAAAATTACCTTCAAACTGTCAACTGACATATTTAAATTAAAAAACAAAAAAAAAAGAAAAATCAAATATTTTCCAATAGAAATAACTTTTTCCATTTAAAATATGAATTGAGCCTGACAATGTTAAGTTTATTTCATCTCGATTACTTTGACCTGATTTTCAATTTTATTGATATTTGAAAATAAATTGCCATTGATTGCACATTTATTAGATTTAAGAATTCAAAGAAGAAAAAAAATCATAATTCAAATTATATTTTCATTTTTTTTTTTAATTGATAATAATTCATTCATTAGATAATTTTAAATAATTAAAAAAAATCGTCAATGAAACATTAAAAAAAAATTGTTAGTGAAGTTCAATATTTTATTTTGGAAAATTTTTACTTTTATTTCAAAAAAATATTAATAAATTAATTATTTTTTAATTTTTCATATTATAATATAATTTTAAATACTTAATATTGTCAGGAAAAAAAAATTGACAACCTTAAACAAAATTAATTTCGATAAATTGAAATTTTATCGGTTCCTCCTTTAAAAAATTATTGAAATGTTTGGATTAAAATTTCAATTTTAATCAAATTTTCCTTGAATATGAGAAAAATTTTAAATAACTTTGTTTATAATTTTTCAGCTAAAGCAATCCTGCATACATAAATAAATAAAATTAATATATAATATATTGCATAATTATTTTAGTTCAGACTCAATTTAAATTCTTCCATTAGATAAAATATTTTCGAATAATATTACCAATATTATTATTATTATTATTATTATTATTATTAATACGATTATTATTAATTTTTTCATATCAAAATATTCATAAATGTAAAAAATTGTCACTTATTGATAATCGAAATCAGTAAAAAAGAAAAAAAAATTAGCTAATTGGAAAAATATTTTTTTAAACTTAAAACGAAATTTTTTTCTTTTCCACATTTCATCGAATCGGATTATATTAACGAACGAATGTGTCAGTATCAAAGGATTCAATTATTTAAATATCATACATTTTATATTTATAAAGAATGACATTTTTTTTGTCAAATGATGTACAAGTTTTTCTTTTTCTTTTTTTTTTTTTTATATAAATAAATACATATGATTATTCTCTCTTTTTTTTAAGAGTAAAGTTCACTGCAGCGAAAATACGTGGGTTAATATGTTTTCTAAGCTGTCGAGGTAAATTAGTTTTGCTGCCTTTTGTCACATGCTTCATGAAGCAGACAATTAAAATAATGTAAATGTAAAGCAGAGCAGAAAAACACACGCGCGCTAAAATTAATTGATTATAAAAAAAAAGAAGAAAAAAAGAAAAAAAAAAAAGAAAGAAATCGCTTGACATGAAACGATGAGTTTTTAATTATTATACCATTTCACCCTGTTAACTATGAGCCCAGACAAAAATGTGAATTTCCTTTGATGTTAACGAACCTCTATGTTCTTCGTGGAATTTTTACTGGAATGAAATAATGGATTTAATTCTAGTTGTTCTTTTTAGAAAAAAACCTTTTTTTTCCTTTATAAAAAAAAAAAAATTATTATAATTCGAGTGTTAAAGACAGTTTTTTTTCCACTTTTGTAATTATATAAATTATTGAATTTTTTCTGAAATTCATATAAATTATCTAATAAATAAATATTTAAAAATTAATTTATTAATTATTTAATAAATAAATATTTATTTAAATATTAATTTCATAATTTTTTATTCACCTTTTTTTTCATAATTCAAAGAGAGTATAAGAAAATTTGAATTTTTTTTTTTTACAAAAGTCTTTTGCATTCTTTGACTTCTTTTTTTTTTTTTTTTTTTTATCGAGAATCTATATAATAGTAAATGGATCCACGCAAGATTCTCTTTCATCTCTTGAATTCGATTTGTCCTTGAAAATAACATACATATCTAATTCTATAATCGGAACACTGTGAGTGCAATAGAATCGGTTGCTCTCTTTTTATTGCAAAAAAAACACCCCTATTGAAATATAGAAATTTCTATATAAAAAATATTCTCTTGTAAACATGTTTTTAATAGTAAAAATTATTTTCGATAAAATCCCTTTTGAAAATGTTTTTTTTTTAAAGCCCTCTCTTTTTTTATAATTATTTTATTTAAAACAGGTTTTTCTTTTCATTCTAAAGGTTTTTCACATTTTGTGTGTGTGTTCTATTTTATAAATATTTTATATATAAGTCATCACTTTAATCCTTCGGCTTATTATACACGCACACATACATATGTATAAAATGTCGCTGATGTTCCACGATATTTTTTTTTTCATCTCTCTTCTCACATTATTCAAAAAAAAAAAATAATAATAATAATATAAAAATGTCAAACACGTGGAATGAGAAAAACTGAAATTATGTTGCTTTTTTGTGATTTTCTATTTAAATAAAAAAAAAAAAATATGTGGTTAAAAATTTAAGGTTTTTAAAAAAACGCCTTTCATTAAAATGAAATAAAATTGCAAAACAAAAAATAAAATTTAATTTAATCTGAAATAAAATTTAAAAATAGAATTTAAAAAAGTTTTTAATAAAATATTCTTTTATAAAAAGTGAAATTAATAAAAAAAAAATTCTAAAACAGCGTTTATTGAAATAAATTTAAATTATTTTTTTTTTTAAATTAATAAAACGCTTTTCAAAAAAAGAGTATAATTAAAAATATTAAAAAATAAAATAAATTATATTCCAGACAAAAATAATTAAATATTTTTCTTTAATTTAAAAAAAAAAAAAAACACCTAATATTATTTCAATAAAATGAAAAATTAATAATTTTTGCAAAAATTAAAATTTATCAATCACTTATTTCAAAGAGTTTACGAACAAAAAGGAAAATCTTCAACTATTTCAATAAGTTTCTTTCCAAGTATCTATACTATATATATATGTTAAAAGTAAGCAACAGGCGTCATTTGTTCGCACGCGCCAATTTTAAAAGTTACTTTTTCCAATATTCCTCATCAGCATATTTACATTTAATTATTCTTCGATTATTTTTATAATTTTCATTTTAAAAAATTGTTTAAATAAAAAAGAAATTAAGTAAAAAATAATTAAATTAAAAGCAAAAAATAATAAATTCGTTTTCGGTAAAAAAAAAAAAAGATTTGTAGTTTTATGTAAAACGCGTTATTACGTGATTTCAATGAGGGCAGTCGATGTCAAGATAGCGAAAATCGACTATATTATATACTTTGTTTAAAGTGAACAGGTGTGTTTTTCATGAGTAACGCGCGATCGTCGACTGAAAATATACGGAGCAAGGTGATCTGAGAATGGTGATGATGCGAGAGAATTTCTGTCTACCGCGCAACCACACCGGTATCAACAAAACCACCCCTTTGCCTTGGTTGCCTATATGAACTCGTTCTGGTTCGCTGATGGTCGATTCTTGTTTACCTAACAAAGTTTACTTTTTACAAAAGAATACAAACCATCAGGCTTTTCTTTTTATTTTCCACATTCTATTATATGTATACACAATTTTCTATTTTCTATTTCTTTAAAAATCTCCTTTTTTTTATTGTAAATTGCTCATAAAATTCTAAAACAAATTTTGTCTTTTGTTTAGCTGAAAAAAAAGAATTTCATTAGAGGTAAATTTTTAACTTAAATCCTTTTATTTTGACGCGGAATAAAAGAAAACTTTTTAATGAAAATGTAGTAATTTTCAAATTTTACTAAATACATCAGTGAAATTCACAAGTTCACTATACGATTGAAAAGAAAATATTTTTTATTCGGAAAATATAATGAATAAATTTTTGTATTTCAATTTTTTCTTATTTAAAATTGTTGATTGAGAAATGTTGCAAAAATATTTAAACTACATTGTTTAACTAAATTTAATTAGTTAATAAATATTTTACTTTAAACAACTAATGTCAATAGATGTTAAATTCATTTTATTAATTTCTTAATAAGAATAATTCTACAAGATTATTATCAAGAAAATTTATATCCAATATTTTAGAATCGAAATGAGACAAATTTTCAAAATTTTAATTAAGTAGGATATTCTAAAAAAAAAAAATTCTTAACACTGAAAAAAAATTCTGGTTAGGGTATATTTAACATTACTTTCTAGTTATGTTAACCAGAATTCTAGTTGAATTAACTAGAATTCTCGTTAAAATAACCAGAATTCTGGTTAACCTAACCAGAATCAAAATGTTAAATATACCCTAACCAGAATTCTGGTTATTCTAACTAGAATTCTGGTTATTCTAACTAGAATTTTTTTTCAGTGAATGTTTCATTTTCATAAATTTTTTAAATCTGATTTAAGCAATTTATTTGAATTTAAAATTTTTCCATACTTTTTAATTTTAATTATCACTAAAATTTTAGAGAATAATTAATTTTTACAGATTTTTAAATAAATTTTTTCTTTTTTAATAATTAAATTGGAGAAGATTTGAAATTTGAAATAAATTTTCTGTAAATTTAAACTGCTATAGTTTTTTTTTTTTTCAAATTTCAGACAACAATTTAATGTCAGAGTTTTTATTTGAAACTTTTTTAAATTATTGAATATTTGAATATAACATTTTTTAAAAATAAATGAATTTTGAAAAAGTTACAGTTGAAATTTTTAGAAATAATTGAATTTCAAAAGATTTTGTAAAATTTCAAACTATAATAATTAAATTTGATAGAATTGAAAATAATTTATCAAATTATTTAAAAATACCCTATTTTGAAAATAATTAAATTTTTAAAGATTTACAATTCAGATTTTTGAGAACAATTGAATTTTTAAGTGATTTTTTATTGAAATTTTCAGTAATTTTTCTGTTGCTGAAGAATTTATTATAGAAATAACAGAAAAAAATTGAATTTTAAAAGATTTTAATTAAAAAATATTTACAGATATAATTTAATTTTTGAAGAATATTATAAAAAGAATTGAAAATAATACAAAGCTGAAGTACACAACGTTTAATGATAAACGATTTTTTAAAGAAATAATTTTTAAAAATGAAAGATTCTAAAATTTTTCGCCCAAAAAAATTAGTTTTCATTAATCAATAAATTATAAAAAAAAATATTTTTTAAGCAAAAAATTATAAAATTTTTCATTTCAAAAAATTATTTCTTTAAAAAAAAAAATTTTTAATTAAAAATAGTTTTTAAAATAATTTAATTTATGAAGAAGCTCATTAAAATATATTAAAAATAATAAATTAAAAGAAGAATTTAAGTTAAAAATTTGTTAAATAATTGAAATAAAAAAAGTCCTGAAGAATATCAGCATGGTACACTAAAAAAGGCGTATTTTGTTTAAAAATAATGTTAATAATTATAATAATAATAATTATTAACTCGAAAAAAGTCGTATATTTTCGAAAAAAAAGTCGGAAAAAATTATTATTTTTTTTTTTTAAATAAGGAAATAAAAATAATAATTTATAAATTGAACCTATTTTGCAACAGTTTTTTCAAGATATATAAAATAAGTTTCTTTTAAGTATATAGAAAAAAATTTTCTGTATTTTTTTTTTTTAAACTTTCTTTGCTTTTTTAATTATATTATCTTTATAATTCTTCATGGATTATTAAAACAAAGCTGAAGTACGCAACGTTTATGATAAACGATTTTTAAAGAAATAATTTTTTAAAATGAAAAATTCTTTAATTAATTGCCTAAAAAATATTTTTTTACAATTTGTTGATTAATGAAAAATACAATAAATATTTTTTAGGCAAAAAATTATAGAATTTTTCATTTTAAAAAATTATTTCTTTAAAATTCGTTTATCATAAACGTTGCGTACTTCAGCTTTGTTTATTAAAAATGTTAATTTTTAATATAATAATAATAATAATAATAATAATAATAATAATAATAATAATATAATTATAATAATAAATTTTTTTTATATTTACCCAAACATTTGATTATTTTAACTTTTGGAGAAAATGATTAATTGCGCGAAGAAATTGAATATATGTATATTTCTTTTTTTTTCCTTCTCTCTCTCTCTCTCTATGATATAAACAACAAATGCTGCAAATCACTGCTCGAGAGCTTCTTCCTGCTTTTTCCTGACTGTCGACGCACTCATTTGCGGCACTGTCCCTTGCGTTTGTGATTATTAGACATATATATAGAAGTAGAGGAGACATATAATGAACAACAATGAGCTGGATCATCCGAAATCACGAGCACACATATATATATATATATTTCTAAAATTTCACCTTCAATATGTTATATTTTTAAAAAAGTAAAAATGAGTATTTGAATTTTTAACCTTTCAGGGTCACTTCATTTATATTCCATATATGTCAAAGTCTTTGCCGAATATTTTTTTTTTTTTTTTTTTTTTTAGAAACTTTTGTTACTTTATAGATTTTTGGAATGTCCTGTATTGTAATGTGTATCTAATATTGATACATTTTTGTCAATTATTTTATAAAATATTCTATAAATTTCTCGTAGTATTTTAATTTTTCTGTTGAGCTGTAAGGAGAAACGTTTTTTTTTTTTTTTTGCAATTTTTTGGCAAAATCCATAATAAAAATGAATTGAAAAAAAATTTAACAGTTAAAAATAGTTAAAAGGATAATTGACTGATGAGATTGTAATTTTTAAAAAATATAATTTGATGAATAATTTAAATATTTATAAAAATAAATATATATAAATTTAGTACTTCTCTTGAAGTACTAAAAAATTAAATTGTTTTACAAAATTTTAAATTAAAATAAATTCACATAAATATTTAAAATTAATAATTATTTTAAATTTGAAATTCGATTATTTTAAAATTAATTTACTATACAAGTTTAATTAAATAAAAATCGATAAATCAACAAAATTATTCTAGAAAAGTAAATAATTTTAAAATAATACGAAATTATATTTTCAAATATGATTTTTAAATTTTAAATATAGTAAAAATATATAATAAATTTTATATATATATTTATATTGCAGCACTAATATATGAAAAAGTAGTTGTATTTTGAAAGCCAAATTGTTATTAAATTAAATAATTATCAGTAAAAATTTAACTGAAAATAAATTAAAAGTTATAACCGAAATTTTTTTCAATTTTCACATAACCTAAAAACGAATGTAATTTAATTGATAGGATTGATAGTTATTTGTATAACTAAATAATTAGTAGAAATATTAGTTTATACAAAAATATAAAGAATTTACCATAACCAATAGTTGTGAAAAATAATCATTTTTATGATTTTTATGGAGAAAATAAAGAATAAATTCTAAAAGAAACGTTCAATCTTGTTTGATCTTGTTCATATTGTTGAACCGACTGAGACTGAAAACGAAATAATTGTTATCATTCGAGATGCGCTTTCGAAAAATCTGTTTTATCGACATTCAATTATGTTACCATTCGAGTTTAAGTAAACATCTGTATTATCGACATTTGCATTCATCTGTCAATCTACTTAAATACTACGTCATTCTTTGGTGATTCTTTGACTGATTCGATTGAAAAAGAACATACTACGTCTTGTTTTGAATACTTTTTTTCCATTAAAAGAAAATCCCTGTGTGCTTGTGGAAAAAAAATGAAGGAGATTCTAATCGCGTTATTCGCGATTATAGCTGGTGAGTTTTTTTTTCGTTTGTTTGCCCCTTTACTATAACCTAAGATTTAGTTGCACTATTTTTGTTTTGTATTTCCTTTGTTTTAAACAAAAGCTCATTAATGAACTACATAAATACTTGCATTCTTCAGTAGTTTCCGGTGAGAAATCACTGAATTTATGAACGATTTGTATTAATCAATTTAGCAAATCTTTCTGATTTCCATGATCATTTGTTTTATAATTTTTTTTTTCTTCTAGAAAATTATGCAACTTGTAATAATTAATATTAGAGTTTCGAGAATTTTTTATTTTATTATTTTTTTTTCTATAATTTATTTATTAACTGGATTCGTCCCCGGAAGTACTGAGCATATATTATAACCTGTGGTTAGATGATTCAGAAAAAAGTAACTTGTTTTCTCTGTTTCTCAGAAATTCAAGTAACTCTTCATTGTTACCAGATGAAGAAATTTCGTCATTTTAAAGTTTTTTAAAAATTACTTTCATGACTAATCACAAAAAAGGCATATTAAGAATAATATTTAATTATTTATTTTTCAATTTCTAAACTAACCAAATTTATATTTTAGCAAAAAAATTTTTTAAATATAAGTAAAAAATATTTAATTTTCATACAAATGTCGAATTAATTTTGTAAAATAGTTAAATCAATTGTTTATAATATTAATTTTTTTTATTTCTCATGCAACTTTTACTTTCGATAATAAATAATATAGTTTATTCATCGAGGATTGCGAGAAAGTCCAAAGTTCTTGTAAGTTATCACATCTTTAAAAATATAGAATGAAACTACGTTTAAAAGTGAACTATTTTTAAAACTTTTGTAGCTCTAATTTTTTTTTCTTTATATACATATTATGTTTATAGGTCATTTTAGATAAAAAAAACCACTTTTTTTTTAAATTTATTATTTCTATGAATACAAATATTATTCTGAGGTAAATAATATTTTAGAATTAAAAATAAAAAAAAATCGTATAATGTAATTTTCAAAAAGAGGAACTTGTTAATTTTCAAAACAAAGTCTTTTGTTGGATGCACATACACGGAAAGGGGAGTATAATACTTGATAACACACGAGTTATTGATAAGGGGAAGTAGATTCTTGAAACATGAGAATATTTTGAAATTCACTCTTTAAGAATGACAAATCTCTTGTATGAAAAAAAAAAAAGATTATTTATCAATTAGGTAGTATTATATTTCATTTTAAGTATTTATAAAGAACATTCTTTTAGAAGTTGTGCGCAAAAAAAAATGCCATTAATAACTTTTTAAATTTATATAATTTTTTTTTCCTTTTCTAAATAATTTATCCATTTTTTTATTTTGAATTTTTATTTTATTTTTTTTTTTTAATTTTCTCCTTTTCTTTATTATAAATTTATTTTTATCATTAATTTTTTTCTATGTAGTAGTTTCTGGAGGAATAATAAATTATCATAATATGTTTACGTAATTGAATTAAGAATAATAAGATTAAACTATTTTTAATACTCAGAAATAGGGTCAAATGCAGTAAATGTAAATAAATTATCTCATTTTCACCAAATGACTGAATTTTTATTTTTTTCGAAGGTAATATTTTAATTATATCCTTCATTGGTTATTTTATATTTTTAGTTTCGATTAAATTTTTAAAATAATAAAAAAAGTTCAAAATTTTGAGAAAAAAAAAAATATATTTTTTCAGTCTCATCGGCAGCAGTGATAATCAAAGCTGAGGGACAAGAGACACCTCATCTTTTGGGTGCAAAGGCTTGCACATGGGGACCTTCTTATTGGTGTCAGAATCTCACGTACGTTTTTTGAATTTAATAAACAATTTTTTTTTTTTTTTTTAATTTAAAAAATTTCGATTAAATTAAAAAAAAATAAATGAAAATTATTTTTATATTAGAAATTTACTTCAAAATTTTCAGTAACAATTTTTATTAATTTGTATATTTTCACCACTTTTGGACGTAAAATATTAAATAATAGAGAAATAGTAATTTTGGAATTTTTTTTTTCACAGGACTTCGGCAGGATGTAGAGCGACGAAACATTGTATACAAAAAGAATGGATACACATGAAAGTACCTGAGGATAATGACAGTGTTTGTGGTATTTGTAAGGATATGGTTACGCAGGCACGTGATCAATTGGAAAGCAATCAAACACAACAAGATTTAAAAGATGTTTTTGAGGGTAGTTGTAAATTAATTCACATCAAGCCAATTGTAAAGGAATGCATTAAACTTGCCGATGAATTTGTTCCCGATCTTGTTGAAACATTGGCATCACAAATGGATCCATCAGTTGTTTGCTCAGTCGCTGGTCTTTGTAATTCGGCTCATATTGATCAATTGCTACTTGAATATAAAGAAGCCAATACCGAAACAAAGGCAAATAAACGTTTTATTTTTACATATTTTATCCAAAAAAAAAAAAAAAAAAAAAACTGTTGCAGACTATTCGAAAAAAAAGTTTACATTCTAATTTCCAAAATATAGTAAAATTTTCTTTAAACTTAGTTGGCAACGAATTTTTAATAATTTCATATTAAAATATTTATTTTTGTCAATTTTTGCATAATTTTTATTTCTATATTATTGAAATTAAAGGTAGAGAAGAGGCCATTTGGTGATGATGAACTTGATCCAAACGAATGTTCAAAATGCTTTACAATTGCAACTCATATGGAAAATAAATTTCACACAACGTCACGCGATAATTTCCTTCAACATTTACTTAATATTTGCGGACAATTCAGTTCATTTTCAGATGCATGCTCATCAATTGTTTTAATGCATTTTGAAACTATTTACGATCATTTGCAAAATAATTTGAAAGCTCAAAATATTTGTCATCTCTCCGGACAATGTAGCAGTAAATTCCACAAACACGATGACGAGAAGGTAATTGATTTAATTATATAGATATATATTTTTCTGACACACAAAGCATAAAAATTCTGTTAACATTTAATTTAAATTATAAAAATATATTTGTTAGAATTTTATTTTAAATTAATTAAAATTAAACTATTTGTAAAAATAAATATATATTTTTTAAATTATATATAATTTTTTTTTTTTAATTTCAAAAATAGAATTTGGAAGTTGAAATTCGTCCATTGTCCAGTGTTGGAATGGTTGAAATCGGCGATGATTTGCCTTGCAAATTGTGCGAACAATTAGTTACACATTTAAAAGAACTTTTGGTTGCAAATACAACTGAGGCTGAATTTAAAACGGTTCTCGATGGACTTTGCAAACAGACCCATTCATTTGCTCCTGAAGTAAGTTAAAAAAATGTTTAAAATTATTTAGTAAATTTTGTTATTAAGTATTTAGTATTTTTTAGTCTTATTATGTTTTACATATAGAATTTGTAAAAAATATTTCTTTTTTTTTAGTATTTACAAAATATTATTTTATTTCTTTTCAGTGTAAATCAATTGTTGATCAATATTATCCTGAAATTTATTCTTTCCTAACGTCAAAATTAAATGGCAATGAAGTTTGTTTAATAGCTGGAATTTGTCCAATGCCCGATAAAAGTGTTTATGTGAGTATTTAAAAATTGAAAAATAAAAATTAATTTTATAAATAAAAAAATATATATATATATAATCAATTTTAGAATGGACCAATTGCACCTCTTTTGCCTGAAACAACGAGAATAATTGCTGAGAAATTTGTCCAAAATCAACATCACTCAGAAGCTGAAGAAATGCAATTGCCAATTGAGAGACATTTGTCATTTTCTAGTATTTTATCACCACGAATGGACGTTGAAGGCAAAACAACTTGTGCTTTTTGCGAGATGCTTATACATTACGTGCAAGAAGTTCTCACGACTCCAAAAACCGAGGTAATTTATTTTTTTAATTAAATTATTTTTTAAAATAAAATTTAAAACAAATAATCTATAGATTTTTAATTAAGAAATTAATTTTCTTTTTAAATTAAAATAAGAAAATAAATTAAATTTTTTTCATTAATAATTAATAAAATTAAATATATTTAAATAATAAAAATATTTTTAAAAAATTGAATTTTCAATTTATGTGAATTTCATTTTTATTAATTTGAATGACAATATTTTTTATTAAATTAATATATCCTATGTACATTTTTTTTTTTTTTTTTTTTAAGGAGGAAGTGAAGCAAGTTTTTGACAAAGTTTGCATAAAATTACCATCGTCAGTCAAAGATACATGTGATGAATTTATCAACGCTTACGGCGACGCTGTTATAGCAATTCTCGTTCAAGAAATCGATCCAGTAAAAGTAAATAATATTTTTTTTTACTCTTATGATGATTTTAATTTAAATGTTTTATTTTAGAATAATTTTGAAAAATAGTTCATTACAATTTACATACAAAAAAACGTAATATTAAAAAAAATAACATTTTTTTTCGATTTTTTCTATTTATAGATATGTCCAATGATTAACGTCTGTCCCTCACAAAAACAATTGGAATTTTGGGAAAAAATTCCATCTGAAATGATAATAAAAACTGAAGTTAATGACAAACCAAGTTGTCCACTTTGTTTACTTGCTTTGGAACAAATTTACAATACTATTAAAAATAATAAAACTGAGGTGAGAAAACTACATAATATTTTGTATTTTTCTTTTTCAATTCAAGAAAATTGAATTATATTCAATTTAATTGTATTATTATTATTATATTATTATAATTATAAATTTTATAATAATTGTTGAAACAAAATTAAAATCAAATTAATTTTTGTTTGCAGGCTAATATTGAATATCAATTAAGTAGATTGTGTACTCATTTACCAAAGAGTTTAGTTGAAGAATGCAATGATTTAGTTAAGGGATATAGTCGTGAACTTATTGAAATGTTACTCGCTGATCTTACACCACAAGAAGTTTGCACCTCTATTAAATTATGCGATCCTCAAAAACACGTTGGTCCAACAATTGATACTGTCATTAATTCTTATCCAGTTGATAAAAATGGAGAAATCAGTGAGTACAAAAATCTTACCTTAATTTAATTAATTTCAATTTAAATCGAATTTTCATTTTATTTTCTTATTTATTTAGTTTATTATCAATTATTTAATTTTTATTTGTATTAAAAATTTTTTAATATTAATATTAATCGATTAAAAATTTAGAAAATAAAATAAAAATATAATATTAATAAAATAAAAAACATCATTCATTTCATTTTCTTTAGTTACAAATGAAATTCCCAATTTTTCATTACATCCAACTGTAAAGAAATCATTGAAAGATGACACCGAATGTGTAATTTGTGAATTTATTATGCAATACTTGGAGAAAGCATTGAGTAATAAAAAAACAAAAGAAGAAATTGAACACGTTGTACATGTGATTTGTAATCATTTGCCAAAAACAGTATCCAAGGAATGTAATCAATTTGTTGATGATTATGCGGAAGTTGTAATTGATCTTTTATCAAAAGACGTTAGTCCCAAGGAAGTTTGTTCAATGATTAGCCTTTGCAATACGACTATGCAAGATTTTAAAAGTAAAATAAATTTTATTCAATTATTTTTAGTTTTTTAAAGAATTTTATTTCTATAACAAAAATTACGTTTTTCATTAAATTCTTTTATCTGATGCTTTTCTCTATTTTTTTATTTCCTCATTTTTTATTCTTAAATGTTTAATGAATTAAAAGTAATTTTTGTCGAAATTTTTTTTTTTTAAGAAAAAATTTGAGAAATTAAATGGAATATTTTTCTTTTAGAATCAGTTAGCGAATGTGCTCTATGTATGGATATTGAATCGCACATTTACAAAAAAGTTGGCGATACAAAAGACGTTGATGAGATTGAGGCAATTATTTCCAAAGTTTGTAAATATTTATCACCAGTTCATGAACATAAAGTGAGTAAATATTAAATTATTTATTTTTGTTGTTGTTATTTTCTTTAAATTTATTAAAAATATTTTAATTTCCAGTGTACGATGATGATGGAAATATACGAACCAAGTATGATTAATATAATGAATAATTATGAGGAATCGCCAAAAATTTGTAGTAAACTTGCCCTTTGTTCAAAAAATGAATATTTGATGTTAGTCGATAAACATAGAGAAAGGCGCGATATCATTGAAGGTAATAAAGATTGCACTTGGGGTATTAGTTATTTGTGTTCCAGCAAAGAAGCAACAAAAAAATGCGACGTAATATTTTCAAATATTTTTACCTTTTAATAATATAATAAAAAAAAAAGAAAAAACTTTTTTTTTTCACTTTAATTTACTTTAATTTAGAATATTTAATGAAACAAATTATTTTTTACAGGTCGAAGAGTACTGCAGGAGAATTAATGAATTCAATGATAAAACATCTAAAGAAACAAATTCGCAATAACGCGAAATGCGAAAATAACTTTTCGATCAAAATATAGATCAAATATTAAAATAATTTTTATACTGAAATGAAAATTCGATGACAAAAACGTTTTTTTTTTAAATAAATATGAAAAAAGTAATTCATAATTTGAAAACTTTTTGCATCAATGTATAACAATTACTTAATAAATCTTATATCGTTTATATATATATATATTAACATTAACGTATAAGTAAAAAAAAACTAGAAATTTTATTTAGTAGACATTGTTTAAATTAAGTTCTCTTCCAATTTTCTTTAATAATTTATACAAAAAAAAAAAAAAATTAGGTATAAATTTTTAATAATTACTTTTTTCTTTAATAAAACAATTTTTTTTTATTTCACTTAATTTTCGGAAGCATAAGAATCCATGAAAATGTACTTTCAATTTTTAGTACTGTAAGTTTACTGTGATAATGAATAAATAAAAATTCTTTTAAAATGTAAAGTAATTGTTAATTTTTTTCAATTAAAAGCGCAAAAATTGGGGAAATATTTTTAAATAATGTTATCTAATTTTTTTAATATTTCAAAATTAACGAAATAAAAATACATTACCTTTTAGAAATTCATTTGAAAAAAATTATTATCAGGTTGTAAATTTAATTTTCATTATATTTAATATATGGAGATTTTATAGTTTCGTGCGCCAAAAGTGACCAATGAGCGCAATTGTTGTGAAGTATGCGCATTGTCCTTGTGTCATACTTTGGAAATTCTACATTTCGCGCATGCTCATTGCACTCAGTGAATTCTTTTATCAATCAAAAAGATCTTTATAATCATTCTTTTTTCTTTTGTGATTGTTTGTGTGTGTGTATGACTATTTTATGAATAGAATTTTTTTTCGAACAAATCAGTGAATGTGTAAATTAAAAAAATTAATTAAAACGAATGTTTTTTAGTATAAAAATAATTTTATCAGCATGTGGAAGTGCCACAAATGTGGAAAACCCGTTTACTTTGGTTAGTAATTGCCATCCATTTTCTTTTAATTATAAAAATACAATTCTTTGTTATTATTTTAACAAATCTATTAAATTAAATTTTCATTTGACAACATTTCTTTCGATTATTATTATTTCTTTTTTTTTATTAATTAAATATGCAACAATGTTTGAAAAATTCAGGTCAATGTACTATTTTCTAGGTTATCTTTTTTTTTGACGTTTCGGAATGTCAAAATTTCTGCAATTTTATACATTTTGCTTTTTGAATATTATTGTCTGAGTGTCGAATATATCATTTCAATGCTAGATATATCGGTAATAAAAATATTTTATTGGAATATTATATTAAATATAATTAATTGTATATAAAACAGTAAGTTTATGATAACATTCAATTGAGGGGGGAAAATATGTTTAAGAAAATAAAAATGTAATTTCAGCGGAACGTAAACAATCATTGGGATACGATTGGCATCCCGAGTGTTTACGATGTGAGGAGTGTGGAAAACGATTAAATCCAGGACAGCATGCAGAGGTAATTAATTGTTATTTTTGAATTTTATTCTGTGGGCGAAATTAAAAGATTTTTTTTACGATCTTATTTAAATGGAATAGATGTTAGTAAAATAAATAAAATAGATGTTTTAAAAATGTATATTTTTTTTTCTTTCTATATCATTATTTTTAAATTAAAGATTAATTATAATTATTATTTTTATTAATTATTAATAATTATTATTAATACTTTAAATTATTATTATTATTATACATTTTATTCTTTCGTAATTTTTCGTTTATGAATAAGTTTTTATTCTGTACAATTTTTTAAAAATTATTAATATTTTTTTACTAGCATAAAGGTGTTCCGTATTGTCATGTCCCTTGTTATGGAGCGCTTTTTGGTCCTCAATTATTTGGTCATGGTACACGAGTTGAATCTCATACTAGTTTTGGAAAAAAAGAACTTCGCTCGACATTGCCAAGGTAATTTTTTTAAAAGCTATAATTTTTTTTTCTCTCCTTTTACCCCCCAAAAAATCGACTTTTTTAATCACTTGTTAAATAAAAGTAAAATTAATAGAAGTTGTTGAAAGAAATTAAATAATTTGTTAAAAAAAAATAAATAAAAAATATTCTAGATTTTAATCTTAAAAATGTTATAGTGCATTTTATTATTTTATGTAAATTAATTGTATATATTTTATTTTTAAAAAAATTTGTTCAATATTTTTTCGAGATTTAAATATTACATAAAAATATCTATTTACAATTAAAAATTTAATTTCTTATCTTAATCAAATTTTTGGGAAATTATTTTTTATATTTTAGATCGCATTTGGAATCGAAACTAAAAGTTTTTAATCAATATTATGAAGGAAAAAGTGGAGGAATCCGAAGCCGAGAGGTATTTTAATTAATTTATTTCGTTTTTTAGGAAATAAATATTAAAATAATGAAATAATTATCTAATGTTGAAGAATATTCATTTTTCAAATTTCTTTCTGATTTTATTTTTTTTGATTTCCAACAACAAATCGACTAATTTTTTTTTTTTTACAATTATTAGCATACAAAAATGTACGAAATTTTTCAAAATCTATCAAAATAATTAAATTTTTTAAAATTAACATTTATTTTTTTTTTCGGAAAAAATTGAATTTCAGGCCATTTTAAATTGAAATTCTTTGTAAATTTATACTTTTGAATTTTTTTAATACAAATTTCAGTCAATGATGAAATTTTAGGAAATTTTGGATTAAAAATTTTTGTAAATAATTAATTTTTTAAAAAACTATTAAAATTATTAAAAATGATTAATTTGGCGAAGAATTTTAGATAAAAATTTATAAATACTTAAATTTTGGAGTAGTTCCTATTAAGATTTTTAGAATTAATTGAATTTCAAAAGATTTGAAATTGAAAATAGTAAATTTCAATGGCTGAAGATTTTTTTTTTCTTACAAATTTTTTATAATAATTGAGTATAAATTATTATTAATTTTTTGTTAATCACTAAATTATAAAAGATTTACAATTGAAAATTTAGAAAATATTTGAAAGTAATAAAAAATTTTATAGATACAAATTTTTTGTAAAAATGTTATTTTCGATGTACATATTTGAAAATTATTAATATCTCGAAGAGCTGCAATCAAAGTTTTTATTAATATAATGGAATTTTTGAAAAATTTATAATTTAACTTTTTTACAAATAAATTCTGGAATTTAAAATTAATGTGCTAAAAGCAATAATTTTAAGTTTGTTATTGCTTAAAATTAAATTATTGAAGAAGTTTATTGAATTTTTTGAAAATGATAAAATTTGCAAAGAGTTTTAGTCAACTTTTTTTATTTGTAAATAATATAAATATATGGATTTAATAGAAATAAATCAATTTTAAAAGAATTGCTATTAAAAGTTTTGACCTTTTTCTACTATTTTACAGATTTTAAACTAAAAATTTCAAAAATAATTCAATTATCGAAGAATTTATTCAAAATTATGAAATAATTAAGTTTTTTTTAAATAACAATAATTTAAATTGTAAGGCAGGAGGAGGATTTAAAGGAAATTGTAAAGGTCCATGAAAAGGACATGCAATGAAATAAATTATTATTATTATAATTTAAATTGTAATTTTGAAAATAATAGAATTTTCGAATATATTGAATTAAAAGAATTGTAAGTAATTGAAATTCGTAAAATTTTTTTGTAAGTTTTGAAAATTATGGAATTTTTAAAAAGAATTTCATTAAAACTTTTGAAAATGTGTAATTGATTTTTTTTTTTTTTTAAAGAATTTGAAATGTTTTTTATACAATATTTAAATATTTGTTTAATAAATAAATAAATGTTTGTTTAAGATAATTTTCATTCGATCAAATTTTCATTTATTACAATTTTTTTAAAAATAGAATTCACATTTGATAAAAAAGAAAAAAAAACCCTGATAAAATAATAAATAATTTATATTTAATAGGTGAATGGACGATTAATTTTGGAAGGAGCATTAAGAATTTATTGGGGTGTACGAGGTGTTATTCACTTAAAGGAAGATGACGATCAACGAACGGTTGTCACTGCTAGACATAGAAATTCCTGTAGACGAAGTGTTGCTGATGTTTGTATTTTTCATTTTTCTCTAATTAAATTCAATAGAGATTTTATGTTTTTAAAGGAAAAAAAAATTTTGTTTTTAACTTTCTATGAATATTTAATATTTATAAATTATTAAAATATTATTTCATAACAATTGATTAGTTAATAAATTTTTTCCTTCAATTTAGGAAGTTGATAAAGGTGAAATAATAGACACAACAAAGAATTTGTCAACAGTTGAAAATAATTTGGAAAGTGAATCAGAATCAGTTCCACCATCTCCTGATCATTTAAAAAGTTTAACTCTACCCATGAAATTGGAAGTTAAAACTTCAGAATGGGACGAACTCGATGAACTTCTTCAGGTAAATTTTATGTCAATTAAAAAAATAATTTTTTAAAAATGAAAATTAATTAAGAAAATTGAAATATTTTTCAGGTGGAACGAAAAGTGGAGGAGGGTAATAAACTTTATCAAACAATGCCTGAAAGTTTACCATCAATAAGTTCACATTCCAGTAATGAAATAACATCGCCGCAAATTGCTCGTTCAAATAATGAAACACACGTGAAAAATGGTTCGATAACAAATAGTCCAAATCATAAATTGGATAAAGGAAGTGAAAGTAGTATTAGCAGTACACCAACTCATAGTGTTGGTGATAGTTCTTCCAGTACTGATACGCCAATTTATCATGGAACACCAAATAAAAATGGCACACTACGTCAAGTCGAATATTTTGATAGTTTAGACAAAAGTATAGCTAGTAATAGATCGATTGACAGTGATGAAAGTTGGATAGAAAAGGGATTAAATCGATCAATGTCAGGTCCCGATTGTTTACAGAGGCATCGAAACGACAGCGATACCGATTCGGTGAATTCACTTCAATTTCGTGACGATGATAATATGACCATGTCAACTGACAGTGGATTAGAGGTTCTTGTTTAAATTTATTTTATCTATCATACATAGTTACAAAAATTAATTTTTTTTAAAAGAATTAATAATTGATTTATTATTTTTAACGTTAAATATAAGATTACGGAACAATTTACAAAATTTGAATTCATTTATTAAAATAGTTAAATAAGCAATTTTTTTTCAATTGTTATTTTCAGTTGGACGGCGTTGTTTTGCGTCGAAAACAAGGATCGACAGCAATAAGACGTCGACCCGGAGGAAGACGTCAATCGCGTAATCGATTGCGACGACGTTGTTCGATTAATGGACATTTTTATAATCGTGAAACAAGTTTTTTTACACCACCACATGGATCACAAATGTCCGTTTGGGTCACTAGTCTCGTAAGCTCTCAGGAAGTTATTAATTTGATGCTTGACAAATACAAGGTCGATGCTAAACCTGATAATTTTGCTCTCTTTGTCATTCGTGATAATGGAGGTGAGATTTATTGTTTTCATTCTCGAAAGAAATATTTTAAGAAAATCAAAAATTATTTTTTTTTTTGAAAACTTGGAATTTCTTTTTTATTTGTTTAAAAATTGAAATTTTATTTTAGAACAACGAAGACTGCGTGACGAAGAATATCCATTGGAAGTAAGAGTTGTTTTGGGACCTCATGAAAATATTGCCCGCCTTTTTCTTGTCGATAAACTCTCAACACCTGAAATAAGTTCCGATGTTGCACAATTTTTGAATTTATCTCTCGCCGAGTGTCAAGGAATTTTACAACGTTATCATCATGAGGAAGAAAGACATATTTTGCTTCTTAAAGAAAAGTAAGTTTCCCCCTTTTTTAGGCTAATTTTTCAAATAATTATCATTTTACAATAAAAAGAAATAAAAAATTTGTTTAAAAAAATAATTTTGTTTTATGTTTAGTAAAATATTTTAATTTTGCAAAAAAATTAATTAATTTTTTATTTTTAGATACAAAGAAATGCGTCGACGAATAAAACAAAGAATGGAAGATCTTAAAGTTCGATTATAAGACAAAAAAAAAAAAAAAACAAATGGATTGACGTACGTATGAAAAAAGTCTTGAAATATTTTTTTTTTTTTGAATATTTTCAAATATTTGGAGACTCAAAAAATAATTATTGTACATTTCTCTAATTTTCTTTCTTTGTTTAAAAAAACAAAATAAGAGTGCAATTCGCCTATGAAAAAGGTTTTAAATTATCGCAATTCCAAATAATTTGATACAAACAAAAAAACGCTCCAATTTTATTGAATTCCAAACATAGATTTTTTGACTCACAATATTATTAATATATAATTGTGAGAAAATTTTAGAATTTTTTATCTATAGAAGAAAGTAGAATTTCTTGCACAATTATTGTTGGCATGGAGTCGACAATCATTTAGTAAAATACGTGTATTATAATAATTATTCACAGGAACATTTAATCTAGTTTAGATTTATGTGCGATTAAAAAAAAAAAAAAAAAATGCATGTCTACATCGATAACATTATCATATATTTGAAAATTAACCTTACATGGGAACTTGATTTTATTCTACGATAAAATTTATATTTATGCCAGAGAAAAAAAATGAAATTGGTGCTTTTCAATTTTAAATTGAATTAATTTTTTTCTAATTTTTCATAATTCTCTTGTTTTTACTTTTTCATATTATTAGTAGTAATAATTATTAAATAATTAATTATTAAATATTACTAATAATAATATTAATAATATAATAATAATTAATATAATTAATATATAGTTTAATAATATTAATTAAATATTTTTTGTAATTTAAAAATTTTGATATAAATTTAAATTGAAAATCATTTCCCTATTACAATACAATTATCTCGTTTCTTAAAATTTAATATATTACAGAAAAGTAATAATAATTATTATTTCAATAATACCGAAAATGTGGTCTGTGAAAATGAATTTTTTCACGTAAACAACTGTGATTACGCAAATCCATTACTTAAAATCCATAAAAAAAAAACTTGAAAGTACAATAAAAACCGATACTTTTCAAGATAATACATATAAATGAAAGATCCAAATTATTTTTATTGATACTAAAATTTTTTTACTAAAAAAAAATTGAATAACTATACATTTTATAAAATAGCTAAATGTCTCGATTTTTTAACATATTTACTTTATTTTCTTTTTTTATAACAAATATAATCGAATTTATCGTAACTTTTTTTTTTAATCTTAAGTTGTTCCATATTATTAAAAAAAAAAAATTTTCTTCCATTTTAAAGAATTTTAAAGAACTTCCACTTTAAAGAATATTAATAATTTTTAATTATCTAATTAAATTAGTTAATAAAAAAAAAAATAATTAACTTTTTTTCTTTGTACTTTATCCAATACTGGATGCAAAATTATATTTCATTTTGTTTAAAATTCAATTTTCAAGATTTTCTTTTTCTACAATAAGAACAACCTGTGATCTCGAAACTTGTATGGTCAGTGGAACGCTTAATAATTACAGCTGATTATATATTTAGTGATAAATATATATAAATATATATTATGTAAAAGATTTAGAGAAAAAAAGAAAAGTACTGGAAAATTTTTTAAAATAAGTTTATAAGATTCGTTATTGTAAAATTAATTTTACGATTTATTATATATTATTATTTGTAACACTGCCGCTTTTATTTTGACTGTCTGCATTTACTAACAATCAGCTGAATAGTTTAAAACGTAACATTTATCAATATATTATCAATCGTTAGATAATAGTTTTTTTAGAACAATTTTTAAGTGAACATTGAATATAATTTCAGAAATTGTTACGACTATTGTAAAAGTTGTTTTTTTTTTAAAATATTATACGATTGAAAGTGTTTAATTGTACAAAAAAAAAAAAAAAACGAAATCAAATGATTTTATGTCTCATTTTTAAATGGAAAATTTAATTTATAAATTAAAAAAAAATTAAAATTTAATTTTTATAAATAAATTTCAAAATTAAATTTCAAAATTAAATATAAATAATTTGGAAATTTAATTTTTTAATTTAAAAATTACAAAATTTTAATTTATAAATTAAAATTCTTATTTTTTGGAAGAAATCATTGTGAAACAAAAAAATTACTATATAATTTAAAAAAATATACATATTATATAGTTAAGCAATATTGATTAATCAATTTTCTTGTAATTGATTGAATCTCATATTGTAGTTAAATCTCGTTATTAAACGAGGAAATTTAGATAATTGAACAAATTTCATATCTTTATAGAATTAGAATTTTGTAATATGATTTTTATTAACATATATATGTATTAGTAATTTTTTTTTTAAAGCAAATTCGTAGCGGAAATCTGTTTTTTATTTACTGGTTTCTAGTCAATAAATTTGATCAATATAATTTGTATAAGATTTTTTTTTAATTCGATATTTTTTTTTTGAGGGCTAGCCGTCAGGAATTAAATACAAAATTGTCTAATAAAAAAAAAATTTTAACAAAAATTAAATTTTATTTCTTTGGAAAAAAATGCAAATAAAATTTTTGGAATTAAAAGAATGGAAATTTTATTTACCGAGAAATATTGTACGGCGAATATTATAAAAAAAAAATTATTTTAATCAGCATCGAATTTTTGAGCAAGTATAGTCAATTTAAATTACTCCGTTCCATAATGACAATTTTACCGAATTCCAATTGACATGTACCTACAAAAATTAACTAGTGGATGTTATATAAAAAAAAAAAAAGTGAAAAAAATTTATATATGAATTCTTTATTTGAAAAAGTTGTATTGAAAAGTTGTATACGAGTAATAAATAATTGTTGCTTCGTAATAGATGTATTAATTAATTTACAAATATTAATTTTATATTAATAATATCTTTGTTCAAACTATTTTTATTTTTCTTTTTTCACTTTTTAAAAATAATAATTTTTTGAATTTCCCGCTAAAATACAACTGAAGAGTTCGTCGGTAATATGAAAAGTGATAAAATTGTAGGTAAAATTTTTACCGTCGGTAACAATTTAAACAGAATGGCGGGAAAACAAGATGGACACTCGTCTCCCAGTCATGAGTGCGGCGGCCATTTGCATTTTTTCGCCATAGTGACGCCAAAGTGCCTGCGTAAATTTTGTTAAAAACTATTAGTTTGTTGTGAATATAAGATGATTTGTGAAATTTTTTTTAACTTTCTGAGTAAAATAATAATCATTTCAATTGGTGAGTAGAATAATTTATATTGACAATGTGTAATAGTTCGGGAAATGTGCGTGAAAAATAGACTTGTTTTCTGTGTATTCAATTTTTTTTCCTCTCCTTTTCCGCTACCGGACTTTTATTTCTGATCATACAATGTGAATTTTGAGATAAATATTAAATGTATTTCATAAAAATTTGGAGAGGATTTCTTTTTTGAAAGTGTACAAATAAATTAAGTTCAATTTCAATAACGCGTATTTTGTATAGGTTAGATTTCTTTTTTTTTTTTTGCCATGTGATCACCGGCATGTAAATGACGCGTTATATTTTATATTTTGTCGAATTTTTAAGAATATTTCGAACTATTTTACAGGAAATATTTGATTAATAGTTCGATGACTCAAGTTTTTTCATTTTTTTGAGAAATGTAATTTTCTAAATTTCTTTTCCCTGTATAAATGTAGAATAGAAGTTTATCAAGTCATGAAATATTTGATTTTTTTACACTTATTCTTCAGTGGGTTCGATTTTTTTCTCAATAAATAATAAATAAATAAATAATAATAATAAATAAATTCAATAATTTCGAACATTTTACAGTCGATATTTAATAGGTATTTTAATATCTCAATTTATTCTGAAAAATATATATTGATGGTATTTTGTGCAATTTTCTTTTCTGAAATTATTTTTGAAAAAAAATTCTTGAAATTTTTTTTTTTTTAATAGTAAATAAATTTAATTTAATTTTTCTTGATATTCTATAAAAATTTTTTATCTTCACATGCAATTTTGAGGTTAAATATTACTTAAATAATGCCTATAGATTAAAAAACAAAAAATTTTTTTTTTTTTTCTCTCAAATTTTCGAGGATTTTCCCATGAATTAAGTTGTTAATTTTCTTTGTTTCAGTTCCCTTTATTGTTGAAAATTCTAGGAAAATTCAACTTCCGATAGCAAAATGAGAAATTCAAGTTATTAGAACTCGGTCTCCTTGAAAGGATTATTTTCCAAATTTTTGGATTCTAATCTAGAGGAGGGATCTCCGGGGACAAATAACTTGAAGACTATTATTTAGCCGGGGTTGATTTTTTTCGTTAGAGGGAATAAATTGAAATGGTGAGTAATTATTAATTTAATAACTAATTTTTAAATTACATAAATTTTAATATCAATTAACTATTAATTATTTTCATTTTATTTAAATATGTACTATAATTATTATTGTTCATTTATTTTAAAATAAGTTAAAAAATTTTTAAAAACAAAGAAAATAAATAAAATTATTTTTATCATACCTGTTTTTTTTAATGTTCAATTTAAAACTACAATTTTTAAATATTAATATTAATTTTTTTATTTTTTCATTGTTAAAGTTTTATAAATATCATATCATAATCATTCGCCCTATTTTTAACATTTAAATTGTTTATATTGTTGCTTTAGTGGAAAAAAAGAACATGTTGAAAATAATTTAAAAAAAAAAAAATTTTACGTTGTTACCACTGAAAAAAGAATAACATTCTAAACATTAATTTATTTACTAACGTTTGACTTTCAATATGAATAGTTCACGATTATTATATTAAAACATATTATTGTTTAATATAATATATTTATATAATAAATTTATATTTTAATACAATTTTTTTTAATATGTAGTTTCATATTTATTATTTATTTATTTATTTTAACTGGCAAACAAAAATAAGAAAATAATTTTAATTATATATACACAATTATTTTCTTTATTTTTTTTTATTATTTATCATTAATTAATTATTATTTCAAAATAATAAAACTAAAAAATACACAATTCCAGCTCGAAGCTGTTTGTCAGATAATTATTTAATTAATATACAAATAAATATTCTACAAAAAATATTATTTTTTTTAATTTATACTTTAAGAGATAAAAGTCTAACAAAAATAATATTCTATATATTTTTCAACAGGTTTAAAAATGAAGATAGTGACAAAAAAAAATTCCTACTGATATCAAATGTTACATCTAAATTTTTCAAAAAAGGTTAGTTTTTCAATTATTTAACTCAATGAAAAAAATATTCAAAATTCTGCAAATAGGTATATATAGAAAAAAAGCCGGCAAGTTTTTTTATATTAAAAGAAAATAATTTACTTTCTAATATATACAATTTTTAAAATACAAATAAATTCAAATTTTCTTTCTCTAATAAATGGACAAAGGGAATGAAAACAGTAAAAGTTGAATATTATTTAACATGTAAAAAAATATGATTTAAAAATTTGAAAGTAAAGGATTATAAAAATTATCTCTAAACCTGAATCTAGTAAAAGATTTAGATAATTTAAATTAGTGACGTCTGACGTGACTTTTCATTTTTGAATTAGTAAAGTTCAACTAATTAAAAATCTAAAAGTTACTGAATAATTCACATTATTAAATTTTTTTTACTAATATAAATTTAGAGAGTAAATTATTGAACAATTTAAAAATTTAAAAAAAATTATAAAATTTAAATTAACTTCAAACTAAATTAAAATTATGATTTAAGAATTTTTTGAAATTATAATACTTTTTTTATAAGTTAAAAATGAAAGAACATTTAAAGAAAATTAAATTAAAAAAGAAATTAATTTTATAACGGAGGCACTTTGTGCAGAAACAGCACAAGTTCATAAATAAAATTATTGACGAATCAATAAAAAACTGTTTTTTATTTAAATACAAGAATATTTTTATCAATTATGATTTATTCATTTTTTAATTAATAATTATAAAAGTATAAAAAAAAAATTAAATTAACTTTTGGACTTGTGTTATTTCTGCACCAAACGAAATGAAAAACAGAAAAAATGGAACAAAATAAGTGTATTATCACAAATTTATTATATATTTAGTAAAATATTTAAAAAATATTAAATTTTAATTTTTATTGACATTTTATTATTAAAAAACATTATTTTTTCTATTAAAAATTCAATGTACAATAATAATTCAAATTTTTAACATTTTTATTTATTATTAATTTAAAGTTTAAAAAATTTAAAAACACAAGTCTTCTTTTTTAAAAATTTATAAATTAAAGATTTTAAAAAGAGGTGCATTATTATCCTACAAAAATCATTAATTAGAATTTTTATTTTAAAGTAGGGTCAGTTGGGGTAAATGGGGACAAAATCGCTATTTTTCACAAATTACGTAAGTTTCTTCCTTTAAAAGGTAAATTTTGCTGGCTTATTTTTTTTAAGTTGTTATTTACGTTCCTAGGATTAATTTTATGCAGCAGACAAAATTTTAGATAAGCTTTAAACGCATGAAACTGACTGTCCCCATTTACCCCAAAATTTAGAAAATGTCATAAAATTTGGGGTAAATGCGGACAGCATAGTTTCTAAGAAAGTTTTAAGAAAAAAGTTTCCTTAAGTATATTACTGTATTAAGGGATGAAAAAACTTGAAAAAAATTTGTAGTAGATATATAATAGTTGAACCAATTGAGATTTTTTTTATTTTTTTTTTATTTTAGTATTTTGTCTCGCATTTGAAAAAAAAACAGACTTAAAAATCATACCAAATTTTTTTCTTATTCCTTATGATGACTCCCATAACAGAAATTCACTTGAATTTTAGATTTTTTGTTAATTTGGTTAATAATGACAAAAATAAAAAATTCAAGTGAATTTCTGTTATAGGAGTCATAAGGAATAAGAAAAAAATTTGATATGATTTTTAAGTCTTTTTTTTGAAATGCTCGACAAAATACTGAAACAGTTTGACTTTGATTTTCAAGTTTTTATGCATTGAGCGATAACTTTTTTGATCTTGCTGCCAATTGTCAAGATAAAAGCTTGGCAATACTCAAAACCTCTTGCAGGTGATCTGAGGTTAAAATATTGACGTTGAACTTAATTTTTAAACTGTAAATAAGGCTCCAAAACCTCTTGTCCCCATTTACCCAAACTGACCCTATTTTATTAGAAATAATTATTTTTTAGACGAATTTTAAATTTTCAAATTAAAATTTGACGGATTTTCTGTTTATACGAATTTTTTCATAGCAAAATTTTTAGTTAGGGTAAATGTACTAATTAAGGCGCGATTCGAGTCAAAATACTTTTAAAATAGAAAATTCGATATTTCTATTGTATAAAGTCAATTGAAGACTTATTAAACTAAGAGCTTATGTTATTTAGATATTAAAAAAAATGTAATTTTATAAAAATCGATTATTTAAACAAATATGAGAAATAAAAACTAATACCGTAATTTTCTATTACGGCGCGTTTGTATCAGTTTCGGTATATCAATTTCGGTGACCAAAATTACGTGTATTTTGAAGATACTTTACCCGCCGTAATTGAAGCCAATGGAAATCTTAAAAATGTTTCAATTACGGCGAGGGAAAAAATTTGATCTTGAATAATTAAATTAATAATTGTTTAAACGTGCGTCTTTATAAGTAATTGTATCAAAAAAAGATTAAAATAATTGTTTTTAATCAGTTTGCAACAGTTATATTACATATAATAGTAGTAATAATTATTTTTTATGAACGCGCCGTAATTAGTACACTTACCTTTGACACGGTGACGTAGATTTAAAAAAAATTAAAATGGCGCAATAATATTGTCGATTAAAGCTTAATTTTTAAAAACAAATATCGAATCTACTTAAAAATTGTTACTCGGGGGTTTTCGGGGTCGTTGATTACGAATCTGAGGTAGATTTTCAAAAATTCAAAATGGCCTATCCAATATGGCGGACATAAACGTTAAAAATTTATCGGATCCACTCGAAAATCGTTACTCGGAGGTTTTCAGAGTCGCAGATTACGAATCTGAGGTCGGTTGTTAAAAATTCAAAATGGTGGATTGGTTGTGTTAGATATGGCAGGCTTCGAAGTAACACACTTTTTTACTTTTTTGATACTTTTTCAACAAGACTACTTTTTTACCAATAATTTTGGCCAAAAGCCACTAAATGCTACTTTTTTCAAAAAATAATTTTAAAAATGACAGAATTCAAGAATTTTAAATTTTATAGAATTTTTTTGATTCCAAAAAGCTCAACAAGTTGATGATTTATTATTGACCGCGTGAACTACTGCTTTATATAATTATTTTTTACACGAATTTTAATTTTTCAAAATAGCATTTAACATAATTTCTTTTTAAACGATTTTTTACTCAATAGAATTTTTAATTTGGCAATTTTTTTTTGACAGAATTTTTATTTTACAAAACTTCTCTTTACCCAACTGTTTTTTAAAGAATAATTCTAATTTAACCCATTAACGCCCATGCATAGACACATGGAAATATCTGCACAATCAAAATTGGAAAGAGGACTGCGGTCCAAAAAAATGACTTTTGACGTTAAAAAATGTTTAAAAAATAATTTGTTTCAACAAATTGTTATAAACAAATTAACAAAAATGATGAATTTTTAAAAACTAACAACGCCATTCGATTCTACGGAAAAAATTACTAAAAGAACAAGTATTTTTTTTTCAAAATTTTCACGTCATTTGTTATAAATAATTTATAGACAAAAAATGCACTGTGGTGCACCCATCAGAGCCCATGCTTAGACACATGGAAATATCTGCAAAATCAAAATTGGAAAGAGGACTGCGATCCAAACAATGACTTTTGACGTTAAAATTTTTTTAAAAAATAATTTGTTTAAATAAATTGTTATAAACAAATTAACAAAATTGGTGAATTTTTTTTAAAAAACAGCGCCATTCGATTCTACGGTACAAATTACTAAAGGAACATGTATGACTTTTTCAAAATTTTCAATCCATTTTTTATAAATAATTTATTAACCATAAGTTCACTATGATGCGATGCACCCATCAGAGCCCATGATTAGACGCATGAAAATATCTGCAAAATGAAAATTGGAAACAGGACTGCGGTTGAAACAATTACTTTTGACGTTAAAAATTGTTTAAAAAGTAATTTGTTTAAACAAATTATTTTTTAAACAATTTTTAACGTCAAAAGTCATTGTTTGGATCGCAGTCCTCTTTCCATTTTTGATTTTGCAGATATTTCCATGTGTCTAAGCATGGGCTCTGATGGGTGCACCACAGTGCATTTTTTGTTTATAAATTATTTATAACAAATGGCGTGAAAATTTTGAAAAAGTCATACTTGTTCTTTTAGTTTCTTTTACTTAATTTTTCCCGTAAAATCGAATGGCGCTGTTAGTTTTTAAAAATTCATCAATTTTGTTAATTTGTTTATAACAATTTGTTTAAACAAATTACTTTTTAAACAATTTTTAACGTCAAAAGTCATTATTTGGATCGCAGTCCTCTTTCCAATTTTGATTGTGCAGATATTTCCATGTGTCTAAGCATGGGCGTTAATGGCTTAATCGAAATTCAGACAATAATTGAATTTTGTAGTATTTTGAATTAAAATTTTTATAAATTAGAATTGCTGAAAATTATTAACAAAGTTTCAAACAGTAATTGAATTTTGTAGAATTTTTAATTAAAAAATGTTTTATTTAATTGAATTTTTAAATAATTGGATAACATTTATTGAAATTATTAATTTAGTAAAGAATTTTAGATACAAATTTTAAAAAGTAAATGAATTTTGGATTAAGATTTTTAGAAATAATTAAATTTTTGGAAATTTTTAATTAAAATTGTTGTTTTAAAATACTAAATATTTTATATAAGCCTCCGATTCCAAGTTCTAGGATTTAAAAATTCAAATTACTTAAAATTCTACTGAATGAGAATTCTAATAAATTAAAAATAGGTTAAAATAGAATTATTTTCAAGAAACAGTTGGGTAAAGAGAAATTTTGTAAAATAAAAATTTTTGAAATAAAAAATTCGTTACTTTAAAAATTCCGTTAAAAAAAATTCTATACTAAATGTTATTTTGTAAAATAAAAATTTAAGTAAAAAATCATTTTTATGGAATAATCACACGCTACTACCGTTGTGCCAAAAACAAAAAGTTAATCGAAATTTAACAATAGATAGTTTTTTTTTAAATAATCAGGAGAAAAATGATGTTACTTTTATTCCTCAGAATTTTTCTTTCAATTTTTTTAGACAAGAAAATATTTACACTTTAACTTCAAACTTAGAATTAACTAAACTTCATTTTAAAGATGCGACTTTTTTGATATTTTATTTATTTTTTTTATTTGTAGCAAAGAATACAGCCGTAGGAATACCATTTTCGGCACTATGTGTATACATTAATTTATGAAAGGATAATAAAAATAAAAACATATAATTTGTAAAAAAAAAAAAAAATGAAAAATACAGTAATAACCAAATAGTATTAGTTAATGAAAAAAAATAAGGATAAAAAAGAAACAGTTTAAAGAACAAAAAATAAAGGTAAAATATTAAACAAAACTCAAAAAAGGTGATCCTATCTTTTCTGTAACATGTAGGCGACAATAAGTTTAGTAAAGGCACTAATATTTGTGTTGAAAAAATCAAAGTCGGATTGCGCATTACTACAAATCTCATTCAATTCATTACACATGACATACATTGGTGAAATAAAACCTATAGATTAAGTAGGCCTCGGTAAATTAAAAAGGTAACCACATTCTACTGGTTATGCGAGGTACTCTCAAATTAATTATATTAAGTAATTCAGAACAATCGATTTTATAATTTAATAAAGCATATATAAATTTACATTTGGCGATTGTTCGTCTTTCTTTCAATGTAACAACGTTGAATTTGGTACAAAGCTCTAGATAATCCGACCCTCTAGGCGGATAAAAATTATATTTCCGAAAATTGCAATATTTTAAAAATCGTTTTTGTAGACCTTCAAACATTAAAATATCCTTATCATAGATGGGGTCCCAAAGTAAGGCTAAATATTCGATTTTAGATCTAATGATCGTATTAAATAAAAGAATTAAAATGTCAGCTGACTTAATATGTTTGGTTGATCGAATAAGGTAACCCAAAGATCTGGACGCTTCTTTATAAATTATTTGTATATGGTTAGAGAAGGATAGATTGGATGAGAAAGTAATACCTAAATCACGAATAATATTTTTCCTAGGAATCAAATCATCGGAAGCCTTGTAATAAAAAAGAAAGACATTATTAGAAATGGCGAATATTACAACGGAACATTTAGACGGGTTAAGATCAAGTTTATTTATATTACACCATTGGAGCAAACTAATAATGTTTTTTTGTAAAGTACGACAATCTGCATCAGACTTAATAACTGGATAAATTTTTAAATCGTCAACAAAAAGTGAATTATTTACATTGATAATTTCGACGACGTCATTAATATAATAAATTGTAAAAAGGATTGACCCAAGTGTAGAACCCTGCGGTACTCCAGAAGTAGGGGTAAAAGGGGGGGAAGAGAAACCAGCATATTGAACAAAACAATTACGATTAGTTAGATAAGAAAAGAGCGTTTTAATAAAGTTACTAGGCAAATGTAAATCTAATAATTTAGAAAATAAAATTTCATGATCAACTTTATCGAAAGCTTTAGAGAAATCTGTGTAAATTTTAATTTAATTTAATTTTTTATTTAAATTTTGGGGATACTCTTTCATACTTAGTCTCTTACTACGCTTCGAAGCCAGAGATGGTTATATCCTTAATGTTATTAAAAAAAATCAATTAAAAGAAAACAAAGGGAAATTAAATGATAAATAACGGATAAATCGGACATAGGGAATTAAAGGAGACAAAAAACAACTTTTTCAGGTTGGACAGAATGCATTTATTTATCTTTAGAGTAAGTAGAGTAAAGTAGATCAATGCAATGTTATGAGTAGTATGAGTAGTAATTATCATACGAGTTGCTAGGAACGAGTATGCATACCCACAACACCGAAGGGCCATTTCAGCCCTTTTTTTTTTGCACGACACTTATATACGAAAAATGTTACACGATAATAATAACGATTGTTATCATCACCATTGCCATCGATTAAATCACTGTTTTTTTTTTTTTTTTTTATATATATTTTTTATTAGTATCATAGGCATTATCATATACTGCATGACTTGTCTTTGGCATCACAATTACCAGGACCAGATAGTCTCACATCAATATACATTTCTACTTTCGTTTGTATCGTCATAACTCCCACTGTGTGTGTGTGTTTTTTTTTTTCTCGATTAAATACTTTTTTTCATATTGGAGGAACAATATGTAAAATAACTTCAATTTTCAGCTCCATTTCGATAGAATTTTATACAGATTTCTTTATTTTTGAAAAAATTAAATTTTGGAAAAAATGTCTTTATATAATATTTGAAGATAAAAAAATTTGTTTAATTTTATTTAACATGAAAAGAAGAATATTGTTGAAATGAACATAAAATTGAAATTAATTTTACTTCCTTTTTCATAATGAATAGAAATTTTTTAAAAATGCGGCATTTAGATCATCATTTGAGTATAGAGAAAATTGAAAAAGGATATATCTTTAAAATGATATATATATGTATAGAATAGAGCAAGTGGTCAGTTAATCCAAACAATTCCACCTTTGTATTCGTGTGTGTGTGTGTGTGCCGCCGCATTTACTAGAATAACATTTTTGAAAGTACTCGAGCGCTTTTATTTATAGGCGTTGTTTGGTGAAAGTTTGGAGTGCGCTTTGGTGTTTTCGACAGAGTTACACAAGTACAACCGAATCGAGGAGTAGTTATTGGTTTACCTCTCGGAGGGGAAGAGAATGCATTTGGCCATTGAAACATTTTTTCTTTTTTTTTTTTTTTTTTTTTTTCCAATTGTTTCCGGAATCCGCTCATCTTTTCCCGATCACATTCAGAATTCTCGTTGTTAGACGAATCCAATATTAAAGTGAAAAAATAGACGCTAATTATTCATGCTTGGGAAAATTTATATACCAAACGATCGCCAAAAAAGCCTTATTTATATAATGTGTATTGCATATTAGAAAAATTTTTAATCATACACAATTCCTTTTTAAAGTCGATGTTACATTTTTCAAAAAAAATCTTTGCCGCCAATTTTTTTTTTTTTTTTTTTTTTGCCCTTCAGGAATAAGTAATGATTTTGTCAAATTTAAGATAAAAAAATATTTTCTTTTTAAAGAAAAATTGTGGATTTGGAAAACAAAAAATTGGAGGAAATAAATATTTGCAGATATATATTGTAATCATTACTTATTCTTGAGTTTAAAAAAAAATTTGCATTCTTTGTTATAAATAGCCAGCTATAATGAGCCAGAAACAGGTCGATTTTCGATGAAGCTGCGGACTCGCTTATCACAATCTGGCAAAATGGACCTTACAAAAAATACAGTACGCGTCCGCAACCTCAAATAAGAATTCGCTTCCGTTCTTTTTTTTTCACATTTCTTATTTATGTTTTATTCAAACATTTCTACACTCATTTCTACTGCAACGTACGAAAATGAAAATATTATTATTATAAAAGAAATTCAAGGGTTGATTCACAATATTGCAATTAATAAATTACATTTTCATCTAACCAATTTCGTAATAATAATAATAATAATAATGTTGAACAATCCCTTGAATTATTTAATACATCGAACAAGTATATTTCCAATCCAGCTGAATATTGGGTAAAAAATACACTTTTTTTTTATAATTTACTATTTTTTCTACATGAGAAAAATGAAATAAAAATTAATAAAATAATGTAAAATTTGTATCATTTTTACCAAATATAAAGCTGTGAAATTCTTGGCACTGGAATCACTCGTTAATTTTAATTTGAAAGGACGTCGATTAATTAGTGAATTCAAAAAAAAATATTGAAAATTACCGTCGACATTACTTTCTTTTGGTGGTTATTTATTTATTTTTTTTTTAAATAAGCATGCTCAAATATTTTAACGTTAGGAGCTTTTTTTTGCGTAGATCGCATTCGTATTGTTCGTCTAAAATTCGATGTGTGCTCGTCCTCAACAATAACAATTGAATATGAATTAGAAAAATAACATTATATCGTAGACAACAATTGGTTATAATTGTATTTAATAATATACCGGTAATAATAGGATTTTTATTATAGTAATGTACTTTTATTTTTTTATCTTAATTTTTTTAAATCCATTGACGCAAGCTGTGGTCTCATTTCTTTTTTTTTTGTACATATACGGTTATATTCTTATTCGATTTTAAGGCAAAGTTTTTTCATTTATTCTTCAAATCACATCTTCTTAATTAATCAATGTTTTACAAATTTACATATATAGTAAAAGATCTTATTTTAGTTATAAAGATCTTTTGACTAAATTTCTTTTTCTTACCCTTAAAATTCACATACTGAATTTTAATAAGTGATAATTTTTGAAATATTAGTAATAAAATTAACAGAAGTTGTGTTTTGAAGATCAAAAAGCAAAACTGGTCTTTTCCTATAAAATAATACAAAAATCGTCGGAATGGATTTAAATTTTTTTTTTTTTTTTTATAATCAACACAGAATTCGCGTCAATGGATTAATTTTGTGGACAGATCTGACATTGGCGTATGATATAAAATCGATACGCAAGAAAAAATTACAACCTCCCAAAATGTGTTTCCTTGATCGCGTTCGGTTTTTTTTTTTTTTTTCTCTTACCACATAACACACGTACTAGCTAAATTTAAAATCTATATTTACGACTTGTACGATAAACATTGACATTTATGTATATAATATATATTTATATATATTTATATATTTATAATATATATTTATATTTAATATTATTCATATATTACAATTAGATTGCTCATTGTCAATTCATCAATTATCACATTTAATACAAGTTGAAAAATATCTCTAACATCCAGGTCACGTTTGTATTACGATATATACAAAGGGAAATTGCTTTTTTTTTCTTTCTTTCTTTCTTTTTTTTTTTGTAAATTCACCCAATGTATATTCGTACGTTACAATCTGACTCGTAACATATGCTATATATACGTGTAAATATATCTAATATAGGTACGATAAACAATGATAGTACGGCCACAAATTTTTTTCTATTTTTCTTTTCTTCACATTATAGCAGAGTGATTGCAAAAATTTTGTCGTCGTTGTTTCTCTTCCTTTAAATCAATATTAATTTAGTATTTTTTTTAAATTAAAAATTAATTTTTAATATTAATATTGTAAACATTATCATTTTTTATTTTTTACAATGGAACATTTTTTGGAAATGATAAGTTATAACTGTAGTTTTAGTCTTTCGCAGAGTTTATTTCATAATTATTTAATAATTTTGATCATTAAAATCGATCGATAAATTTCTTTGTAATTAATTTTTTTTAAAAAAAAGAGTTAAAAATATCTAATTTTTAGTAACAAAAAATTTCTTTTTATAAAATCGTTTTAAGGGGTGATTGTGCAAATAAAGTACTATAAGAAAAATAACATTTTAACAAAAAATAAATTTTTTCAGTTTTAGATGGCACGTTTCGGAAATTTTTACTCAAAAAAAAACTTTTAAAATAGAATAGGATATAAAATTAGACAGGGTTGCTCTACGCTTTCTCGAAACCTGGAAAACCTGGAAAAGTCAGGGAAAAAGTATAAAACATTTGAAAAAAAATTAAGTCATAAAATTCATTAAGGTCATGTGATTCTTGTGGTTTTAGATGAAAATATTCTCCGCAGATTTTTTCGCAAAAAAACTTAATATAGATTAAGCTAAAATTTTGTTGAGAAATCAAAAAATTAATTTTTAAAAAATATTTATTATAATAATAAACTTTACTGAATTTTGTACATTTAATAACTTTTTTTAAAAAATAAATCATAGTTTTATGGAGTATAGAAAAATATCATATTATTTTCTGGAAAACTTGGAAAAATCATGGAATTTTGTTCGAGAGAAATTGTAGCAGCAATCCTGTCAGAGGTAGTTTTGAAAAAAAATTTTAATTTTCGAAAGCATTAAAAAATTAAAAAAATTTGTTGCTCCCATACGGGACTTGAGACGAGATTATAAGAATTTCAAAAAAATTTTTTGAGGAATAAAATAACAGGGTGTCTAGCGGTCAGGGAAAAGTCAGGGAATTTTGTTGGTCAGGGAAATGTTAGGGAAAAGCCAGGGAATTTCAGAAAATTTCATTCAAAGACAGAGACATTTCTGTAAATTTCTACAAAAATTAAAATTTTTTGTGAATTTAAAAATTTTTTAATCTAAAAAAAACATTAATGTTTATTATTACCATTTGTTACTACCATTAGAAATTAATTTATTGTTAAATATGTCAGTAACCATATTTTTGTCTAAAGAAAGCAGAATTAAGGTTATTAAAAAGTCAGGGAAAAATCAAAAAATGTCAGGGAAAAATCAGGGAATTTTTTTTGTCAATCCTTGTTAGATACCCTGAATAAATAAATAATAAAAAAAAATCACTTGGAATAGCGAAAAGTTTCATTGGAATAGCAAAAGTTTTTATTGCTTCAGTTAAATCATTTATTATTCTAGTGAAACCTTTGGTTGTTTCAAGTAAATTTTTTTTCATTTTTAAAAATTCGAAATTTTAAAAACTTCATATCTCGTAAATGACTTGATTAAAAAAATTCAAATTTTCTTCGTAAAAGTACAAAAAAAGATAAAACAATTTTAGTGAAATCAAAAATGTCAAAGTCGACAATATTTTGAAATACCGTAAACACCCGCATCCATATCTAAAAATTCTACAAATAGATATGAAAAAATAAAATTAAAAAAAATTTGTTTTTTTGGTGGCACTGTGAATGACTAAAACTAATTAATTTATAATTTCTGCTAATTATTAAAAAAAAAATTATATTCTCATAATTTTAACAATAATAATAAGTAAAATTATATTATTAAGTTATTTTAATAATTTTAACATCTTAAAAAAAAATTCTCCCTTTTTTGACTTTCGAAAATATTAGGAAAAGAAACAAACGACGATGATTTTTTACTGTTGAAGATTATTTGCGGAAGACACGAGTGCCATTATTATATCATAGAGTATTTGCACTTTGGTTTTTTCTTTTTTCTTTTAACTATTTTGGTCATATGAAACGTAAATTTAGTGGTCGTTTCTATTTTTCTATTTTTTTTTTTTTGTTTTGTTGGGCTTATCAAACCTATATAGCAAGGTCTAGACTATCATAAACTTTTATACAAAATACACGTTGGATAAAAAGTGACAAATATTCGATTGTTTCTTATGATAATTTCTATTTCTATTTCTGAGGTAATCATAAAAATGTTTTTTAAATATTGTATTTCGGTTTTTTTTTTTTTTTTTTCATTTTAAGGAGAGAAAATATCTTGAAATCAAGATTTAAATGTTAGTTTTTATTTATAAAATTTATGGCAAGTGATCCCAGTATAGAAAAATTAATATTTATCTGAGATAGCTAATGGTTATTTATGTGTTTTAATAATATTTTAAAAAAATATTAGCTTTTCTTTAATTGGTTTTTTTTTCTAAATGATAAAAATAGTTTCCTTCAATTATAGTCGGTAATTAATATATTTCATTAATCGACTTCAGTCATTTGTTTTATTTAATTCTCTGGCTTGATGCAAAAAAAAAAAAACTATTTTCTATAAAAATAATGGAATTTTTTTTAATGATATAAAAAAAGGAAAAAAAAAATTTGCAAAAATTCTTAGGTATGATAGTCTCAACCGAGCATTGTTGGAAGAAAGGAAAGTTTGTTTTTTTTTTTTTTAGTGTTTTTGTCGCTTGTCCTTTGAGGGTAGGGGTGGGGAGGTGGAGAAAGCTATATGTATTTTCAGAAGAAAAACTTTCATTCGTTAAATTTTACGAAGCGTGGCTGGTGCAACATTTTCAATGGTGGTACACACATTTTGCAACCGCGCTGCGTAAGAGAATCGACTCCGCTATACACAGACACGGGGAATATTAAACTTTTTTTATTTTATTTTATTTTTTTTTTTATCTTTCTTTAGAATAGTAGACATCGAAGACACCGAGACTGGAGGAGAATGAAAATAGAGAGAAAAGTTCGTTCAGCTACGTTTAAAGTCATATTTTATATTAAAGATTCGCTATATATTTTCTACTATAATTGCCTAAGATCTGTCATTCTAATATATTAGCCGTTCCGTACGGAAGGACGGACCGACGGACGCTGAGGATTGAGCAAATTGTTATTGCACGGAGCGCCTAAATCGCCATATTTTTTTTTTGTTTTTTTTTGTCATTTTGGACATTGAGTTTTCTTTTCTGAAGAACAATTTTTTTTTGTTTAAATTAATTTATTATTATTATTATTAATAATAATCAACCACTCTTTACAATCAACTCGAAATATTCCATAATATCCAACGATCTACCGAACACGTTTTTCATTTTGACAATAAGTCATGGACGTTTTTTTATTTTTAATTTTAAAAATGAAATTCATTTTTGAAATTTTTCAATTATTTTGAATTATTTGTTTTCAATTTTTTGGATAATTTTTGAAATGTTGAAAACAATTTTATTTAACGTGATTTGAAAGATCATTGGCTATTAAAAATTTCTAAACGCGAAATGTGAGAATATCACGAGTAAAACCACTTATTAGTGTAATAGCTAGATCCTCGGAACATCGATAAACTGGTTAAAAACATTGTATATGTACCTATCTACCTATACACAATATATAGATATAATGTTTGTATATCGTAACCATACTAATTATATTAATTACATTTATATATTTATATTTATATTTATATATATACGATTACAGTAAATATTTATCAATTAATTATTTCTTACGCGTATATCACATCTGATCGTTCAGTCAGTATAGGAAGACCCTCGCTTCGCCCTATGCCCCGTTTTTTTACGCGCCAACCGCTTTTTTTTCAAAAAGGGAGAAAAAAGAAATATTTTTTCCCCTCTATTTCTTCTATATATAGTTTACCTATACACATATCTAGGATTCCACTTGTTTTTTTTTTTTTTTTTTTTTTTTTCTTAAACAACTTTCACTCATCACTTGCGCTTTTACATACTAACATCACGTCGGCTATTATCTAGAGAGACACTCAATTTTTTTTTCTTGTCGTAAAAACTTGAAATCACCATCGAATATTAATTCAATACACTTATTATGTACTTATAGTATAAATATAGGAACATTCATTAAATATATCTTTATATGTAATAAAGTTATCCCCGTCATCGTCATTGTTCACAAAATTTTTTCTATTACTGAAAACGTTAATTTTTTTTTTTGTTTTTTTGGAAAAAGAGAAATATTAACTAACAAAATTAATTTAATATCATTAATTTAATTGACAAATAGTTTAGGTGAATTTTTTTTCTTTCGGTATTGTACACTCAGAGAAATGTTTTATTTGAACCAAATATAATATATTTGAGTTAAATAAACGTTTATTTGTTTCACAGCATACTATAGCTTATTTATTTGGCGTAAATAAATTTTGTTATTTGAATTGTAATAAAAATTTATTTAAATCAAATAAATATTTATTAGGCTGTGAGACAAATATATCATTTCTCTGCGGGTGTAAAAATATAATATTAATGGAATATTTTATTTGTATAAATACATAATATCTGTCGTTTGAGTAATTTGATTCCACTTTGAGGTAAAATTAAAATTCACTCTAAAGTCAAATTCAATTTTTACAGTCTCATCATAATGAGAAGGTATTATTTTTATTTGTCTAAATTTAATCTAAACTCACTTCTAGTGATAATAACTTTGTTAGAAATTTTTTTATTTATATCATAAAGTAAAGGTTAGATATTTAAAAATGATCCAAATCATTAATTTTGATGTTAAAAATTGGTAAAAAATAATTTGTTTAAAAGAATTGTTCTAAACAAATTAACAAAAATTGATATATTTTTCAAAACTAACGACGTATGATTACACGTTCCTTTAGCAATTTTTTCCGTAGAATTGAATGGCGTTGTTAGTTTTTGAAAATACATCAATTTTGTTAATTTGTTTATAACAATTTGTTTAAACAAATTATTTTTTTTAACAATTTTTAACGTCAAAAGTCATTTTTTTGGACCGCAGTCATGGGTTAATATTTAGTAAAGAAGTCTCAAATATGATGAGGAACGTCTGCTATGTGCGAAAATTGTAATATTTGTTGAATTAAGTATTATAAAATGCTTGGAAATTGTTTAAAAAAATTTTGAGGTTAGAAGTGACGTCTCTTCGGATTTTCTAACGATTTAAAACGTATTTTATAATAATTAATTCAATAAATACTTTGAAATCATTAAAAAAAATCCGAAGGAACGTCATTTCTAATTTCAAAATTTTTTTAAACAATTTCCAAATATTTTATAATATTTAATTCAACAAATATTACAATTTTCGCACATAACAGACATGCTTCATTATATTTTAGACATCTTCACAAAATATTAACTCAATCCATTCAGTATTTTATGAAAAATTATTGAAAGAAATTAAAATTTAATTTAATTAAATTTTAAATTAAATTTTAATTTAATAGATTAATTCAAATTAGTTATGATATCTTCACTAATTTAAATTTAGAGGTTAAAAGGTAAAAATTTTATTAAATTAAAGAAAATCTAATGAAAAAAATAAGTTGTAAACTGAATTTAGATACAAATTTAAAACTGTGAATTTGACGTCAAAGTGAAATCAAATTACATTATAATGTTATTTAATTATAAAAAAAATATTAAAGAGTTAATGCTTTCAGTAATAGATAATTTTTTTTCTTAATATAATATTTATATATATTAGAATTTTTCTCGTTTGTATATATTATCTTTATTTATATATACAACTTATTTGGTGTTGTATAATCAGCTAATTATTTAAAATGCCCATAAATTCCATGGCGCCTGGATCGTTCATTTTGTTGTGAATATTAATTGTATATTTTATAATCAATTCATAATTCGTAATTATAGTTTAATTCGTCCAAGTTCATTATTACAATAAGATAATTTAAGATAAATTCAAAAAATACCTAATTCCTTTTCAAATATTTCTAATTTTTCCTTGAGTTTGTAAATTTGTAAATAATTCCTAATAGTTGAAATCGTTTGGCTTTTTTTTTTAATCAGGTACTGAAATTATTGAGGAATAAGTCATTGAGTGATTGTAAAAAAAAATATCAAATCGTTGCGGTTTTGGTCTCTTTTTTCTCGTACAATATAGAATTTAAATTTTTTCATTGTAATTATTTTTGTTTTTTTTTATTGTAAAAAGTTGAATACTCGTTGTATGTTAAATCGTTGACAAGTTTCGCCATAAAAGGCACATATACTTTGAAATTTATACAAATATATATATATACTAAAACAATGACTTTATTTCTCCACCGTGATAATATATATATAGGGTAAAATTGCAAAACTGCGTTTTCCCTATAGGAAAGCAAAGTGAATTGAGCAATCTTCAAATTAATTCCTAAACCGTGATTCAATACTCGCTAATTTTATTTTGAAAGACGATTGGGTATCACGCAATCCACACAAGACAGGCAAAAGATATAATCATCTAATGTGAATTTCCGTTTTTCTTTTGTCTATAAAGAATATATAAAATTGTTTTTTACTAATTGTAAGCAAATTTTATATCTATTTTTTTGAAATAATTTTATGTTAATTTTTATTGATAATTTTAATGAATAATTGATTTTATAAATAATGAAATTAATTAAAAATTAAGAAAAAAAAAATTATAGAAAAAAGAGGAGGAATTATTTTTTATTATAATTTTTAAAGAATCTACACGAAGAAAAATGGAAAAACGAATAAAGTAACTTTTACTATACTTTAAAAGTAAAAATGAAACTGTCCGCAGTTTCTGTGCATTTCTGGCAATTTTTACTTTAGAAATTGTAAAATTTACTATTTCCGGAATAATTTTTACTATTCTATAAGTAAATTTTACTATTTCTTGAGTAAAAATTGCCAAAAAATGCCCAAAAATTGCGAACAGTTCCGGTTTTACTTTTAAAGTATAGTAAAAGTTACTTTATACGTTTTTCTATTTTTCTCCGTGTTTATATTTTAATAGAGATTTTAATTAATTTAATTTTTTTTTTAACTTTTTAAAAATTCTTTGCATTTGCCTATAGACAAATGTTAAATTAATAAGCAGTAAAGTGTTTAAAGTATAATACTTGAAATTGAATAATGAATTAACGATTTGACAATTGATTAAAAGAGAAAGGAACCGTTTGTGCGTTTGTTGCAATTAACGCAATTGGATTGTCACTTGTTAATAGAGTAATGTCGAGAGTGGATTTACCCGTTTATATAGAGTACACTGACAAAGAAAAAAAATTTTTTTTTTTCACAATGACTTTGGTTCTGATTTTGATATTCACACATATATACAATCACTCGCAGACTCATCTCCGTCAACAGATTTTTTTTTTTTTTTTTTTTTTTGTAACCAGTGGTTGGAATAAATTGCCTTTACTCATTTTTTTTTCATTTTTTGATCAGCATCAGTCGAGATTTTATTCGATTAAAAAACATCTGTTCAAATCTCATTGCTTCAGGGAAAATAAATTGTTTTCTATAGTATATACATATATCTAGTCGAATTATTCTTGTTTTATATATCAATTATTATTTATTGCTAAAAATAGAAAAGCACCCGTATTCTGCGATCATGTACAAAAATGTCTTTTTGTGCGTTTAGTTTTTTGTACTTTATCATTTTTTTTTTAATCTTGCGTGAAAAAAACTGCGTTACAAAAAGGCAGAAGTGTTTTTTTCTCACAATTTTATCTGAAAATTATTTTTTTTAATTTCTGGTTTTTTTTTACGAAAGAATTATTACTTTTATATAATATTGTTAAGATTGAAGAGATCTTATTCTTATCCTGAAGCAAAGGGATTTCCTCAGATGTATATATATATATATATATATATATATATATTTCAAAAAGGTCTTTAATCATAGTTTTTTTTTTGTTTTTTTCCTTAGAAGATAAAGATTATATATATTATCCTTTCGTGCTGCACACTGAAAATAATATCGATCGGGAGGAAGTAGGTTATTCTTCATTCTGTAATTATTATTACCGCATGAGAAATATCCTGTCACAAGTTTATAGTGGCGATTTTATTTGGGTGCAGCAGGAAAAGGTATAGCTTGTGTGTGTGTGTGCTGAGTTTTCTTGACAAAAGAGGGAAAATGGAGAAAAGGATGCGGTGTGCAGCTATGTATAGTGACGTTAAGTTGAATTAATGATCGAAAATGTCAGACTCCAGGCGCCAGGGAATCGTCTCTTATTTTGCCTCAAGAAACGACTAAACGACGGACGTTTTGAGTTTCTCGTTCGTCGCATTGTCGCGATTGTTTCGTTGCTGCTTTTATTTTTATTTTTTTTTTACTTCTTTTATTACTAGGGACGAATAATGAACAAAAATCGACGAAAAGAAAATGGAGAAATTGAACTTTTTTAAGACCTTCCATTTGTAGAATTCTGAAATCTTCAATTTTCTTAGTAAAATTTCAATCAACAAAATTGTTCGCTTAAATTCTGATTCATAAAATTTTGTTTCGAATTTATATTTCAAATGATCAGAAAAAATTGTAAATGATTTTTTAGTATCTGCTTTAAGATTATTGAATTTCTCCTTTCTCGATTCGTCAGTTTTTTTGTTATAATTTAGCGGATGTAGCTATATATCCTGCGAAGCGAGGATAAAAAAGTTTTCTCTTACAATCTTAAGACCATAGGACGTTTAATTAGTTTAAAGTGTGATCATTCGCAAAGCCAGGTCAGTCTTTATGTATAGTGGAGGAAAATAATTTCATTCCACTTGTTCGCAAATTGAAACCGTTACTATTTTTTTTTTTTTTTTTTCGTTTTTTTTCTTTGGCACTGCTTTTCATTTTGCAACCCCAAGAACTGACCGGCATCTCGCGAGTGACCCTAATCATTAGGTAGCACCTTCGTGATTCAATTTTTTTGCCGCTTTTTTTTTTTGAAAACGCGTTGGACTTTATTTTTAAAAGGCACCAACTATTTTTTTTTTCTAAGAATTTTCTTTTTGGTAAATGGTAAAAGTTTACTCTATCGATAATCTGATATCGTTACGGAAAGAATATTAATTTACATTTAAGGACATAATGCATTCCGGAGTATAAACCGGAAAAAAAATCTGTAAAAGAATTGAAAGACATTTTATAACCGAAAAAATAGGAAAAAAAAATAGTTGGTACTTTTTAAAATTGTTTGAGCGTTTAGCGGCAATTTTATTATATTACAACGGACAACAATAAAGGAATAAAGGATTTTATAGACCGTGCAGTTAAAGACGTATTTTTTGCGACTTTTGACGACGAATCTATATATTAGATAAAGCGAATTACAATAATCTACTTTGAAGACGAATATTGAAGAAAAATGAATTTATTGATAGAAGGGGGATTGATTTGGAATTAAAAGGCACCGGCACATTTTCCGGAAGTACAGTAATTGAAACTATATATTTCGATTCTCATTCAGATTTAGATGACACAAAAGTTTGACTAGTGTCAATAGTGTAAAGCATTGCTTTGTTTTTTTTTTACAACATACATATAAGTAAAACGGAGAATTTTGGAAGACCTAATTTTATATGTACTTCCGTTTTAGTGCACATGTCGCGGTTATTTTTTTGTCCACGACCTCGTCCTTATGTCTAAAATCGCTACCGATCCAATTTTTTTTTCTTTTTTACTTCCAATTATTAGATCGGATCTTTCGTTGGGAGAAACTACGAGTTACACTCGATTATAATATACAAGTACTTATTATAGGATAGGTAGAATAACATATACATATCACTCTTCGAGATATTCGTTACACGAAGAAGAAGAAGAAGAAGATGATGAAGAAGAAGAAGACCGATATAACAACAACGACAAAAAATAAAAAAGAGAGAAACTAATATTGTATTTGATCATTATACAATATAAGGAGAGGAAATAGAGTTTATAACCATCATCGTCTTGTTTAGCCGCGTCGTCGTGTTCTTTGGTTTAATTAAATCCTTATCACAAATTATTCTCACTAGCATATATTATATGTATGTACATAGAAATCTTTTTCTGATGCCTACGTTTAGAGGCTCCTGGCCTTTGCCGCTAGGAACAAAAGTCGGAGGACACACGACATTTTGTGTGGGTTTGCTCTTTCTTCTTCTTTTTTTTTTTAATCACTTACTTAATTCGTAATTGACGCGTCTTGTTGGGCCGTTGGCTGGATGGATACGATTCCGTTTTCTTCTCTCTTAGGTATTACTTATTGTTTTCCGCGTCTATCTCAAACTTTCCAATTGATGCCAAAGCTTGGGCTGTGGATTATTTTTTTCTTCAATTGACAAAGAATTTTTAATATTTATCATGGGAGGAAAAAAGATGACGAATTTTTAAAGTTTGAAATTAAATTTTGCTTCTGAAGAATTTAGAGATTAGAAACTTCCAAAAGATACAATGGAAATTTTATTTAAAATAATTTTATGGTGAGCATTACTAAATAATGTTTGCAGAAACTAAAACATTTATGTCACATTTATTATGCAATGACACGACATGGATAATGCACTATCTGTTGAATCCAATTGTGAATAACCTAATGGTTCTATTAGTCTTTTTATTGTTCACAATTATGGGTTTGGAGCATAGAAAGCATTAGAAGTATTTAACGATAAATACTAGTGCACATTCTGGAAAAAGTAATTATTTTCACTTAAATTATCATTTTTATGATTTCGTTGGCATTTTATGCCTTTTGTTACTTTCTCTTTTTAGAATGCTTTTTATCTTTTAGCGGATTCAAATTTTATCCTTCATGTCGAATATATCTGTAATGTCTTTGTGACAGTTTGAAAATTATTTAACTTTTAGGAACTTGTATTTTTGTAAATCTGTTTAGAAATTATTTTTAGAGACTTTTGGAAGTAATTTTCTAAGAAATTAAAAAATTTCCTTTTTCCTCCCTGTGGATAAATTTTAAAATTAATTTCCCTCTGCTGTTATTGATCTTTGCGCTTTTTTTTCAAGGAACAGTACATCCGAGCTGAGAGGCTTTGAGGAAAGCATTTTCTTTTTTTTTAATGCTAATAATGTGGCCCAAGCGAAAAGATCCGGTGCTTTGGCATGAAGTGGAAGGAAGGAGCTAGTCGGATTTTTGTTTATATCAGCGTTGATGGAGATGGGTTGTAAGATGCTTGGAAAGATAATCCGCACGGGCGAATCTTTTTCCGCAGACTTCGCATGCATAAGGTTTTTCACCAGTGTGAATTCGTAGATGTCGAGTGAGGTCACTTTTACCACCAAATGCCCTGAGGCAAAAAAGACATTGGAAGGGTTTTTCGCCAGTGTGCTTTCTAATGTGTAATTTTAAATTTTCCTTAGATCTCACACATTTACCACAATAGAGACAAGCAAATCGTTTATCCTTTCGATCTGGTTCGCGTGTCCTTGATAAATTCATCATATTTTTTGGTCGAATATCATCGTGAATATTACCATTTTCTGTTTTTATTGTTTCATTAATACCAATCATTGTATCAGCTGTTTCTGCATTACCTTGTAAACTTGTTGTTTCGGAAATATTTTCCTCCTTACATGTATTCTCGGAATTCTCACCTGAACAATCCTCGACATCAACGGGACTTAGATCACCTCCAATTTCCATTTGGAATGGTTCACCAGTACTTGAGACTTGATCACTTCTATCGGCGGCCAATGCTCCTTGGGATTCGGGCGTTCGTTGAAGGCGCTCTAGGTGATGATTTAACCTGTGTTTCTTAAAGGACTTAAGATACCTGAATTGCATGCCGCAAACTTCACATGTGAAAAGCTTATCGGCAGGAAGTCGAGCGCGATGATTTTGCTCACGATGCTTGACGTAAGCTGATCGATAGCGGTAACGTTGACCACACTGCTCGCATGTAAATGGCTTGTCATCTCCAGGTGGACATGGATGTTTAAGAATTGCATGCCTCTGTAGAAGAAGGGCATCGGGAAATGCTGCGAGACATACTCCACATCTTTGAGCAAAACCTGCGATTCCAGCAATTCCTGATGCTGTACGTTCTATCAAAGCGTTCCAACTGCTTGCATCCAAGCCCAAAGCAAGTGAAACCTGTGAAATAGAAATTTTATTATTTTTATTTATTGTTAGAAAATTTTGAGAATTTTTTTTTTCGTGTTATTTACCATTTTTGGGTCCTTTTTAATGATTATTATTTATAGAGCAGGTTCGACTTGTTTTTTTCATTGTGAAATATCAAATTTTCAACTAGTATTAAAATTAATAACTTAAGTTTAAAAGTTCGGAAATGTCATAGATCAGTCCCTTTCCTATATACACTCTGTTAAAAATCAAAACCAAAAACACTAGAATGAAAGTTTTAATCAAAAATGCAATTGCTTGCATTTCATTGAATTAAGGTATTTTTCTTACTGACTCTACTTTAATTTTTCTTTTTGCAGATTCAATTGGCTTGTGTCTCACGTACTTCAAAGATAAGGGCAAAAGTAAAAAAGGGTATCTTGAAGGACACAGTTACAGACTTTTTAGAATTCTGTCTATTTTTACGGTTATTCTTCACATTTTCTGAATGGAAATTTAACTTGAAAGTAGGGATCTCCGAGGGCTATTTAGTTTGAAAGAATCTCCTTGAAGCTGAAAATTCCTTATTAAGGCAAATATTTTATTTTATTAACAAAATTTTATTACAAAAAATGTAGTTTTTTAAGAAAAAAATTTCTAATTTAAAAACATTGTTTATTTATTTTTTTAAATGATACAATTTTTGTTTACTATGGCTTATTTTCTGCATAAGATTATAAACTACAACTTCACCGAAGAAAATTACCTAAAAATGCACTGTTTCAAAATTTTTTACGAAAATTGCACTTTTTTGTTAAACAAATAATCATATTTTTGAAACGGTGCATTTTTTGGAAATTCTCTTCTGTAAAGTTGTAGTTGATATGTTTATGCTGAAAATACGGCACAGTAAATTAAAATTGTATCATTTTTAAAAAATTTAGTAATTGCTAAATAAGAAATAAGTTTGATTATCTAAAAATATGTGTGAATAAACAATTTTTTTTAAATTGGAAATTTTTTTCTTAAAAAATTAAATTTTCTTTCAAAAAATAATAATTAAAATAAAATTCTAATTCTTAAAAGGGAAATATCATTTTTTTAAAGTGAATTTTAATTTTTTAAATTTCATTTGTTTTTAATTTTAGAATTTTAATTTTAAATAATTTTGTTAGATATAATTATTTTTTAGACGAATTTTCTAATTTTTAAAATTAAATTAAAATTAAAATTTTTTAAATTTCTAGTTGCAGAGAAAAATTTACTAATAATTAAGAACGTTCATATTCAGAAATGCAGATCTTCAGAAATAATTATTTAATTGACGTTTAAAAAATTAAAATTCTATTATTATTAATGTAATATACGTTGGAAAGACAGATATCAATTTTCAAGAAAAAAATTTGTATCTTACAAAAATTAATTATTTAAATACATTTTGCATATAATCAAAATTTTCTTCATACCGCTTACTAAAAATTTTGTAAAAATGATCAGATTCAAATAAATGATGGCTTATTTTTTCAGAAAATAATTTTTAATTGCATTTCCAGGTATGAAAGTTCTTAAAACTTTTGAATTTATCATTCGGTGGTATTTAATAATTGAATACCGTTAATAATTAATTACCATTGAAATGTAAAAGACAGATTTTTCATTTTTTACTTTGACTTGAAAAAATTTAATTATTTCCTGAGAAATTTACAAAACTAAAAAAAGAACATTTAATATTCAATTTTTCTTAAATATATAACGCATTTTCTGAGAAGAAAAATGTCACCAAAAATTCTTTTCGATCCCATTGTTTTTTAAAATTAACCCCTATTTTAATATTTAACCCCCTTGTCCCCCTCTAATTTTTTTTTTTAGTATTTATTTTTTAATGGTAATTAAATAAGTTGTAATTTGTGTCTTGACCTGTTTATAGATGTAAATTTTGTAATTTTTAAAAACAAAATTTGTCTGATTTTCTTCTTTTCTTTATCGTCTTTTATTTGTTATTTTCAGATTTGAACGAAATTGCTACGGGAGTGTTGAAATTATTTAATTAATGAACGAAAAAAATTTTATAGTGTGAAACTTTTTGTTTTGTTATTTTTAGTAAATGTTTTTTTTCCGGGAGTGTTCGAAATTCTTAAAATCGCGATCGTTTAAATTTTTATAAAAAGTAATTTTGTTTTTTAATTTTTAAACACGTGATTTCGGGAGTGTACGAAATTTTTTAAATCGCGTGTGTTTGTGTTTCCGTCAGATCTTATCGTCCAAATCATATGATACATCAATTGCAGCCTAAGGTTAGTGTTATATTTTTTACAAATTTACATACAATTGTTTTTCTACTTTTTTTGGCAAAAAGAAAAGATCTTATTATAAAAAGATCATACCAAAGCGTTATGCGTTACATGCGTAGTTTTTATAGGTTATGTTACCTAATCGTTTCCTGTGCATAAAAATTTTTACTTTTGATTTAAATGCCATTTCTAATTGTTTAAAAATTTCAACATAAATTATTTAAAATTTCACCGAAGTTTTTTTAAAATTTAAATCATCTTTTTCTTTAAAAAATACAAACATACAGTTGGTCTAAATTTTGTTCCGATTTTTGTCTAATTCTTCCTTAAGTGTAGTAGTTTTATTTATTTTTTTTTTTACTTTTATTTAGCGAATGAGGAGGGATATATAGGAATAATATAATAAAAACAGTAATCAAAATGAAATTAACACAAACAGTTTGCAGTTTTATTTCACAAATTGTTAATTTACAACTATGATATGCATTCGTTCTTCTAAGAACAGAAATAAATGGTCTTAATTCAAATTAATAATTAATAGTACCCATATATAGCAAGGAAAGCGCGTATCGTGCGGGTGAATTAATGAACGAGTAAACACACACATTAAAATAATTTTTTAAATTGTTACAACAAAAATTTTCCATATTTAATTTTTTTTATAATAGCATTTTCTGGATTTTCTAGAAAATTTAGTTGTATTTTTTTTTTTTTTTTTTTTTTTTTTTTGGTAATGAATTTGTAAACTCAATAAAAATTGCTAAGAGATGATTTTTTGAAAAAACGAATTATATATTTCTAAGAAAAAAATATATTTTACAATAAATATTTGTGTCTAATTTTACCATTGTGTTCTTGTTGACACGCAAAGATACGCGTATTCCTAAAAAATTAATTTACAAGTTAAGTGATTACAAGTACTTTGGGACGAGCTTTAGAGTGTTTTTTGTTTTTTTTTTTTTTTTTGTTTAGACAATATGTAAATTTCGAGTTTTACGTAAGTGCATTCAGAGGGGTAAATGCGGATTGATACATTTTTGAAAATTAAATTTTTTTTTTAAATTCAAAGTATTTAAAATTCCGCGGAAACGAATGCAACTATATGTATATATAATATATATATATGTCTAAATTTTCATGTATTTTTAGTTTCTTAAGCATTTCCATTTTTTCTTTTTGTTTCTTTTTTCGAGTAGTGAAAATACATTGTCCGAGATATACAAAAGTTTATGTTCACACGAAGTTATTCCCAAAGGTGTCAGAAGTATCGAACAAAAATGTCAAGTTTCTCAAAGAGAAAAATGTGTTCTTCAGAATCGATCTTTTCTTCGATATATTTTTCTTCATGTCCAGAGGGGAACTAAACTTTGCAAGTTTGTGATTTAAAAAAAAAAATATATATTTAAATAGAAACTGTTAGGAAAAAAAATTGATTTATCTCTATATGTAAACGTTTATAATAATCAGATAAAAGAAGAAAATGTACTTTTTTTTTAGTATTATTAAAAAATACACATGCGTTTCCGCTGGATCTTATATATCTTTCGCGCAAGAAAAATACAATTGTATAAATTATTTGCGTTATGATATACAGTAATTCTTTCATTCATCATCTCTAATACAATAATTGTTCGTTGGATCTGAATTTGAATATATATCAATGCAAGACGTAGTGCCAAAATTTTTGTAACATTGCATGATATTTTGCAGAATTATTTAAGAACTGGTATTGTCTTCGGTTTAGGATATAAAATTTCTCTATATTTCGCATATTCAAAATTATAATGGAAAATGGCTCTCGTCTTGCAATGATAAAATGCATGTCTGAAAAAATTGAATTGTTTCCAAATTTTATGCACTGAAAAAGACGATATTCTATTATATATGGGTTCCAAATTAACTAAAATTGAAATATTTTATTTTCACAATGAATTGAAAATTGAAAAAAAATCAATTTTTAATTAAAAATAAAACTCATAAAAGTGGATTAAGAGGGTCGCATAAATATTCCCCACTTCAGACCTGTCGGAATTTTTGCGGAGTCGAATTAAAAATTAACAAATTTTTATTCAGCAGATTTTATTAAGATTTTATAATAAGCTTAATTTTTATATTGAATAATTTTTATTTAACTAAATTCTGATTTAATAGAATTTCTATTTAACTGAACTTTCATAAAGCAGATTTTCGAATATATCGAATTTTCAAATAATATATTTCACTGAAACGCCATTTGACCGAACTTTCACTTGTCCGAATTGGCCGAAACATTTCAGCGGGAGTTTTAAAATCCACCAATCAAAAATTATCAATAAAATTGCGACCGGAACTATCCGCAACTTTTGCGCATTTCTGACAATTTTTACTCCAGAAACAGTAAAATTTACTCCTGAAATAGTAAAAATTATTCCGAAAATAGTAAATTTTACTATTTATGGAGTAAAAATTGACAGAAACTATACGGACAGTTCCAGTTTTACTTTTAAAGTAGTAAAAGTTACTTTATTCGTTTTTTCATTTTTCTACGTATGTTTAATGACAATTCTATTAAATAAACATGAAATGGAAAAGAAATTTTCTTTAATAAAAGTTTTGCTAAATAATAATTTTATAATATACCCATAGAAATTCTGTTAAATGGGAACTCAGCTACTGAAAATAATATTTGGAAAATAAATTCGGATAAATAGAAATTTAAGTTGCGTCAACAAAATTTTGGTTGTCCCAATCAAATTTTGGTTAAGACAACAAAATTCCTTAATTTTTTTTTATTTTGTTGTGTCAACTAAAGTCTGATTGGGATAACCAAAATTTTGTTGACTTAATAAAAAATTTGGTTGCACGTATATTAAACAAAAAGTTTTGTTAACTCAAACTTTTTTCTGTGTGTTATTCGAAAATTATCGTTATATAAGAAAATCTGGTTCATAAAAGTTCAGTTAAAGGGAAATTCTGTTAAATCAGAATTTAGTTAAATAAAAATTCTTCGATATGAAAATTAGGCTCATTATAAAATCCTCTTTAAAAAATACACTTTATAAAATTCTGCTAAATAAAATTCGATAATTTTTAATTAGACACCATAAAAATTCCGACAGGTCTAATGTGTGAAGTATTAATGCATTCCTGTTTGAATACCTGTAAAGTTTTCTCATTTTTTTTTTGCTGTTGACAAAGAGTGAAATATTGATAAAATATTAATAGATATAATTCTTAAAATATTAGAATATCGTTTTTTTGTGCATTAATGTATTATGGGAAAATTATAATAACAAATATATAGCAAGAGTACTTTCTCTTATTATAATGATATCTATGAGCAGACTATTAATTATATCAATTATAATGACCGTGATGATGATTAATGATGATAATGTAACATATACGGATAGAGGTATGTTATAATCTGGAACTGAAGTGTTTTTTATTTTTCTTTTCTTTTCATTTAAAGATTGGTTGGCACAAAACGAAATGTGTATAGGTTTATTATCGACGGGTGCGTGTGTTTGCTTTCCCGTGGATTATAAATCGTCTGTTAGTAGTAGGGGTATAGTAGTAGTAGTAGTACTCGGTATGAAAAATATTCCATTGGTAACACCGTTTAAAAAAGTTATTGCATCTGGGTAACCTATGTCGTATAGGTATACACTTTATAATTTATATTGTACAAATATTGTTGCATGATTTATTGGTACAAACGTTACTGCGTAGAAAAACATAACAATTCTTAGGTTTCATCATATTATCGTTTTACATTTACGGAAAACCCTATTTAATTCTTCTTCACTTTTTTTTTCTTTTTATAATCTTTTGCAAATAGTACTACATATGTGCATCAATGTGTACTTGTAGTTATGAGTGTGTATAAATGGGTGAAAGAATTTTTTTTTTATATAGAGATGGCGGAGACAATTTCACAAACGATAAGGAAACTTTGTGCTTTAGTGAATTATTCAGCGATTTTTTTTCTTTTTATCTCCGATATAGAGAATAGTGTGCTTCATTGTTTTATGCCTTTATTATTGAAATACGAGTTTTTTGAAAATTAGTATTATTTCTGTAACACCGCTAAAAAAAATGAGTTTTGATTCTGCAAAGTCAGAATGAGACGTGAATTATTAAAAATCCTCTGTCGATTTTATGGAGCCAACTTCACTTCTTACTATTTGTTTCTTTGTTAAAAAATTGTGTATTTATAACCAACAAATATAACAATTCATGTAGTAAGATTTAACAAAATGAAAAGCTGTATCATACAAAATAGGTTGTAGAGAAATTTTTTTTTTTTATTTTAAAATGAAAAAACATTTGATTGGAAAAAAGCTCTCGTGTCATGTATTTAGACCCCTTTTTTCATTCCGTAACATGTATTGTATGTATGTATATAAATATAAAACCTCTCTTGAAATGGAAGCTTTTTTCGAGCTTGTCATCTACATTTGATTTGTCAAACAAAGGCTTCAATTATTTTCGAATCCCGTGTAGCCAATTACATACATGATTTCGTGCGTGTGTGTGGACATTTTTCACAATTTTAGTATATATAGTTTTAATATGATATTTTATATAGAAATTACCAATAATTTTTCAGATTTCATAAAAAAACTATTCTTTTAAATAATTACTTTCCACCTTTTTTTAAACAAAAGATTGATTTCACGCTTTTTTTTGACACGAGAAGCGAAGTTTTGAAAGTACAATCAATATGTGATGAATATTTGTCATATTTGTAAAATGTGAGACTCTTGACATGGTTGAATGTTACCCTGGTGACCTGATCTCTAAACTCATGGAGCAAATGGTGTATAAACTGGGGTAGTATAGCGACCCCTGCGAATTCTGTGTCTGCAAGGTTTATGGGTGGGAGTTATATATATATATATATATATATATATATATATATATATATATATATATATATATACAGATATATAGTGAGGAGAATGAAAATAGTGACTTCTGTATGTGTTGGGGGGTGAGTTTGAAAAAGGAGAGACGACGAGACACGAAGTTAAATCCATGGGTGAAGAAGGGAAAGGTGTGTGTAGGCGCCTCGGTACAGAATACATATAGGCATATACATATATATACACTGGAGAGTAGGCGCACAAACGTTTTATTAGTGTGTAAGTGCGTGGGTGTGTAGGCGTTACTTTAGTAGAAAATCGCGCAGGTAGGCGTGCCTTAGGGCGGTCTCAGGTAAATACACCCCTGACCCCAACGACACGCGTCACATTAAAATCATGTAAAATACACAGTGAAATTACATATACATATGCAGAAACTATGTATGACAATGACCATGAAATAAGGAAGGCAGTACTTTCTGAAGAATCAAAATCTATACTTGTAATTTTTATTTTCGGTAGAGAAATACTTATTTTTATGTAGAGGATTGTAATAGAAAATAGTTTGTTACAGATGACAAAAGTTTAGTATGGGACAAATAGACTCAGCTGATGGTTGCATAGTTTGTCTTCCAGGTCAAATTTTTTTTTCATATGTTCTATGCGATTTGCAAAATACTTGGAATTGTTAATGGAACAACGGCTTTTTGAAGCAGTTTTCAGAAGAAAAGGTTTGTTTTATATTAATGATGAATAATTAAATTAAAAAAAACAATTATTGGGTCCAGTATACTATGGACACGAAAGAGGATATAAGAAAAAGTGAAGCGCGAGGGGGGGGGCTCAAGCTATTTGTCAATACAAAGAAGTATGAAGTACACAAGAGTGTACTTTTAAGTATGTCACTAAATAATTTAACAACCCAATCAAAAGAATAATTGCCAACACTAAAAAATGAATACACGAAAGCAATACGCACCAAAATACTTTAAACAATAGTTTTCAAAAGAAAAGTGTGTTTAATATTGAGGATAAATAATTAATTAAATTAACGAAAAACAATTATTGGGTCCTCTATAATATGGACACGAAAGTGGATATAAGAAAAAGTGAATATTATATAGTTTCTAACCAAATAATACAGATAATTAATATGGTTCATACTAGTTTTCAGTATTTGGTCAGAAACTGTGTTATATACGACTAAATAGTACAGAAACTCCATTTTGAATTAGTAACCGTTTTGACCAATTTTTATTAAAAATTATTAATTTTTAGTAAGAAGCTACTAATTTGCTTAATTAGTAGTTTTCTATTAACAATTAGTCAAAATGGATGTGCTGTCGCTGTCCATTTATGCAGAACCTAGTAAAACTATTTAAATAAATTTCACAGGAGAAAAACTTTTTTGAAAATATGTTTCAAAAGTTGGAAACAGTCCAAAAATAATTTGAAAATTTATTTGATATAATACTAAATAGATTTTGAAATTATATTTTTTGACCTTAAACTTCTAAAATATATTTTCAAGGAATTTTTCTCCTGTAAAATTAAAATAATTTTTCTAGGTTTTGAAATAATTGGACAGTAGCAGATATTTCGTTTCAGGAACAAAATGTCCAAACTAAAAAGACAAACGCAAATTGTTTCAATATATTATATTTAAGATGAATATGATGCTTTGATTATATTTTATTAACTTTTTAATGGACACTTTCGTTTGGACCTTTTGTCTTATTGTTAGCCTCTCCGTATATATATACCCCATAATCCGTTATTTCCTGATTGATTTCAGTTACAGAAACACTACTTTCAATATATATATCCCCAGATACGGTTGCATGTGCCATTTCAGTTTATATACTTTAGCTAAGGGATCCGAAAATAATTTATCACAATCGAGTACAAGTCGGGAATAATATTCGCATTTCACGTATATCGGAAATGTTTTAGAGAGTAGAGACGCAATAACAAATTAGGGCACTCGAAACAGCGAGGAAATTCCAATTTGGCAGGACCCATATATATATATATATATATATATATATATATATATATACCTGCTCTGCGAGTGTAAATATACATATGTATATATCTATATGTGGTTAAGTATCGGTGTGTGAAGGGAAATTTAGCTAGTACAGTACACTGACATTGGGTTGATGTTCTCGGATGTTGATGTGAATGTGTGTAGCCGTGTACCATGCGAGAGGGGTTGCTCTGTCTGATACTCACCCCTCTCTCTTTGGGACCAATAACGCACCAAAAGTCGAGATCTCTGCCAAATTATATACGCATTGCTGATTTACATATACATACAACTCGTTAAAAGTTTTCATGTCAACTCTCGGCTAATAACAAATTCATGGCTCGATTATCACATTTGGCTCTTATATATACATATATATATATATATATATGTGTCTCCCTGACATTATGGTTAGACTCAATGGAATCTGGGTTAAAGGAAAAAAAATTATTTTTAACTTGACGCGATTGTCAATATTAATAAATATTACAGAAATGATTCTCATATATACCGTTAATAAAAATATTAGAGAAGGTATAAAATTTAATTAAAAGAGCCTTCTCCACAAATGCACACTGAGAGAAAAGATTAGGAGTTACTAATAATATCTTTAGTTAGTATTTGTTGCTGCTAATTTACTACTTAGGGTTACAATTTCTATTAGCCTAACTATTTTGTTAGTTAATTTAACTGTTTTGTTTGTTTGGAATACCTATTAAATTATGTTTAGTTACTTTACTAACTAAATGGTTAGAGTAACTGACTAAATTTTATCAGTGTCCACTGAAATTCAGTTATATTTCACTGAAAATTAGTAGAATTCTTAACTAATGGAAACAGCGGAATCTGTTTTACCGGTCAATGATAATGCAGATTTCAATGTTTAAATCAGTAACAATTTGATTGAATTTCAGTCACATTTTACTGAATTTCAGTGGGAATCTTACTGAAAAGATTCGCCGGCAATTCCCACTATTTAAGAGAAACTAAAAAAAATTTAGCAACAACCTTTTTACTAACTAAATATAGTCTACTCTCAGCCAATCATTTCTCTCAATGTGTGAACATAATTTTTTTTTCAAAATATCTTTGTTACAAAATTTAAATGTGAAAATAAATGAAAATTAAAACAAATTTTTTTTTCTCAAGGAAAAGCAAATAAATAATATTATGTCGATTGTGTGTCTTATAAGACAAAGAGGTTTAAAACCATTTAAAAGGCTTCAAAGAAAATTGACACTAAAACAGTAAAGCAACTCTTTGATTATATTAATAAACTTTTGCATAATCATCGTAATGAAAATTATACACATTATACTTCGCAATAATATAAATATAAATTTTGAATGACATTTTCGTCGAGGTAGCACAATGTTTCCTTTATCGTTATAGTATTGTAGGGTGTTTTATATTAAAAGATAATCGGTTTCTTTTTTTATACCGCGGAAATAAAAGGAACGTGACTATATACGATTATACATGCCATGGGTTTTACTATATCTGTCCAGTTTCAAAAGGGTTGTCAAGCTGGCGAGAATATTGCATATATATATATTCTTATCATTGCATATATATGTATAGTGTAACATAAGTACAATAAATATGCTTGTGCGCTTGTTGAAAACATAACTTTCTTTTAAACTGATAATATCTCGCTTGAGGGAAACCGAGAATGAAGGATGAACTCATAACTCTAATTATTAGTTTGCTTTACTTATATATCTTGATCAACACAGATTGTATCTTATATAATTTCATATTCTTTAAAAACTCAGTTCGTATATAATGATTAATAGTCTTTCTTCAAAAGATATTTTATTAAATTCTCGTTTATTTATTTATTTAATAAAAGCAAAATAATAATTTAATTAATATTTTTTTTTAATTTTTTGTTTCATAGTTAACTTAAAAGTATCAAATTTATCCAAATTTTTATATCTATTTGCTACAATGAAAAAAAATTTATTTAATTCAAATTATCGATTACTCGACTATTAGCAAATAAATATTTACTTGAACTAAATAATTTTTATTTTGAATTAAATAAATTGTATTTGTACCAATAATTTCTGTACTTGAAACAAATACCATTTAATTGATTCAAATAATAATGAAATAAATCTTTATTTAATAATAAAATAACCGATTATTTGAATCAAATTTTTTTTGTCAGTGTACTGTTAAAAACTGTTTTTGTTTTAGTCACTTCTTCCCTTAATTTTTTTTATATATTACAAATTGAGTGCAATTTTTTTTTTCTATTTTCTTTTTGTTTTATTAATATTATAAAAATGTTTTAGTTATTTTTACACAAGTGCACAAATAGTTTTTTAAAATGTTTATTTAAAAACACATTTTGTGAAAATATGTTTCACTGTATGTATATATATTTAAAAATTGCTAAATAATCTCGCCGCTTAACAATCATTTCTTTTTTTTCTATTTCATTGTTAAATTCTTATTATCTATAATTAAGAGCACCGAATATTTCTGTGAAATGAGATTCCATGTGATTGCAATTATTATTGACAATGTTTTTATCAGGGTTGGCTGTATATATAATTTAAAAATGAAAATTTGAAGGAAATGAATTCTGAATGAGTTTATTTGCGGGGCGTGGCAAGAAAAGATTTGTCATTTATTTTGTCACTTTATTAAATAGCTTCTACTATTTGCCATTTTTTTAGTTTCTACATTTTTTATGTATACTTAAAATAATTAAGGCTTTAAGGTACATGTATTTTTTTTTTATATAAAAGATAAGTTTTTTCATTACTATTACAATATTTCTAAATCATCATCAAAATAAATAAAAAGTATCATTATTAAAAAATTCGAAATCTGTCTTTTAACATTTTTTTAAAATCAAAAACTAATAAATATTTTTTTCTTGGTTTGAAAACTGCAGAAATTTATTGGTTTGAAAAAAATCCCGAAGATAAATTAAAAAAAACCAAATATGTATAAATATAAATATAAATATAATATTAAAACCAGCAAATAGTTCAAAAACTTATTTTTGAAATTGTTTAAATGTAAATAGAAACATGAATTTAAAAAAGGGATTCTCGATAACGAATCGAGAATTAAAGTGTACAGAATTTTGAAACTTTTTACAAAAAAATTATTTGTTGGTACTGAATATTTATTTTCATGAAAAATGAACAAACAATAAATAACGTATAAAAAAAATCTACTTGTTTTTAAAATATTTTCTATGTTCAATATTTATTTGTTCTTTTATACCTTAAAAAGAGAAATTAAATAAAAATTTGCAAATCGTAGAAGAAATTTTTCAAGTGCCATTAAAATGTAAAATCATTCTCTGCCACGTATGGTGTTTTTTCTTTTTTTTCTAAAATTTTGAACGACATATATCACGTCGTTTATTTCTTTTTCGTGACATCGTGCCCAACGTACGTATATATTTATATAAAAAAAAAAAAACAATAAAACTTATAATCTAGCTAAGTCTCAACGCTCTTTCTCATGGCACTATCTCGCCTAATTTTTCCCCTATTATAATGTCTTTAATTGTGATTACGCGTCGCTGTGGTACTGTCTATGTAGATGCTGCGCGATTTACATATAATAAAGTTTTGCACCTTAGATCTACATATACTCATATGCCTAATTAATTAATTAATTTTTTTTTTTTTTTTTTAGTGAGATTAACTCCTATTCACATAATTTTTTATTTAATTATGTCAATATGCCATGTGTATATAATAGTTCTATATGCAATATCCGTTGTTTATCACTATTTTTATCCATACTTCGATGGATATAAATACATATACATATTTGTACATCTAATGCAAATATATATGTATATGTATATATCGCAGAATAGTATTTCCTATTTTTTTTATCGTATATATTTACAGCGGTTTTTCAACACTATCACTCTCTCGCGTATAATACATCCGTTCTTTTCTTTTTTTTTTTTTAATAATAATATTATATATATACATATATGTATATATATATATTTTTTTTGTAATATATATTATATTGTGTTTACGTGCTAAACTATTAAAATACTAGTATAAATATCTCTTGACATATAATATATATATTTTCATATATTTATAATATATATTTATTTATTTTATTTATATATGTATAGTGTGTATATAGTATATAGTCGCCCAAGGGGTGAAAGCGCACCGCGGTTTTGACTCGGAAACAAAAAATCTTTAAAATTTTAAAGAGATTATACGCTCGGTGCACTTGGACCGCTCGGCCTTAATTTATTTATGTTTATTGCTATTGGATTCATTGCATAGTAGGTTCTCTCTTGTGAACTGATATTATTTTTTTTTTATCTGTCTACTCAACTCTTCCATTTTTTTTCATTGCGATCAGAGGCGTTGGTTTGAAGAAACGATGATGAGGGCGTGTTTTTTTTCGTACATTATATATATGCTTTTTTCGCAAAAATATTCACTTATGCGCGATTACTAATTATTAATTTTATATTGTTAATTTAAAAATTATACAGGGTGTATCAAACCGGGACAGTTAGATATCTCTTAAGAATTTTATTTTATAGAAATACAATTTTTTTTCTTTGACATTTTTTTATAAAATAAAATCCTTAAGAGATATCCAACCGTCCCGGTTTTTTCGATACATTCTGTATAATAATTGTCAAAATTTAAAAATATTAAATAAAATTAATAATTTTAATTTTGAAAAGAAATTATGTAAATTTTAATATTTAATACATCGGTGAAGTTCACTACAACGATTGAAAATAAAAAAATATTTTTTTCGGCGAGAAATAATAAAATTTTTTTTGTTTAAAAATGTTTCTTTTAAAAATTTGTTAATCCAAAAACGATGGAAAAATTTTTCTAAAAAAAAAAATTATAATTTTTGTACAGAAAAAATACCATATATTTATTCTTCTAAATAGTTGATCATAAACGTTGTGAATTTTACTAAAGTATTTTAATTATTACATTGTTGTAAAATTCCTTCAATTCTGAAGAAAAGTTAATTATGAAAAAAATTCTATCGGAAATTTTATTTTTCAATTTTTTTTTCATTATTAGGAAATATAATTTTTTTTTTCCTATATCGTTAGTAGGTTGCGCATTATAAAATCCTTTTTACCATTCTCTAAATTTGAATTAGTGAGAATTCGTTCACTAATTGAAATTCGTAAAATTTTCACTAATGTTTAGTCTCTTTTTACTAAAACTTTTTATTAAAAATTTCTAAATCAAATAGTAATATTTTACTAATAAAAATTAGTGAAAATTTTTATTAATTTGAATTAGTGAACAAAAATTTTAATAATTTGAATTTAGAGAGCAGACGAATTGAGAACAAGTATTTGCAAACAAAAAGATTGTTTAATCAATTCAATTAAATTTTTAGGTTTATGTTTTAAAACATTTTTTTTAAGTCGAGCTTCTCCAAAATCAATTATAGAATCGATAATCGATAAGTTACTATTAATCGAAGTTAAAGCATATTGTAAATAAACTTTTTTTTTTTAATTTAATATAGAATTTTTATTTCTAATTTAAAAGAAAAACCACTTTTTTCTCATGTGTCGGTAACATGTCGGTAACAGGAATCTGTGCTTAGAACGCTTCCTGTATATCTCAGTAGATATACAGAGAGCGTTCTAAGCACAGATTCTTGTTACCGATACTTGAGAAAAAAGTGGTTCTGATCCGTGATAAATGTAAAAAGTCATAAAGATTAAAGGGAGAAGAATATTTAGCGCTGTTTTGCAAACACTTCGCGATTAATGGAGGACTGTTTATTTATTTTTTTCACAAAACAGCTCTAAATATTCTCCTCCCTTTAATCTTTATGGGTTTTTACATTTAGCACGAATCAGAACCACTTTTTTCTCAAGTGTCGGTAACATGTCGGTAAGAGGAATCTATGCTTAGAAGTACATCTATTAAAATCATTAAATGAAATTGTTTAACAAAAATTGAAGATTATAAAAATTATTATTAAAGTTTATTTATTTAAATTAATTAAAGTTTATCTCTGTAAAAATTTCAATTTGCAAGGAATAAGAATTTTTTGGGTTTAACAAAAATAGGAAAAATAAAATAATCCCTCCCGCGATGTTAGTTTTATCTGAAAAAGATCGAAGCACGCGCCGGAATAACTTAAGAGTGTATAAAGCATATATACATATATATACATGTATGTGTATATAATATGATACGCTGCGATGCTTTTCTATGCTCTTATCCCTTTTTCACTTTCTTTCCTCCTCCCCTCTCATATTTCATCCACCTCAATTTTTTTTTCCCTGGATGCAGCTATATGTGCACTCGAGAATATCTGACTTCAAAATTAATCGATAGCTTGCATTTTACACGTTAAACATAAACCTTTTACCCCCTAACCTCGTTTCAGGTGTTATACATATAATAATGTTTTTCCTAGAGATCCTTCATGTTTTTATACAAGGAATTTAAAAGAATAAAAACTCAATTTTTTCTTCTCCTCAATTTCCATTTTTTCCATACATATATACTGATGTGAAAAATTAGGATATATAAAATGTGGATCAAAATAAAATTTGAATTAAGAAAAAATGTTTTTTTTTTATTTTAACGAAAAAGGCAGTAAAAATTTTGATTTGAAAATTTTTTGTAGACGTCAAAAAAAGAAAAAGAAATTATATTGGCAATGATCTCTCGCGACTTTTGTATATAGCAATAATATAAATTATCGTTGAAAAAAAAGGTATTGACCCGAGATGCTGCTCGTGTCGCAAATCAAGTAAAAATAACTAATGAGACAATCTTACATTATACTTTTCCATAATTGTTGAGATTATTATTATTTTTTTTTTCTAAATTTTTAAAGCTATAATTAAAGCGGGAAAAATTTTTAAAAAGAATATTTATTAACTAGATTGTGATAATTTTAAATTCTTAGATAAATTCAATTTTAAGGGAGTAATAATCTACTTTAGTGAAAAGTTCTTCTTTAATATTAGTATATCTATTTATATTAATAGATTTTTAAATGATGAAATAATTTTTTTTTTTTTGAAAATTCAAAAAAGTATTCAATTTTTTTTTTAATAAGATAATGAAAAATATGAATAATTAACAATTATCGAAAATTATGAATGTTTGGTAAAATTTAAAAATGGAATTTCACTTTAATGTTCGGCCATTTCTGACGTATATTAAAACATGAAAACGACGATATATAGGCGGAGCTAAAGATTTCTTACGCAATTAAAATGCATACTTCATTTAAAATGTCTGCCCAAGGAACGACGATGCATCATTCACGAAATGATTTCACGATTTTTATATTACTGAAAAAATTATATTCTAAATTTAAGAATATTTTCTTGTCGCCTATTTAAGAATATGCATTTTATTCTTAAAGTTAGAATATAATATTCTTAAAATAAGAAACAATTGTTAAATTAAGAAATATTCTTCAGACAAAAGAGAAAAATTCTTAATTTATGCAATGTTTCTTATATTTTAAGGATATTATATTCTAACTTTAAGAATAGAATGCATGGAAAATATTCTTAAATAGACGCCAAGAAGGTATTCTTAAAATTAGAATATAATTTTTTCAGTGTTAGTTGAATATAATATATATCTATTTAATAGAAAACTTCTTTCTTAAAATAATTTTTACGTATATGAGTATTTTTTAATATATAATATATAATAAAATTGCGTTTGTTGCATAATTCAAAGGATTAAATGATTAACAAATTTTAATTTTCAAAATTAATGTTTTATATAAAAATTAAATTAAATTATTTAAAATACAAATGTTATTTGTTTCCTTTCTAAATCTTGAATTAGTAAAATTTTTTTTATTTAAATTACTAAATCTAAATTATATAATTAAAGACAATTAATTGTTAGTAAAATTTGGGTTGATTTTTTGCTTCTGCAATTCGTAATAAATGATTATTATTACACTGGATTAAAAAAATTTATTTGATTCAAGTAATCGATTACTTAATTATTATTATTATCAGGTAAATATTTATTTAAGTCAAATAATTTTTATTTCAATTAAATAAACTGTATTTGAATCAATAAATTCTGTATTTGAAACAAATACCATTTAATTGACTCAAGTAATAATTATTTGATACAAATAAGTATTTATTTAATAATAGTTAAGTAACCGAATATTTGAAGCAAATAAATTTTTTTACCAATTTAAAAATGTAACTAATTTTCAGTATAATAACTAAAAAAAATAGATAAATTTAATTATAATTTGATTAATTACCAGAAATTTCAGTTATTTTTTCATAATCTTATACTCTTTAAGTTTGAATTAGTTAGAATTCGTTCAATAATTTAATTAGTAGAAATTTTCACTAATGTTTAGTAAAATATTTGATTTAGTAATATTTTTTTTTACTCAAATTTTAGTGAAATATTAAAAATTAGTAGAAAGTTTCACTATAATTTAAATTATATTGAACGAATTCTTACTAATTCAAATTTAGAAAATATAAAAGTAAATTAAACTAAATTAGTTATTTTTAACTAAAAATTAGTAGAAATATTATATTTGAATCAGTAACTGATTTTTTGCTATTAAATTAGTTAAATTTTACTAATAAAATAATAAATGATACTTAAACTTTTTTTTTTAGTAATTTAGATAGATTAATATTATAATAATAATTATATGTATCTTTGTTACTATTATATTATTGTTAAATATAAATTCATCGTTCGGTTATGTTGATTCTTTACTTTAAAAATTATATTCAATGGCTAAAAAAATTTTAAAGAAATTAAATATCAACAATGATTTTTTTTGCAAATGTTTCGGCATTAATGTAATATACTATAAAGGCATGCATTTTTACGCCGAAATGTTTGCAAAATTTATATATTTGGATATAGAAAGCAATATTTTTAATATAATTTTTTTTGTAATAAAATTTTAAATTTAAAAAAGTACCTAGTAAACAAATTTTTCGTTTATTTAAGACACATTTAACTTTAAAAAAATTGTTTTATACAACAACGTTTTTATTATATTTTATATAAATTTGATTTTTTTCTTGTTTTTCCTTAAAAAAATATAATTCTCATATCCATATGGAAAAAAAATCAAAATGTTATGCATAAAATAGATATTTAAAAAAAATCGTGTTTTCGGAGTGAAAAATATTTCTCTCCTATATATGTATTATATATAAAATTCGAGATAAAATCCGCGATGTATCTAATGAAGAAAGTAATGAAATTTCAAAAGGTTAATAATTTGCAACAATCCTGTATACACTGGTTTATTTCGCAAATGATTAATCGTCGTTATAGCAACACGATTTCTTGGGCGCACGTGCCGAAAAAATTTTTATTTTTGGCCCGATATCATATAAAAGCTTTCGTAATTTTGCTCGCAGATAAAAACCAAACAGTTATTATCAAGACTATAACCAATTGTTTTTTGTTTTTTTTTTGTTTTTAATTTTTTTTTTTAATTTTTTTTTTTGCTAATCTTATATATACGAAACAACCGAAAAAAATTACGTAAGATTAATCTTTGCTTTTATTGAATAATTATTAAATATTTTGACGGTATAAGGCAAAAGAACTGAAAAAAAAGAAAATTACTAAAAATTATATATAAAAAGAAATAGTATGGGATAATGCAGGGATAGGATAAAATTTTTTTTTATTCTCATGCTTGAAAATAAATTAAAAAAATGTGCACAAAACAAAAGACTGTTTCAAAATAGGTTTATATTTTAGTATATATATATATATCTACTATTATATATGCATCAGTAAACGTAATGATATATATATATATATATATATATATTATATAATAATGACATGTACTTATATTATAATTAAATTAATTGTTATAACAAAAATAAATCCTACGCATATTTTTATAACTTAATCGTCTAACCACTAAAGATTGCGGTACAAATTAAATTATAATAATCATAACTAATAATAATCAGTAATAATAATAATTAATAATAATTAAAAAGAGAAACAAAGCACCGTCATCACATCAGAGTCGCGTGTGTATTAAAAAAAAAAAAATTCCACGCACATTATCAAGGAACTGTAGTTCAGAAATATATAATAAAATTTTTTCTAATTATTTCTACTTTGTAGAATATATATATATATATATATATATATATATATATATATATATTTCATACGCTCGTTTGGCCCCCTCCTTCCTCTATTAATTACATTTATAATTCTCATTCATACATTTTTTATACAATTGAGTCGATATATATAATCTGCGCGCAATAAAAGTAAAATTTATTGTTATTGAAAAATAAAAACAAAAAGAAGAAGAAAAATGGTCTATAAATTTTAGGTCAATTTTTATATTAATAATTAATACTGTCGGTGAATTATTTTGCACTAGGAACTTCGTATATATGTGACGCGCTCTGAAGAAAGGGAGCATAGAAGCAAACGAATTATAGGTTATGTTTACTATAGTTTTACCTTGATTAAAAGTTTAGTTTTATTTATGTAAACTTAAAATCAGTTTTTTTTTAATATTTTGAATACAATGTAAGAATATCAATAATTTGTATTGAGAGTTGATCCTCTTTGTTTATTTTCACTTAAAAATTTTAAAACATAACCTATAATTTTTTTTGTCTCTAAGGTCCCTTTCTTCAGAGCGCGTCACATATATTTAAATAAAACTTGAAAAATATCATTGGATATTAAATTTTTAAAAATTTTGCTTTAAATATTTTGTTGGAGAAAATTTATTATAATTTAAATTTAACAAATTTTATTTTTTTATTTATAAATTTATAAATTAAATATAAATTTATAAATTTGAATCAAACATATTACATGTTCAAATCATATACTTATAATATACGCTGTGTTTGAATGTAAATATATCAAAGTTATTTTAAGTTTAATTCAAATAAATCGTTTTTTCATTTTGTAATATTGAAGATTCATTTGATTTTATGAATAATACAATTACGGGAATAAATAAATTAATTAAATGAACTAATTTATTTTGTAAACGGGAAGTAATAGATTATTTATATTAAAAAAAAAAGGAAAATCCATATATGGAAAAAAAATACATAAAAAAAACGCAAATTCATTAAAATTAGTTAAATTTATTTTTAATACGAGAGAAATAAAAGTACAATAATTTTCCGAAACATAAAATATAAACATTATCATATAAAAAAAATAATTTTTAAAAAAATTGCAAATAAAATAATTTATCAAAAAAATTTGCTTCGATTTTATTAATTATTTTTTATTAAAAAATTAATAATTAATTAAAATAATAATTATAGTAACAGTAATTATTATTTTAAAATATAAATAAATTTAATAATAACATCCATGACAAAAATTATTTTATATATAATTTTAATTTAAAAAAAAATATTTCTTCTTTCTTTTTCCCTTGCGTCTGATTTTTTAAAGTTTGAAATTTTTTAAACAATTAAATATATTTTTCATGTGATTTAAGTATTGTCGAAAATTATGTCAAAATTTTCTTTATAATTATACTTTCATAATAAAAGTTTGCTTCTTTGGTGAATTTATTACACTCAGAGAAAAATGATATTTGTCTCAGATATAAAAAATAAATATTTATTTGAAACAAATAATAATATAATTTTTTGTTAAATTAATTATTATTTAATAAATAATAAGTAAATTATTATTTAATTAAAATACATTCTTATTTGGTTTGTTTAAAAAATTTCTCTGGGTGCAAGCGAACACATTTTCTATAAATTAAATTTTGTTAAGTTTTTTTTTCTTTTCTTTTTTTTTTTTAAATATTCGCTTTTAAATTAATTGACAATATATTAGACACTATATATGTAAATCGATATAGATTTTTTTGTCATCATAGGGTAAATTAGACAATATTAACAAATTTTGTATTTTGAAATTTTTGAAAAACCAACAAATTAAGAGATTTCAAAAAAAAAAAATCACAATCATAAAAATTGCTTATTTGTAATAAATTTAAATTTATTTTTGAATTCGATCGTTACGATAATTTATTTAAAAATAATTTTAATACCTATAGTTGAGTTTAAAGTTGGAATAATTTTCATTATTTGGTAAATTTTTTTTTAAAAAATTCAACTTTTTATTTTGATATAAAAATTGCAAAACAAAAATAAGCAAAAAGTAATTTTTTTTTTAATAATTTATTAATGTTTATTTTATGTAGTGAGATTATTGACTTTCCTGTGTGTATACAATCGGTTTGAAATATTCATCGCGTTTTCATGTAACAATTTTTTTTTTTTTTTTTATCATCATTTTCACAGCTGTTGAAATTTTTAAATTTAACTTAAATTCCAAATTTTATTCACTGAAATTTTCATCAAACGTATTATTATTATTATTTATATTATTTAAAATTTAATATGCAAATAAAAAATCTATCTAATGAAGAACATTTTTTTAAAATAATTTTTTAATGCTCTTAAGATTAAAAAATTTTTTCGTCTTTTTTTTATTAAAATATTTTACAAAATTCACATTAGGGAAGATTAAAAAATTTTCATGTCTTTTTTTTTTTCTTATCAAAATATTTTACAAAGTTCACATTCGGGATGATAAAAAAATGTTTCCAGTTTTTTTTTTTTTTTATGAAATATATTTGACAAAATTCATATAAGGGACGATTAATAAAATTTGTTTAATATTTAATTTTTAAAGTTTTAGAACCTCTATTATTTCTTGCACGAGTGTCAATTTTTTTTTTTTTTTTTTAATTGTTTCTAAGGAAGGAGGGGGTCACTTAAACGAGCATGAGATCAGAGTTGAAAAAAATTAGACTTGGCAACTGTGTGGCAAAAAGAGGAAAACGAAAAAAATTCTTTCAAACGCGTTACCGTTTTTTTTTACTTTTTTTTTAAACTTAAATTTTTATTATTTTTCTCTGTATTGTATTTTTAACAATAATATAATTAAGGCAAGTTTTCAACCCTAGCGTTTTGCTTTCACTAACTACTACTATATATATATGTAGAATATTGCTAATTGCGCCATTGTCGACCTTCGTGAGGCGTACGATGACAACCTAAGATCTACTTTAATTGGAACTTTGCTAATTGATTGTACTCTACGTCAGAGGTGCAGTGCCGTGGCGCCTATTAAATTACATATATATACCGATTTCATATACGTTTTTCATATATATATATGTATGTTTAATTTTATACAATTTTTTATAGAATATAAATTAATTTTTTAGTTTTTTTTTTGCTGGATTTTCTGTACTATAATAGAAAAAGTATAATTTTTGTAAAACGTAAATTTTTCAAAATTTATACGTTTTCATTTTGGTTTTTTTTTTAACAAATGGTGTTACACTGAAAAAAATTTATTTGATTTAAATAATCGGTTACTTGACTATTATTAAATAATTATTTATTTGGGTCAATTAAATATCTGCATCAAATTAAATTTTATAATTGAATAAAAAATTCCAAAAAAATATTTTTATCAATTATTATTTGAGTCAATTAAAATTAAATGTATTCATTTTAAATACAGAAATTATGGAATTTATTTGATAGAAATAAATATTTACTTGATAATAGTCAAGTAACTATTTGAAACAAATAATTTTTTTTCAGTGTAGTTGGCAGTAGGGGCTATAGACAGACTCGAATTAAAAAAATATTTTTAAAGTTAGTAAATAATTTTTTAAAATTAAAAAGAATATTATGCAGTTTAAGTTTTGGAATCACAAACTAAATATTTTTTGTGTCATTAATAATATTTAAAGTAGATTCTTTTATTTTTACAATTTTCTTTTTTTTGTTATTTGGTTTAAATTTTTCTTGTTTCAAACACAAAATTACCATTTGAGGAGCAAGTTAACAAAACCAAAATCCATTTTTGAAATTTTTTTTTTTTTTAAATAATTTTTCTGAATAATGTTGTATTATGTATAGAAATTATGCTTGCAAAAAAAATTTTCAAAAATTAATTTTTAGTTTTATCTTCTATATATTGATGGAAGGAAAAAAAAATTATGTGACTTTTTTTAAAAAATGTATTTTTATTTTGAGAAATAAAAGAAAAATAAGCCTGGGGTCTTATTAGACCCCACAATGACAGATAAAGGTAATAGTTTTAAAAAAAAAATTAATTTCTATGAAAATATATTATATATTAAAAATTGTATAATATTATACATACATATTCTCATATATGCGTATATGATTATATATTTTATATATAATTATATATATCATCCTTTCTGAATTCTATTTTTACTATCGCTCTTATAATTATTAACACTCAAGGTGAATAATTACACAAGTTTGGAAGATTTTTATATGTACAAATTGTTTATTATTTTCGGATTAAAATAAGAGAAAAAAAAAATTGTCTTCTTGTTCGCCACATTTTCTGACTGATTTTCAAATTATTTAAAAGAAAATTTAGTTTTTACATTTTATCATCATAATGAAAAATTGTTTTAAATTATATTTTTTAAATTATAAATTTTTTAGAGAATTTTAAGTAACTAAAAATGGTATTTAAAAAATAGATAAAAGAAATAGATGTTTAATAACATATAACAAAAAAAAATTTTTATTTAATTCAAAATTGAGTGTCACTGTCAATTTATGATTTATCTAACATGACTTGTGAGGTATACATATATTGTATATTCGTCAGCGATAAATAATGTGATTGAATCGACATATTATGCACAATTTTCCCCTGCGATTTTTTTTATAAATTAAATATTAATATTTATTAATTATAAATTAATTATTAAATTATACAGCAAAGCTTTAATTCTTCTTTGTTTTTAAATTTTATACACCCAGAGAAATGTTTTATTTAAACCAAATATAATATATTTGAATTAAATAAACGTATATTTGTCTCACAGCCTACTAGCCTATTTATTTGGCGTAAAATTTTTTTTTTTATTTAAATCAAATAAATATTTATTTGAATCAAATAAATATTTAGTAAACTGTGAGACAAATATATCATTTCTCTGAGTGTATATATATATGTGACGCTCCACGAAAGAAGGGACCTTACGGCAAAAAAATTTTAGGTTATGTTTATGATTTTTAAAGTGAAAATACTCACAGAGAATTACTATTTCTGAACATAACCTAAAATTTTTTTTTCACGTAAAGATCCCTACGTTCGTGGAGCGTCATATATATATATATATATATATATATATATCTATTTCGTAAAATAATTTTCGAAAACCATTTTTTATGAAAAATAAAATAAAATGCAGCCAATGAAAATTTATATGTGAACGAGAAGACAGTATAACGCGGTTTATAAAAAGAAAAATTATTTTTCTATGTACACGCACACTCGGCGCTAGGATAACAGACGAGTGTCGAAATAAATTAAATTAATTAATACTTCTGGCAATAATGTCCTTTTAAGACCGTTCGAAATTGCGTGGACTGCTGCTTTTTTGTCTTTGAAAAAAAAACTATGTTTAATATTGAAATTAGCTTAAAATGTTTTAAGATTAAACAAAAAAAAAAAAAAAAAAAAAACTCTACTCACTTTTATTAGGGATATAATTATTAGATTTTAATAAGTTTTTAGAAAATTAGTAATTTTTTTTTAGAATTTTTAACGTTTGTGTATTTTAGTATTTAAAACATATTTGGAGATTTGTAACTAATTTTTTTTTTTTTTTATTAACTGAAAATTTCTGCAGTAACGGTTTCAGTATCAAATTATTGTTTTAAAATTCAATGAAAAAAAAAAAAATGTAAACTTCTAAAGAAATTTATGACTTGTAAATTGCATAGTGCAAGTCATATTTATTATAGATGATTCAGACGAAAAAATAATATACCGTCGGAACTTGTATAGTAAGATCAAATGACTGTTGAAGCAGTTTTTTTTTTTAATCTATGAGACGATTCTAATCAGTAAAAAAAAAAGTTTCCTTATGTTAAATAACATTTTCTGTATTTATTCTATCTTCTTCTTTTTGAATCTTTTTTTTCCAATTTTTTTTTTTGTTTTCAAATAAAATTTTCTACAATATGAAAAATTTCCTACATACCTATATTGTTTAAAAAAAAGTTTAAAAAAAATAAAATAAAATTTTTTTCATAGGCGGCAATAATTTGCGTATAGAAAATAAAATTGAGATGATGATCCGAGAAGAATTAGGTAATTACAGATACAAGGTAATTTTTTTTCTTCTTTGAAAAGAAGTTTCGTCTTTTTGGGAAGTGAAATTTTTTTTTTTTTTTTGGGTGAATCGAGGGAAATGAAAAAGAAAAAAAAAAAGAGAATCTTTGAAGTTGTGCTTAACTTTTAAATAACGTGTGATTAGAGAGCGTCGATTATTAAATCGTTAAAAGCGAATTCAGTCCGCGCGATTTCCACGGATCTTTGGATCTCCTCGACTATTCTGGCTAAAGAGGTATTTTACGTGCAAATCAACCTATATATCGTTTATAAGACCACGTTACAATATATATGTACAAACACACCACTTTTTGTGTTTGAGTGTGTATGTGTAAACTATACGAAGACGTAACTATGGGAACCTCAGACCTATTTACTTTAAATGCTCGATACACTTAACTGCTTTCGAATAATGTGTCTATAGCATGAAATTCAAGATGTATTTTTTTTTCTCTCTTTTTTTTCGCAGAATCAGATAAAAAAAAATTATCAATCTTTAAGGAGTTTGCATATGTACCATTGCAGTGGTAAAATAAAGTGACGATTTTATTATTAAATGAAGGCGCCATTTTTATTTTGACACCTTTAAAATTTTAATAATCGCACGAAGTTATTTTTTTTTTTTTTTTTGAGCGCATGATTATCAAAATCATTAGTTAGAATTTTGATTTTAAAAAATTTTCTTACATATAATTAAATTTTTAGACAAATTTTTATTTTTGGATTTTGAATTTGATGAAATTAATTTTTATTGTAAAGAATTCTTAAAGCGCCGCATTTTTATTTGTCCGAAATCGAAAATGGCCGAATAAACAAAGATTTTTGGTGTGTTTTTTAAAATTGACCAATTAGAATTTGTCAAGAAAATTGTGATTGGTGAATTTTTGAAAATCGCGCCGAAATCTTTCTGTCAATTTTTTCTTCGGTCATTTTCAATTTCGGACAAATAAAATTTCGGCGTTTTAAGAATTTGAACGATTTAAAAATGTGGTACCTAAACATTCTGTTAAGTAAAAATTCGTTTAATTGAGAAATTCTGTAAAATGCTAATTCGAAAAATGAAAATTAATGAATTTTCAACTAATTGTTTTCTTTATTTTTTTTTTTTAAATTAAAATTTTTGAAAATACGTCCGGGAGATTCTAAAAAATTACTAAAAAAAAATTGTCGATGAAAAATAGTAAAAATTGTGAAAATAATTCAATTTTGAAGAATGTTAATTTTTTCTCAATTACTGTAAAATAGTAAAAAATTAACATTTTTTTTTTTTTTTTTTTGAAGCAAGCAAAAAAATATAACTTCCTTCAATTATTTAAATTTGAAGAATTTAAATAAGGCTAGTGCCTCCCTTAATTTAAAAAAAAACGAGAGGAGGGTTATTAGTCGAGAGTTATTTCAATTTTATTTTTTTACAGGTAAATTTTAAATATTCAAAATTGTTAAAGATTTTGTTTTTAAAAATTTGAAATCCCGTCCGAGCGCTCGATTGGTTTTTTTTTTACATTGACGAAAAATTGAACAGACAATCAAAAACAAAAATTAATCCAATTTCACATTTTTCAAGTTTTAAATAAAAAACATTTTATTCTTTAGAATGATTTTCAGTAAAAGTGTGGAAAATTTTATTATTTGAATCACTAAAACTTGCATTTTGAAAAAAAAAAAAACTTTAAAAAAATTTACTGTAAGAAACGATTAGAGTAAAAATAATTTTTAATTATTATTAATATAAAACTTTTAAAAATTCTAATTATCAAAAATTAAATTGTTTACATTTTCATTAAAATAATTTTGATTGAATTTTTATTTTATTAAAAAATTTCAAATTATTTATTTATTTATACAAAGTCCCGCAAAATATGTAGTTGGATTAACTTTTGTTTTTGATTGTTTGTCCAATTCATTTTGAAATAATTTTCTTTTAAAAGACAAATATATTTTTTAAAAGTAAATGAATTACTTTTTATAAATTAAATATAATAGATACCACTTTGTGTGTTAGCCGCGTTTTTTTTTTTTTAAATATTTATAGGTATAAAGAGAGCGATATTTAACAACTTTTCTTTTTAAATTTTAATAACACTTTTTTTAGAAAACGAAATATTTTATTTAAAACTTAAATTAAAATTTTGTCAATAAAATAGTTCTTTTTATTTTTTTGCATTATTAAAATGAAAAAAGAGCTTTTAACTCCCTGTGTTTGACTAACATTACAATCATGCAAGTTTACACGTAAAAATATTAATTTTCCATCCATTTTTATACAGAGACTTTTAATTTTTAAACATATATATATATATATATATATATATATATATATATAGTTGGAATGTAATTTGACAAAATGTAAAATCACAGCTTAAAAATTTAAAAATTTGTCTTCATCTAAGCTTATAATATATGGCGATAAACATAATTTTAATTTATTTTAATTTAATTCATTATTATTTGTTCCTATTTTAAAAAATAAATATTAAGTAATAATAGTCATGGACGAAGTTATTGTAAATTTAATGTTATTTAAAATGAAAATATAAAATTTTTTAACAATCCATTTTTTGCTGTAAAATGTAAACTATTTTTGTTCAATTTAATTAATTAATTTAATTCAAAATAAATAAATTAACTTGTCTCGTATGTAATAAAATTGAGTTCGAAGGATATAAAATTCTAGAATGTAAAAATTTTCATTGAAAGTTCAAATAATTTTTTTATATATATATATGTATTGCTAAAATAAGGATTATTGAAGTTAATAGAGCCACTAAAATATGTATATATGTATAGTCATCACAGCTTTAAAAATCACTTTATTCGCTTTCGATTTTTTCCCACTTTTGAAGGCTAATATATATTTGCAAAAATTATAATCGAAAAAAGCGAAATTTAGTAATTCATTTAAGTTACTATATTAAGAAAATGTTTAAAAATATATTATAACCCTTTGAGGCAGAAAGTTTTTAGATAAAGAAAATTTAATTTTCATGATTTTTTTCTGAAAAATTAATAAAGATTTTTAAAAAATTTATTTATTTTTTTTTTATAATAAAAATCGGAGTTTAGAATCGTAAATTTATTGCATTGGAATACAAAAATATATCCCAAAGGTCAATTTTAGAAATTAAAACCCAAAAAGTAAAAAAAAAAAATTAGAATGGGATTCAAAATAGGGCAAAGGGTTAATTATTTTAACATATTTAAACTATAAGTACAGTTATTTTTTTAAAAATTTCCCTATTCACTTATGTGTCATTTCAAATACAACTATATTTATTATATTTTCCTCTTATTAACTTTTTTTATACTACTCCTATTCAAATAAAATTATAACTAAAAAAATACATAATTTACTAATAAAATCAATTTTATTTTACAAATAAATATTTATTAACTTTCCTCAATAGCACGCAAAATATTTCTAAAAGATATAATTTTCAAAAAATAATAATTTAATCAAACAATATTATTTAAATTAAAATTTTTAATCTAATTTCACTATAACTTTATTTTTATTTCATTAAAAAACAGTTAAAATAAATTTCTATGATTAAAAAGTAGATGAAATATATAAAATTAATTTAATATTTTATAAAATTTACCTCTGTTTTTAAATCTGGTAATTAATTAAATAAAATCAGAATCGTTTCGCTAATTTATCAAGTAATATTAATTACTGATTTCTTGTTTAAAATTAAATTATAATTAAAAATTTACTGAGATTTAATTTACTTAAAATTACAATATAATTCAATTTAATAAATTAACACTTTCTCATTTTAAAGCGCAAAAAAAGTTTTTTTTTTTTTTTTTTTTTTGAATTTAATTTTCAATTAAAAAGTAATAAGTCTCTGTATAAAATATTGGATAAGAAAATATTTTTTTACATTCGATTTAATTAATGCAAAAAGTTTCTTTTATCCTCTCTTTGTTTCAATTGTATTGTATTTAAAAAAAAAAATTCAAATTTTCTATTTTCAGTAAAATTAATTATTATGATTATAATTTATTTATAATTTTTTTTTTCAAATTGTCAATAAAAATTCAATTGACGTAAAAAAAAAGTTCTTTATTCTATAAAAAAAGGGTGAATATGTTAAATGACAAAAAAATTTTTTTTTTTTTTGTTTTGTCCGGAATAAATTTCAAAAATCTTGCATCTGGTAATGTTTTACGGAGAGAAAATACTCGTTTAATGTGTCGCAAATTCGTTCTATTTCCTATTCTATTCTTTATCCTGAATGCGAATAAATAAATAATAATAAGATAATGAATAATGCGGTCATGATTGTGAGAGGAGATAAATTTTTCAAAAGGATCCATCTTGCCGATGACGGGCTAAAATAATTTGACTATCTAGCTACTTTAAATTATACGTATCGTAAAATTATATTTAAACAGAAGAAGAAGAAGAAGAGGAAAAAGACGAAGAAGAAAAGATATTTTATCTCTTTTGTGAGTTATTTGTTTTTGTAGCTGCTCCAAATTTTTTTTTTTTTTTGCCCCCTAAGGAAACTTGTAGAATAAATTTTTTCAGTAATAAAAAAACAATAATTCTTTTCATAATGACAAATAGAAAAAATAAAAATTATTAAAATTTGGAAATTATTTAACATAATAGTATAATTTACGAAATAGTTTGGTAAATTTTACATAACCCAGATAGCACGTAAGCTTTCAGCAACCTTGCGGCAAGCTTGCCGTTCAATATTGCCAACCTTCCACAGCAAGCTTACTGCAAGGTTGGCAATATTGCTTGGCAAGTTTGCCGCAAGGTTGCTGCAAGCTTACGTGCTATCTAGAAAGTGTGTGGCAATTTTCCTCAGACTAATAAAAAAAAAAAAATACAACTATAATTTTTATTAAAAATTCCTTTTTTCTGTGTTGGCAAGAAAGAAACTAAACTAAAGAAAAAAATGTCGAGGATTCCCTTAATGTATGTCTATTTTTTTTTTTTTCTTTTTTTTTAAATTATTGCACTTTGAATGGTTTACGCGATATCAGGTATATGATTTTACTTGATTTCTAGTAACTTATCGTGCTCACACGTGACAATAAACACGTGCAATTCATTTTAATTAATGTCATTTACAAGTAGAGGGAAAAAAATCGCTTCTTTATTTATTCAACTTAAATATATTAACAGTATTTAATCAACTTACTGTATGTAAAAATAAAAATCTTCTATTTAAGAAAATTTCTAAATGTTGATTACATTTTAAATGAAAAAAAAAAAAAAAATTAATCCGTTTGCTTACCTTGATAGATGAGCGTAAGAAAATCCAGTCTAAAAGTCTTATATTAATCTATATATGTATATATATATATATTATATATTATACAATTCTTACTCTTATCTATTTTGGTCTATATTTTTTAATGATAAAAGAAGCGATCTTTTATTCTACAAAACTTAATCCCTTAAGATTTTTTATCAGAATTGTAGTTTACCTGGCTGTATTTTTTTTTTTTTAAATTTCAGTTTTTATTTAAATAATTTATTTTGAAAATAATTAAATTTTTCTTTTAACGAAGAATTGTGACATTTTAATAAATAGATATTTTAAATAAATTATACAAATGTTTTTTCTATAAAAAAAAAAAAAAAAAAAAAAAATGATTTTGTTTACTTATTTGAAAAAAACGGATCTTTCTCTATATATATAATATTTACATAAAATTAAAATAATCATCCAAGAAATTGTATAGGCCAATAACAATTCTGACGTCTTCTCACATATACACTTTACTTTCCATTTCTCATTTTTCACATTATTTTTATGTAATGTATAATTTTTTGTGTTTTCAAATTCTAAAAAGACGCGCATTCATGAAAAATTGGATCTTCCTTGACAATTTGCAATTATTGAAATTTTATTGAATTACAATTCGTACCATTTTATAAAAAAAAAAATTTCCATTTTATTGATATTTATATATTGCCCTTTTTTCATTGTTTTTTTTAAAACATTATTTCCAGAAGGAAACTTGTATTTTTCTCCTAAAATATAAATTTGAATTTTTTTTTTATTCGAGTCAAATATAAAATTACTTTTAAGTGAAAAATGAAATATGAAAAGCTTTTTATTTTTATTTATCTTAAAAATAAAAATATTGCTAGTAGTAATAAAATAATAATAATAGTAATAATAATAATAATAATAATAATAATAATTGTAATAATATATACATGGATTCTCTCTGTTCTTCGTCTTAGCTAGAATGTATAGGAAAATCGATAGTGGAGAAGCCGACTTGTCTTAAAGTTTATTATGCATCGTTAATGATCAGCCCCTCTCAGCGCCAAAAATTGATCTCGAAAATGCATTCAAGCTTGAATAATGAACGCGAATAAATTATTTATAATCGCGAATTAAATCCCCCTTCCTCCGGGCAGCCCTCTCATCCTCCTCAAAAAACCAAACAAACCCCTGATATTCAACTGTATAAAATATTCTCAATCGTATTAACAACAGTCACATCGTACATCGTACAACGTTAGTTACATTATTACAATAGATATATTTATATATATATAGTAATCGTAATCAATATAATATTCACAGCATTTTTATCAAAATCTCTTAAAAGCACCAACCATGGCGGCGGATCTTAAGATTTTTTACATCTTTTTTTTTTTTTTTCTTTTTTTTTCACCGCGCCTTTATCCTCACGTCAAAGTACATCGTCACCGTTCACTTTCTCTAATTTTTTTTTATAATTTCTTTTTTTTTTTCTTAACATTTCACCAAACTCTTTTCTTTTTTTTTTTTTTTTTTTTTGCTTTTACCAACATTTTGCCTCTATCAACTTTTTTCTTCTTCTTGAAACCAATTCCTCGTTGTTATTTAACATTTTTCTTTAACTAATTATTTTAACACAGTTTTTTTAAATTCACTAATTTTTACCACACATTTTGAAATTTTCACTAATTTTGAATTTTAACAATTATTCTTTCACTAATTTTTTGATTTTTAAACAAATTTCATCACTAATTTTTATTTGGAATAATTTTTTTTTTTTTTTTTTTTTTTTGACGAATTTTTGGCAACATTTATTTTTTACACCAATTTTTTTTAACGATATAATTTTTTTTTTTGTAAGGAATTCTTTTCATTTTTTTTTTAAGAGTAACTTCTTTCCTCTAATTGCCGATTGCATTTTCTTTCTAACTTTTAGCAGTTTCTTCATACCGAGCTCTTGATTTTATCAACTTTTTATTATTTTCTTGCTTTTGAGCTTCGTTTTTTTTTTTTTTTTTGTAAATATTTTTGTTTCCTTTGCTTTATTGCACAATTTCGGTTTTGAAGCAATTTTTTTGTTTCTATGTGAGTAGCAATTTTTTGTAATTTGATTTCTTCTTTTTTTCAAAATTTTAATTTAGAAGCAATCCAATATTTTTCTACTAGTTTTTTTCTGACAATTTCTGTATTTACTGATCCTGATTTTTATTTTAACCAATTTTATTGCATAGAGAATTTTGTTTTGGAAAATTTCTGCTTTAACTAATTTTTGACTGGAAAACAAGAAACGATTTTCTGTATTTACTGATTCATTTTATTTCTTTTTAATAAAATATTTTTGTATCCAGCATCTTTGGAATATTTTTGCTTTGACGAATTTTTAAATGCAAAACAAGAATTGAATTTTTGTTTTTACTGATTTTGATTTTTATTTTAACCAATTTTATTGCATTCAGAATTTTGTTTTGGGAAAATTTCTGCTTTAACTAATTTTTGGCTGCAAAACAAGAAACAAATGATGATGGTATTTGACAGAAGAGTAGATTTAATGTTTCTGTTATATTTTCTGTTCACTTTGTTTCCTATGCACATAGTTTTATTATAAATTTTGTATTATGCAATTTCAAACGCAAATACAGTACTTGTTATTTTCAATTTGCTTCAATTTTCCTTAGTATTTTTTTGCTTCTGAATTATTTTAACAAAAAATTTTTTTTTTATCTTTTGGTAAATTTAGTACTTTAATTCAATTTCTTTCGTTACCAATTTTTTTTTTCTTCTAAGTGAATAGCAACTTTTCCAATAACAATCTGCTTGTTTTATGAAAATTTTAATTAAAAAGAAAATTGGTTTTTTCTACTAGTTTCTTTCTGCCAATTTCTGTATTTACCGATTCATTTTGTTTGTTTTAATCAATATTTTTGGATCCGGAATTTTGGAAAATTTCTGCTTTAACGAATGTCTGTAAAACAAGACATTTTAAAACAATTTGTTTTCTGTTTATAAAATTTTATTATAAATGTAATTTTGAAACGTAAATTCTGTTTGTCAGTTCCAATTGATGATTTTGACAGCACTTTTGTTATTTTCAGCGTGCTTCAATTTTTTTTAAATAATTATTTTTTTCCTTCCGAATTAATCTTTTTTCTCATCTTCTGTTAAATTCGCACTTTAATCCAATTCCTCTCGTTATCATTTCTTTTTCCTTGCTTTTAATAAAATTCAAATTTTTCACTTCTTCAAATTTCCTTCAATCAGCAAAATTTCCCTTCATCAATTTCTCTAAAGCATCTTCTTCACATCTGTTACCAAATTTTTTTTTGTATTTGTTAAAGTCACCTATATTTCCGTTGCTTTAGCAATTATACATATAAATTGGTATATGGTCTCTTTCTTTTTTTTTTTTTTTTTTTTTAATTTCTCCTATAAATCCTCTTCCGTAAAACCATCGGGCATGATTATAACCGGCATTTATGTATATATTCGATAAGAGCTAATTGTTGTGTCGATTTAAGCTAAACGTTTTTCGTTCTTAAAGCACTGATTAAGCGAGGGAGATGAAAGTTTTAACGTGCCCCTCCCTCTGAACACGACGATTCCCAACCATATCCTAACCAAAATCACAGGACTAACTAGAAATACCTTTCGGTTGTTGTTTTTTTTTTTTTTTTTTTTATTTTTTTATATAAAGTCGGCAGAGCGAGAGGTGGCTCCGGAGCGGAAATTTAAAAAGGATATTAGGAGAAATGCACATTTGCAGGTGAAAAAGGATAATGATGATGATGTTCCTGATGACGATAGTAGTAGTAGTAGTAGTAGTGTCGTTCATGGCGAACTCAATGATGCGACGGCGGTGGGGGTGGTGGTGCTTCTTCCTCAGTGGGATCAACGGGACTTGGCGATAGAAATTTGCGCACATACTTTGGATAATGGGTCTTCTCATGGGCTTTTAATATCGTTGACCTTGAAAAGGTCTTACCGCACAATGTACAACGAAATGGCCTTTCACCAGTATGTACACGACAATGATCCTTCATATGATGCCTCAATTTAAAAGCCTTGCCACAAAATTCACATTTAAAGGGTCGATCGCCCGTGTGCGCTGGTAGATGAGCTATTAGTGAACCAACATCTGGAAATGATTTGCCACAAAATTTGCATAGTACAACGCCTGACGTTGGATCAGAATGTGCCGCCAATTCTAAGTCCATTGGCTCAATTGGACCGCCAGTGGGATAGTGTGCCTCTGGGGATAGATGTATACCGGGCTCCAGACCCAGTTGGGCCTGTAGCTGTAGATGAGCAGCTTGCTCGCGGTACTTGAGCGACTCGAGGCTGTGCGATAGGATGTGCCGCGTCAGCTTGCTCTGGTGAAGGAACGAGGCACCGCAGTACATGCACGCAAACACCCGCTCATCCACACCCATCAACTCCTGCAACCAAACAAACAAGAACATCAACTTCTTGCTTTTCTCTTCTACTACCATTTTGAATTTTTTAATTTTAATATTGTCGAGCGAGATTCGATTCTCTATTCACGTAATTCGAAACTTTGGTTCTAGTCTCGTTTATATAGGAGACAATTTAGGAATTTTTTTTTTTTTTTTTTTGGGTATCGTCTCCCTCGACCGTCTGTTTACCAACCATATACTGGGACAAATAACAATTCGTTTGGATTCTCACTTTTCACTAATGAATAGGGATCATCATCCCCGAAAGGATGATCATACCTAGAGTTAGAATTCGTTTTTTTTAGGGACTAGTGACAATTCGAACGATTTTGTTAAAGTTTTGTTCTTATTGTACTAAAATCTTTTCCTTCATTTTTGGTGAGCTTTCCAAGTGTATTGTGACGCTCAGCGACAAAAAGGGTATCTAAAAAAGTTTCTGATTTTTGAATACTAAGAGGATTATACAAACCATTGAAAAGTAAAATCTATTTTTGTATTTCCTTAATTAGGAAAGAACTTTTCATTGATGTAAAACTAATTTTTTTTTTACGATTTGTCGCGGAGCGTCACGTTTCTTGAAAATGTGTATATTCTTTTTGGAAAGGTCACCTAAAGTAAAGGTGTGGATCTAAGGGGATAACCAACTACAATGCTTCTCTTTCTCTCTCTTTTTTTTTTTTTTTTTGACAAACTACTTCCAACAAAAAGCTACTTTTGGAAAAAAAAAACTATTCCCAGACGTCGAGAGATCGTAGTATCGTCCCCAATAAAGAATCGTTCCCTCTCTTTCTTTTTTTTTTTTACTCTAATAGAAAAGACAAAAGTGGTGTCACGGAAAGATTTCATTACAAAAAAATATATATATATATATGTACAAAATATATCAAGTGTTTTTTTCGAATTACGGCAGCAGCACAAGAAGTTGACGCTCATTTTTGTTTGGCGCGCCTGCTCTTTGCGGCTTTATTATTTTTTTTTTTTTTTTGAGAAATTAAAAAAAATGTGTTTACAAAGTAGACCCTATTCTCGATTATGTAGCCATCCATTATTTTCTAGAAATATTCCTCGTCACTCATTTTCGCAATATATATGTATAATGCACAAAAATTATGTTGAGTATACATATATATATTTACACGCGGAACAAACACATATAGATATACAAAAATGTATAGATATAGGTGTTTATGCCTCGCAATATATTGCACTTAACGCAAAAACAACAATTGGAATACAGATATATATCGTATATGAAATAATAATAATAATAATAATAATAATAATAATAATAAAAATAGTGAAACGCATGTGTATGTTTTGTACATACTTAAATTTTTTTTAAAAATAATGATATACATAAATGCCAAATGAAATAGAGAAATTATTAACGATATATAACGTATATAGAAAATATATGTGTATATATAAATATATATATATATATAATATATATGTATAAATATGTAGTAAAAACAACCATGGCCAAAAACGAAGGTCAACTTCTTGACAGTGAGCTAGCAAGACAAGGCTGGCAGGAAGGATAAGGAACTGATTTTTGAAGGGAGAAGTCTTTTTTTTTTTATTGCAGCATATTCATCAATCAATTATTGTATAATCGAATTGATGATTGTGCGCGTAACGAAAAAATTGAATTGGATTCGTATAGAACCTATTTATGGAGAAAAGTACAAGGTTTTTTCGAATTATCATATCGACAATGAGATTTTTTTTTTTTTGTTTAACTATTGAATCAAAATCTAGTATTAAAATATTGAATTAAGATAATTTTTTTGTCGCAGTATTTTCTATTATATTCCTTACTCGATTGATTTTACTTGTCCCCTATATATATATATGTATTAATAGTTAATGTATATATTTATATAATATGAATTAATAATTTATATTATAATATAAAATGTTATTTTTAAGTGCACTGTAAAAAATAATATGTAGATGCTTAGTTTGTCTAGAATTTGTACTTCTATCGAAATGTGTAAAATTCCCCTTTTTAATAAGGTTATGTTCACCTTATAAATACAGGACCTTTTATATATTTGGTATTTTTACCACTTTCAATGTAGGTAATATTTTGTTAGTACGATCTGCCAATATTAAAAACATTGAAAGTGGTAAAAATATCAAATATGTAAAAGATCCTGTATTTATAAAGTGAACATAACCTTATTAAACAGGGTAATTTTATACATTTCGATAGAAATACAAATTATACACGAACTAAGTTTTAAACATTTTTTACAGTGATTTTTTCACCCAGAAAGAAAATTTCTTTAATTCAAAGAAATAAATTTCTTTAATAAATTTTTCTTTGATAATTTGTTTGAAACAAATAAATTTTCTTTCATTCAAAAAAAAATCTTATCTTCATTTCGAAGAAATTTTTTTATTTAATTCAAATAAATGTTTCTTTGGCCCTATATCAATGTTAAAATTTCTTTGATTTAATGCACAAATTTCTTTTATTCAAAGAAAATTTCTATGAATCAAAGAAATTTTCTTTGAAACCAAGAAGCGTTTTCTTTAAATCCAAAATATAGTATACTTTGGATAGAGTAAAAAAAATAAGATTTGATGTTATAATTAGAAGGACACAATAACATATCCATACAAACAAACAAAAATAAATAAAAGTATCTTGATATAGAGATGAAACACATTTGGATGCGTTAAATCCAAATCCGTCATCAAAATTAAACCCTAACCTCAAAAACTTACAAAAAATGTCCCTTTTTGACTATTTAAAATTAAACCTAATAGAGATATTGATACGTTTCTAAGGTATTTTGGCTTAATCAGAATATTTTGCATGTCGATCAAGTGAGAATTAATTAATAACCTCAAAACTATCGAACCTAACCTCAAAATGTGCTTTTAAAATACCAAAATATCTAATTATATGCCAATAAAAATTGAGATAACGAAAATTATTACACGGGAGTTTTTTTTGGTTGATGATTTCAAATCTTTAATGCCACTGTTTAAAAATTCAAAAATATGGCTGTCTTTTTAATTTAACAAATTCGCTTGAAATTCGTTACTCGGTTCTTAGGTTTACTCATTATGAATGTTGCAATAAATTCGTAATTGGTGAATGAAAACTCAAAAGTAACAAATTTTAAGCAAATCTGTTTCATTTTTAAAAAATTTTTCGCCATATTAGATCTGTCATTTTTAATTTTGAAAAACTGATAATGGAATCCCCGAATACCCGAAAACTCTTGAGTCACAAGTTTTAAGCGAATCTGATCTATTTTTAAAAAATTCGTCTGACACATTGGATCCACCATTTTGAATTTTAAAAAACTGACATCGACGCAATATGGCGTTCAAAAAAATTTAAAAATTTACCAGTTTTTCATAAAAATGGTTCCGTTAGGGTTTTTTTGGAATCGCTAATTCCAAATTTGAGGTCAGATTTAAAAAATTTAAAATGGCGGACCCAATATGGCGGGAAAATTTTTTAATTGATTCCATTCGTTTAAAAATCGGTACTCGAGGGTTTTGGGGGTCGCTGAATCCAAATTTGAAGTCAGATTTGGATTCAGCAACCCAAAAAACCTCCAACTACCGAATTTTGAACGAATCGAATAAATTTTAAATTTTTTCTGTTTTATTGGGTGGCCATATGGGGTCCGCCATTTTGAATTTTTTAAATCTGACCTCAAATTTGGAATTAGCGATCCCAAAAACTCCCGAGTACCAAATTTTGAACGAATCGAATCAACTTAAAATTTTTTCGCCATCTTGGGTCCGCCATTTTGAATTTTTTAAATCTGACCTTAAATTTGGATTCAGCGACTCCAAAAACTTTTAATACGATAATATGATATTTTTTTGGTAACTTTTTTTTTGACCTTTTTGGGCCAACAAACGATTTTTCTACTAGACTGCGAAGGGATTAAAATACTCTAGTATTTTTATCTCTCACCCTATATATATACAATAAATGTATAAAGCATTATACTTAATAAATTATAACTATTGATCCTATTTTTTCTCCATATCTTATAAAATTATACAAATTCTCATTTAAAATCAATTCGATGAAATTCATTTTATTATTTCTTATTTTTTACAAAAAAGAAACAGTTTTTTGTGAATCTGTTATCAAAGTTATACAGATTTTTATGTATGGGGCATTCTATTTTAAAATTATATCCCTAGTAAATAAATTGATAATATAATACAATATTTAAATTATTTATTTTTCACCTATTTAATTAAATCAAATTTACTTTTGCAATTAGTTTCGAAAGAGAAATTTCTAAACTTTATTAATGGTAAAAATTTTTTTTTTTTGGAAAATTTTTTAATTAGAATAAAAATTTTAGTTTGAAGTTTAAAATTTCTAAATATCTCAAAACACTTCTTTAATTTTGATAAAATCTATGTCGAATGAAAGCTTAAGTATTCTATTTTTTATTTCCGTAAAGTTTTTTAATGGACATTTTAGAGAATTTTGAGAAATTAATTAAAATTGTTAGACCAAATTTTACCTATGAAACGTCAGAGAATTTTAATTGATTTCTCAATATTCTCTAAAATGTCCATTAAAAAACTTTACGGAAATAAAAAATTGAATATTTAAGTTTTCTTTTGACTTAGTTTTTGTCAAAATCGGAGACAAAGTGTTTTAAGATATTTATAGAAGTTTAATCTTCAAAATAAATTTTTTTATTCTAATTAAATATTTAACCAAAAATTTTTTTTACCATTAATAAAGTTTAGAAATTTCTCTTTCGAAACTAATTGCAAAAATAAATTTGATTCAATTAAATAGGAGAAAAATAATTATTTAAAAATTGTATTATATTATCAATTGTTTACTAGGGGTATAATTTTAAAATAGAATGTCCTATATATAGAATAAACTCGTAATACAACTGTATTGAGCAGTATTTACATTAAAGGGTTTAAATTTAAATATAGGAATCTTATGAGTTTTTTATATTTAAATATAAATATATCTTTCATTTAAATTTAGAAAGCTTATAAGCTCTCTATATTGAAAATCTAAGCTTTAAGATTGTATATATATATATAATTTATCTAATTCAGTAGCACGTACTTTCTTTATTCAATATGATTTATTTTTTATAATAGTTACCCCTAGATTAGATCAATTTTTAAAAAAAGAATTTTCTACCTTAAAACTGTTATTTTAATTAAAAAAAAAGTATTGTCAATAATGTTCACTTCATACTTGTACTTTTTTCCAACAAAAATGGAATTGTTTCCATTGTGTTCTATATTCGAATCAAAACAATTTTCGAAAAGGTTCCTATCATTCTTTTATTATTTTTTTTTTTTATTTTTAATGAACGCTGATGGGATGTTAAAATTGAATCGAAAGCAATTCACATTTTATTTTTATATATATATAAGTAGATAGTAAACGATGAATCGAAAAAGAGTTGCTAACCCTGCCAAAAATGAAGAGGATTCTTTTTTGGTTGATTGATGAAGATACGTCATGTCTCGAATTTCATTTTTCTTTTTAATTGTGATTGAACAAAAGAAAAAATAATTGTAGAAGCAATTGATGTGTTTTTTTTTTTTATTATTATAGGAAAAAGTTAATTTTTTCTGAATGAAAGAATCAGTAAATTCTAATACACTATATCAAAAAAAATTTTTTTCCTAATTAAATAAAAATTTAATTTTGAATTGAAAATTAATTTTAAAATTTTCTACTTTAAAATTAAAAATTAAAACTTTTGATAATTTTAAAAAATTTTACTGTCATTGCATAATAAATTTCAAAAAATTAAAAAAAAAAAAAGATTTGACATTATAAGGATGTTGATTGTTAGAGAAATGAAAAAAATGTTTAGCTTTTTAGTAGAAAACACGAAAAAAAAAATGATTAAGGAGACGAGATTGGCTGACGAATACAAAAGAGAGAAATAGAGAAAGAGAGAGAGAGCGATGTAGTGAAAGACGAGGAACACTTTGCATAAAATGGTTTGATCTTTAAAAAAACGAGTTACTCATCGATATAATAGATAACATGCACATTAAGCTGTTCTTCATCGATGAACAATAACAATATTATACTACCTATAAATTCATCACAATTTCAAAATTTATTAATTATTTATCCCCTTACCGTTATCAATTTTATTTTAAATTGAATTCATTTTTAATTTTCTTTTTCTTATAATATGATTTTATTTCATGTATATATGCAATTTTCATATTCTATATCTAAGATTATTTTTTCTTAATCGCAAAATAAATAAATTTTTTTTTAGATAATAAATTTAAGGAGGTTCAATCCATTAACATAACCTCAAACTAAAAAGTAGTTTTTAACAGAACTAAAAATATATTTAAAATTTATTACATCCAAATTCGACAGATCCAATTGTAAAATTTTGGAAAAAAATTATTTCGAGTCCAATTTTTATAAACAAGGGCTTGTTTAATATAAAAAATAAAAATTTTATTTGTTTATTAACTTTCGAATAAAATATTTTTAATAAAATTCAACAAACAGAATTGTAGAAAATCTTTCAAAGAACAAACTGAGCTATTGTTTGTAAGAATTGCATAAAAATTACAATTTTGTTCACTAACTTTTAAGAAAAAATACAAAATGTTTTTTTCCAAAATTGTACAATTGGATCTGTCGAATTTGAGTGTAATAAATTTTAAATATATATTTTTAGTTCTGTTAAAAACTACTTTTTAGTTTGAGGTTATGTTAATGGATCGAACCTCCTTAAATAATATATTAATAAAATTTTAAAATAACGAATTACTCTGTAAATTTAAATTGGTAAAAATTTTAAAGGGAGGCGACACCTCCAATTTTGACACAGTTAAATTTTAATTATTAAACGAGGTTATATTTTTTTTCTTGCATAATTTTGACTCTAAAAACATACAGGATGGTTAAAAAAATAAAAATGTTGACTATTTTTCCATTTTTTTTTTTTAATGATTCTTAAGAATCTATGGTATGGATTTCAAAAATATTAATTTTTTCAAAAAAATAAAAATTCTAAAATAGTCAAAAATTTAAAATTTGTTTTTTAGACCACCTATGTTTTTTGGGTTCTAAATGATGCAAAAAAAATATAACCTCGTTTAATAATTTAAATTTAAGTGGTTTCAAATTGGGGGTGGTTACTAATTACTAATTCGATAGTAAAAGAATTTTTTTTACTATTAATAAATTTAACTAATTCGATTGTAAAAAATATTTTTTTTTATTATTAGTAAAATTTAACTAATTCCAAAGCAAAAAGTGAGTCACTAAAAGCCCGTTTTCACTGTGTGGATAAATTTAATCTTTCGTGAGGTTAAAGGCAGAATATATCTACTGTCTTTAACATCTCGGAAGAATAAAATTTATTCGCACGGTGAAAACGGGCTCTAATTGAAATTAGTTAAAAATTTTCACTAATTCAAATTTAGAGAGTAAGTTAATTGGAATTTTGAATTTAAATGCTTTTTAACAACTTTTCTTTGTAAAAACTTTTAAGAACGCAATTTTTAAAACTTAAATTTTAATTTAAAATTTAAATATATATATATATCTAGTTTTTTTTTTTTTTACAATTGAACGAACATGAATTATATGATTAGTAAATCGTTAAACTTTCAAAAACATATGAAAACTAATAGTTAATATTATAAGCAATGATTAATTGATGAATGAGGGAATTCAATTTCTAAAAAATTTGAATTAACAGTAATCCCCGATTTTTGTTATAATAATGTGTATGTGATCTAATGAAAAATCGGATTATTATTATTATTATTTTTTTTAAAGAGTTATTTACAATATGTTTGTATAGAGAAATCGGTGGTTGGAAACATCCTTATTAATTAGTGGTTCGACGGTTATTATTAGAGACGATACGACGATTTTAACTGGCAGGGAGAGCAGCGGATAGCAAAGCATTTGGGCACATGCAGCAGACCCACATGCAAATTTTTATTTGAATATATTACGTTTCCACTGAATTTTAACAGAAGCGTTATATTTATGTATCGATAATATCTTTCGTGATAAAAGCTTTTATTATTTACTCTCATTTTATATATATATGGACACATTTTAGTGCAATAATTTAGATTCAATTATTAAAACATTGACTATATATATATATTCCAAAAATGATATAATACGATACATAATACGCTGCAATTATAATAAATATATATATGCATTGCTATTGTAAAAATATGTCGCAATATCATCCGCAACCTAACGACCTTATTTTATCGACGATTGCAGATGAGTGCGGGGTTGAGCTGGCGGTAGTCATTATTGATATATAAATGCAGAGGAAAGAGAAATACAAGAACAAGAATAATCGATGAAATATAAAGTTAAAAGTGCAAAAAAAAGGAACTCACCGGATCTGGGGGAATCCTATAGTCCGTCGATATTTCACTACTCGCACTGCGTTCATCTGTCGATCGATCCCAGTCCACTTCCTTTTTTAATGACTGTAAATAACAGATATTTTAAATATCGTAAAAAATATTTTTAATTTTAATGGGGGTTTTTTTTTCTGTTTGTTAGTTTTGAACAAAAATTGTTGTGTTTTGTTATTTTCTTTCTTTTTTTTTCTATTATTTTTAAGGGTTGGTTCGAATAGAAAAAAACCTGGACTCAAAGAGAAATATAATATAATTTTCATGTCAAATTAGTGTAAAAATAATAATAATAATAATAATACATGAAAAAAATTATTTGATAAAAATTGGACAATTTTTAAAAAATTCGTGTACCATTTTGGCTCTGCTATTTCGAATTTTGAAAAATAGACAACGGACTCGTAATCAGGGACCCTCAAAACCCCTGAATAACAAGTTTCAAACAAATCTAATCAATTTTTAAAAATTCTTCTGCCATATTGCCGCCGCCATTTTTTAATTTGAAAAACTGACAACGGATTCGTAATTAGGGGACCCCAAAAACCTCCGAGTGTCAAATTTGTAAGCAAATCTGATGAATTTCTTAAAATTTGTCCGCCATATTGGCTCCGTTATTTTGAATTTTGAATAATCGACAACGGATTTGTAATCAGTGACGTCAAAAACCCCTCAGTAACAAGTTTCAAACAAATTTGATCAAATTTTAAAAATTCGTCCGCCATATTCGATCGGCCATTTTGAATTTTGAAAATCTGATGCCAAATTCGTAATCAGCGACCCCAAAAATCCCTGAGTAACAAGTTTTAAACAAATATGATCAAATTTTAAAAATTCGTCCGCCATATTGGTTCCGACATTTTGAATCTTAAAAAATCGACAACGGATTTGTAATCAGTGACGTCAAAAACCCCTCAGTAATAAGTTTAAAATAAATCTGATCAAATTTTAAAAATTCCTCCGCCATATTGGAGTCGCCATTCTGAATTTTGAATAATCGACAACGGATTCGTAATCAGTGACACCAAAAACCCCTCAGTAACAAGTTTCAAACAAATTTGATCAAATTTCAAAAATTCGTCCGCCATATTCAAAATTCGTAATCAGCGACCCCAAAAACCCCTAAGTAACAAGTTTTAAACAAAAATGATCAAATTTTAAAAATTCGTCCGCCATATTGGTTCCGCCATTTTGAATTTAAAAATTTTTATTATATTTTTTAATTGTGAGTGTAAATTTTTTAATTTTAAAAAATAAAATTTATCTAAAGTAAATATATATTTTATTCATTGTCATTTATTTGATATTTTCAGATCTGAAGAAAATTGCTAATACGGGAGTGCTGGAATTTTTAAATTTGAGAAAAGGAAGATATTTTTAGTGTTGTAAACTTTTTTTTGTCATTTTAGTAAAATTCATTTTTTTTGTTACGGGAGTGTTGGAAATTCTTAAAATCGCGATCGCTAAAATTTTTTTTTAGAAAAAGTATTTTATTACTAATTTAAAAAATTGGTTTCGGGAGTGTTCGAAATTCTTAAAATCGCGATCACCTAAATTTTTGTTAGAAGAAGTATTTTGTTTCATAATTTAAAAAATTGGTTTCGGGAGTGTTCGAAATTTTTTTTAATCGCGTGTGTTTACGGCAGATCTCAACGTTCAAAATAAATGATACATCGACTGCAGGCTAAGGTTAGTGATTTATATTTTTTTATAAATAATAATTACATGCAATTGTTTTTTTTTTTTTTACTAAAATTTTTTTTTATATACAAAGGTTTTTTTTAAAGCTCATGAAATTATTTCTCAAAAGCATTATATAATTACATTTTATATTTAAAGTATTTTTATTAACAGCTTGTGATTGTTAGGTCCATAATGTTAAACTTTACTCTTAAAATATTAAATGAAATTATTTAAGATCCTGCAACGAAAAAAAATATTCTTGTATTCAGAGGAAATTTCCTCTTACAGAATCCTCTTGAATTTTATTCTTAAAACAAGAGTATTACTCTTTAAATGAGTATATTTTCCTCTAATTTCAAGAGGATCGAAACAAAAGGACTATTTTAGAGCATTCCTCTTATATTCAGAATAATCTTTTTAGAATAAAAATAATACTCTTAGAATTTTGAATAATCATGATGGAGTTGCAACTTACACAATACGTGCCTTATTTTGAAGGTAAAAGAAATTTTTAAGAAAATTTAAATAATTTTGAGGTTGTGCTATTTAAAATTTTATTTTATTATGATTTTTATTTAAAATTTATTTAAAATAAATTTTCAAATTTAATGAATTATATGTTTTGCGCATAAAAATATTATATATATATATATAATATTATAATATAGATTAATATATGACATACAAACTAGATGATTGAATTTTTATAATTTTAGAGTTCTTTTTAAGATGATATTTTCCTCTTAAAATAAGAATATCCTCTTAAATTAAGAGGAATAATTTTACATAAAGGGCAATCCTCTTAAACCTAAAGGACATCCTTTTGCAGCATATACTAGAGGAAAATATGCATTGAAATAAGAGGAATCCTCTTGAAACAAGAGGATTTTTTTTCGGTGTGTGGAAATATTTTGTTTCGCATCATATTTTAGACATTTCCACAAAATCTCATTGTCAGATCAATCGCACTGAAAAAATTATATTCTAAGTTTAAGAATACTTTTTTTGGAGCCTACTTAAGAATATTTCCAATGCATTTTATTCTTCAAGTTAGAATACAAAATATTCTTAAAGTATGAAACATTTCTTAAATTAAGAAATATTCTACAGACAGAAGAAAAAATTTTTATTTTAAGAAATTTTTCTTGTTTTAAGAATATTATATTCTAACTTTAACAATAAAATGCATGGGAAATATTCTTAAATAGTCGCCAATACGATATTCTTAAAATTAGAATATAATTTTTTCAGTGTTTATTCAATATTTTAAGATTAAAGTGCCCGCAAAAATTAATATTGTAGATCTAAAAATCACATGCTGTTAAATAAATAACGTTTTAAAAGTGCTCTATAAGCGATAATTTTTTCATTAGTACTTATTAAACACTAACAGAGAAACAAATTTTTTATTCCTGGAAAACCGAAAAATGTCTGGGAATTTATTTTTTAAGATTCAGTCCAGGTGGAAAAATTATGCATAATTTTTTTTTTTGCCTATAAGTTGGTTACCCTGTATAACATCATTTTGAGTCCAGGTTCTCTTTAATTTATAAATTTTTTCGGTAAACATTTATGGCTTTTGCGTTTAAATCGTAAAATACATCAAAACTTCTGAGCGCACTATAGGAACTTAAAATCATTAAATATGTACATTAAAAAAAAAAGATTGGATGGGGTACCCATTTTTTTCTTAGCAAATGTTTATAATTTGCTATAAAGTGTCTAAAGAAAAAAAATGATAGCGTCATTTTAGACGTCATTTGTCGTATGACATGGTTTTGTGTCATTTGAAGTTTCCATACTAAAGTTATAGTTTTCTATATACATACATTAATATTAAATTCTAATATACTTCACTTATTTAAAGTGAAGCTTATTTTAACCCTTTGAGAACACTGTGTTCTTTTCAGGCAAAAAAAGTTTTTTTTTTGGTTCACTTGTGCATAATTTTTCTGATTTTTGTAACTAAATATTGGAATAATATATTTTTCATGTAGTAAATCTCCAATTTCCAACTCTGGTTTTCAGATAAGAATCCTTACTTAATTTTAAATAACAACAAAGAAGATATCGATCACTCCCAGTCAGTATTCTAATTCGGAGTGATCGATATCTTCTTTGTTATTTATTTAAAATACGACCGAGTGATAAATTCTTAATTTATACTTATTTAATTTTTTTTTTTAAACTTATTTAAAAATCAAAATTTTTTAAAGAAAAATTTGGTTCTCAAAAGATTAATTGGTTTTTTGTGAATTTCATATTAAGGTTATGTGCCTCAGAATTTTTCTTAAACTAACAAAATCAAAATCACTTTTAAACTATAAACGAAAAACGGGATTTAATTTTAAATCCAATCTGCCCTAAGTTGATCTTGAAAAATAAATCAAAAATTGGTACATATTAAATCTTTCAAAACACACTTTAAAATTTCATTTTGGAACTAAAGAAACGGTTATGTACTTCATTTAGAAAATATTTTGTTATTTTTGGGCCCGATTTCAAAGTTATTTTTTTTTTTATCATTTTGAAGCTTTTTTTAATCCAGAAATATTCAAAAATTGTTTTTCAAAAATAAATTTTACTGCTGAATTTTGTTTGTTCAGTACAAAAAGAAACAATTATTATAACAATTTTGAAAGCTTCAAAACTTTCAAAATAATTTAATTCTAAAATCCATAAACGATTTTTTAACTCACAAAACATTAAAAATTATTATTTTTCAAAAACAAATTTTGTTCTGAATTGTACTGGTTCAACACAAAAAGAAACAATTACAACATTTAGGAAAATAAACAAATTTTTTTTTTAAATAATTCAGTTTTTAAATCCAAAAATAAATTTTATAATCCAGAATTGTTCAAAAACAATTGCAGGTATTCAGGTTATCATTCTGACGTACAAGAGTAAGAATCCATGAGCATTTTTTTTTTCTATTGCTCTTAAATGTTTCTTCTCGTCACGAAATTTGTTTGTGAAAAATAATAATTTCTCAATATTTTTGTGTTAAAAAAATCATTTTTAGATTTTAAAATTAAAAAAATTTAAAATTTTCGAAAATATTACAGACGATTCTTTTTGTGCTTGGTTTTGCACAATTCAGCACAAAATTTTGTTTTTAAAAAATAATAATTTGTAATCTTTTGTGGGTTAAAAAATTGTTTTTGGAATTTAGAATTAAATTATTTCGAAAAATTTTATAGTTTACAAAATTGTTACAATTTAAAAAAATTTTATAAGAAATAATTATATTTTATAGACGAATTTTCATTTTTTGAATTAGCATTTAACAGAATTTCGTTTTATACGAACTTTTACTTAACAAAAATTTTAGCTACCAAATTTTCGTTTGGCAGAATTTTTATTTGAAGTCACTTAATTTGCATAACTTTTTATTTAAATAAATTTTAATTTAATCGAATTTTTGTGTGATTGGAATTTTTAAATAGCAGAAATTCCAATTCACCGAATTTTAATTTGTCCGAATTTTTATTTATACGATTTTTTAATTTATAAAATTTTTAAGACACTGAATTTTCATTTTTTCCGAAATTACAAATGACCAAACAAACAATTGACAGAAAGATTTCAGCGCAATTTTAAAAAATTGACCAATCACGATTTTTTTTTTTGATAATTTCTAATTGGTCAATTTTCAAAAATTGCGCTGAAATCGATTGTTTATTTGAAAAAATAAAAATTCGAAGTCTTAAAAATTCTATCCATTAAAAAGTGGTACTAATAAAAATTATGCCAAACAAAAATTCGAAGTAGCTAAAAATTTATATAAAAAGAAATTCTGTCAAATGGTTTTGCACAATTACTTGTTTTCAATTACATAAAAGATGCATTTTTGATCTTCAAAATGTTTTTTTTTTTTTTTTGAACAAAAATTATTATTTGAAAAAACAAAAATTGCGTTGCTAATTTTTTGAATGTCTTCAACTTGAAAATGAACAAAAATTTTGAAATCACTCGAAAATTAATAAAGTTACATGATATTTTCTACATAAGAACTACAGAAAACAGTTTTTTTTTTTGCTTTCGAAATGAAATTTTGAAAGTGTTACAGTTTTTCAAGCCCAATACAGTCCAGTCAAGTTAACATTTTTAGATGTTTTAACTTAGGACCTTAATTTTTTTTTTTTTTGCTGAAATTCTTTTTTTTTTAGGTAAAAATAAAGTACCTAAATTTGGTACTTCGAACTCCTATCGAAATCTAAATTTTTTTTTACAAGAAATATAGCTTCCACAAAAAACCCATAAAATAGCTCTAATAGTTTCCGAGATAAAGTTTCTTAAAGTTGACCCTTTTGAGATTTTACATACAATGTTAATAAATGAGATTCTATGTAAAACTTCACAAGGGTCAAGTTTGAGTGACTGTATCTCGAAAACTATTGGAGCTATCACGTTGTTCTTTTTTTGGCAAATTATCAGGAATTTAGTCAGCTTTAACTTTTTTGTTGGTCATTTTTTCAAAAAATCATTAGTTTCAAAGCTATATTCAAAAAACTGAAAAGTACTGGATTTTGGATAAAATCACGTTAAAAATTGTTTTTTTTTTTTTGGAAGCTATATCGCGGTAAAGTTTTGAGCTACAGGGTTCATTTTTTTTTATCAAATTACTCAGAATTTTCTACACTCTAAATCTGAATCAGTGAAAATTTCACTGAAGTCAAATCAGTGGCTCAGTTTTCTTTAATTCATCAGTGGAATTTCACTGGGAATCAGTAAAAACGATTGATATTGAATCCACCATTTTGAATTTTTGAAAACTAACACCGGATTCGTAATCAGCGACCCCAAAAACCCCCGAGTAACGAGTTTCAAGCGAATTGCATTAGATTTTCCAAAAGTCGTCTGCCATATTGGATCCGCCATTTTGAATTTTAAAAAACTAACATCGGATTCGTAATCAGCGACCCCAAAAACCCCCGAGTAAATAATTTCAAGCAAATTTGAGCCTTTTTCAAAATTCGTCCGCCATATTGGATCCGCCATTTTGTATTTTCAAAAACGGACTTCAGATTCGTAATCAGCGACCCCAAAAACCCCCGAGTAACAAATTTCAGGCAAATTGGTTCAATTTTTTAAAAAGTCGTCCGACATATTGGATCCGCCATTTTGAATTTTGAAAACTAACATCGGATTCGTAATCAGCGACCCCAAAAACCCCCGAGTAAATAATTTCAAGCAAATTTGAGCATTTTTTAAAATTTCGTCTACTAAGTTATGATTTTGTAAAAAATTTTGAATTTGGACGCCATTTTTGGTACGCCATCTTGAATTTAAAAAAAAACCTTTTGCATCATTTTCATGTCTGAACATTTAGGGTTTTATGCATCTCCTAAAGCGAATAGCTTCGAAAAATAATAATTTACAATAAAGTCCTGAGTTAAAACATGATATGCCTTGTTTTTCGACTAATTTGACTGGACTAATAGAGTATAATCCCATTGAAAGTTTTTTTTTTCCACCATCACACAGTATAATTAAAAAATTGTCCTGTTTCCGCTGACCAATCTTTTCTCTGAATGTATATTTAATATTAAAATACATGAAATTAAAATTACGAGAGTGAAAAAAAAAGCACTTACAAGCGGAACTTGTTGCACTGGGGGTAATCCCGAAGGTCCAGCTAATGGCTCTGTACTGTGCGGGGACGGAAGCCGACTTTGTGGTAGATTTAAGGGTGGCGCACCTCCTCCTCCTCCTCCACCTCCAGGTGCACTGCTGTTATTATTACTGAGACTCATGTCACTAGGGCCACTGTGTACAGAAATTGGACTAATAGAACCTCTCGTTTCTTCTAAACTAGTTGCGTCCTCGGAATCTCTCCTTGGTCGATCGAGTGCCAATGGACCAGGACAGGGACTCGCAGGACCACCCGTTGGCGATGCTGGACATTCAGTCATGTCAACAGCCTCGTTAGGTTCACTGGGTGCACGTGGTATTTGTTGAGGTTGTTCACATTCTTTTGCCGGTTCTCTTTCTCGTTCCTTATCCTTGTCCCCTCTATCACGATGTTCACGCTCCCGAATTGTCTCCGAACTTGTATTGTGTTGCTGATGCTGTTGTTGTTGTTGTTCCTCCCTCGACGCGACTGCCGCATTAATATTTGTCATGTCTGCTAAACCCTTGACCTTGAGGCTTTCAGCGGTCTTGAGAAGGGCTGACAATTGACAATATTCAACGTTCACTTCTCCCTTGTACATGAAGTCAACTAGGGTACGCAGCTCGGAGAAGCGGACGTCCTTGAGGATGACAATGGGGTGGCGATTCGGGTGGTCAAGGAACAAGGCTTGGAAGTAGCTGGAGCACGCGGAGAGGACGACCTTGTGCGCACGGATAGAAGGTCCCTCCGTGCACGCCAGCGTTACGTCCACCAGCGATTCCGTCTCTAGTAGCTGACTGAACACACCCAGCAAGTTGCTCTGATGATTGTTCCACCTCAGGCAGTAATGCTCACTTCCCATGTCTGAACTGCCCGCAACCCTGCTGCAATCAATAAAAATCTATTAGTTCAATTCATTTTGTTTTTTGTTTTTTTTTGTTTTTTATATAATACTGGCTACTACTATTATTATTACAGCTGGGAAAAATGATTTCTCTCCAGCTCAGATTTTAATTACATAATCACTCGGAAAGAGATAGAAATAAGAATTTTGAAAAAAGGTACAGTTTCATGTGGGTTGAGGATAAATCAGAGATTTATTATTGAGACGCGAGAAAATGATTTGATAAGGGGAATGTAATTGCGTTTTTATAATAAACGGTAATTATGTTTCATTTGAGATTACTCGATTTTATTAGTTGCAATATGGTGGTTCTTTTTGTTAGGTTCAATTGAAGGTATCATTAATACTGGTTTTGGAATTAATTTTGCAGTTTTAGTTCAATTTTATAGGAGTTTTTTTTTATAAAGACACGCTGATGTACAAAGTTTAGGTATACTTGTTCAAAAATTTTTTGTTGTAATTTTCAATTCATAAAATAGGTTAAAAAGGTTCTTTAAAGATTTTCTCTCTAAATTCTAATTAGTGAAAAGTGAGCTAAGAATTTAGATTAGTTAACATTTTTATTCATTTTTAGTAAAAACACTAATTTGATTTAGTAGTTTAAAATTTTTTTAGTGTAGTTTTGGTAAAAAGTGACTAGAAATTAGTGATAATTCTTACTAATTTAAATTAGAAGCTCACTTTTCACCAATTCAGATTTAGAGAGTTTGAAATCTAAAAGTCCACGCAGACTACGATAGTATTTTAGAAATTCAAATTTTTCGAAAACTGTTAGTTGTATTTCCGTAATTTTTATGTAATTTGCTTACTTAAGATTCTAAATAAATGCCACAACTATTGTTTCTCGAATTTGCTCTTTGAGATTTTGGGTTAAAAATGTGATATTACCGACTGTTGGCTCTGATTTTTAAAATTCAAAATTTCAGTTACAATGATTTAGTTAAATTTTCATATTTTCATATTAGGTATCTTGAGTTTCATAACTATTTATATATATTTTTTTAAAAATTTATTCCTTATATTAAAACTGTTGATTAGAAATCTGTCCTTAGATTTTCCGAGTTGCCATACTTTAACCTAAATTTCAAATGTTCGAATTATTTAAAGGTCGAATTCCATAAAGTCGAATTTTAATAACCATTTTACTAAATTTTTGTAAAGTTTAAAAAAAAATTCATTTGCCATATTAGATCTGTCATTTTGTGTTTTAAAAATTTTATGTCAGATTTGTAATCCGACTTTGAAAACTCCTAGATAATGGGTTTTAATATATTTATATATATTTTTTATAATTGTTAATTTAACAAAATTTCTTTGGCAATTAATGTCAAATTTAAAAAAAAACCTGTAGGTATTAAAAATTAAAAAAAAAACGTTTATAAACATATAAATTTTTTTTATATAATACCCCTTAAAAATCATGCTTAAAATCTTCCTATAGTTTTAATAAAAAAATTAATCAAAATTAGTTTTTCTTTGCTTTTGAGATGTTAATTAATTAATTAATGTTAATAAAAAATATAATATTTTACAATGAAATAAAGTTACTTTAATTCTGAACTTACCAATTGAAAACTTATATAATTCCGCATCCAACGAGTCTTATATGAACTATTTTGGATTGGTTGATTTTTAATAAACAATTAGTTAACATTGCAATTTTTTTTTATTAAAAATCCACCAACCTAAAACACTTCATATAGGGCTCGTTGCATGCGGAATTACATAAGCCTTCAATTGGTAAGTTCAGAATTAAGGTAACTTTATTTCTTTGAAAAATATTACATTTTTTATTAACAATAATTTATTAATAAATATCTCAAAAACAAACCAAAAAATATATTTTCTTTAATTTGTTAATTAAAAGTACCTATAAATATTTTAAGCTTTATTTTAACGGTTTAAAAAAAAAGATTGAAAAATATTTTTAATTATTAAAAAAAAGAGGTAAATTTTGAAATTGAAAAGAATTTTGCCTCACATATATTATAATTTGTAATTTGCAATATATAATCTATAATTTATAAAGAGTTAAAAAAATTTTCCATAAATAAATTATAATACATTTTAAAGTTCAGAATTTTTATTTCAGCTTTATGTTCACTTTGCAATTTTTTTTTTATCTACATATTTTAGTTTTTTTAAATGAGGTTTTAAAATAAATATAATATGACAGGAGAAATAAATTAACAATTTAAAAAACTATTTGAAATGAAAAATAACAAAAAAATTGCATTTGCAATACCAAAAGGATTTATAAAAATTGTAAAACTTACACATTGAAAAAGAAAATTTATTTAATTCAAAATAATCGACTATTATTAAATAAATATTTATTTGTATTAAATAAAAATAATTATTATTTGAAATGATATTTGTTTTAAATAAAAAAATTATTGGTTCAAATACAATTTATTTAATTCAAATAAAAATTATTTGATTCAAGTAAATATTTATTTGATAATAGTCAAGTAAAATCAAAAAAAAAAAATTTTTTTTCACTGCATTATAGTTAATTATTAGGTAAACATAAATTACAAATTTTTGCAAACCATATTCAAGATTGTAGTAAAGAAAAAAAAATATAAAAAACATTTATATAATATTATATTTTTAAACTATTAGACATATATTCCTCTAATACATAAATTTATCGAGACGATAATTGTTTTCAAGATATTGGTTTTTTTTCTTTCCTATTTTCTGTCTGTTAATCTTTTTTATTGTATAGAAAAGAAATTTTGCAATCTTAATCTTTTTTTTTTCAAAAACTATTTAACAATGTTTAAAGTGAGATATCGTTTATCGATATATGTGTAAATTGAAATACTATTTAGAAATACTTTTTTTTTAAATATTTTTTTTTAATTCTCAAGCTTTAAAAGAGAATGGATCTTTTATAAAAAAATATTTGCCTTTATATCAGAATAAAAATCGGATAATGTATATATGAGAGAATTATAAAAATGTCTTCTATCATATATGGACGATCCTGAGGAAGTAATAGCACTAATGACCCTCGATAAACGCAACGTATACCTGTCTCGCGTTACCGACTAACGCAATACTTATCTCCCATTTTGCTTTTACATAATACTTTATCAATCGCACTAAAGCGTAGATTGTGAAGTCTCACGAGTTGCATATACTCCACACACAATACATGCATATAAATATATATATATATATAGTCTATTTGACGCATTTTCATACTAACACAATCATCATCATCACCACACTAGGCAAGCATAACGCATAACCACTTCGATATTATCGATTCTTTACGCCACCACACGTGGTCAATACTAGAAGAGAGAGAGAGAGAGAGAGATAATAGTTGCCAATGATAAAAGTTTTTAAGTATATTGTTAACTAAGTTGACTATTTTTAAGTATTATATGCATTTTAACTATAATACCCAGTAATTTTTTTTTTTTTTTGCAACAAAGAAAGTTTCATTCGCATTCGTGAATTATTAAAAACTTTATTAGTGTCCTCACTTGGAAACTATAAGCTTTGAATGAATGTTGTTATTATTATTATTATTGATTATTTTGTCGGTTAAACAAGGCACATATCTACATTGTATATGATAATTAGTGTCTGTCTAGGCAAAAGAATGTTTATTTATAAAAGTATTATATAGAAGCAAAAAAAAAAAAAAAAATTTATTTAATCGTAAAAAATTATTTTTCTTAATTATTGAAAATTTATTTTTCAAAAAATAACATTTAATGTGCTTTACAATTTTTTTTTTTCTAATTGTTTAATTAATTTTACATTTTTTATATTCCGTTTAAGATTATTATACACATCTAGAGAAAAGATTTCTTTGATTTAGAGAAACAGAAAAAAAAAATATTTCCTTGCTTGAAACAAAAAAAATCTTTTCAGTTTTAAAGAATTTTGTTGCTTCAAATCCAAAGAAATTCCAGCATTAATAGGGTCAGTTGGAGTAAATCGAAACAGTAGTTATTTCAGTTAAATAAAAAATTTTAAAAATAAATACGGCCTCAAACCTTGAATCTTAGATCACCCCCCCCCCCAACAAGGTTTGGGGCCGTATTTATTTTTAAAATTTTTTATTTAACTGAAATAACTACTGTTTCGATTTTTACCCCTTGTTTCTATTTACCCCAACTGATCGTATAGGGTAAAAAAAACATTTATTTGAATTAAATAAAAAATTTCTTTGAATGCCGAATTTTCATTTTTCCGAAATTACAAATGGCCGAAACAAGCAAACGACGGAAAAATTTGGGTAAAGTTTTTGATAATTGACCAATTAAAAATTATCATGAAAATCGTGATTGGTCAATTTTTAAAATTCTGCCAAAATCTTTCTGTCGATTTTGTTTGTTCGGACAAATGAAAATTCGGCGTGTTAATAATTCTATACATTAAAAATTCGTATAAATAAAAATTCGGTGAATTTGAATTTTCGCAATTTAAAAATTCCAATCACGTAAAATTTCATTGAAGGAGAATTCTGTTAAATTAAAATTCGATTAAACTAAAATTCTCTTAAATAAAAAGTAATGTATAAAAAAAATATTCGATAGCTAAAAATTATGGTAGGTATTTCAAAATTTATATGTAAAAAGAATTAGAAACTTGAAAATTTGTCTAAATATAAATAATTCTAAAAAAATACTACCTATAAAATGGAAATTCTAATTAATGATTTTTATGAAATAATCATGTGTCCCCTTAATTTTTAATTAATTACAATTATTTTATTTTTATATAATTATATAATTTATAAAAATATAAATACAATAACAATAATTTAATAATTAAAATTATAAAATAAATTTTTTAAAAGGAAAAATAAATTCTTCTTCTTTTTCCATGTCTTGTAAATTTTTGTTACAATAATTAAAATTTTTTAATTCTATTATAGAATAAAAATACTAAAGAGGGCGTATGTGTATGTGTGTGGTCCTAATTAGAAAAAAAAAAACGGTATTATCTTAAGAAAAAAGTTTAAAAAAAAAAAAAAAAATAATAATAATAAAGATCAGGAAATATATCTATAGAGATAAAAGCGCGCACATCCAAGGTGAAACGTATATGAATTGCTCAGTGGATGCAAACGGTTCGGTCGCTCGCTCGCTCGGTCGGTTGACTGGTTAGAAGTGATGCATTCGATAAGCAGAATGTATGTGAACTCCCACACCACAAAAGCGTTTCCTCTTCATCTCACACCTACTGTATGATTTATGCCCATCACTTCATACAGTATCCTGTCGTTATCAGACAGTATTTTACATTTATTTCAAAACTAGTACCATAGCCGCGCGTGTTTTTGCGCAGACATTTCTCTAAATATTGCTCTCTGGGAATGCCGCGCGCGCGCGCGCGTTGTAAGAAATTTATTCTGTGGCAAACGAAAGTCATTTTCAATTCGAATCTGATAATAAATAAATTCACACTCATATATTTCTTCTTTATTTACATTATTTTATTCATTTTGCAAATATTATTGTATATATATATATATATATATATATATATATATATATATATATATATGTGTGTACAATAAATGCCGTCTGAAATTGTCGGTTACGCTTGACGTGCGTAGAGTGGAAATTTGATGCAGACTTTAAAGTAAGATATTTTAAGTTAGATATATATATATACTTGAAACTTAGATGGTTGGAAAGCTGATAAAATTCTGCGTCTGTATATCAAGAATTTTTTGGAGCGATTATAACACCGGAAACGATTAAAGAAAAAAGTGCACAATTTTTCTACTTTTGTATACTAATGTTTTTGACTCCCGGCATAATCTACACGGAAAAAAAGAAAAAGTAATTTTTACTACTTTCATAGTAAAATTGGACCTGTCCGAAGTTTCTGCGCAACTCTGGCAACTTTTACTCAAAAAATAGTAAAATTTACTATTTTTGTAATAATTTTTACTATTTCTGGAGTAAAATTTACTATTTCTGAAGCAAATTTTACTATTTTTGGAGTAAAAGTTGCCATAGATGCGCAGAAACTTCGGACAGATCCCATTTTACTATGAAAGTAGTAAAAATTACTTTTTCTTTTTTCCCGTGTATAGAGTAATGTATAGAGAAACTTTTAAACTTTTACAACATAATCTTTAAGATCTTATTAACTTTAATTTACTTTTTTGAAACTTGAAAAATGTTTTGTGATTACTGACATATGTTAAAAATTGTTCGAGTATGTTTTTTTTTTAACGTTTTTCAGAAATCACAAAACATTTTGTAAGTTTCAAGAAATTAAATTAAAGCTAAGATCTTAAAGATTATGTTGTAAAAGTTTAAAATTTTCTTCATACATTACACTAGATTAGGGGCCGTCAATAAACTACGTTTCCAATTTTTCATTATTTTTAGACCCCCTCCTCCCCCTCATTACCATTGCGATAAATGCATTTTCTTTTTTTTAGACTTTTTGACCCCTTCCACCCTAAAATAGGTAATGTAGTTTATGGCCGGCCCTTTATGCCGGGAGTCAAAAAAATTAGTACGAAAGTAGTAAAATTGTATATATTTTTATAACTTAAAATATCTTGCTTTATTAAATTCAGCATCAAATTTTCACTCTACGCACGTCAAGCGTACCGACAATTTCTGACAGTATACTGTATATATGGGCGATTTTCCGCGCAGCCGTATAATTTAATTATTGCCGTTATTAATTTTTTTTTACAATTTAATTTAATAAGAATTAAATTATAATATATTAATACTCTCTCAATTTTGAATCAATGAAATTTCACTAGTGAAATAGCTAGAAGTCGGCTACTAAATCATTTAGTGAAATTTTCACTGAAAATCAGTCATATATCATACTGATTTCCAGTGAAAATTTCACTAAATGAATAAGCTAATCTGTTTTACCAATTACCGATAATACAGATTGAAATTTTCACTGGAAATCAGTATGATATTTGACTGATTTTCAGTGAAAATTTCACTAAATGATTCAGTAACCGACTTTTATAGCTATTTCACCAGTAAAATGTCTCTGATTCAAATTGAGAGAGTAATTATTAAATTTATTGTAAAATATATGAAAGAAGTTAATTATTGCTTTTGCTAAAGTATAACGAAGTTTTGTTTTGATTTTTATGAAATAATTCAGTTTTATTAAAAGGCTTCACCATGACACATAAAACTGGGGACAAGAATTAACATCGAAAAAATAATTTAAAAAAAAACAAATTTTTCCAACCAGCACCATATAGAATTTAATTCTACTAATTTAGACAATAAGAAAATGAAAATAGGAAATAAATTAATTAACGAATTTTACTAAAAATATTAATTTTAAAACTGGTACTGATAACGGGCATAACCATGACGATTCGGCTCTCTAATTTGCATTTAAAAAAGAAATCATAATGTTATAAATAAAAGTAGCTATTGTTTTTTTTTTTTTTTTTGTTCAAAAAACACATAAATTATTTTTTCACGTTGGATTCATTACAATACACCGTCCGACAAAATTTAACTTTTTTTTTGACCCACAAAAAAATTTAACATTTTCGGAAACTAGGACCCAAAAAAAATACCCGTGTCTGACCGTTTTGCTAGATCAAGTGATTTGTGGTTTTTAGGGGTAAAAACAGACCCTAAATAAAAAGTGACAAGATATCTTTTAAAAATTATTAATATTTTATAAAACTTGGTATCTGGCGGTTTTTGGGGTCGCTGATTATTAATCTGATGTCAGATTTTCAAAATTCAAAATGTCGGATTCAATATGGCGGTCAAATTTTAAAAAGTTATTAAATTTTTTTAAACCCTCGTATCTAGGGGTTTTTTGGGTTGCTCATGACGAATCTGATGTTAAATTGTCAAAATTCAAAATGGCGGATATAAAATAAAAAAATAATAACTTTTTAAAAATTTTATCGCCATATTGGATCCGCCATTTTGAATTTTGAAAATCTGACATCAGATTAATAATCAGTGACCCCGAGAACCCCCAAATATCAAGTATTATAAAATATTAATAATTTTTAAAAGATATCTTGTCACTTTTCATTTAGGGGTTGTTTTCACCCCTAAAAACCACAAACAACTTGATCTAGCAAAACGACCAGACACGGGAATTTTTTTTTGGGTCCTAGTTTCCGAAAATGTTAAATTTTTTTGTGGGTCAACAATTGTGTCGAACGGTGATATACGCAAAACTTATTTCTTAAAAAACATACTGAACAAGAAATTATACGCTACGTGGAGAATCACCCGCATATGCAAAAAATATATTCGAATCTTTTTAATTTTAATTTTTTGATCTCATTTTTTTTATTTTTTTTAAAAATGAAATTTTTTACATTCTTTTTTAATAACGTTAAAAGTATAATAATAATAATTAATGAAAATTGTTCCCGTGTGGAAAAGTGATGTGTGCCCCCAGTGGGGGCCCTTATGGATCGCCCTCATGGAAACGACATGCTCATCGATGAGGGCGCCCGCACGGGCGATCCATGAGAGCGCCCTTGTGGGCCCTCACGTTTGCCCTCAAGTTTGCCATAATGTTTTTTAATCAATAATATTAATAATAAAAGTTAATTAATAATAAATAAGCTTAAGTTATGAATAAATAACATATTTATTTAATAATTATTCAATTTTAAATTAAATTCTTACTCAAATTGAATTTATTAATTAACGTTCTAATTAATTAACTGTCGGATATAATTAAAAGTAATAATAAATTAATTAATTAAAAAATTAAAAAATATTTAATTTATGCATACTATTAACGGATATTTTCATTTTTTAATTAATTCATACATAGAATTAATGATTAAACGCAAACCTGAGAAATAAATAAATCTAACGCATGGGGGGAATCGAACCTACGACCTATGGACTATGAGTCTAACGCTTTACCAACTACGCTACGCACGCTACTTTAAAACGAATGCTAACTTCTTGATGCTATTTAAACTTGAAAAATACCTAACAAAGAAAAGTGCTTAACATCATTTAGTTAAAGTTAAGATATTAAATTATATTTTCCAATCAAATGCAATTTATAAAATATAATTAATTATATGCTTTATGATTATTATCATGAATCATCTCAGGTGAATTTTCAAAAAAAGTGTAAATATATTTTTATTAAAAACGCGTTTTTCGTTCTTCTGAATCATTATAAACATTAATTTTTTGGTGATAAAAAAATATTTGAATTTTGAACTTAGAAAATTTTGCTAATCGATCATGAGGGCGATCCATGCGAAGCCCCTACGTTGCCCATCATGGATTCGCCATATGGATCAGCCCTCATGGGCCCCCGCCGGGGGCCCCGAACTCTTGAGGGCAAGATCGTGGCTTTTTCCACATGGGTTATTGTATAAACTTTGCAAATTGCATCGTGTGCGGTAAATCTACGGCAAAATTATATTTATTTAATCGAAGTTATTTTCTCTGAAAGTTACAATTAGTTTGATTTTGATTATGATTTTGTGCTTTTTTTATATATATATATCCATATAGAAAGAGAGAGAAAATTTTATGGAGTAAATTCACGTGAGCTTTATAAATGCACGCATACTTGCGTGTCGGAGGCATTGATGATTCGTTGCTCGTTGCGATACTAATTGCGTGCTTCGATAGCTTCGAGCAATTTGCACGGCGTTGTGGTGACGAGTTTCAATACCTTTAGCACTTAATATTGTTACCCTGTTAACACTATACGCCTGTTACGCAATTCGAAAATGGAAAATGAACTGCAGCTGGAACAATCGCGCAATAACTAGAAGAGACGCTTTTTGTTCATTTGGAATATGTAACTAATTATTGCCTTTGCTCTCAAATATTCACGTTTTTTTTTGTCTCCTATTCTTTATCTCTATTATTTTATTTTTTTATTATGAGTATAGTACTCACAAAAAAAATTTGAAAAGTTTTTTTTTTTTTTTTTGCTTCACTTAATTCAAATTCTAGATATGGTGTTAAAAAAAACTACTGTTATTAACAAGTTTATAATGTATTATATACATATGATATAAAAAAGAGGTAAATCATCAAGTATAAAAACTTGTATAATTTTTCATCGATTTGCATAAAACTTAATTTTTCAGGTTTCTTTTTTTTTTTAAGTAATTTTTCGTTTCTTGTAAAAAAATTTTCTACTTACAAAGTTGTTAAACTATGATATTAAAATGAGGTCTAAAGTTAAAAAAATTGATTTGTTTACAAAAAATTATTTTTTATATAAAATTTGTGTCTCAAATTCTGAACGTTCAAATGAAAAAAATAATTTGTTTGTCTATAAATTTTTTAAAAATTACTCTAGCAATGAAAAATTAACAAAATAGGTAGATTAAATTTTTAAAAAATTATTAATTTATTTTTCAATGGAAAAAAGCCATTTTTTCGATAATAATTTACAAATTTGAATTTATTAAAAATTTCTACCTCCAAAGTGATTGACCCTAAAATCAATCCTAATTTAAAATTTAGTTTTGTAATATCAAAATAAAAATTAAGATTTTTGAAAATTTATCATAAATTATAAACGGCTGTTTAGATGAAAAATTTGTTGATATTGTTTTTGTTTTGTTTTTTTATTTTTACGAGAAAGATTACGAAATTTTATTTATCGTACTCAAAATCTTTTATGTAAATTCTCATCATCAGAAATATAAATATTGCTATAAGTATAATAGTATACACGCTCAGGAAATCGCCGGACGTAATAATAATAATGCTGCCGGTCAGCGTAATAAAAGAAAAGTTGCACTTGATTTCTATGAATTGACGGTTTCGTTGTAACAGCGCGAGTTTGCAACCGTTGACAATATATTTTATAGAGGAGATAAAAAGGAATATAAATGAAGTTTATTCAAATTAATACATATAATATGACACGAGCTGTCAATGCATACGGCATTGTGTCTAATTTCAAAAAAAAAAAATTATTACCATCGACTGGGGTAAATTTTGAAAAGTAAAACGTAATTTTTTCCATTTTTTTTTTTGTTTTTTTAAATCAAATATTTAAATATTGCATTACAATTTTTTCCAAAGACGTAGAAAACCTTAAAAGTTTCCTTCAAGTTTTAATATGCAAAAATTAAATTTACTTTAATAGTTATTTAAAATTAATTTTTGTTCCATATTACCGCCGTAGTTATGGGGTAATTTTGAACAAATTATTTCAATTACAAAAACAACTGTATGATATTTTTTTTTGGTTAAAATTTTGTAGAAAAGCAAATAAAATAGAATAGCTAAAATTATAAAGCAAAAAAAAGTTACTGAAAAAAGTGAAAAAACTATAATGAATTTTTATATGGATAAAAAATTATTGATTAATTCAAAGATGTAATGAAATTTTTTCCATTTCCACAATTTCTAAAATTTTTTTCCTAATAAAAATAATATTTTACGTCTACCGAAAAAATATTGAGCTACTATTAAAAATCAAAGATCGGAATAGAAATATATTATAAAAAATTTAAACGAGAAAAAAAACTTGTTTGTCTCAAACTTAGTAAATTTACCCCAGTCGGCGTTATATATTCAAAAAATTTTCAAATATGCAGAATAAATAAGGAAAACACCTTCAAAAGATGCATTAATAAGAATTCATTAAATTCTTTATTCGCTTTCTTTACTTTTTTCTTTTTTTTTTTTTATTTATAAATTTTGATTTTTGTCGTCCAAAATGAAAAATCAATTTTTCTATGTCTGATGTTTCATAAAAAATCAGTTTCTTTCCATAAACAAATATATATATTATATATCGTAACGTGCATAGAACTGTTTTTAAAATAAAGTGCTATCGATTACATCGATGGGAATCAATTCCATGAACAAAACATATTCAAATGGATTATTCGACCATTGGGAATATTTTCCAGGGAAAAAAAAGAATACGTTAAATAGTATGACAGAAAGAGAGAGAGAGAAAAAAAATTTGTATGGCTTTTATGATTTTTAGTTTTAAACAAATTCAAATTTTTCTTTTTTCATTGGTAGAGTCTGTAAAACTGATGAGCATTTATTTTATTCTCTCGAATTAATTTTTATCAATCATTAGAAAAAACATCAGTATAACAATAGTAATAATGATAATAATAATATAGTAATAATAATAGTAATAAAAAAATTGTAATAATAAAATTTTATTATTATAATATAATAATAATATGTATATAAAATCGGAGACAACATATAAATAATTGACGTAAAATTTATACTTTTAAAAGTATAATTAATAATTGATGGAATATTGACTTCATAAAATTTGCTCGAAATTAATATTTAATTTTTTAACATTGAACTTTAAATATTAATTTTAATATTGAATTTATTATAAAATCTGATAAAATAAAAAATCGTGAAATAAATTTGCATTTAATACAGTGTGCATAAAATGTAGTTTTAATTTAATTTGTATTTTAATATTTAATCAATTTATACGTTAATGAATTTCCAATAAAGCAATGTAACTTTTTTAGACCAAATACGAATATGAAAATGAGTACAATAACTTTTAATAATCCGCGTTTTTTTAATAATTTTTTTTTTTTTTCTAATTTCCGTTTTTGTTTTTGTTACTACTAAAAATTTAAATATAAAATTCCAGTTTAATTTATAAAAAAAATGTTTACAAAAAAATATTTATTTTTTTTGAAAGTAATTAATAATAGTATCAAAAAAAATAAAAATCGGGGAAAAAAATATTTACCTGAAACAGCGATAAGTTTCACCTGGAACAACGATATATTTCACTAAAGCAGCGAAAGTTTTCACTATTCTAGAGAAATATATCGCTGTTCCAGATAATGATTTTTTTTCCGTGAACTTTAAAAGTTTTTGGTAGGATTTTTTTTTATAAATAATAAATTTTTTTTTATTATTTACTATCGTAAAAATTTAAAAAATTGTTTAAAATTTGTCAAGGAAAAAAAAATCGCAAAATATTTCAATGAAATTTGTAACAAGAAAAAAAAATGGAAATATAGATGAAAAGCAAAATACTGGAAGTATGCGATGCATCGACTGCATGTCGATGTTACATAAGATGTAAGAACGCAAGCCGCCGTTATTTATGTCATTTCAGAGGTTTTCTTTGGGTCAATCCATTTATAACAGCCAGACACGCATGTCTACCTATAGTTTAACATGTCGCAGTGCTTCCTTTATTTACGTGTGTGCTTGCATTCATATGTCACTTGCAAACATGCGTACACATACATATATATATATATATATATATATATATATACGGCCAAAAATTGCACAGAGCATTTATAATACTGTAACGCGTAATCGACGCTAAATTATGCAGCACCGGAAATGAAGAAAAATGTTAGGTATAATCAACTTTTTGGTACAGCTTAAGGAAAAACAAACAATATACCGTCCAACGTACGAAAATTGCAATTGTTTTTTTCTATACTTAACCAAAATTCTAAAATTTTATATAAAAATATTATAAACCACATTAAGTCGTGTCGTGGACATCGTTATAAAGATTTTCTCTAAGTTTTTGTAAGAAAATTAATTTTTTTTTATCTAAGTTATATAAACTTAAAGTTTGTATCATAACACCCCCGCTGTTGGGGTTATTATGGTACATTTTTTTTGTTAATGAAATAAAGTAAACATTTTTTTTGCGAATTAAACTGTATGAAAACTTTTAACACACATATTCTGGAAGTAATTTTTAAAAAGTTGCTAAAAACTCATTTTTATATCAACTTTATTACAATTATTGAATTTTTTTTAGGTTAGGTATGATATTTAAAAAAAAAATTAAATTAACACATTTTAAGCTAATTACCCACGTAGAAAGATTCCTTGGAAAGTGCTCCTGGGAATTTCTGCCGGAATTCTTATTGGAAGCTCCGACGGAATTCCGTCGGAAATTCCCAGGAGCACTTTTCTACGAATCTTTCCACGTGGGTAAACAGCTTAAATAAGGCTTAAAATAGACCCAAAAACCCTCAAGTAACAAGCTTCAAGCAAATTTGATTAATTTTTAATTGTGTCTTCCGTCATACTAGATCCGCCATTTTGAATTTTGAAAAACTGATGTCAAATTCGTAATCAGCGATCCTGAAAACCCCCGAGTAACAAGTTCCAAGCGAATCCGATCATTTTTTTAATTTTTCATTCTCCATATTGGATCTGCCATTTTTAATTTTGAAAAACTGATGTCAGATTCGTAATCAGTGACTTTGAAAACTACCTAATAACTAATCGCAGAAATATTTAAGAAGTTTTTTTTGTTTATTTTTTATGACACATAGTGTGTCATGAGCACTTTTAGCCACTTTTAGTTTTGACGAATGTGTCAGCGACAGGCAGCAGGTTAAAAAAAAATTACAATAAATTACAATTAAAACACTAGTATAAAGATTCGCTTTACTTGTTAATTTATTTTTTTTTTACAAAAAGTAATATTAAAAATTTAGTTTATTATCACTTTTTTCAAACAAAGAAAACTGGGGATGCCCTATTTTAAATAGAATAAAGTGGGTCAATGTTTGCAATGGTTGAGAAAAAGAAAGAATTTATATATTTCATAAAAAAAAATCTTCTTTAATATCTAATACAACCTTAATTTCGTTTTAAATTAAAAATTTTATTTAATAACGTTTATTTATTATGGCTGATGTTTAATAATTTAATTTTTATCCCTCTCATTCACCTCGAAAAAAGTAAAATATTCTCCATCAATTTAATAAACGCACACATTTAATAAAATACCGAAGCTTACGCAACAAAATCAATATTTATATAGTGAAACATAAAACCCAACGAATAAATTGCTATTTAATTTTTTTGCATTGAAATGAAAGGCTTATTCTTGTTTTCCGTGTATGTATATCATGACACCCGCAGAGGCTACAATTAACGCACACATATTTATATATTCATACGTAAAATTGTACACATATATATATATGCTTAATGCGTGTTCAGTGAAGTGCATATATATTCCACACGTGTTGATGCGTGGGAGGGGAAGGGAAGGTGTCGATAAGAGGAATGGAAGGTGGAGGAGTGAGAAGGTCAGTGAGGAGAGGGGGGAGGTGCAGTGTTGTGATCTAGCGCCTGTTAATTGATGCACGTTTGTACAGACTCTAGACAGAGTAAGCGTAGGATTATTAAAGTTTACGTGCAGGAAAGGATATCAATGGATTTCGAAAAATTGATAACATGCGAGTAGGAAGTATTCCGCGAATAAATTATTGTTCCATAAATATTATTTACATTGCTCAGCTGGGAAATTAGCGTTACAATGCAAAAGAAAGACAATAATAATATCAACGAGAAAGAAAGAGCAGACTAAAAGTATAATATAATAATAGAAAAAAAAAGAATTCCAATAATCACATCATTTAACTAAAATAACAAAATATGTGTGCTTAAAAGTTTGTTAAAATACTTTATTTCAGTTTTATAAATGATACAAAAAAATTTATTTGTTTTTTAAATATTTGTATTTTACCAATAAAAATTTTTAGTTTCTTAAGAGGGCAGCATAGCTGTTAAAACGTTGATAAAGTAAATGAGTTTTTTTTTTATTATTCTCTTGACTCGGGAGAAATTGATTATATCACCTTACAACAATATATTTACTACCAAGTGATAAATTTAATATATTAACTAAATAAAATTGTTTTTTGCCTCGGAGCTAAAGAGGCACTTGTTTCTAATAAAAACTTTGTTTAACAGAAATAAAATTCTTATTTGAACTAAATAAATATTTATTAAGCTCAAAGATATACATTTCTTGTGTGAATATTTAATTAATATACAATATTTATAATATAAATTTTTAATACATGAACTAATGATAATATGAATTTTTTTTTACAGGATTTCAATGAACTTCAAATGTGAGTATAAAGAAAGTGTAATATAATTGACCACGTATTAGAATAAGAAAATCCTATGTAGAAGGATTGAAGATTGGTATTGGAAAATTAAATATCATCTAAATGGGTTTCGAAAAATCTACATAAAGTTTAGTAGAATTTTTCCATGCGTTTAACCTTGAGCGCAATTTTTTTACGGTTTTAAAGGAATTTTTTTTACGATACTTTTAAAGAAACTTTTTTTTTTGCACTGATAACATAAAGTACATGTGTTTAAGTTTTCAAAAAATCAAAGTATATTAAAAAAATTAAAAAATAACGTAGATATGTTAATTCTTGTGCGACCATGCTTTTTGCAACGGTGGGAATGATAATTCAAAAAAAATATTTGACCGATTGATTTAAAAATAGAAACATAACTTCTTTAATATATTCTCCAGAGTGACGTATGACATTTTTAATCGGTTAATTTAAAAAATAATTTAGGAACTTTTTTAATTATTCGAAAACAAATTTTCTTTTTCAAAGTGCTCCCAATTGCATAAATAATTTTTGAAATAAAAACGGCTACATCACTCTGGAGAATATATTTAAGAGGTTATGTTTCAATTTTCATGTCAATCGGTCAAATATTTTTTGAGTAATACCCACCATTACAAAAAGCATGGTTGCACAAGAATCAATATATTTCCGACAATTAAAATTTTTTTAATTTCAAAAAATCTTTGGTCAAATAAGTATTATTCGTAGGGAGATTAATTGAAACTTAAGCCAAATTAAAATTTGCCCAATTTAGAATTAGGTTAAAGAAAGATTAGGCCACATTAGAATTAACCCAATTAAATTTTTCGGTAAATTATTTTTATAATTATTTGGTGAAATGAAAAAGAGGTTAAATATTATGCCTTAGAAGAATAAGCCCAAATAAGGATTTTGATAAATCCTTATTTGTCAAAATTAGGCAAAGATTAGGCAAAATAAGAATTAGGTTAAATGTAGATAAGGTTACATAATAATTGGGACATATAAAAATTATGTTAAATAACGATTAGGCCAACTGTGTATTAAATTAAATACATAGAAGTTTAACGATAAGGGATTAAATTAAGTAAATTATTAAATCAATGAAAAATTTGTTTTAAATTAACTGGGAATTCTTGTCGAAATAAAGTGGAAATTATTCAATAAATATGAAATTTAAATTATTATATATATACAGAATAAATAGTTCGACTTTTTAATAATTTGAGTAAATTTGTAGATTTTATTAAATTATTCTGCAAAAAAAGAAAAGGTAAAATTCGTATATTTTATTTTAAAAAAGTGTTGAAAATTTACAAACTTGCAGAAATGGTCATTAATCATTATAATTAGACACGACGGGATAAAGTGTTGAGAAGACAAAGAGGCTGAGCATGAAGAAAGATTGTCACAAGGTTCAAATGAGGGCCAAACAATTTTTTTTACATTCCCAGCTTTAGTTAAAAAAATTACCTCAGACGAATTCGCGAGTATTAACAATAAAACCCACATATACCAAATTTCAAAAAAACGAGAAAAAAAATATCCAAAAACTAAAAAGGAGATTCCATTTATTGTCAAACTTTAGATTAAAAGTAATTTTAATATGTACTATTTTGTTTTATATAATACAATTTTTCAATTGAGTCAGTTATTTAAATAAAAATAATTTTGCTAATTAGAATTTAATTGAAATTTAATGTTTGTATTTTAAATGAAAAAAAAAAAAAATCTTTTCATGCGTGTAAAAGAGAAGACACGTGATATTGTAATTGGTGAACAGTCGGCGAGAGAAGTTAGACGATATAATATTGCCAACGAAGTGCGAGGCCATTTAGAAACAATTCGAATGAAGTACCTACCCAGTTGGATGTGGCAGTGGTTAGTGCGTCAACATACTATGTTGGTAGATATAATACTACCTGCATTCACGTATCGTTAAAGTTATAGCTTTGTAAAATGTTGCTTTCGCGCATTTACGTACTGCGAGGACCTCGTAAAAGGCAAAAAGGAAGGTTGGTGTAGGTCGTGCGCGCTTCAATTCTCTTTTCACTCTTTCTCCTCTCTCTCACACTCTCTCCTCCTGCCATTATCATCCCACCTCCTCTCCCTTCTTCCTTTTATTCGCCCTTTTGCTCATTTTTTCTCACCCTTGCTCTCATTTTAATTCTGCTCTCTTTTTTTTTAACCTTGCCCCTTGTAACATTCATGGCTATATAAGAGAAGAGTTTTTATTATATATGAAATTTTGATTTCTTCAATTAGACAGCTCGTTAAATTTATTAACAATATAAAACAGAAATTTTGTCAGTTACTACTGATAATTTTTTTTTAATCTATTAAATTAATTCGTGCTTTTGAAAATTAGATAAAATATTTATTCGACTTTATGAAAATCGAACTTTTTGAGATTTAAATCAAAATAAGACGACTCGTTTAATGCTAAAAAAATAAATTCAAAATCTCTTGATGAAGTAAAATGCCGTATCATCAATTTTCACTGAAAAGAAAAATTTTCTGGACTTACAACTTTTAAAAGTCGAATATAAAGTTGAAAATCCATAAGTAAAAAAAGGATCCAAACGATATAGAATAACGATATGGTTCGCCATGAATCAGCAAAAGTTGACGGACACAAGCAAATCGCGCGAAATCTCTGTTACTCATTCTTTTTTGTCTCTTTCTGCTATCTCTTACCTTTTAACCTTCTCTTCAAAACTTCTCTTTACCCTCATCTTCCAAACTCTTTCCTCAACCCCAAAACTCTTGTGCGCTTCATTTACCTTTCTCTCTTTCTAGTGAAGTTTTTTTTTTCTTTTTTTTTTTGCTATCCCCTATCTAAAACCACGCACGCTTCGTCGGTCGACGGCGCTTATCGGTTTTGCGCGCCGAACAAGAGACTACCACCTAGCAGCGGAAACAAAACGAGAAAAATAATTTTCGCTGCCACGGTCGGTCGGTCGGCTCGTTCTTTTCGCGCGCCACGTTCATCGATCTTCAGCCACGGATGAATAAACGAGCATGAACTGTTAGAGGGAGAGAGAGAGACTGTATCTCGGATTATGCTATATATATATATGTATGTATTGGTCGTTCGAAGCGATCAAAAACCAATCTATTTCTAAACTATACCAAATCTACTGTCGATTCCCTTTTATATGCGGCTGCCCTTTGGATATTGGAGTTTTGATAAAGCTTGAAGTATGTTTGCAAATAACAATTCATCGGTTCTTCACTAAAATCTTGTGCCCGGGGGATTTTACACTATGAACTGTATTCATCGCGGTTATTAGTCCATTGTTTCTATTCAATTTTTAATAGAAAGCTATCAGAATTTTGTCAAACATATATGGAATTTCCTTTCGTCACGCGTATTTAAGTGATTTTTTTTTGCAAAATTGAAATTTATCTATAAATAAGAAAAAGAAGGATGTACAGTACCGTTAGAAATTGTCGGTACGCTTGAAGTGCGTAGAGTGGTTTGATGCTGACTTTCAAGCAAGATATTTTAACTTAAAATTATTTTAACTTAAAACTTAGATGGTTGGAAAACTGATAAAATTCTGCGTCTGAATTTATATTAAGAATTTTTATTTTTTCGAGCGATTATAACACCGGAAAGGACTCAAGAAAAAAGTGTACAATTTTCCTATTTTCGTACAAATGTTTTTGACTCCCAGCATAATCTAGAATAATGTATGGAGAAAATTTTAAAAATTTTACAACATAATTTTTACGATATTAGCTTTAATTCGAGCATGCTTTTCTACAACCCAGCAGCGAGGCGGCGAAAAGTGATGATCGACGGCTGAGTTATAGAGAAACATGTTCGGACATTTTTTAACATTTTAAGAACCACAAAATATTTTTTGAGTTTCAAAAAAGCAGATTAAAGCTAATATTTTAAAGATTATGTTGTAAAAGTTTAAAATTTTTCTAAACATTATTCTAGATTATGTTGGGAATCAAAAACATTAGTACAAAATTAGGAAAATTGTTTATTTTTTCTTGAATAAAAAAAAATTCTTGATATACATTCAGACGCAGAATTTTATTAGCTTTCCAACCGTCTAGGTTTCAAGTGTCTAATTTTTTTTCTAACTTAAAATATCTTGCTTTAAAGTCTACATGAAATTTCCACTCTACGCATGTCAAGCGTCCCGACAATTTTGTGACGGTACTGTAGTTTGTGAATGAAAAATTCCCAGTGGAAATTAATTTTTTTTACTATATAGTTATAATTTAAATTTTACCTACAGTAAAAAAGAATTCTGCATAAAGTATAACCAGAACCCTTATTGCTTTTTCTAGTAAAAGTATCAGAAAATCTGATTGAAAATTGTCCTGTTTTTTTTAAACGTAAAAATAGTTTTAATAAATCAATAAATAATAAATAAATTAATTGTGGTAAAAAATTAAAAAAATAATTATTTAGATTTTTTTATATTACTGGAAATTGAATTTCAACTTTAAAATTAAATTTTGATATTATTATTTAAATAAATTAGAGTTACTAATTATTAAATTGTTTTTCATAACCCACCTAAAAAGATGCAGTTTTTTCTAAAAATAATTTTGCAATTCGAAGTAAGGTAAATGCCCAAGGTAACTGCCTTAGTTTCCGTCAGTTCGATTGAAAATTACAAAAAATGTTTTCAAAAACATATAAAGATTATGTTTTTTCAATTTTAAATAATTATTTTTATCTAAAATATAAATTATAATAATTATTTCAATACATTGCTTTAAATTTTCAAATTTTGTGACGATTACTGTTAACTTTCTGCAAGGTGTTTAGTTTTATTTTTTCATTTTTCTCATCTAAAGAAACTATAAATTTTTTTAATTGTATTCAATATAAAAGTTAACTTTTTCTTTTTTGAAAATAAAAACAAAATTTGAATTCACTAATTATATTTTTGCGGAAAAAAGAAATACTTTTTTAAAAATCAGTTTTTTCACTTTCAAATAATAATACAATTTTAGTTTTCAAAAATTTTTATATAGCAGAAAATTGTGTTATATTAAATTAAGATATACAACATTATTATTTTAATACCTATCAAATTTAATTAAAATAAAAACGTTGTGTTCTGTTTTAATATATCATTATTTTCTGTGATTTTATCTCTTATTATATAAAATTATCTCAAAATAAAAATAAGGATTTATGAATAAATTATTATAAAATCAGAGTAGGTCGAACGATATTTATATAATATTAAATGTAACTGTAAATTAATATTTCATTTTTTGGTTCATTATTAGATAAAATTGAAAATAAAATAAATTTAATATTTTCCATTTGTTTTATAATTTATTATTATTATTATTTCTTTTTATTATCCAAATTCAGCAACATATATTGTTGTCAGAGTTTCAAAATATATTTCTACTGTTATCAATTTAATTTTTTTTTAAATTACGTTTAACATTTCAATTAAAAGAATATTTTTCACAAATATTTTTGTACAATTAAAAAGGAACATTAAGAAACGTTTTCTATTTACAATTATTGTTGTTTAAATTTATATTAGAGAAACTTCAAGTTCGAACAATTTTGTCTTATTCAAAATTGAGAGCTAGAGAGAAGGAGAGTATTTTTAGAAGAATATTCAGTAACGCAAAAAACTATATAGAAGAGTGACATTTCACTCGAGCATTATTTTTATTTGATGAATTTCAAACGGAAATTTGCATTTATGCCAAATAAAACAATAAACATTGAAAAAATACAGAATTCTTCATTTTTATATCCATTTCTCACTGAAAATTTATTCATTTGTTTAATCATGTTCACGAACATGTTTTTGTTTAATATTACATTTTTAAATCAAATAGAAAAAAATAGCTATCAAATATTCATGATTTTAAAAAAATGCTTTTCAATTTTATGAAAAATGTTTTTTTTTCTCTATAAATTTCTCTCAATTTTGAATTTTTAAAAATTAATTTTTTTTTGAATTGTAAATTTAAAAAGAAAATGAATTTATAATTTTGTTATAAAATGTGAAAAAGATCAAAACTCACTTATGTAAAAAAAAAAAAAAATAAATGAAAATAAATGGGAAATGTTTTTTAATGAAAGGAACAACGTTATTTCAGCATAAATTGTGTAAGTTTATTTTTGCGAATGAATGGCGGGTTATAATTAGTATAACTTTGTTCGTGTTTTATTTTTTTTGTTGAGGTAACATTCAAATTGATTGTCGTGCAGAAGATACTTTAATCGCTTTTGTTCTGCTGATTGTGTCTCAGGTCGTATAATACAAAAGAAAAAATATAAGTGCAAAAAAAGCATTCGTGGAAACGCATGAACTGAAACGGAAGCTCAAGAGCTCTCCCAGGTTCGATCGCTACAGCAGAATAAGCAAGAGTTTAGAAGTAGTGTAAGTTTCTCATAGTCAGACGCAAGAAATAAGAAAGAAAGAAAAAAAAGTGCATCAATAGAAGATTCTCGCGCAGCTAAATGGTGACTCGAATAAAACTTTTTTTTTTTTCTTTTTCTTGCTGAACATTTCAAATATAATTTTTGAAAATTTTACAAAAAACCATAAAATTTATCAACAAAATTAGATAAATATTTTTAAAAAAAAATTTGGAAAATTTTATTAATGGATTTTAATTTTTAAAAAAAAGTTTATTTGAAATGGATATAATTATTATTTGCAATTTAGAAAAAAATATTGAATGATATTTATAAATAAAAAAAATAGTTAAAATAAATATTAGGTATAAAGAGAATATATTTTTTTAAATTATGCTAAAAAAATTTTTTTCCACAAAAGCAACTACAGTGTTATAGTTGCAATTTCTGCTCCAAATTTGGTTTTCTTAACAATCTTGAGCTTTTCTTTTGAAGTAAATCCGTGAGTAGGATGAAAGAGGAAGTTTAATTAAGGCAACATGCAAAGAAAGGAAAAAAAAGTACAATGTAACATAGGGTCAAAAATGTAAAACACAAGAGCTGAGAATAAAAATGTACTTCTCGTTTTGAAAAATAATTTTAAAACTGAAATAAAGGACAACACGAGAATTACATAATAGTAACTCTATGACAAAATTGTATACATTTTTAAAAATTTTTTTTTCATAAAAAAAAATTGTATAAAATGATAATTTTTTTTATAAAAAAATAATTTTTTATAGACTAGTTGTATTAAGTTTTTTAAAATTCCGTAGAAAATTGAAATTTTCCAAAAAAATTTAGGGATTTAATAGGAAAAATTGGACAAATTAAAATTGAAAAGCAAATATTCTTTTATTGAAAAAAAAAATGATTTTTGAATTTATATCAATTTAGTTGCAAAAATTAATTTTTTCGAAAAAGAAATTTTCGTATAGAATAAAATTTCTTAAATTTGTAGTTTATTGATCAAATTTTTCTTTTTTTTCAAATTTAGAATATAATGTCTAAGAAATTCTGAACGACTGTAATCATCGGATATGATGCAGGAATTATTAATATATATGCTTATCTATACATTGTATTGTCTTTGAAAATATTGAAACATTTGCGATTACATTTTTATATTATTACAATGTCGAAGACCCTCGTGAACCTTAAGAGCTTTTCCAGTTAATAATCAAATTCCGTATATGTATATAGATGATTGTATTCTTATAAAAATATCTCAGTCATTTCTATATTACTCGCGGGTATATATTTCTTTTGTCTTCTTGTTAGACATAAAAGAATAATAAAACTTAAATTGTACTTGTTTTTTTTTTTAAATAAATAATAATAATTCACATTTTTTCCAAAAAAAAAACGAGTGACAATAAATTACAGAATATAACAATTTTTGTGTAATAAGCGAAAATAAAAATGAAAAATTATTTCAGTTTTTAAAAATTGTTTCGTGAGAACAAATTTTTTAAAAAAATTTCTTTTATGCAATTATAATTAGCGAATTTGTATTTTATTTTTTTCATTAAAAAAAAGTTGTTACTATAGATGAATCCAATTAAAAAATTTCTGGTTATTTCAATTCAAAAATTAGTTAATAATACTAGAACTGTTTGAATGAAATTGATAATTAGCAATAATAATACTAAACATAAATAATTTCTTTTACTTATTAAAACTATTTTTACGTATACAAAAGTTTTACACTTTTCTACATGGGTTAAATCGACTAGATTTATTTTAAATAAATTCTGTTTATTTTAACAAAAAATTCTTAGTAATTTACTATTATTATATATTAATTAATGTATTTAATAAGATTTTTTTTTTTTTTTTTTTTTTTTTTTTTTTTTTTTTTTTTTGAAGTGAATTATACATTTATAAATTTCTCTTTTTTATTTTCATTCATTATCTCTACTAGAATGTCAGATCAAATTCGTTGTTTAGTGAAATGATTAATCGGCTTGAAAAACATTTCCGCGCGCACACACAAAGAATGTCTTGCATCGACATGCATGTTTCGTTACACCTACAGCTTCATAAATAACAAAAACCTAAAAGAGATAGGTTTCAAAGACGAAAGTTATAGCTCTCCTTTTGTGGCTGGTACAGCATGTTTGAGAGCTTTTCTGAAACGAAACATTGCATTTTTTTTCTTATTATTTTTCTTCGTCATTTATATATATATATATATATGCTTGGAAAGTGTACTTTTAGAAGAAAAACAAAAATAAAAATAAAAGTCACTGAATAAAAATTACGTCTAACTAAATGAAAATATACTTTAGGAAAGTAGTAAATCCCGATATTATTAAAGCAAAGAAAATGAAGAGGTCATAAATTAAAGAAGTACAAAGAAGCCATAAATTTATATATCTTTTAGTATACGAGAGCATCGCCTATAATAATTGAAAGAATAATAATTATTTATATTATTTTGAGAAATCAAATAATATTTGTCAAATTAAATTTTTTTTATCTACATTTGCTCGGGTCTTTTCAGCAATATTAAAAAAAAATTTTGGTTAAAATGATTCGAGAATTTGATTAATCTAACCAGAATAGTTTTTTGCGTATAAAACCTTTTTTTTAAATTGATCCTCGGGCGCATGATTACACCATAAAAATCAGTAATTAGAATTTTCATTTCAAAGAGTTTTATTAGATATTATAAGTATTTTGGGATAATTAGAAATTTTCCAGGACAATCAAAAAATAAATTTCGAAAAAAACTAAAAAAAAAAAAATACATACTTCTGCACGGAGAGAAATCTGCTGCGATTTTTGCTTGTGTAGTCTTTATTAATTTCATAAGTCATTTTTCGATACAATTTTAGCTTAAGACTGGAATAATTTAAATATGAATTCATGTATTTAATGTAATGGAGTGTATCAAACAAAAAACACAAGTCACGGGTGTTAATTTTGTATGAATTTCACATAAAAACTGCAAAGGGGACATGCCATAAAAGTATTAGATCCTCTCTTATAAAATTTGCAAGAATGCCATCTGATTTTCAGGTGGAATTTATACAACACAATCTTACCTCCGTATACACACAGCATTTCACACACACAATCATTGTATGCTGGTGATTCCGAGGAACGGAACGCACAATGCGCACGCTCGTGTTTTACTATGCGTTTTTAACCGCGAAATTTAAAATAATTTTATTTAAAAATTTTTTTAAAATATTTGTTGTCAATAAGTGATTGTTTATTAAACAGTGAAATAGAATATTTTAAATACTGAAATTTTTAAATATTTATTAGCTAAAATGTTATTTGTTCTTTTAAAAACAGAATCTATTAAAAATAAAAAACAATTAAAAAATTTAATATTAATTACATTTGTATAAATTTATAATTATATTTATTCATTGTATTTATATATTTGTTATTATATTATGGGTATAAGTATTATTTTTATATTAAATATTAAAATATAATCACCAATATAGTATTAATATTATATATTTACATATTTATTACATTAATTAATAATTTTAATTTAATTAATTAATATATGAAATTAATTAAATATTAATAAAATATTATATATATTCAGAAAATTATCTATGGATAAATTAAATTTTATTTTATTTAATAAATAAATCGAGAATAAAGTCGAATTATTTATAATGTATGCATTATAAATAATTCGATTTTATTTATTATTTTTCTATTTTACTTTTTAATAAACAACCACTTATTGGCAACAAATATTTTTAAAAAAATTTTAAATAAAATTATTTTAAATTTCGCGGTTAAAAACGCATAGTAAAACACGAGCGTGCGCATTGTGCGTTCCGTTCCTCGGAATCACCAGCATACAATGATTGTGTGTGTGTGAAATGCTGTGTGTATACGGAGGTAAGATTGTGTTGTATAAATTCCACCTGAAAATCAGATGGCATTCTTGCAAATTTTATAAGAGAGGATCTAATACTTTTATGGCATGTCCCCTTTGCAGTTTTTATGTGAAATTCATACAAAATTAACACCCGTGACTTGTGTTTTTTGCTTAGAAACTATTTTTACAATAAATACTTGAATTTATGCTAAAAATGCAAGTGTCGTGCCATGTAATTAAAGTAATTTACTCATCCAAGCAAAAATCGCAGCAGATTTCTCTCCGTGTGAGGATCTATTTTTTATGAAGTGGTATTTGAATTTACATCTGAGATAATGTCATTTGAACATTGAACGATTTGTGCTTATGCGTATAGAGACTGCTCGAGGGGGAAATAGAATGAGGAAGTGAGACAAAGAGGAAAGGAAGGGCGCCAGAGAGAGAAAGAGGAAACGTCTGTGTGTGTGCGTGCATGTGTTTCCCGACCTTCGCGAAACGTCAAATGTCTGACAATGAATTGTATATAGTAGACAGGGCCGTGTTAGAAGAACCGCGAACCATTCAGAAAAACAATTACAATTTCTAGTTTGATATATTAATTATAGAATTATCAAATAGGTTAATTTAATTGAAACAAATATTTTTTAAATCAACCAAATAGATTAGTATACAGTTAACTAAATATTTGTTTAATTTAATTTAACTAAATTATTCAATAATTGTATACTATTTAAATGAACCAAATACGTTTTTGTATTAAACTAAATTTCTTTTGTCCTAAACAAAAAGCTTCCTTATAAGAAAAAAATTTCTTTAATTAAAAAAAGGTTTTATCTAATGTCAGTATTTGTTTCACTTAAATATATATTTTTATTTAAAAATTCTTTGATATCTAATTTTATCAATGTTGGTTCTTTAATTTGCATTAAGGAACTAAATTTTATATTTAAATTATCTTTTTTTTAAATATTGCTAAATTCATTACTCGATTGAGAATTATATATGTAGAAAGGAATCATTCTTTCCGAATCAAGTAAATTTTTTTTTTTTTTTTATTGTATTAAAGTAGATTAATTAGACTGTTTAGTTAAATCAAATAAGCTTTTTCCTTGAGTGATAAATGACTTCTTGTATTGCATCTCCTTAGGTTGATTAAACCATTGAATGTGCCTTCAGTTAAAAAGCCTTATAATTAAACCCAGAAATAAATATTTTAAAAAAAAATGGTAAATTAATTTAAAAAGCAAATTTTATTTAATGTTTTTTTTTATATTTACAATAATAAACCGACTTACTCAAAAAAAAACTTTCTTAGACGCAGTTTATTTTAATCAATGAATTAAGTTAAATTTTACGCACAAAAAATAATATTTCTTTCATTAATCACTTTATTTGACGCGATTATTCTCTTATTATTAAAAAAAAAATACCTAAGGTATTATTGTCTTTGTTGCCTCCGTCGGCAATCGAAATTTACGAGTTTTTAGCTATCAATCGATTTAATCGGTTTTTTTTCTACTTTTTTCAAAAAAAAAAATTTTTCAAAAGAATTTTTCTGCTTTTTAAATAGAATCTTTCAAGGAAAAATAGATAAGATTTAGAATTAAACTTAAAAATAAAGTTAATTAACTACAATTAAAATTCATAAAATTATAATTGATAAAAAATTATAATTAATTTAATTAAATTCCTGGTAATTTTAATGATGTACCTATTGTGTATAACTTTTAAAAATTAGTGTTCAAAAAGAGTTTCTCATGTTTCTAAAATTTTCAATGAATAATGTGAATTATTTAAGATAATATTTTTTTAATTTTTATATATAAAAATTTTTTGATTTTTCAAAAAATGGCCATTCGTCTTTAAATTATCTGTATCGACTTTCACATCTCGCATTTCTAATTAAGAAAGTCAGCTATTATCCCTTAAGTTAAGTCGAACTAAATCCTGCATACATGATTCTAATTGGCTACCTTCTCACACCACAGTCGTGTATTTGGAACGTAGATTCAGATTCAGATATTTAAACTTCGTGCAATTTCAACTCATTATTGTCTGCTTATCTTTCATTTTTTTCAAAGAAAAGGAACTTTTTATCTTTCTCTTTTTTTCCCCCGAATTTCTGGTAATCCCTTATAATTTATATATTATATATATAATTAAACATTATCATTTTCAATTTGACTACATTTTTTATTATTTTACATTTATTTCAAAATTATAAACATTTGATTTCAACTTTTCTTTTTGGTTAAATTTCGTAATTGAATTTATTATATTTTTGTAGACTTAAATTTTCTGTGCGGGTGTCGATAGAAAAAATACGAAAAAATTACCCAAAGTTATTAAAAACCTGTCGGACATACGTAATTGTGTGTGTGTGTTTTTTTAAAATTATTATCAAATCATATTGTAGTTTTCATGAACTTCTTTAATTTATTCATTTATATTTATATGTTAATAACATAATTTTTATATTTCTAAATGATAAAATAGAAAAACTAAAGAAGTTATTTTCCGTAAACATACTAAAATTTAAATTAATATAAATTGATATGAAAATGACAAAAATAAAAAACAGTCTTATTTATTTATATTAAGAAAATATAAATTATATGTTAAATTTTAGCAAACTTGAATTATTATAGTAATAAAAAAAATTCCGATTAAGAAAAAGAATTCAGTATACTGATAAAAAATTTATTTGATTGAAATAATCGGTTACTTGGCTATTACCAAATAAATATTTATTTGTATGAAATAATAATTATTTTAGTCAATTAAAAGATATTTATTTTAAATACAGTTTATTTGATTCAAATAAACATTTATTTGATAATAGCCAAGTAACCGATTGTTAAAATCAAATAAATTTTTTTTTTTGTAAAATAAATATTTTAATTTGTCAGACATTTGATTTTTATACATCATTTGAGTTTAAAATAGTATCCGGTGATTAAAAGTTAAATGATCTTTTAAGAGAGATTGGAACTTTTCTGAGTGCCCTTATAACTTTAAAGAAAATTTTCTCTCTCTCTCTCTATATATATATATATATATATATATATACTAAAAGAAATAAAAAAAAGTAAAATTTCCGAAGAATTCAATGTCAATTACAGGTTTCGCGTAAAATTTTTTTTACATGGTTGGACGAATGATTGCCAACTGAAGAGAAAAATTCTAGTGGCTCCAAATCTGTTTTGATATTTGATTCGAAATATATATATACATATAGTGAAATACACAAAGCGGAAAGCCGCACGTGCATTGATGCGCGTTTTCGCGTGAGGCTGAAAATTACACGGTGCACTGTGTGCGTAAATTTGCCGGTAAAAATTACTCGACCTTCGCAAAGTTAGTTATTTTTCTTATTTTAACAATGCACATTTTAGAAACAGCTTTGAAAAATTTTTCCATTTTTGTTTTTCAAATAATATTCAATTTTTAAGTAATTTAATTAATTATTTAATTAAAAAATTATTTATTTTATTTAATTAAATATTTTTTTTATTTTATTTAATATTTTAACAACTGAAAAATATTATTAGAGAGAGGCGAAAATAAACAAAAATATTCGGATAAATTAAAATTATTTGTCCGAATGTTTTACTTTTTCATCTCTATTATTATTTTATGATTATTATTTTTACAGTAAAGATAGAATACCATTTTTTACACCTCCCCCTTCCAAAGAGATACTCTTAAGATATTATCTATAATTTGCATTTTTTTTTACATTAGACATTTAATAAAATATTTGTCATATATACTTGAGATATATTTTTAAAATACTGAATTCGATCAATTGATAGAAATTTTATCAATTCGGTGATTAGATTTTATCTAATACTTATTGATTTTCTCTTAAGAGTTTTTATTTTTATTCTATTTAATTCATTGTTGACAGTTATTGGAATATTTATTAACTTCTTCTTTTACTGAGGCATAGAATATGAAATTATTATTTAAATATTCATTTTTTATGTTAATTAGTTAAATCCAACTGGACTAGTGTCCTTAAAGCGTTTATAAAATGTGTTCTGTTTTTAAGAAAATAGATTTGGAAATAATTATAATTTAAAACAACTAACTCGTTAGAAAACACTTTTTTTTAAAGGCGCGTGCTTTCTTTTATGTCTGATAAAAAATTATTTTACAACCAGTAAAATTAATTTATAGGATAATATAATAAAACTACTTTCTATTACTGCTGCGACTACTACTTTTTTTATTCAATATTTTTTTTTATTAATAAATTAATGAATAATAAGAAAAATAAAACATTAATTATAGATTTATTAATTTAATAAAAAAAATTAACGAATAAAAGTTAGTCCAACTTATTTTTAATAAAAAAAAAGAAATTTTTAATAAAAATTCGTTTCTGTAAAAGTTTTGGCAATTTTATTTTTAATACTTTCAAATTTTAAAATTTCATTTTTATTCAAATACAAATTTTTATTTATTATTCAAAAAATGTTAAAAATTAAATTGTTTACTGAAACATTTTTAAATTGTTAATCCTTTTACATAAATATTCGAAAATATAAAATCCGACCAATTTTCCAAATTTTGGGAAGCTTGATTATTTTTACGGCTGTATTCTTTTTTTTCTTTGGTACAAAAAAAAAGTAAAAATATATATGGAAATATTTAAATTTTGCGAAAGTCTAACTTTTTTTTTAAATTATAGATATTTAACTATCGACTTTATACATAATGTGAATGAAAAACATAGAATTTTAAAAAATAGAATAGTAGTGAAAGAAGATTTAATTGATTTCTGAAGAAATAAAAACGGCAACAATCACCGTTTTTATTGTCGTATTACGCACTCTAAAGTAACACTTAGAAAACTGATCCGACAAACGAGATTGTTTAATGGCATCGTGTCACTTCCTTTATATAGAGTGAAAAATATACAAAAAAAGCGTTTGCAATTTTACAGCTATAGGAGGGTATAAAATTTTAACCTATGAAAATAGCAAACTGATGGTTCAGATTAAAAAACCGGTTACAATTTTTTAAAAATAAATCGTTGGGTCCGAAATAAAAAAATGTTTTAAATTTTATAGTTTTCTGTAAGTATTTAATTTTGTAAATAATGAAAATATTTCACAGAAAAATGAGATTCAAAATTTTATAATTTTGAACTTATATGGGCCAATGATTTCTAGTTTAAAAAAAAAAATTATAACCGGTTCTTTGATCTTGATCTTTAATTAATAACTTATATATACGATTTTCTCTTTTTTTAATCGAACTAATGTGCACGATTTGTAATAATAATTCTTGAAATTTAAAAAATAAAAATTTTTTTAATTATTATAAATAGTAATATTTAAAATTTAAATAATCCATTTATGTTAGAGAAACAAAAAATATCTGATACATTACTTTGAAAAAGTTTCATTGTCCAACCTCGTGGTATATAAAAGTTAATCGTAAATGGTTTGACCGACTTTTAATCACTTTAATTAACTTTGGAAAATTTAATTTCGTTTAATAATTTTCTAACTGAATATAAAAACAGAAATTAGTATTCAATAAACCAATATTGACGATACTGTGTTTGGCAGCGATTTGCATCAATTCTATAAAATTCGTGAATTAATTTTATTATTTTTTTATTGGATAAAATCAAAATTAATGAGATAATAAGTAAAGGATAAATTTTTTATATAAAAGTGGAAGTAAATTTAGAGTGTCTTGAGTAGAAGATGAGATTTTAATGTCCTACTTAAGTTTAAAGTTGAGAAGTTGCAATCGGATCTTGAACTGGCTTGAATTCTGAGTGGAACCGCAGTTCTCCAGTCAACTTACAATGCTTTCGTATCAACTTATCTGCCGTTTCTATCCAGCACGTACTACCGTAACATGCGTGCGTAAAATCATGTCGTAAACTTCTTTAGTTTCATCCGCTCATTGTGAAATCAGTTTTTTTTTTCTTTTTTTTTTTTTATTAATCCAAAGAGAATAATCTTTTGTTTTTTTCAAGATCAAAAAAAAAAAAAAAAATTTGTAATTTTGTAAATGCCTAAAAATAATATTTAATTTGAGGTGTGAAAATTAATTTTCTTTTGTATTAGACGTACAGTATTCTATTATCGCTTTTACAAAAAAAAAGATGATTATTAAAAAAAAAAATTTATTTCTATAATTAAACTGACAAAACATACTAAGAAAAATTGAAAAAATTAATTTATTTCGTCAGATTGTTTTTGTTTTGTAATTTTTAAACTACTTTCATTTATTGATTTCGTTAAGAGAAACTTTTATAGTTTAGTAAATTTTTCTATTTTAAGAAATATTTTTAAAGAAATTTAAATTAAATTTAATTTTTTAAGAAATTTTTTTAAATAAGTACCTATACAGTGGTATTCTATATAGGTACTATTTTTAAATACAAATAATTACGAATATATATAACGAACTAAGTTCGTTTCATAGATGGAATAAACTTTAAACATGTGATATAACTAAAAAAAAAGTTACTAAAATTTCATGGAACGCAATGAAATTCTAATATGAAACTATAATAGCGTTACTGACATTTTTAAGTTATAATTTACCTCTACATTTTTTAAGAACATTGTTAGTAGTAACAACTAATGCATCATATTTAGTATAAATTATCTGAAATATAACAATTACTGTTATTTCTTTTAAATGAAATTTTAATTATTCTTTTATAAAAATAACATTTAATATATTAAAATGTCTGTAATTACTGTAATCAATGTTCTAAAAAAATATATTATTTTAAATATAAATTAAAATTTATTTTAATTTTTTACATAAACTTTTTTTTTATTTAAATTTTTTTTTCATAAATTATATTTAGAGAAAATTTTTGATAATTTAAAAATTTTTTTTACAGAGAAAATAGAAATATAATAGCTTTTTTTTATGTAAAATGAGAAACGTTATACATACTGGATTGCTTTTCACGTTTGGGATGCTGAAAGTGGCATGCTGCCTAGTCTGGCTGTTTGTTTTGATTAATACAATTTAAGCGTTGGGGAATTAGTACTTGGGTGTCACGCACGCTGCAGGATCCCTTGTTTCCAAAAAAAAAAACAACTATGTTTCCATATATACGGAATTGAATTAAAAAAAAAACCTCCAAATAATTTTCATTTATACAATCTCTAATTACACGAGTTCTATTATTTCTTTGAAAAAAATTTTCTATTCTTCATTATTGTGACAAAAAGCAGTGATTATCAATATATTGAAAATCTCACAAATTAAAATTCAAAAAAAAAAATTTCTTTTGGTAAATTTTTGCAAAAAATTATTATTATCATTAATTTAGATAGTAATTACTAAATATCTACATCGTAAATTATCAAATTTTATCTGTTTCAAAAAAAAGAAGAAAAAAAAAGATTGACAAAATGAATTTTAAAAGCGATCAAAGTTCAAATCTAATCAAACTTTCAAAAAAATGATAAAAATTTCGCAAATTATAATTATTTTATGAATATACAGGGTGATTTTTATGTTCTGGAGCCCCTAAAATTTTTTTTAATTCCACTTTTTTTTCGTTTTTTAAACTAAAAAAAAAAATATTAAAAGAAAAATTTTTGAAGTCCGGAACATAAAAATCACCTATACTCTCTAAATTTGAATTAGTGAGAAGTAAAATTAATTTCCTTAATTAATAATTCAAATTAGTACAAAATTTTCACTAATTTTTAGTAAAATATTATACTATTTGAGTATTATTTCTTTTACTAAAGTTTTAGTGAAGAATGACTAAAAATTAGTAGAAATTTTTACTAATTTAAATTAGAAAACGAATTCTCACGAATCGGAAAGAGATTACAATTTTTTTTTATTATATATTAATATATTTAGTAATTTTTATAATTTAATTTTTAAAATCGACTTCTAATTAAAAGCATAAAATATAATATAATACTCTCTAAATCTGAATTAGTTAAAATGTTTATTAACTTAAATTAATAACTCACTTTTTGCTTTAGAATTAGTTAAATTTTTCTAATTGTTAGTAAAATTTACTAATAATTAGTAAAATTTTACTAATTTAGAAGCAAAAAGTGAGTCACTAATTCAAATAAGTAAACATTTTTACTAATTCAGATTTAGAGAGTAAGAATTTTAAAAAAATAATAAAATTACAAAAAATTTATAAAATTTATAAAAAAAAATAAAATTTACAAAAAAAATATAATATTTTTACAAATTTCTCACAAGAATTGAGAATCCCTGCTTTGCGTATCAATTGACATATAGCACAACGGTCACTTTTTCGAGTTGAACTATTGGAAGGTTTTATTTTAGTAGAAAGAGTGCGAGAGAGAGAGAGAAAGAGAGAAGTAAAAAAAAACCACCGGCAATTCGTGTACGTCACTATTAGCGCGTGTTTGTCGCAGAGGCAAAATACACGATGATAACTCGCGCGCGTGCCAGAAACTCGAAGCGTGTGCAAGGTCGCACACACGAGGGCGCGAAATTTTGTTTTTCGAGAAATTTTCACGAAAATTGCATTTTATAAACTTCTTTATATATATATATATATATATATTTATATACATATATATTCATTCGCTATAAGCTCACACATCACGTCCGTCATAGATTTTTGCATGTCAAGGTGTAGGACGACGGACGCGTTTCTCTCTCCGTTGCTTTGGCGGCGACGGCGCATTCTCAAAAATATTTTATTTCGACGTCGGCCTCGCACAGAATCACTCTTTTCTCCCCGACAGCCTCATATATCCCCAAGTCATTCAAAAACATTTTGACTTGATTTTTTTTCACAAAAATTTTCCTTTTTTTTCTAATTATTTTTTCATTATTTTTTTTTTTTTTAATTTATTCAATGAAAATTTCTCATTAAATTTCTTATAATTTTCCTTTTTTCAATTTGAATTTCTTTTCTCAAATGGTTTATATGTGTAAACTTTATATATGTCAGTTAACTTTTTTATAATTTTAAAAAGTTTATTTTCACTTTTTTGGTATCTGTGATTTTTTGAATTTTTTATTCTATTAATTTTTTATTACTTCAATAACAGGTAGTAATTAATAATTTAAGAGCGAACACGTGTTTGATTTTCGAAATTACGTTTATTTTGTTTAAATTATTTTATAATAGTTGTAATTATTATTGTTTGTTAAATTTTTTTTAAATTGTAATATTTTTGAATTTTATAATGTAAAACTGTATTTTAAAATGAATGTTTATTTTAACAATTCTAACAAGATTTAAATAAGTATTTAATGTAATTTTTTTCTATACTTGGCACATTGTTTTTTTAACATATTAAATTACAAATTCCCGTATGTTTTAGTTTTTACAGTTATTTATCTTTTAGTTAAGTAATTCAATTTTTGTTTCCTTTTTTTTGACACTATTTTTTATAATTTACATTTAAAATTTCGCTAATTATTTATTTTTTTCAACTAATCATTATATCCATTTTTTTAACCATACTTATCACTGTACCTAATAAATATATCTTTATTGAATGATTTTTTTTATTTTAGTTATTTTTAATTTTTATTTAAATATTTAAATTGCGATACTAAAAATTTCTCACGTTTCTTTTGTCATTAATAATTTTTCACTTTTCGATAAATTGTTTTATATTCACTTAATTATCTTTTTCTCACACTAATATTAATGGCATTAATATTAATAACATTCATATTATTAATATCGAAATTAATAATAGTTTTATCGAACTTTTAACTATTTGATTATACATTTATAATTAGAAATTATTTTCTCGTAGATTTTAATTTTCACTTTTGATCTTTTCACACTATTGCCTTTTTTTCTCTCTCCTCTCTCTCTAATTAGAGAATATGTTTAGCTTCGATTTACTATGATGGTAATTGGATAAATATCCTTTGAATATTCATGACATCGGTGAAAAAAGTTTCTTTTTTAAAAAAGAAAGAAATTTTTCCAAAAAATAGTTTCCAGAATAATTGTTTCTAGTTTTTTTTTTTTTTTTTTTTTTTTTTTTTTGAGAAAAAAATGCGGAAGTCAATTGCTCTTGACGACATGGGTATATAGGTGTCGAGATGATTAGGTGTGCGTTAATTAACAGCCAACTTGAGAAGCGTTACAGATGACTTGTGTGTACGTTCTAAAAAAATTTATTTTTCCTCAAATATCGAAAAAAAAATTTTAATTCCCCTTTGGTTCTGTTTGCTTTTTTCCTCAATTCCAAATTCATCCTCGTTTGACAGATTTTTTTTCTCTATTTTTTGTTAAAATTTAAATATTTAATCCCGTGTGCATTTTTTTTTTTTAAACGAATTTTTATACACAAAAATTAAAACTCGTTCGTAGTTATATATTTTTATTCTGGCAGGTAATCCAAAAAAAAAAATTTTTTTTCTAATTTAAAAAATTTCTTTTTTTATATTTTTGATGCTCGAATGATGATAACGCGCAAGGGTATAAAAACCCGGAACTTATTATCCTCAAGTATACGTAGGACTTATATAGAATTTTTTTTGGTGCGAAGAGAACTCACAAAGCTCGATTTTGAAAATCGAGAATAAATAATCACTGATGTTGGGAAGCACGAGAAACATGTGACACGCACTGACACTGTTGGCAAAACGCAAAAAAAAAAAAAAAAGAAAAGAAGAACGACACTTTGCGTGTTGTCGACTGATATTTACCTTGCTACATGTAAAATGAATAGAGAGAGCCTGCCGGAATCGAACGAAGGAAGGCTCAACCGGCCCACTGTGACGTCGCCGGCCTACTGTCAGCTCAGCGCTCGCTCGGTCCCGCAGTCAACTAACCTACCGTGCACACCATATCATCAAACTCAACTCCACGGAAATCAATTCTCCCTCCACCCACATAACTATCACAAATAAATTTTTCTAAAATCATAATTTAACATTTCATGAATTATCACATTGAAATTTATTGAATTTCAATGTTTTTTCAATGAATTTTGCGAATTATTATTGGTTGTGATTTTGATTCACGTAGTAGTCAGGTGTAAAACACTCACGCGCGCGCAACGGTTACGTAGGACGGGGAAACACACACCCGCGCGTTCAACTACTTGGCATACAGAATTCACGCGCACACTCATACAAATAAAGAAAGAGTGTGCGTGTGTTCTTGCGAATCTCGATTCTCGCGATTCGTATATAGCGGATTGAAGTGAAAAAAAAAGAATCATCAGTCGAAGGGGGCGAAAAGAGGAGAGAGAGAGAGACGCATCACGCACTGCGTTTTACGCAGCACGAGAGATAATTATTTCTCGAGCGGCCGAGTACCACCTGACCTCGAGTCACGAATTCGAATTTAGCAATGAGAGAAGCGAGTTTTTTTTTTTTTTTTAATTTTATTTTTCACTTTTGTTTTTTATTATTAAAACTACATAGGATGTATGTTTTAGTTAATTATATACTTTTTTTTAAAATGAAATCTTAATTAAAAATAGGAACCATTTTTATTTTTTTATTCGGCTATTGTTATTCGATTAATTGATTTGTAATTTATTATTATTTTTGTATTGATAATAGTTGAATTTCAACTCCCTAGGGGATGCTATAAAAGTCACACCCTTTTGGAGTTGAAGCGAAGGGAGTTAATTTTACGCTTAGGGAGTTAGTTTTAAGGAGTTAGTTTTATTATTATTAACTCCCTTTTTGAGTTGATTTTTAACTCTCAACTCCCGTTGCTGTTATCGCTCTAATTTTTTTAGTGTGCTTTAAAAAAAATTGTGGGAGTTAAATTTTTCGAGTTTAAATTCAACTCAAAAAGGGAGTTAATAATTAAATTAATTTTTTAAAACTAACTCTCTAAACATAAAATTATCTCGTAAAGTAATTACTTCCTTCATTTCAACTCCAAAAGGGTGGGAATTTTATAGCATCCCCTATGGAGTTTTTACTTTCACTCTTATTTTGACTTTGATTTTTACTTTCCCTTTTACTGAAGTTAATTTTTCATTGAATTTCAGTAAAAGTGAAAGTCAAAGTCAAAGTGAAAATCATTAAGAAAGTCAATGTCGATGTGGAAGTCAAAATGAAATTACATAATTGCACCCCTGTTTAATTTTCACACTAAAAAAATTTCTAGTTTCAATAAGAATAAATAGTTAATAATACAAGACAGATCTGGTTAATTTTTGGTTTACCAGAAAATTCTGGTGTGTTTAACAATAATTTCTGGTTAAATTGATTAGGAATTTAACCAGAATTTTTTAATACTTCTAATCAGAAAAATTGTAAGGATACATTTAACATTTTATTCTGGTTAGACTAACGAAATTCCAATTCTACTTCTAATTACTTAAAACTATTCTTACTCAGGAGTTTTTAGAAACGCTAATTACGAATTTGAACTTATAGTTTTTAAAAATTCAGATGAAAAAATCAAAATTCTATCGATTTGATATGAAACTTGTTATTCAAAACTTTATGGGTTACTGATTACGAATTTGAAGTCAAATTATAAAAAATTCGAAATAGATTTAATGTGGTGGACATAAAATAAAAAATCTTCGATTATCAAAACTTATTATTCAGCGATTTTTGCGATTGCTTATTAAGAAAATGACATCAGATTTGTAATCAGCGATCCCAAAAACTCCAGAAAAACCAGTTTTATAACAAAATCTAATTTAATATTGATTTTTTCGTCCTCCATATTGAATTCGCCATTTTGAATTTTTAAAAACTAAGTTCAGATTCATAATCAGCGACCCTGAAAATTCCTAAGTAACAAGTTTGAAACGAATTCGATAAATTAAAAATTAAGTCTACCATATTTGTTCCGCCATTTTGAATTTTCAAAAACTAGAACAGATTCATAATCAGTGACGCCAAAAATCTTCGATTGATAAGTTTTAACCGAATCTGATGAATTTTTGAAAATTTGTTCGCTATATTGTATAAAAAAAAAAAACAAAAAAATAACATATTTTGATAAAATCTTACACGGAAAAAAATCTTTACCTGAAACAGCTATATATCTTTCTCTAGAATAGCGAAAACTTTCCCTGTTTTAGTGAAACATATCGCTGTTTCAAGTGAAGTTTTTTTTCCGTGTATATTGCAAATTCTGAAACACCCTAAAAACTCTAATACAGGGTGATTTTTATGTTCTGGACTCCCTTAAAAATTTATTTTATCCTCATTTTTTTTCCTTTTTAAAAAAAAAAAATAATAATAGAATGTAGAAGTTTGGGAGTGCAATTTTTGATTTTTCATATATCTATTTATTGAAATTAAATTCTTTTTGCCTCTATTTTTTGGATTATATATAATTGGAAAAAAAACATGTTTTTTTATCACTTGGTTTTATTAGAGATACGCATTTTCTGTTAATAATTGAGGGGAAAAAAAAAAAAAAAAAAAAATTGAACAATAATTTGCGGCTGTTGAGCCCTCGGGGAGTTAAAAAAATATTTAGAAAATCTAGAATTATATTCAACCAGGTGGCGCGGAAGGCCGCGGATGCTTCAACGAGAGCTTAGATGCACGCAAACAGATATTTGCTCTTGAAGTGTGTGCATATGTATGCATATAGTATATACACATGTATATACGTATATATATATATACCCAAGTGTGTATAACTGCGCCGATATACCACGTCTATACATATTCTTAGGTAACGCAAATCGCGCCTCGTTCTAAACTGCGAGCGTGCCTCGTGGATAGGACACAAGAGCCTAATATGTATATATATACGTGTACGCGCATTTGCGACGTACTTATAATGTCTCGTTTACATTAAAATTTAAAAAAATTGAAAAAATTTTTTTTTCACTAAATTCTTCTTTTTATTTAATTTTGTTTTATTTACTTATTTTTGTAATGTTTTCAATTCCACATCGACTGGGATCATTTTTTTTTTAAAAGAAGCGATTTTTCATTTATGGGGTAAATGCACTAATTACTGCGCGATTCGAGTCAAAACTCCTTTGAAATAGAAAATTCTATATTTCTAATGTAAAAATTAAATTTAAGACTTATATTAAACTAAAAGCTTATGTTATTTAGATATTAAAAAAAATTTAACTTTATAAAAATTGATTATTTAAACAAATATGAGAAATTAAAACTAATACCGTTATTTTTCAATTACGGCGCGTTTGTATATCAGTTTCGGTGTATCAATTACGTTTAAAAAAATTATGTGTATTTTAAAGATACTTAGCCCACAATAATTAAAGCCAATGGAAATCTGAAAAATGTTCCAATTACGGCGAGGTAAAAATATATTTTTTTATAGTTTGCTTAATTAATTTTTTCTTTTTGTACTATAATTTTGTTTGCACCACACTGTCTTCCTTTTCACTCCATCAATCACTTTACCCCACATTGTCCCACATATTTAAGTCATAAAAATTATTAATAATAAAATTATATAATAATAGTAAATGGTCATTACTTTAAAATTAAACAGTACAATGACAATTTTGTAGCATAAAAAAAAACATCAGTGTAAAGTTTAAATAAAATATGTTAATCTATAAAATTGCAAATTTTCAACACATGAAAAGAAATTAATAAGACAGTTATTAACTTACATCTTCTTAAGGATTGATTAACTTTATATAGACAACTTGTGGACATAATTAGTCAATAACTCAACTTAATTCGTCGATAAACAAACAGAATGTTTGTATAAGCATTATCATCATTTAAAATTCGCGTAACTGCACGATTATTAAATTCAAGTTCAAGCCTTCTTTGCAGTATACGCACTCGTGTTTATAGACACTCGCACAAAGGCATATATGCATATATACCTCTCTATATTTCTATGTACATATGGATTGTACAAGTATTACATTAATGATATACGTTCACGAAGCTCGCAGATAAGCAGAATGTATCGCTATAAGTGTTAATATTTCTTTTTCCTTTTTTTTTCTTTTTTTAATATATTCTTTCATGTAAACTGTGTCTACGTCAGATATATGTGTCATGATTGATTTTCTATATCTTATTATATACTTTTTACTTTGAAAATTAATTTATCATATCACTATTGTTTGAATTTATTATATATGTTTAAGGAAAAATTTTGATTTTTGAATTAATTTATTGGAAAAATTTACGCATCAAAAAAAAAATATTCGTAAATCTTATAAGAATTCTTACATATTATATGAAGTCACATTTAAAAATTTATTACTTGGCATAAAATTCATTGAACATAAAATATTTGTCACACATATCATTTGACATAAATTTCATTTTAAATAATTCTTCTTTGGCATAAATCTCATGTGATAAAATTCATTTGTCATAATTCTATATAATTTTTAAATGTAAATACAATTGACATAAATCTCGTTTGACACAAATTATCGTTGTAAGTTTCACATGACAAAATTCAATTGACATAGGGTAAATGCATCAATTACGGCGTGTTTATTAAAAATTGCTATTATTACTATTATATTTAGGGTCAGTTGGGCTAAATGGGGACAAAATCCTAATTTTTCACAAATTACGTAAATTTCTTCCTTTAAAAGGTAATATTTGCGAGTTTATTTTTTTTAAAATGCGTTTAAAGCTTATCTAAATTTTTTTCTGCTTCATAAAGTTAATCCTGCGAATGCCAATAAAAACTAAAAAAAAAATAAACCCGCAAATATTACTTTTTAAAGGAAGAAACTTACATAATTTGTGAAAAATAGCGATTTGGTCCCCATTTATCCCACCTCTGACCTTATATATTATTTTTAATAAATCATCACATTTTAATTGCACACATAGTATTTGAAAGGTAATTTTATAACCTTTAATATGCTTTTTTAAAAATTGGGATACGATAAATTTTAATAAAGATAATGGAATTAAAAAAAAAAAATTTTTTTCAAGGGTCCGAAACATAAAAATCACCCTGTATATTAAATTAAATACTTTTACATTTTGAAAATTATAATTTTCAAATATTTGAAGCAA